>NC_050085.1:22988269-23660769 GCF_009764565.3 Dermochelys coriacea | reverse complement strand
AAATAAATTTGTTAGTCTCTAAGGTGCCACAAGTACTCCTTTTGCTTTTGCAACTAGAACCAGTAACCAGAAGTTATTTGTCCTGGTACACACAGTAATAGTGTCTGACCAGGAACAATGACTGGAAGCTACTTGCCCCAGTACGCTAACAGCATCCCAAGAGGAACAGCGGCCGGAAATAATGTACGCAGGTGATCTCACCTGTGGTTAGAGCAAGTGGGCTGCCATGACCCACTCCCAAACAGCCAAATGAAAAGCTTGTTGGTTTGAACACTGAGAGACTCAAACACTGGATTGGTTGTGGAGCAGGTCACAAACCAGTTGAAAAATTTCTAGGTAACTCAACATGTTTTTCAGTGCAAACGATTTGATTATCTTAAAAGACAATAGGTTTTCTGTTGCGATCCTCCATATACTTGGAGTACCAAAGATCCTTTGTTCATTACTATGCATGAATTCTTAAGACACCCCCCCGGGCCCAGGTTGCCACACTCCCATATCAGGCTCAGGCTGAGGGATCCAGCAGCGGTTGGGGCCGGGCACAGACTCGGGAGCTCAGCCCAGCCAGCAGCACCCCCGCTCTCCGGGCTCCCAAAGATTCACTCTACACCGGTGCCTGCGAAGTGCTGCAAGAGAACCCGGATACGGACTCGTGGGGAGCAGCAGCTACCGAACTGGACAATGGGGGTGCGAGGGGATACACTGAATACTATAGTCAAGTCAAAGCCGGCGCCCCGCCCCGCCCCGCCCCCTCTGAGGGAGGACACGCCATCTCAGTAGCCAATCAGAGGTGATGTCACAACACTCTCGGAGTCCATTGGCTACCATGAGTAATCCGGGCGGTGGCCCAATAGGAGGTGCTAATCAGTGGCTGGAGGGGCCCCCTTGTCCTAGCAATAACCAAGGGCATTGGACTTTGGGGGGCGGGGCCTATGACGCTAAGGCCGTGACCCCTCCTCCAATAACCCGTTGGGGAAGATTCGACCGACGAGACGTCAGTCAGACATGACCGAAAGGAGGGGGGTGGATTCCACCCACATGGGGCGGTCTCTGGGACAGGCGCCCTCCGCTGCCCCTCCTCCGCCCATACCGGCCTCTGTGTGTGTTTGGCGGAGCCACAGGGGGAATCGGGGCAGTCTTCCCGCGGGGCACGCAGCACCTGCAGTCCGGAGTAATGAGGAGGCACACGCAGTTTGTCTGAATCGCTTTTATTGTAGCATCCAGCGGGCCTCGTACGGATTGGTGCCTCTTCCCCGGCCGACGCCAGCCCCTCTCCGCCGGCTGATCGAGCCGCCCCAGAGATCCCGCACTGCGGAGCTGGGGCCCCGTCACGCGCTCAGCACCAACGGCTGCTGCTCCTCAGCCATCTCCTCGTTGGCTGGAATCTCATATATGACACACAGGGAGGAAAACAAGCAGCCAATGAAAGAGACGAGGCTGGCAAAATACATCACCCCGTTAGCGCTGCCCACCATGGAAGTTATGGGTCCCATCACTATAGAAACAAGAAGCTGAGCTAGGAAATACTGGCAGCTCAGAAGAGAGATATCCACGCCCATCCCCCTCTTGGTACCATCGATAGTCGATCCTGCGAACTGTTCAAAGGGAAAGAAAACCATATGAGATATAGAGAGTAGTTTAGCAAACCAGAGCAAAATATGCGAATTGTTAACACGGTAAAACAATATGCTAAATGCAAACCTGCAAGATGAGACTTTCAATAATTAACATCCATATGCAGCATTCACTACATTTAACAGAGGAGGACACATTGATGTCCCAAACCTAGCAGAGTAAGGAATTACTGTCACCAGTAGTTGCTGAATTTACACCAGTATTGTTGAGAATGTAGTACTGGTTTGAAGCAGTGGTTTTCAACCTTTTTTCATCTGAGGACCCCTAAACTTTTTCCAATAGAGGTGTGGACCCCTTTGGAAATCTTAGGATCTGCAGACCCTCACGGGTCCAAGGACCACAGGTTGAAAACCACTTGTTTGAGGGTTAGCACTAGGGCTGTCAAGCGATTCAAAAAATTAATCGCAATTAGCTGTTAAACAATAATAGAATACCATTTATTTAAATATTTTTGATGTTTTCTACATTTTCCACTATATTTTGGTTACAACACAGAATATAAAGCGTACAGTTCTAGTTTATATTTATTTTTTATTACAAATATTTGCACTGTAAAAAACAAGACAGTATTTTTCAATTCACCTAATACAGTGCAATCTCTTTATCATGAAAGTTGAACTTACAAATGTAGATGTAAAAAAAACCCTGCATTCAAAAATAAAACAATGTAAAACTTTAGAACCTACAATTCCACTCAGTCGTACTTCTTGTTCAGCCAATCGCTCAGACAAACAAATTTGTTTATATTTGCAGAAGATAATGCTGCCTGCTTCTTGTTTACAATGTCACCTGAAAGAGAGAACAGGCATTTGCATGGCACTGTTGTAGCCAGCGTCACAAGATATTTACATGCCAGATGCGCTAAAGATTCATATGTCCCTTCATGCTTCAACTACCATTCCCAAGGGGATATGTGTCTATGCTGATGACAGGTTCTGCTCGATAATGATCCAAAGCATTGCGCACCGACTTACGTTCATTTACATCATCTGAGTCAGATACCACTGGCAGAAGGTTCATTTTCTTTTTTGGTGGTTTGGGTTCTGTAGTTTCTGCATCAGAGTGTTGCTCTTTTAAGACTTCTGAAAGCATGCTCTACACTTCATCCCTCTCAAATTTTGGAAGGCACTTCAGATTCTTAAATCTTGGGTTGAGTGCTGTAGCTATCTTTAGAACTTTCACATTGGTGTCTTCTTTGCATTTTGTCAAATTTGCAGTGAAAGTGTTCTTAAAACGAACAACATGTGCTGGGTCATTATCTGAGACTGCTATAACTTGAAATATATGGCAGAATGTGGGTAAAACAGAGCAGGAGACATACAATTCTCCCCCCAAGGAGATCAATCACAAATTTAATTAATGCATTTTTTTTAACGAGCATCATCATCATGGAAATACATCCTCTGGAACGATGGCCAAAGCATGAAGAGGCATATGAATCTTTAGCGCACCTGGCATGTAAATATCTTGCGATGCCAGCTACAACAGTGACATGCGAACACCTGTTCTCACTTTCAGGTGAAGCTGTCATTAAGAAGTGGGCAGCATTATCTCCTGTAAATGTAAACAAACTTGTTTCTCTTTGCATTTGGATGAACAAGAAGAAACCCTGGCTGGGATGATTTAGTTGGGGATTGCTCCTGCTTTGAGCAGGGCGTTGGACTAGATGACCTCCTGAGGTCCCTTCCAACCCTGATAATCTATGGTTCTATGATTCTATGACTGAGTGGACATGTAGGCTCTAAAGTTTTGCGTTGTTTTGTTTTTGAGTGCAGTTATGTAACAAAACACCCTACATTTGTAATGCATCCGATGAAGTGAACTGTAGCTCACGAAAGCTTATGCTCTAATAAATTTGTTAGTCTCTAAGGTGCCACAAGTACTCCTTTTCTTCCTACATTTGTAAGTTACACTTTCATGATAAAGGGATTGCACTACAGTACATGTATGAGGTGAATTGAAAAATACTATTTCTGTTATTTTTACAGTGCAAATATTGGTAATAAAAATAATATAAACTGTGCACTGTACACTTTGTATGCCGTGTTATAATTAAAATTGATATATTTGAAAATGTAGAAAAATATCCAAAATATTTAATAAATTTCAATTGGTATTCTATTGTTTTACAGTGTGATTAATCACAATTAATTTTTTGAGTTAATCGCATGAGTTAACTGTGATTAATTGACAGCCCTAATTAGCAAACTAATCTCTTCTCTGGACTATTCTCTTAATGCTGGACCACCAAGGCAATGCCATAGGAGAAGGCAGTTGTGCATAAAGGAAACAGCTCAGCAGAAAGGAAAATGATCTTCTCTACCTTTTGAAACTCCAACATTTCCTGAATTGGTCTGCTGGGGAATCTTTTCTCCCCTTAATACAAGTATACACCATTAATGCTACTAAAAGTTGTTTCTCTCTGGTCAACATCAATTGGAGAATAGAATTCTTAATGTGATAAATCTTCCATTGGAAATTCTGAATGTGAGGTTGATCCTGCTACCACAGAAATCATTTTATAAAAGTCCCACTGATACCAATAGGAGCAAGATTTGGCCCAGTATGTACAGCCAAACACTTACTAGCTAAACAACAGGATAAATACACGACTATTCCAGCAGACACTTCTAGCCCATTAACTAGAACAGTGACTGATAATGTTAATACTCGTTACTGGAAATCTATTCACCAGTAACAAGCAGAAATCCACTCACCGGTGGGAGGGAGCTACAGCCATCCATTTTTTGCAGATTTTAAGCCTTCATTTAATAAAACTAGCTTTTAACTCTTGCAGTGGAGAAAATAACTTCCACGTGTAAACTGATGCATTTGATATCTTCCTGAACCTGCCAACCAACAGTTCCAGTGTCTCTGCTACCATTCCTATTTTTTCTAACAAGCAGTAGAAATAAATTAATAAGACTGGTCTGTTTTCACTGATGTTATGCAGAACCCTGTACTCACAAAGAAGCAACCATAATCATGTCATTTTTGCTCTACAGATGCTTAGGAAAGCTATGAATTCTCTAATAGGTCTCTGGTCAATATTAACAAGGTTTGAAACACTTAATGTAATAATAATAGGAATATAAGGAAAAAGAAACAATATTTACAATTTATAATGTATAAAAAGCTAATTTAATTCCAGTTACCCAGGAATCTGAATTTGACAATTGCCCTAGCAGATGATGCCAATAAACACAGGTTTTGTGACATCTCAGTTACCATTGTATATAGTGACCCATGTTTTACTCAGTTATCGTTTAAGTGTAAATGGGGAAACGAGAATTTAACAGTGGGATTCTAAAAGAACAAAATAGCTATTTTTGCGTAAAATAATTTAAATTATAAAATTGTCTAATGTCCTTATTTAATACTACATTCTGCTTGAGTTAATGTAAGATGCCGATTTCCCCCCTTTCCTTAAATTTTTGCATCTTTTTCTACATCATGTTTGCATCTTTATTTACATGCTAAGAATTTTGGAAAAAATATTTGTATCCAAAGAGGTGAATGTAGACATGTGCTGTTCAGTTAATGTCACTTGTAAAATTAATGCAGGAGAAAGTTTACTGAGATTAAATTCCATCTGTTTGAGAGTATTTGACACAAGGATTTGTGTGAGCTTTAATTGGGTAGGTCTGTTTATCGAGTGTGCAAGTGGTTCCAAGACATGTCAATACTACTAAATAAGGCCTGATCCTGCAAAGAGTTACACCTGGCATAGAGTTTCTCCCAATTGAGCTCCATTCCTTTAGTGCTTTGCAATCCTGTATGCCTGCATACAATCCTCTGTGGAACCAGGGTCTAATAATTTAGGGCCAATTTGTGGCTTTGCCATAAGCCCTGAGGAAGAGGCAATGCATTGTTGTCTGCCACAGAAGCACACAACAATCTTGCCTACTCTCACAATTTTACTGGGAGTCTTGTGACAAAAAGTGTTTCCCAAGCTCCTGGAGTGATATTAATATGTGAGAATCTGAGTTTTTGTATATAGATAAAGGAAGTTTCTAGCCCTCATGGTTGTGGAGAAAATCTTGGAAATGTGATCCTAGTGTATCCTAGAGTCTAAAAACCCAGAAGGCAAATAGAAATCATCACAAATTAATTATTTTTTTTAAAAAAACATGATTTTAAAGCCAATCTCATGATATTTGTTTGAAATGTTTGGGGTTGGAAATGCTGAAGCCAGGAAACTGATTCTGACTCAGAGAATCATAATTTGGGTATCCCCTTGTTCTAGGGGAGGAAATAATCTGGGCTAGCACTACAGATAGTAAAGATTACTTTCCTGGCACATCAGTTCACTTGGCAAGCGTATTGGAGGACATTTCATATCCAAGGTTCTCTTTACTCCCTGTCCTGGCCCATCACATGTGCAGGGGAAAAGAGAAAGTAGCAGCCCTGTAGAAAATGCTTTCCTCCCTGTGATGTGAGGAGCCGGGACTCCTTACATTGTCTATCCCCTGTATGAGCATGCGGCAAGAGTGACAATCTGGCAAAAATAGTTCATGTAGAATATTGTATAGCATCACAATAATGTTAGGGTTATACAGTTAAGCACTCAAAAGTCAGCAAATGTCAATGTTAAAATTTCAGCCATTGTTCAAAAGCCATCAGGCATGTACAAGCTACTATTTTCAAACCTTCACAACTTGGTGACAAGGCAAATGGATTTTCACAAGGATACTGTAATACACCTCTCCTTCCTCACAGCTCTTACCTACCAATTTCATATTTTGCCTCCAGACATTGCTAAAACTGTTCATATAAAATTTACATATTTTAGATTTTTTTTAAATAATAGGTCCCCCTCCCCATTCTCAAAAATGAACTGCTTTTGTGCAAACAATAGAATAAATTTATCCTTGGGCAGAAATTAGACTTAGAAAAATTCACCCTTAATAACGCAAATTTGAGAAGTATGAGTAACTGAAAAATGATTTATGATGGAAATGCTTAGGCAACCTTGTTGACAGCTGTAGTAAGTGCTCCAGCAGTAATGAAGTTTGCCTGAGATTTAGGGTTGCCATCCATCCAGTGTATATCACCTACAGAACAGTATTTCTGTTGAGACATGGTATTTCCCTTTTGCTGTATAGTGCTGGGGTGTCATAAAACATTTTTAGAGATTCCTTAGCCCAGATCCACAAAAGGGATTTAGGTGTTGTGACGCTCCTAACTTTTAGGTGCCTAGAAAGTCACAGGA
The DNA here is from genome assembly GCF_009764565.3 of Dermochelys coriacea. Taxonomy (NCBI): domain Eukaryota; kingdom Metazoa; phylum Chordata; order Testudines; family Dermochelyidae; genus Dermochelys; species Dermochelys coriacea. The sequence continues at coordinate 23,653,922 of NC_050085.1, read as the reverse complement.
ACATCACTGTAGTCCACAAAGCCTGAGTTGGGCACCCAGCCTCCTACACAATGAATGGGGAGAGACATAGAAGCAATCAACAAAGCCAGCCCTGTTAGGCAGGGAGCCACCTAAGCTAGCCAATGGGAGATGTCTATGAGAAGGATGCATGCCAAGCCCTGACCCACTCTTGACATTTAGTGCCTAAGTCTGGTCTGTAGGAAGGCACCTATCTCTGCTTGTGATTAATTAATCAGGGGAAGATAGGCATTCAGCTGCCTAGATTGAATGCGGGGGCCCAATCCAATAGTTGGCCTCTCAACACACCTACTTTTGCCAGAATAAATTTAATTTAAACCTGCATGTGAATTCACACAAAACAGCTTCCTTATAACCTTTAGCTGATCAGTTAAGGTACTAACCCAGGATGTGCTTTGGATTTTGGAGGATAGTATTCAAATTTAAAATGATCTGGACAAACAGGAGAAATTATTTGAAATAAACAGGATGAAATTCAATGAGGACAAACGCAAAGTACTCCATTTAGGAAAGAATAATCAGTTGTACACATACAAAATGGGAAATGACTGCCCAGGAGGGAGTACTGCAGAAAGAGATCTGAGGTGTCATAGTGGCTTGTAAGGTAAATATGAGTCAACAGTGTAACACTTGCAAAAACAGTGAACATCATTCTACGATGTATTAGCAGGTGTGTTGTAAGCAAGACATGAAAAGTAATTCTTCCACTCTACTCCATACTAATAAGGCCTCAATTGGAATATTGTGTCCAGTTCTGGGTGTCACATTTCAGGAAAGATGTGGACAAACTGGGGAAAGTCCAGAGAAGAGCAACAAAAAGGATTAAAGGTCTAGAAAACATGACCTATGAGGGAAGACTGAAAAAAATTGGTTTGTTTAGTCTGGAGAAGAGAAGTCTGAGAGAGGGGACATGATAACAGTTTTCAAGTACATAAAAGGTTGTTACAAGGAGGAGAGGGGAAAATTGTTCTCGTTAACCTTTGAGGATAGGACAAGAAGTAATGGGCTTAAATTACAGCAAGGGAGGCTTAGGTAGGACATTAGGAAAAAATTCCTAATTGTTAGGGTAGTTAAGCACTGAAATAAATTCCCTAGGGAAGTTGTGGAATCTCCATCATTGTAGGTTTTTAAGAGCAGGTTAGATAAACACCTGTCAGGAATGGTCTAATTATTATGTAGTCCTGCAATGAGTGCAGAAGACTGGACTAGATTACCTCTCAAGGTCCTTTCCAATCCTACACTTCTATGATTCTACCTAAAGGAGAGAATGGACTTGAACAGGGAGTTGCCACAGTCCTAATCACTTAGCTATAGAGTCATTCTAACTCTTTCTCAGTCCAATTAATATTTAATTATTCAATCATTTAATTAAAGTGGGCCAACTTCAAAAGGAGATACTGAGGGAGCCCCATGTCAGAATATTTTATAGCACATTGTTCAAATCTCTTCTTATCAGGCAGAGGGGGATTTGAAGGGTGCGTCTTCCACATCCTGTGTAAATACCCTAACCACTAGGCTAAAAGTTAAAATGGAGGTTGTCCTCCTCTCCTCCCCACAGCTGTTTTGTGTGAACTCACATGTGGGGCCTGATTCAGTAGGTGTGCTACGAGACTGCCTACCAGATCGGACCCCGCACATGACTTATGCACTCTAATACCCATCTTCTTCAGTTTGTGAATCATTCCAGAGCTTAGGCAGGAGATATGCACCTGGACACCAAGAGTGATACCACAGTGTGCATGTTCAGTAGCAGAAACATAGGCACCTATGGAATTCTTACTGCCAAAACTTATGCAACGAGCAAGTTTAGGTACCTACAAAGTTAGGCGGCAGCTGAGTAGGAGGTTGTGAATCACAATTGTGCCTAAAAAGGGGACTCAGGCACCTAAAAACAGGCTTTAGGTGCATGTATATTTGTATATATGTATTCTTTGATCCCACCTTTAGTTCTCAGCTCAGTCTTGACTGCTTGTGGTATTTCTAGCTCATCCATCCCCCTGTCCTCAGTGTGGCTTTGGAAATTCAATGTTGATAAATAATGAATGCATATTAGAAAAATAATCCCAACTATAAATACAAAATGATGGGATCTAAATTAGCTGTTACCGCTCAAAAGAGAGATCTTGATGTCATCATGGATAGTTCTCTGAAAACATCTGCTGAAAGTGCAGTGGCAGTCAAAAAAGCTAACAATATTAGGAACCATTAGGAGAGGGATAAATAATAAGACAGAAAATATCTTAATGCCACTATATAAATCCATGGTAAGTCCACACCTTGAATACTGTGTGCAGTTTTGGTTGCCCCATTCCAAAAAAGATGTATTAGAATTGGAAAAAGTACTGAGAAGGGCAACCAAAATTATTAGGGGTATAGAACAGCTTCCAGAAGAGGAGAGATTAAAAAGTCTGGGACTGTTCAGCATGGAAAAGAGACAACTAAGGCGGGGTTATGATAGAGGTCTGTAAAATCATAAGTGGTGAGGAGAAAATGAATAAGGAAGTATTATTTACCCCTTCACATAACACAAGAACTAGGGTTACCCAATGAAATTAATAGGCAGCAGGTTTAAAACAAACATAAGGAAATACTTCACACAACGAATCAATAACCTGTGGAACTCAGTGCTAAGCAATGTTCTGAAGGCCAACAGTATAACTGGGATAAAAAAAGCATTAGGTAAGTACATGGAGGATAGGCCCATCAGTGGTTGCTAGCCAAGATGGTCATGGATGCAACCCCATGCTCTGGGTGTCCCAAATTCTCTAACTGCCAGAAACTGGGACTGGACAACAGAGGATGGATCACTCAGTGATTGCCCTGTTCTGTTCATTCTCTCTGCAGCATCTGGCATCGGCCACTGTCGGAAGACAGACTACTGGGCTGGATGGACCATTGGTCTGACCCACTATGGCCATTCTTATGTTCTTATGCTTCCTGATCAGATTCTGCCAAACATGAGTATAGGACCATTAATAGTGTCCTGGCCAGCACAGACTGAGCTATGAAAAAATAACTGAAAATAAAAATTCAGTTTCTCAGCAATACGCAGCAGAGGGCAAGGGAGAAGGAAAAAGAAGTAAGCATTAGAGAGGCTGGGAAGGGGAAGAAGGCAAAGGAAAATCAATAGAGATGAAGAAGATTCAGTTCCCTTTCTACCCGGCTGGCCACATAGTAGAAAGAGATTTTTAAACAAGTTAATTCTAACTGACTGTATGTGCAGCAGAAAAAGAAAAGGAGCAAAAAATTCTAGTTGAACATGATCTATCCTGGCAGAAGTTTGTCTTAACTGTGGGTAGTGTAGAAACTTCTGCACTTTATGGTTTAAATACATGTAGTAGTAGGAAACTTACCTTTTTACTCTGGTAGTAATCACACAACAGAGAATAAGGGAGTGTGCAGAGTGTTGAAAACAAAATACCATAAGTTATGCATAAAGATAAAACCACATAGATATTTCTGGAGAGTGTAGCCAGGCCTGTACCAAGTCCAAAAGCAAGGTATGCTATGAAATACAGAGTGCGAATACTGAAGTATTCTTCCAGCTTTTCTAGTGCAGCTGTAAAATAGAATTTAAGAGAATAAATTGCACAGAAACATATAAACAGATTCTGTTTATTTTTTTAACTTTCTGCTGTGACTACATCCCAGTTGCCCTGGTCTTTAACCTTCTAAAAGCATTAGAATTATTGGTTTATTTAATTACTGGAAATAACTTTCCACAAACAATAAAGGGAATTTGTGAGATATATTTCTTTTTCTTAATCTGATGTCATAATTTTTACTTTTGCCAATTGTTTTGAAGTATACTTTAATGCAAATACTTGTAAAGTTAGCATATGTGATACTGTATAAGGCTGGAGTGATCAGCTCCTGGTACTGTCAGCTTTTCAGTTCATGCAGAATAAGATCTTTCACACAGAGCATGTTAAGAAGGTAATTATGAACTGAAGAATGGCCTGTCTATCCTTCCTTTACCCACATTAAGGCTTTTTAGGTGTACATCCCCATGTTTTCTGAACCCTGTCTATTATTAATCTGTGGTTTATGGATACAACTTTAACAGGACTATGAATGAAATGTAAGATCTTTAGTGGAGAAATGATTGATAAATAAGGGCCAGATTCCGCCATCTTTCTTCATGTTGAGTAATGCCTTACTTTGCAAGTAGTCCTGTTGAAATCAGTGGCACTTCTTGTGGGGTAAGGTGCTATCACTCCTCAGTTTGAAAAAGGTTGGCAGAATTGGGCTTTAAGAGATTATTTGAGAGCAGTTAGTATCATGAATAGCATTTCATTGGAAATGTTTTATGTTGGACTATTTCTGTTTGTAATAAGTGATGTACAGATCAATGCTCTTATTTAATGGGACTGAGCATACAGGAAAGCTGTCCCAAAGCATGTTTGGCTTTCCAAGCATGTGAGTAACCAAAAGTATACATATTTCACATGGTAAGTAATTTATAGGGCTAGATTACCTTTACTCAATGTTATAGGGTGGGCAGGCCCTTTAAGGAAGTATAGACACCGCACCACCTGTGCCTGGTTTTCCCCGATGCATGGGACAGAAATGGTAGATGAAACTTTGACCATAGGGAGCATGTAAACAAGGTGAGATTACAGGCCTAGGATCAGATGAATACAGATTGAAGTTTACCTGCTTAAAAAAGGGGGGGGGGCGTGCTTAGTCTTAGTTTAGGTGAGATTCAAGGTCAGGATATGATCTGGAGGGGAGTTCTCCCCATAACCAGGTGGAAAGTCTGCGAGAGAACCCTAGAAAAAACAGAAAATACTGGAAAATTTTCTGAGGGCTATAAGGACAGTGGGAGCCTTGGGAAGGGCAGATGGACTGATTTGTGAAATCCTGCTAGCTAGGGAAGGACTGATTGTGCTGTGGGTGGGACAGTAAAAACATTTGTTTGGGCTAAACAAAGCAAACCCCAAGAGGGGAAACATTAACTGAATCACCTATTGTGCAATGGCTGAATAGCTCTGGGCACAGGAAAGGAAACTGTGACATAGTACCGTATCAAGGATGGTGAGAGAGTGCCCTGTGACTCATATCAATTAGTATCCTACACCAAATAGTCCCATTGACTTAAATGATATTACATGTGGTGTAACATACTGCCTGATTATGAGAAGAGGATATCCAGCATATCCCATAGGAAATATGAAATATCATTCACTAACAGTCTTAGGTAGGAAAGCATAATTACCACCATTTTACAGAAGGGGTACTGAGACACACCAAGATTAAATGATGCGCCCAAAGATTACAGAGTAAATTAGCAGCAGAACCAGGATTGGAATACAGAATTGCCTTTCTTCCAGTCCTGTGCAAAATCACTAGATCACACTGCCTCTCAAGTATGGATAATATGAAAATTAATTGTCTTGGCTGATTCAAGCCTGCTGATCTGCCAGTATTGCCAAGTCTTGCAATAATGTAGCACTTTGCACATGTAAGACACCATATTAGTACTAGATATTATTAGCCAATATTACCCTAAAGTAGTGTTCTCATGGGTGAATTGAGAACATGTAATATGTGACTTTTAGACTGAAGACAAGAGGATAAACATGAGTGTATTACAAGAAACCAATCTATATTCCTGCTTGCTTGTATATCTGTGGTAATGCAGAAGTGGCAAATCTTTACAAATTTCTAATTCTTCTTTCATAGTCATAGGGTTTGGAACTACACGTTTCTTGAAGGACTGCTACTTCTAGAACAAAATAAGTTGTCATGTGGAAAAAAAAATGAATATATCTTAGGAGTACTGTATGTTTTCTTCTCAGTGTGTATGTGCAGCGGGGTGGTCACCTGCTCTTGCCCTGAAGGGCTGAAAAGCCAGCCCTTGGAGAGGGCTGTGGGCTAGAAGCTGGGCTGGTTAGGGAAGTAACTGCAGCTGTGCCACGCCCCAGTCAGGGCCCAGCTGGCCCTTACAAAGGCTGGGAGCCAGAAGCTCAGGTAGTCTCTCTCTGGCTAGAGAGAGAGGCAGGGGAACTCACCTGGGGACCTAGAATAAGGCAGGGCTGGGAAGCCCCAGGCCAGCAACTCCCCAGGCTGCAGGGCTTAGTCCCAGGCCCATATAGGTATTGGGGTTGCAAAGGGACAGTCTGAGGGTGGGTAAGGGCAGCCAGTCCAAATCCCTGGTTGCCTGTGATGATTGGCTTTTACACTGCAATCTGCCCCAGGGTGTGGGGGCTAGATGGTAACTGAAAGTAGCCATGACTGAGGTGATGTGGGGATAGTGGGTGAGGGTTCCTAGGGAGTGGGGGTACTGCCAGAGGGAAGCACCCAAGGCAAGGGCACCGGACATGGGGGCCAGTGGTAAGGTGGATCACTGGCTTGCGGAGGGTGCTCTGGGCTGGAAATTGAGCTAATTCTCAAGGATGACCAGTAGGAGGTGCTGCCGGGTGAGTCTGAATGCTTGCAGTATGCATAACTTGTGCAGTGTTACTATTTGCCAAAAAACAGAATTCTACCCAGAAGAGGCTGCCTGTCAGTGATGAGTGAAGGATTTGCACTATGGTTGCCTGAGCTTGCAAAGACATTACAGTCAACTTGATACCATTTCTATTTGTCTCTGTCTGTCTGTAACACAATAACCTTTGAATGCTACAACTATTCAATTTCAAAATTTCAGTAAACATTCAAGGCATGAATGGCCAGAACACTACTGGTTTTTTGGAAAATCAGGAAGCTGAAAGGTGGGAAATGGGGGCCCCATGAAGCCTTACCAGCTCTTTAGTACAGCCATAATTTTAAACCCCTCTGCAATTGTTTTAGCTCAAACAACTGGTTGATAGTACCAGTACCCATTAATGTCTTCCAGCATAACAGTAGTCCTGACTCATCTCTGTCTATCCTACCAATACACTGAATCGTATAAATGTAGGGCTGGAAGGGACCGCAAGAGGTCATCTAGTCCACCCCCCTATGCTGAGGCAGAACCAAGCAATCATATACCATCTCTGAGAAGTGTTTGTCTATCATGTCCTTAAAAACCTCTAATGATGGGGATTCCACACCTTCCTAAGTAATTTATTCTAGTACTTAACTATCCTTTATAGTTAAAAAGGTTTTACTAATATCTAGCCTAGATCTCCCTTGCTGCAGATTTAACTGATTACATTTCTTGTTCTACCTTCAATGGACATTGAGAACAATTTACCACCATCCTCTTTACATATTTGAAAACTATTATTAGGTTTCCCCCTCAGTCCTACATAAGGTACTCCTGTTAATGCACCCCAGAATTATATTGGCCTGTTTCACAACTGCACCACACAGTTGGCTCATATTAAACTTGTGACCCGCTGTAACTCCCAGTTCGTTTTCTGCAGCACTGCTGCCTAGACAGTTATTCCCAATTTTATATTTGTGCATTTGACATTTCTTTCCTAAGTGCAGTAGGTTGCACTTGTTTTACTGAATTTCATCTTGTTGATTTCAGACCAGTTCCCTAATTTGTCATGGCCATTTTGAATTATAATCTTGTCCTCCAAATTGTTTGCAACTCCTCCCAGCTTGATGTCACCTGCAGATTTTATAAGTATATTCTCCACTTCATTATCTAAGTCATTAATGAAAATAGTAAATAGAACCAGACTCAGGACAGACCTCTGTGGAACCCCACTATTAATGTCTTCCCAGTTTGGCAGAAAACCATTGATAACTGAAAAAATCAGTTGTGCATACACATTACCGTAATTTCATAGCCACATTTCCCACTTTGCATGTGGGACAAAAAGAAAAGGAGTACTTGCGGCACCTTAGAGACTAACAAATTTATTAGAGCATAAGCTTTCGTGAGCTACAGCTGAAAGCTTATGCTCTAATAAATTTGTTAGTCTCTAAGGTGCCGCAAGTACTCCTTTTCTTTTTGCGAATACAGACTAACACGGCTGCTACTCTGAAACATGTAGGAAAGTGTCCCTGTGCATATGGGTGGAAGGATGCATGCTCCCTGTGCATGGGGTTTGTGTGTGTGTGAATGCTCCTGTGCATAGGGTGTGTGAATGCAGGGCATGCAGAATCCTTAGCAGTCGCAGGGGAGTTACAGGAAGCCCCTGAAATAGAGGCAGATGGGATGGCAGCACACAGGAAGCTATGTGGGAAAATTGAGGGATGCAAGCAACCTTTGGGGCATGCAATATGCTTGACTTACACAAGCTATGAAGTGTGCAATTCCCCCATACCTCAGTTCACCTACCTCACAAGAGTTTTGTGAAGCTGTGGATTACTTTATGAACAGTGCTTTACAATGGCAATTTGTTTTATTGTGACAAGACTGTTGGGTATCTGTGCTGTCAATGCTAACCAGTATTAACTAACAGAGATAGTATATAGACAGACAAGAACTGCTAATAAAAAAAAAAAAGATTTTAGGGCAGAAAAACCATCAAGTAGCACACTAATCTGCAATATAAATGCCAAGCCTAAAACAACATTCTATACTGCAGAAGCAGCTTTTCAGAGGCAGTTTGTTTTTCTATCAGCATTATGGGAGAAAGCTCTGCTTAATACCTGAATAGAATGCAGCACTGAATGCATAGATACACATTCCCCAACACCCCATGGTGACCCCAGCATTGTATTTTTGATATTCATCAGAGTTGTGAGGGGCTTTAGGATTGCCTTGAAACACCACTTCTCCCATGAAGTCTGTGTAGAACAGCAACATTCCCTCAAACGAGAGCCAACCTAGAAGAAGCCAGAAGCAATATTTATTTATTTAAATTTGAATGGCATCTTTAAGCTCCCGCTCCAAGCTCTGGATGCTCTTGCATATTTTAGAAGTCCCAGCAGTAAACAAACTGTGTAACTTTCTATAATACACTCCATAGCTTGCCCTTATAATCATCATCATCATCATCATGGGAGTTACTTTAGACACTGTCTCTCTCTTTATATACTATACTGTAATCTGTATGAAAGTCAGTCAGCATTTTAAAGGTTAAAATCTACCTTTTGAACACTACCTGGAATCCCCAAAGGCAGAGTGCACTGATCAGAGCAAGAGAAACTACAAATGGGTTACAGATTTCTGAACTAGCTTCAGTTTCTAAATGGATTCAAGATCTAGTTTTCACATAGAGCACATCATAGTGGTCTAGTCTTGAGATGACAAAGGCATGAATTAGTGTAGCAAGGTCTGAGAGAGATAGCTCCACTGATCTTTCCAAAATCAGATGGGAAAAGTGCTTTTAGTTATGGCAACTACCTGGGACTCCAGCAGCATCCTCTAGTTCAATAAAATTCCATAGCAGCGAATGCATGTTGCAAATGGTGTCTGTACTCCCTCACTCAAGGATGCTGATGCAACAGTTCATCTGATTCCTTCTGCCAACTTATTAATATTAACTCAGTCTTCTCTCGACTGAGCCTGACCTATCAAACCTTCTACAGTCACTTGGCCACTGCAATAACAGATGGAAAGTGATGGCGGTGTAGAGCTGATTGCCATCAGAATACTGAAAACACCACAGCCCATGTCTCTTACAATCTTTCTTATGGAGCCTCATGTACACATGGAACATGAGTAGAAAGGGAGTTGAACCCTGTGTTGCCTCACATGGGAGTGTCCCTGGCACAAATAAAAGAGAATATCATCCATCATTACCCTTACAGCATGTCTAAATGAACACACACTGTGTGGCAAACTGGGGTATAAATCTACAGAGCTCCAGCATACTGTACACTAAGAGTCTGTGCGCAGGGTCCACATGAAGAGTTCCCTTTGGAACGGACAGTTAGTGGATGGCACACTGGAGCTCTGAAGGTTTACACCCCAGTTTACTGAGCAACTAGAAATTCCCTTAGAGGCCTCTGAGCAAATAAACACTCATTTAATAAGAAGTCCAATACCAGAGGACAATATCAAAGGAAGCTGATTTGTAAAATTTTAATGATAGAATTTTCAATTTATAATTTCTGCTCCTAGTTCAGTTTCTTGTGTCCCAGTACATATACTCAACCTAATCAGAGGTAGATTTCCTTAATGCCGATATAAACAAGGAATTATTTTCTTGCTAAAAATAAATATGTATTCTTCATTTCTGGCAGAAAATAATCTAGTTATAGAAGAAACATAAGAGACTTTCTGGAGTTTGGAATTCTATCAGTCACCTTCGTGGAGAAAATTAGGACCCAGTTAATCAGTAGTCCTCAGCAAGGGACAACCACAATAGATCAAACACTTTAAAATATTAATCTAAACTGATTCTTAACCATTTTCTTCTGAAGGAAAATATGATTACTTTCATGGTGAAAAAATGACATTGTGCAGGTTTACCTAGGAAGTGGTTGATGCAGAGGTTACGCAGAGTCTTGGGCATGTGGCAGATGGTTGAACAAAGAAGTTTCATGGAAAGTGATTGCTCAGACATCTCACCTGATCCATTCAACTCACTCTCATACTTCACACCATTCAGCAAAATATTAGCAACCTGCACCATAAGAACTCCAAATCAGAAAACATAAAGACAAAGCTGTGTAATATTACATTTCTTTGTGGTCACTGAGAGTGTTGCCATAAAAAGTAAACACTGAGAAAAAAGATGAGTCTAGATTCAGTGGGGATGCAAGCAATGGAGTAAATATTTTAATCATAAAATGCAAAGTAGTATTCTGTATGCTATTTTGGCTTTCAGTGGATTTGAAACAAGTATCTTACACTCTTCTGGATTTTTTGGGAACCAAATTTAGTACTGGCGTAAGTGGGCATGAATCCCATTGAAGTGAATAGGAGCTGTCCTCATAACCGGGCTGCATTTGGCTGCAGGAATAGTAGGGGTGGTGCAGACAAAAGGACCTCCTTTAATTTACACACTCATGTTAGTTGCTTTTCCTGCTATTCCCCACACACATGGGGTGAAATCCTGGCCCCACTGAAGTCAGGGAAGCCAGGATTTTACTCATAGTCATAAATACACTCATTTTGCACAGCTACTGAATGTCTAGTTCAGGGGTGGGCAACCTATGGCATGCGAGCTGATTTTCAATGGCACTCACACTGCCCGGGTCCTGGCCACTGGTCCGGGGGGCTCTGCATTTTAATTTAATTTTAAATGAAGCTTCTTAAACATTTTTAAAACCTTATTTACTTTACATACAACAATAGTTTAGTTATATATTAAAGACTTATAGAAAGAGACCTTCTAAAAACATTAAAATATATTACTGGCACGCAAAACCTTAAATTAGAGTGAATAAATGAAGACTTGGCACACCACTTCTGAAAGGCTGCCAATTCCTGGTCTAGTTGGTGCATGTTAAAGTACTTTCTATTCCCACCTGCACCTTTTAAGACCAACTTACACCTAGCATGTAATTTACACCGCCATTTATGTCACTCGTGAATTTTGGCAAAAGATTTACATGAGTGTTGCACCTGTTAACATCAGGTTATCATTGGCTGCGGTTGGCTCATGTGTATAAAGGACTACTGAATGCATTCCCTATACAAAATGAGCCCATTCACAAGCCTGAAAACAGTAACATGATGGCAAAAAATATCTGTTAAACATGTTTTAAAACACAAAATGTATAACAGGGTTAAAAGATAGCAAAAGAAACATACATAACAGGACAGGTGCCTCATTTCTGCTCCCATTATGTACCAGCACATAGAGGTCCCTGACTTCCTGCAGATTCCCAGGAAATCACTAGGTTTGGGGACAAGCCCCACAGCCTTTTCCCAAGAGCTGGAAAATCTCACTTTCCCTGATGAAAACATGGGTAGTAATCTTCATGAGGAGCTCACAGCAAAACACGCCCCCCACCCACCATTACTTTGGTTATCATTTCATGGGCTGTGAAACAATTGTGTCTAACATTATTAACCTCAGAAATGCTGATGCACATAATTTGCCTCTGCACCTTGCGTTATATTGTCTGAGGGGTGGGAAAAGGCCCACATTATTCCCTGGCGGAGAGGTCAAATCATAAATAATTTCCTGAAATCTCTTACTAATTTTTGTTCCCTAAATCTCTCTTATTAATAGACTCGTATTATGAGTTCATATATTGTATTCCTACCATAGCTTTCATAAACAAGCTGTTACAAAGAGCCCTTAATCACAAGTGTGTATAGACAAACAAAAAAAGTCAGTCATTATGATAAAAGTAGATATTCAAGTATTTTAAAATAAAAGGTAAAACTATCTAAAGAGACTAAATGAAAGTTCAGATTACATGGTCATGACATTGTTTCTGGAGATATTTTCTCCCCTTACCTGTTGGCTGAAGGTTACGTTTCTTCTCCTGCTACTTTCTGGACAATATCCTGTTACAACATCTGGAATGGCCAAGGTCTGAGGCCTTTTCAGAATCCCTATTGATCGTGGCTTTATTGCATCCAGTGAACCCACCCTTAGTGCATCTCCACCTGGCCCTGGATTTACAGAATTCTCCCCTTGGTCCAGGATTCCATTTTCTTGACAGTAAAAGTCCTCTGGCACCCTGGGAAAGCTGACACTGATTGCCTGTCTGGGCAAGCTAGCTGGGATTGCTAAATAGCCATCATACCCTCCTGTGAAGCAGTCTATGAGCACGCTGTCAATATTTGAGGTCCCAAATGATGATGCAAATTCATTAATTCCTGTCAAGGAGTTGTCTCTGCTGTTAAAACTGCCATATTTAGGTGTGAGTGGACTGAGAGGGGAAATTGGACTTGTAAAACTTGCATATAAATCATGTGAGTTACGAGAACTGAGGTTTTCATTTACACCTTCCTCAAACAAAAGAGGTGGAGAAGGAGGAAGAGGAAGACTTGGACTCTTCATCACTTTTTTCTTCTTGCTGAAAGACTGCAGTGGTCTTTCTGGAATGCTAATTAGAGTCAAGACAGTAGTGATAGTCAATATTATTGCTGTGAAGACATAGATGACACGGAGCTGCCCTCCCACAGCTCTTCCAAAACTGTTTTTATCCCAATTTATTCCTCCAACAACATAACCAAAGCCACCTCCAAGACCTGTTGGGGAAAATAGATTAAGATTACCTTCCCCAGCCAATTCCTAAAGAAAAAAGGCAATGAAGCACAGCACCATTTGAATCATGAATTCTGAGCTAGATTCTCAATTCCTAGCTAATCACTTTAAGGATTTATATCTCTTAATTACAATACAATAGCCTGCACCAAAAACACATTAATGATGAGATAGAGAGGGGAAGGGGGTTGAATCTGCACAAGTAACTGATGTAAAGAATCTGAAGCCAGCTCTACTCCCACATTTGCCAGCTCATTTTAGGACAAGTCACTTAATCTTTGTATGTGTCAGAGTTCCCACCTGCAAAATGACAATAGTGATGCTTACCTGCCTCATGGCATAGCTCTAGGATTAAAGTGCATTTCTCCTCTGAAAAGTGAAGTTAAAATTGATCCTTCATACTCAATAGGAAACTCTTCTCTGTGTGTATTCAGAGTCAGATTAGCTCAATTTACTGAATAATGGGCTGGCTACACATTTGAAGTGGCAACACTGTTTAAAACAAACACTATATAAAATGACAGGTTTCAGAGTAGCAGCCGTGTTAGTCTGTATTCGCAAAAAGAAAAGGAGTACTTGTGGCACCTTAGAGACTAACAAATTTATTTGAGCATAAGCTTTTGTGAGCTATATAAAATATATACATTATACACCATTCATGTGGTGACAGCCTTAGGCGAATGTCCTTTCTTTCATTACACACACAGAGCAATGCAGAAGCAATGCAGTATAAATCTGGTGAAAGAGGAAAATTAAACTGCAGAGTTTGATAGCTAACAATGAAAATAAAGATCAGCAGTTTTAGGGCACCCAGCAGGATTTGCCTCCTACAATAAAGCCAATACAAATGGTATTTTCTCCTGAATACAGTATGCTCATCTCCTCTCTGTAAATATTATTGCTACCACATCTGTTTGAGAGGGGTCTCATGAAGAGCTGTCAAGAATTTGGTTTATTTCTATTTTTACATTTGTTAAACTCTTTGACGATAAAACCCAAACTGATAAAGGGCAAAATATCACAAACTTACTATAATTTATACACTGTTTATTTTTTAAATTACTGAAGTTACCTATTGAGTTATACTTATAGTAGAGAAAAAGAGACAGTTCCCCAACCCAAAGCTGTATATATCATTATAGTTCAAAGACCTATGGTATATACACACATTTGTGCCATGCTATTCTATATTGGAACTTGTCTGCTTATAGCTAAATGGCTATATACCATGCAAGAGTAAATAAAAGTGCATACCTGCTAACAAAGCATGGATGTTAAGCCCCCTGTCTTGATCCACTGGGCTACAAACATCCATCATATAGGCATGACTGGGATTGTCTGCTGAATCTGCACTAAAGTCCATTAGGACAACCCCACAGATTGTGAGAATGATCCCCCACTTATGGTTATTCACGGTGTCAGCCAACGCGCTGCCAATGTCCCTTCCATTCAGCATAAGTGAGAGTCCCAATAATGCTCCTAGGAACAAGGAATCAAATTAGATCAACCGGGAGGAAAAAATTATGAAGGCCCATCCTTCCTTGCTCTCCAATTGTTATTCTACACCAAACTCAATACAGCAGGTAGCATCATTCACAGTCAGATCACCACAAACTGCGGGTTCTGTGTGGTTTATGGAAAGATTTTGGATCTCTGTTCCCAACAATGTCCAAACTAACTGAATTATTTGCTCTTCTTAGATCCAATCTCAAAATTTAATGAGCACTTTCCATAGTTTGTTTGTTTGTAGCATTTCCTTTCTGCTGACAGCCCTTCGCATAGGACTAGATCTCTCCAGATCTTTGAGCAGACAGAACGCTTCCATACATACATCTCTAGTTGCCCACGCAGGAGGCAGTGGGAGAGTGCCATCTGAGGCTAATGTCAATAATAGAAGCTAGGGGTATAGTTCCTAGCTAATATCCATATGCTCACACTAGCTCTCATCAAGCTATTGCAATTATAAATCAATCATAGAATCATAGAATCATAGAATATCAGGGTTGGAAGGGACCCCAGAAGGTCATCTAGTCCAACCCCCTGCTCAAAGCAGGACCAAGTCCCAGTTAAATCATCCTAGCCAGGGCTTTGTCAAGCCTGACCTTAAAAACCTCTAAGGAAGGAGATTCTACCACCTCCCTAGGTAACGCATTCCAGTGTTTCACCACCCTCTTAGTGAAAAAGTTTTTCCTAATATCCAATCTAAACCTCCCCCATTGCAACTTGAGACCATTACTCCTCGTTCTGTCATCTGCTACCATTGAGAACAGTCTAGAGCCATCCTCTTTGAAACCCCCTTTCAGGTAGTTGAAAGCAGCTATCAAATCCCCCCTCATTCTTCTCTTCTGCAGACTAAACAATCCCAGCTCCCTCAGCCTCTCCTCATAAGTCATGTGCTCTAGACCCCTAATCATTTTTGTTGCCCTTCGCTGTACTCTTTCCAATTTATCCACATCCTTCTTGTAGTGTGGGGCCCAAAACTGGACACAATACTCCAGATGAGGCCTCACCAGTGTCGAATAGAGGGGAACGATCACGTCCCTCGATCTGCTCGCTATGCCCCTACTTATACATCCCAAAATGCCATTGGCCTTCTTGGCAACAAGAGCACACTGCTGACTCATATCCAGCTTCTTGTCCACTGTCACCCCTAGGTCCTTTTCCGCAGAACTGCTGCCGAGCCATTCGGTCCCTAGTCTGTAGCGGTGCATTGGATTCTTCCATCCTAAGTGCAGGACCCTGCACTTATCCTTATTGAACCTCATTAGATTTCTTTTGGCCCAATCTTCCAATTTGTCTAGGTCCTTCTGTATCCTATCCCTCCCCTCCAGCGTATCTACCACTCCTCCCAGTTTAGTATCATCCGCAAATTTGCTGAGAGTGCAATCCACACCATCCTCCAGATCATTTATGAAGATATTGAACAAAACGGGCCCCAGGACCGACCCCTGGGGCACTCCACTTGACACCGGCTGCCAACTAGACATGGAGCCATTGATCACTACCTGTTGAGCCCGACAATCTAGCCAGCTTTCTACCCACCTTATAGTGCATTCATCCAGCCCATACTTCCTTAACTTGCTGACAAGAATGCTGTGGGAGACCGTGTCAAAAGCTTTGCTAAAGTCAAGAAACAATACATCCACTGCTTTCCCTTCATCCACAGAACCAGTAATCTCATCATAAAAGGCGATTAGATTAGTCAGGCATGACCTTCCCTTGGTGAATCCATGCTGACTGTTCCTGATCACTTTCCTCTCCTCTAAGTGCTTCAGGATTGATTCTTTGAGGACCTGCTCCATGATTTTTCCAGGGACTGAGGTGAGGCTGACCAGCCTGTAGTTCCCAGGATCCTCCTTCTTCCCTTTTTTAAAGATGGGCACTACATTAGCCTTTTTCCAGTCATCCGGGACTTCCCCCGTTCGCCACGAGTTTTCAAAGATAATGGCCAAGGGCTCTGCAATCACAGCCGCCAATTCCCTCAGCACTCTCGGATGCAATTCGTCCGGCCCCATGGACTTGTGCACGTCCAGCTTTTCTAAATAGTCCCTAACCACCTCTATCTCTACAGAGGGCTGGCCATCTCTTCCCCATTTTGTGATGCCCAGCACAGCAGTCTGGGAGCTGACCTTGTTAGTGAAAACAGAGGCAAAAAAAGCATTGAGTACATTAGCTTTTTCCACATCCTCTGTCACTAGCTTGCCTCCCTCATTCAGTAAGGGGCCCACACTTTCCTTGGCTTTCTTCTTGTTGCCAACATACCTGAAGAAACCCTTCTTGTTACTCTTGACATCTCTTGCTAGCTGCAGCTCCAGGTGCGATTTGGCCCTCCTGATATCTTTCCTACATGCCCGAGCAATATTTTTATACTCTTCCCTGGTCATATGTCCAACCTTCCACTTCTTGTAAGCTTCTTTTTTATGTTTAAGATCCGCTAGGATTTCACCATTAAGCCAAGCTGGTCGCCTGCCATATTTACTATTCTTTCGACTCATCGGGATGGTTTGTCCCTGTAACCTCAACAGGGATTCCTTGAAATACAGCCAGCTCTCCTGGACTCCCTTCCCTTTCATGTTAGTCCCCCAGGGGATCCTGGCCATCTGTTCCCTGAGGGAGTCAAAGTCTGCTTTCCTGAAGTCCAGGGTCCGTATCCTGCTGCTTACCTTTCTTCCCTGCGTCAGGATCCTGAACTCAACCAACTCATGGTCACTGCCTCCCAGATTCCCATCCACTTTTGCTTCCCCCACTAATTCTACCCGGTTTGTGAGCAGCAGGTCAAGAAAAGCGCTCCCCCTAGTTGGCTCCCCTAGCACTTGCACCAGGAAATTGTCCCCTACGCTTTCCAAAAACTTCCTGGATTGTCTATGCACCGCTGTATTGCTCTCCCAGTAGATATCAGGAAAATTAAAGTCACCCATGAGAATCAGGGCATGCGATCTAGTAGCTTCCGTGAGTTGCCGGAAGAAAGCCTCATCCACCTCATCCCCCTGGTCCGGTGGTCTATAGCAGACTCCCACTATAGTACTATAGTACTATAGCATCATAATGTAACCACAATAGCACAGGCAGTGACAGCATGGCTTAGTTGAACTGAGTACATACCCACCAACTTCCCACAGGTTTGTACTTAGTACAGCTAAGCCATGCCTCTGATGCTGTTGCCCATGCTACCATGGCTACACTACAATTTAGACTTGTGTTAGCTCAATGAGAACTGGTGCGAGTATGCAAACATGAGTTGGGAATCACACACAGCTCAAAGTTTAGATGTAGCACTGTTCCACCCTCCTGGAACCCTATAGATGCCCCTCTATGGGAGTGCCACACAGAAGGAGTTTCATGGTAGAGTGTGGGGAATAGTAGGAGACTGTCCACAGTCAGCAGTACCATCCACTGCAAATGCTGCAGATACAGGAGGGAATGCTGTTTGAAGCACTAACTGCCTTTGCTTCCCCTTCCTGCCTGCTACTGCACAACAGTAAGGAGACCCAGCCAGAGGCAAACTAGAAGGCTCCTGCCTCTCTGGATCTGTCAGCTCCAGCAAACTCTAGAGAGCCCCATAACTCTCCTCTGGAGCAGGGAACCTCTCTGGCCCCTTCATGTGGGAGCTTTCACTCTGGGAAAGGCCATATGGGCAATAGTCTATGTATTTCTCTGACCAATTATAAATCCCTTCTGCTTTAGAGGAACCAATCCCATTTGCTGACCTCAGCTTTTTAAGTTTAAAATTCAACCCGAACAGCATTGCACACACCTCATTTTCAAACACTAACCAACTAAAGCTCACAGCATCTCTCTTATGCAGAAAAGGAAACTGGTGTAGCAAAGGCCAGAGATTCTACCAGAGCCACATGGCAAGTGTCAGGGCTGGAATTAGAAGTCAAGATCTTGAAGCCCAGTCCAATGCTTTGTTCACCAGCTGTGGCACTCACAGCCCTGCACAGCTGAGGGGAAGGGGAATGGGGCTTTTCAGGTCAGAGCACTGCACCAGTGAGGGTTGGGGAGAAGAGGGGGCCTGTCACCGAGAACACTGCCCGGGGGGGAGGGGGTTGGAGGGAGGTGGAAGGGAAGGAGAGGTTTTTCACTGTCTGTTTAACATTTTTTGAGATTTAAAGTTATTTTTCTTTTATATTTAAAAAAACACACCTATTGCCAGGACCAGAATGAAGGGTCGCCTCCTGCCAAATCTTGATGTGCATCTGTCACTCCAGGCCCCCAGAAAAGGCTGCAGCAGGAATCCTGAAACAAAAATGACTCACAAGTAAGGGACATTTCTGTTACCATCCTATTTCACCAAGACTTCATCATGGGAAGTTTAGAAGGCAGGAAATGCATCATTAAGGCAGAATGTGACCTTCTTGATCAACAGCAGTCATCTATGCCTAGATTTTAAACGGTATTAGGCATTGCTGTGCTTGGTGTTGCTATGTCTAATTGATTTAGAAACCTAAATCTTATTTTCAAAAGGGACATAGGCATTTGAAATTTTGGCTCCTAAGTGCCTACACAACTTTGAAAATGAGATTTAGGCTCCTTATCAGTTAAGTGTTGCAATGCTGAGTGCAGCAAGACCTAAATACCTTTAAAAATCTGGGCCTTAGGCTTTTGCACTATTTACTTCTTTGAATTTCCTGGAGTGGAAGCTGGGAACTATAGTACATTATGTAATGTTCAGCTGGTACAAGCCTGACCCAATGCAATCCAATACACTTCAAAATAACAGTGGAGTTTGACAAAAAATGTAAAATGAATGGGTAATTATTTTATCCTGTAATGTGCTCTGTTCTGTATGAACAACTTTGCTGCCTTAAACCGGAACTTCCTTATGAGATTAGCCTGGGCTGTAGCAGTAAATCAATGTGTAAATCAGAATGCTGCCTGGATTATACTGGGCCAGGTAGGGATTCAGTGATTGAGGAAAGGAATTATTTCTTTTCTTCTTCTGAAATCAGTTTTAAAAGTACAAAGAGACAGAAGGATGTTACCCAAGTTGTGGAATACACCTTCTGCTGCTCTTCCTGTATAGAAGGATACACCTTCCACCCCATGTCTGTGCAGAGGAATATGCCACAACCCCAACAGAAAGCAAAACTCTAGACTGAGAAGTAGATTTACTCCATCCCTGGGATGCCTTGTTTAACTCAAAGCTATCGCCCATCTTTCCACCCAGCTTGCTGATAGGCCCAGAGAGGTTTAGTCTCCATATTCTCCCCCTCTTTCTGTTGGGTCAATAGACGTTAGTTCTTTGACTTTCTTTAAATTAATATTTTAAATATACAAATAGAGTAGCCAAAATTCTGGAAGTATGTTGGTCGCAAATAAAAAATAGACTCAGAAATCAGTAATGAGAAATCCCTCTTTGGTCACATCTCGCCCTCCTCAGCCAGGGCCAGTGAGGTCTATTCTCCATTTTATTCTCTAAAATTATGGGTAGTGGTTCCAACTTCCACATCACATATGTGAAACCTGTAAAGTAAATTAAATAGCAAAGAAAAGAAAGAACTCAGTGTCAAATTAATCCCTTGTGAAGTGGAAAAGCTGGAGAGTAAAATTAGCGTAAAAAAGTTACCTAGTACTGGGCTGATAAACCACACCATTCCATACAACTGATCCGGCAGCCCCATCTGAAGCAACACAGGAGTCACATAGGCTGTTTCCATGGCATAGCTGAACTCAATCCCAAAGAGAATACATCCATTAAACAGCAGTTCTAGGAAAGATCTCTGAGGGTGGAGATCCCCAAAGTCAATCAGATCAATAGGGCACGGTGTATTTGGGGGTGGTGGAGGGGAAGGGCGGATGTGTTTTCTCCTCTTTGGGTGTCTTTTAAAGTTGTTGGCACGATGACTGATGTGGCGAGTGACAGATCCGGAAAAGCCTGAGATCTGGGACCTCCAGAATTCCTGACAAGACAGACTGGGGAAAAGCACATCACTGGGAGGGGTTGCTGCAGCTGAAGGGATCATTTTGAATATTCCTGGGAGGAAAAAAGCTGAGATTCAGTATTGGTATGAAAGAGAAATGTCACCTGATTTTAGCTGCTGAAGTTGTAGCCCATTTCTGGTCATGGAACATATTGAATGCCTCAGCCTTTCATAGAACATAAGATTTTAATGTAGAAAATGAATGCTGGTCAATTCAAGAACTTATTGTGCTAATAACCTAGTAGGGGACACACTGGCCCCTAGAGGCCTTTTCCCTCATAATGCCCTTGCAGGTCACTACAGTTCATGGATGACGTGGAACCAATATTTTGAGAGGGAAGGAAGCTAGAGTGCCAGTGATGAAAGACAAGTCCCCAGTCTGATCAGGTGCAGTAGAGCTATTTGCTGTGGTTATCATGAAAGCTAAGAGGTTGTTCATTCTTCCTTAGATCTCTCTCTCTCTCTCTCTCTCACACACACACACAGAGTTTGAAAGGCCTTTTTATTTTAAACTAAGAAAAACAAAAAGACAGGACAAAAGTAACATTCATCAGAGTCCAGCATCTCTTTTGCCTCACAAACTGATAGCGATATACAGCTTCAGTACAGAGAAAATAAAATCATAGCAGAAACATAGATAGTCCTGTCTCAAAAATAAACTTACATTAATAAACTGGTCTATGTGATGATTATGACAGAATGCACCTGTTTGACATCTCCTCTTCCAGTGCCTCAATTGCATTTTGAGATTCACCTTCTACAACATTTTAATTTACTTCTTTCACGCAGGAAAGCCCAACATCTTTTTGTATCCTTCATATCGTAATTGGAAATCAGCTTCAGTTTCAGCACCTTTTCTTCTTTTTGAACCTTTACCTTATTTCTTCATTCTCCTCCTTTGTATGTCACTGGTTCCAGTACTTTTTTGACAACAGGAAGGTTCTTGGATTCTTTGTTGTTTTTCCATCTAGTTTTGTGTGTGCTAAATCTTGTCTAAGTGTAATACATAACTGACTTCAGAAACAACCTCTGGTGGAGGTGTCTGAGTGGTATACTCTGGTGCAGACCTATGGGAGGACAGAATATTTGCAATACATTGAGTTGTATTTGCAATACAATGTTCTACCCTCCTTTTCCTTAATGCCCTTTTAGATATCTGTATATGTTCCTTGTTAGCTTATTTGATGCGAGGTGAAAAGTATGAGTGCTGATTCTTTCCTAAGGAATTTCAAAGATGCCTTAGAGATTGATCAAAGATTGCTGTGGCACCTTAGAGACTAACAAATTTATTTGAGCATAAGCTTTCGTGAACTCACGAAAGCTTATGCTCAAATAAATTTGTTAGTCTCTAAGGTGCCACAAGTCCTCCTTTTCTTTTTGCGAATACAGACTAACACGGCTGCTACTCTGAACCTGATCAAAGATTGTTATTGATACGGTTTCTTCAGTCAGCAAACTTTCGGCAAGGCCTTGGGAGCCTTAATAGCAGAAGAGTTTGTCTTACTGATATTCCAGATAGCTGGAAGTAGGACATAAGTACATTTGCTTATTTTCTCACACATTCACTGCTTAGAGGCAGAACTCTGCTCTGTTCAGTGTGTATAAAGGGAGCAGAGACTGTCTGCAAGTCCCTTGCTGCAGATTCTCTTGGCCACAGGAGTCCCCAGCAGGTGCAGAACCAATAGATCCAGCTCTTAGACTCTCCTCGCTGCAGCCTTTGGTGCAGGGTATGTGTTTAGAAGTAGGGAGCAGAGTTGGAAGGAGCATAATGTGGTTTATCAATCCCTGACTAGAAAATGGTCCATTGGGGATTATAGCTAACTAGTACAAGTTAGAGAACCCAGATTGTTCTAACCTGTATCTGAAGCCAGGCAAAGAATCAGGGAACTGTAACTGGCTCTCTGACACTCCCCTCTTTAACTCCGTGCTTTGTTGAGCCCATCAGAGAATTTGGCCCTTAGTCTTTGCCAGTGTTTAGTTGCCTCTTTGACATGGGGCTGTTTCTGGCATGTTTTGATGGCTCCTACATAACTCATTAACTAATTTCACTGTCTATGTCCTAGACTAAGCAGGCTACCAAAAATAACTTCTTGCCAAACTTTTCTTTTTCACTCTGCCTTAGCGATGTTACTGTAAGTCAACAGCATCCTTGCATGTCATCTTTCTGGGATCACTATCTACACATCCCATAAACAAACAAACAACTTTCTATGTATAACACAATTTTACTAGAGAATAATGACAAAGCGTTATCTACTATGTGGTTTGAACATCTGCAAAAAACATAATATAGCAAACCAGGGTCTTTGAGCATCCATGGCTCTTTGGTTTTAATGGTAAGGTGCCATCTGAAAGGGAAATCTGTGCACTAATTTTAATGCTAATGATGTCTTTGTTTTCAAAACTTTTGGAGTAACGTATCATTAACATTGCCCTCTGAAGACGCATAACTGAGCTATTACTGATATGTAGCTAAGCCCACAACCTATGTTTGCATTCTGGCTGCTGCCTGCGGAATGCCTACATTTGGATATGTTTCAGAGTAGCAGCCGTGTTAGTCTGTATTCTCAAAAAGAAAAGGAGTACTTGTGGCACCTTAGAGACTAACAAATTTATTAGAGCATAAGAAGTGAGCTGTAGCTCACGAAAGCTTATGCTCTAATAAATTTGTTAGTCTCTAAGGTGCCACAAGTACTCCTTTACATTTGGATATGGATCTTATCACCAGTGAAAAAGGTGAATTATGTCTTAATTAAATCTGATTCTGTGCAAAATGCTGCGTAATGCTGCTTTTTCTATTTGTAATTTCTTAGCTTTTGATGACATTATAGAAATAAATGTTATGGGTACTTCTTGCCCATCTTTGCTTATAGGAGAAATTACTGCTTCCACCCTGACTGCCCAGGCATAACATGTTAACATTACGGATTAAAAAACACCCAATGCATTGGAATTATTTAGGTGTGCTTTTGCCCCCTCATCACCCATACTATTTTTTTTAACCAATACACAAAGTGAGCTAGTTAATGTTGATAAATTTGGAAGGGCAAGATAAATTAATTCAGAAGTGAGTTTAAGTGGCTCCAAATGTATTTAATATGTTGTAGCTCACATTTTATGCCAGTCCCATCAATGAAGGAAAGAGGTTAGGCCCAGAGGACCTGTGTGCTGCATGACTGCTGGTATGGATGGTGACGAGGGGGAGGAGGGAGAACAGGAGATGCCTCAGTTTCTGGATATAGTTGCTAAGCACACAGTGCCCCTTGTGCTGCTGCCATTGTCCCTGGTTGTGTGGGGGAAGGGGTAAAAATAGAAGTTGGTGGGCCCACTTTTCCCCTGGCGCCATCTGATGCTCCCACTGCTGCAGCCCTGCCCATCAGAAACTTACTTCCCTTTTTTGGAAGAGTCCATATACCATGGAATATTGAGCTATGGGAGCTGCACACCGTACAGTAATTAAACTATTTCATTTACATTAAAAGAGCACCTTCACAATGTTTAAATAAAAACAGCAGAGGAGAACAAGTCATGTGAATGGGGGGAAGTGGTAGACATGGTACATCTTGACTTTGGTAAAGCTTTTGATATTGTCTCACATGACCCCCCTCATAAACAAACTAGGGAAATGCAACCTAGGTGGAACTACTACAAGGTGGGTGCATAACTGGTTGGAAAACCATTCCCAGAGAGTAGTTATCTGTGGTTCACAGTCATGCTGGAAGGGCATAACGAGTGTGGGGTCCCGTAGGGATCAGTTCTGGGTCTGGTTCTCTTCAATATATTCATCAATGATTTAGATAATGGCATACGGAGTACACTTATGAAGTTTGCGGACGATACCAAGCTGGGAGAAGTTGCAAGTGCTTTGGAGGATAGGATTAAAATTCAAAATGACCTGGATAACCTGGAGAAATGGTCTGAAGTAAACTGAATGAAATTTAATAAGGACAAAGTACTCCACTTATGAAGGAACAATCAGTTGCACACATACAAAATGGGAAATGGCTGCCCAGGAAGGAGTACTGCAGAAAGGAATCTGGGGGTCATAGTGGACCATAAGCTAAATATGAGTCAACAGTGTAACACTGTTGCAAAAAAAGAAAACATCATTCTGGGATGTTTTAGCAGGAGTGTTGTAAGCAAGACACGAGAAGTAATTCTTCCACTCTATTCTGTGCTTATTAGGACTCAACTGGAGTATTGTGTCCAGTTCTGGATGCCACATTTCAGGAAAGATGTGGACAAATTGGAGAAAGTCCAGAGAAGAGCAACAAAAATTATTAAGGGTCTAGAAAACATGACCTATGAGGGAAAATTGAAAAAATTGGGTTTGTTTTGTCTGGAAAAGAGAAGACTCAGAGGGGATATGATAACAGTTTTCAAGTACATAAAAGGTTGTTACAAGGAGGAGAGACAAAAATTGTTGTTCTTAACCTCTGAGAATAGGACAAGAAGCAATGGGCTTAAATTGCAGCAAGGGAGGTTTAGGTTGGACATTAGGAAAAACTTCCTAACTGTCAGGGTGTTAAGCACTGGAATAAATTGCCTAGGGAGGTTGTGGAATCTCCATCATTGGAGATTTTTAAGAACAGGTTAGACAAACACCTGTCAAGGATGTTCTAGATAATACTTCAGTCCCCTGCACTCATGGCAGGTCTGACTAGATGACCTCTTGAGGTCCCTTCCAGTCCTATGATTCTATGAAGTGATTCCTGTATATAACTCAAAAAATATGTAATGCACTTTGACATCATTTGGAATGAGAGGTTCTGCATAAACAGGAGATATTATTGGACTGAGCAGCTTTCATTTTGAGTATCCTTGACTTATGGGGTTTGGTAGATTGAGTCTAAACACTAATAGTAAGATTGCTTTTCCCTAGAGTTTCATCTCAGCTCCACCTCACAAGGGATAGAACCCATCCTCTTTAGCACAGGGGCCTGTCACTAAATTACGAACTTCCCTAAGGTAGCAAATCAGGTAACATCTCCCTGAGAGTTAAACAGTTTGAGGGATAAACCTCTTACTGTATCTAAAGCAACCAGTATATAACTCTTAGTTACATTTCACTTTTAATTTTTAAGATTTTTTTACTGAATATTTTAGTGTCACAAATGTAGTAAGTGTCTTACATTTTAGAACCATGCCATTGTCCTGTCAACCAGGCTCGTGAATTGTCAGAAGGATGCATGCATGTACATTATATACATAGGCTCTTAGTACCCTCATTTAAACAAAAAGGTTTTTTTTTAAAAAAAAAATATTGGAAAAAGAAACTTCTCTTGGGCCAAGACTTTGAGATTAATTTTCAAAGCACTGAATGTGCAGCTAATATTAATTTCACATGAAAATGTCAGTCTAGAACTCTGTGCAATGGGCTGAAAATTCTCCTATGGTTTTAGTTTCAGCCAAGAATTAAATCTTCTATCTGTGATACAGCAATGGAAATGCAGAGAGACCATCACTCTAGAGGAGGAGAGGAAGGGAAATGAGTCTAACAGCAGATTTGCCCAGACTGCAGGGTTCATTAATTTTTTTGTTCATTGTGTGAAACAAGCTTTGAATTGCAAATATAAAATATTTCCCAGCACCTTGTATAAGATATACAAGGGTTTTTAAGGCTTTCACCAAATGTTCTGAAATACAAGGTTTGTTGATCAAAATGTATTAATGAATAAACAGATTACTAGTAAAATCAAGTCTGTCACCCTTTCTACAGTCAGGAAGGCAATTTAGAGCCCAGGTGACCTATTCACCAACATGAAGCATTTGAATCAGAAAACCACAAATCATATCAGCCCTTGTGAAATTTTCACAGTAATGGCCATCCTCCATTTATACCAAAGTCCATGTCTTTCATTTTTATAAAATGTAAGACAGGATATTCTGTCTTCTGAAGGCTCATTCTCTCTGGACTTCCCACAGCAGGAGAATTATTATCCAAGGAATTGCACAGTGATCTGACCACTAACTGCAGAAAGAGATGCAACTAAGAACAAAAGATATCATCCTTTCCCTCCCATCCTCCTCTAAAATGTCACCCCATATACAGTACTTGTAAAGCTTCCTGTCAAAGGGCCCTGAAGCAAATTCCCAGAGCACTAGGAGAGAATGGATTGGATCCCAGAAAGCATTGTATTTGTTCAGTATGAAATAGTGTTACCTGTAATTACAGATGGAGGAGCATCCTTTTTCAAATGCTTATCTATGCCTGGATTATCCGAGGTACAGGTTCCTAGTCACTGCTGCTGTGGCTGAATCCTCCCTCCCTGTGTAAGGAGTCTGCCTTCTGGCTGGGGAGAATGGTGATGTCATCACTACTCTTGCTCTCCTTTCTCCCCAGCTTGCTGGGGCTCTACAGAAAGCATCAGCTTTTCTCTGTACCTCAGCTATTGTTTCTTAAAGCTGCAGGCTGCAAGAAGAAGCTGTCTGTATTGCATAACAATAGGACAAACTAACAGGAGAAATACCTGTATTCTCTTATTGTTAAATATTTCCAGTCTTCGTAAGAGAATTTTTTTGATCCCACAAAGGGTTTGTAATCAAGTATGACCATTTTTACTAGCAAAAAGAAAAGGAGTACTTGTGGCACCTTAGAGACTAACAAATTTATTAGAGCATAAGCTTTCGTGAGCTACAGCTCACTTCATCGGATGCATTGAAGTGAGCTGTAGCTCACAAAAGCTTATGCTCTAATAAATTTGTTAGTCTCTAAGGTGCCACAAGTACTCCTTTTCTTTTTGCGAATACAGACTAACACGGCTGCTACTCTGAAACCTGTCATTTTTACTAGGAGGCTGCTGGTGTTAGCTGCTGTTTCAATTTAATAGGTTAAGTTATATCAAAGGCTTCTAAAGTAAGAGTTGTATACTTGATAAGAAATCTAAATAAACAAAGTCACTCACTGCATTAATCACATGGCTTTTTAAATGCTACTTTGAAGTTACCTTCTACTTAGATTTACCACTTTGCTGATCAACTGGTTTTAAAATGTCCTAAAAACAAATGACTGGCAATTTTAACTCGCATGCAACAAGATTTTCAGAAGTGCTGTCCTTTTACAGTAATACAGATAAGCTTCCTTTAGAGCCTCTCTGAAAATGTTCAAAACCTAAGATGACCCAGGATGTTTCAGAGGGCACTTGGGTTGTTGTGTTCCTACGCCTACAGAGGTGTAATTGGTTTCAGAATTTGGCAGATATTGCTATATTCACTAGGTGACAATGGACAGAGTTTTCCTACGCTCCTCTGGATTCCCAACACTCACCAGGGACTCATGACAGGCCTGTGGAATAAAACCAGGGTTAAGGGGGAGAAGTATCTGCAAACATCCCAAAAGCATACAACATACCTCAGATGCTGAAGGGACTTCGGTGGGAGGGGCAAAAACCTTTCTTCAATTTTAATATAACTACTTATGATTACTGAAGGAAAAAAGCTGCCCAGGAAGGAATTACCGAAGGAAAGGGGCTAATTTAGCATTCATTCACCACTTAATCCATTTTTTATGGAAATGAAAGAACACTCCAGCAAAAAATGTTTGCCAGCACCAACTCAACTCTGAACCCTGATCTCAATCCTCAGTTGAGGGCACCCAGAATGACAGATTATGGTAAATTAAAATATTATATCTAAGTGTGGGAAGGAGAGAAGGAAGAAAAGGGAAGCTCTAAGAAAAATAAATAGTTGGGCAGAAAAAGATGCAACTATAACTAGGGAGGAATATGAATCCTCAATATTACACAGGCCTCCAGAAAGATACTGTTGACTGTGTATGACCAGTCCTAAGCAACACATACTTTGGAAATCTTTCAAAGTTGGTTCGAAATGTTGTATGGAGGAATTCAAAGATGGCATCAGTTGCAGCTGAGGAAGAGGTGTATGGCTCTTCCAGATATATTGAGAAAACTTCTGAACAACTACGTTAAGCAAAAATTTATTTCACACTCTATGATTGGGCAGGAATTGATCAGAAGGAAAATTAATTACTATAAAACTCTTATCTGTGACACGCAGGCATAGTACACCTTCTGTCTGCAGCTGCTAGAAGCTGCAAAATGAAGTACTTCTATTTAAATTCAGTATGTCTGAAGTAGAACATATATGTCATGGGAGGTCTTGTATACCCAGTGAGATAATCCCTCAGGTAACTTGGGCCATTCCCGGGGAGGGCTTTAAAGAGGAGTGAAACCTTGAATCTGACTATTAAAAGGGGAGCAGAACACCATGTTAATGTGTTTTCAGTGTGTTTCTGAGCAGACAAGCTGCTATGTTCTGAATGAACTTGAGCTGTTTTTAAGGTTGGCACTTTCACTCTTTGACATAAAGAAAAGGAGTACTTGTGGCACCTTAGAGACTAACAAATTTATTAGAGCATAAGCTTTCGTGAGCTACATGATGTGAGCTGTAGCTCACGAAAGCTTATGCTCTAATAAATTTGTTAGTCTCTAAGGTGCCACAAGTACTCCTTTTCTTTTTGCGAATACAGACTAACAGGGCTGCTACTCTGAAACTCTTTGACATAGAGTGTGACAGATATGCAGTGTCCTGCCACTATCTTTGGGAGATCTTACTATATTAGTTTATGTATCATTGTGGGCTAGGGACTGTATATAATTCTGTAGGAGAGGGTGACCACAGTTCCTCCAGGAACTAAGAGCAGTCTGGAGTTGTCCCCACACTTGCCATGAAAGGGTTAAGGCAGCCAG
The DNA here is from genome assembly GCF_009764565.3 of Dermochelys coriacea. NCBI lineage: Eukaryota > Metazoa > Chordata > Testudines > Dermochelyidae > Dermochelys > Dermochelys coriacea. The sequence goes on along the minus strand of NC_050085.1, from coordinate 23,624,771 downwards.
AGGGGCCAATTAGCCTATTACGTGGCAAGGGGAGGAGAGGATTAAGACTGCAAGAGAAGCCTTAATTAAAAGAAGCTCACCTGCGCAGGAACAGGCGGGGCATATAGAAGCCAGGAAACTAGCAACAGACGTGCTGGGAAAAATTGCAATCTCTCTCTGGGAAGGTGAAGCGGAGGCTGTTGAGGTGAGTAGCCTGCAGTTGCTCCCTGGGAGGAGGGAGTGGTGAAGCTGGCAGACCCAGAGAAGCAAGGGCAAGCCAGAAGGTTAGAAAAGGGCTTGGAGAAATCCAGTAAGGTACAGAGTGGAACAGACCTTGGCTACTGTCTAGAGGGTCCCTGAGCTGGAACCGGCGTATAAGTTGGGTCTGGTTCCCCAATCAGTCACTGGGGAAGTGGCACTGGCAGGGCAGTGCATAGGAAGACTACCTGAGCCTGTTTTTGGAGAGGAGATTCTACCCCCAGGGAAACCACAATAGTGACCTGGCTGGAGGGTTGAGTGACAAAGGGGCTGCAGCAACCCCTGGAATGAGAGAATGGCTGGGGACAGAGGTGGAGGGACAACTTGAACTTGTAGGAAGAGGTGTTGACCTGGGGACTTATTCCCCAGAATGGCCAGGAAGAGGCACCCTACCTGCAGTGAGTGGAGAACCCATCACAGGAGTGATTAGAAAAATCCACTCAGGCTGTAACTCCTCCAGAGAAGTACCACCACCTGCAGAGGCTCACATATACTGCTTCAAACAGGATTCCTCAGAGACCAACAAAGAGGACTTTGTTTGTTTGGCCTAGGAACCCAGGCCTTTTTAAATCGCCTGGGTAGGCCACAGGGCAGGGGCTCCTAGGCGCACATGGGGCGGTACCAGCAGGGGCAAAGGCAGCCGGGTGGGCATGTGGAAGCCCTGGCCATGCAGGAAGAGAGTGTGCAGCCAGTAGCTTGCGGGGCACTAGCCAGTGGATGTGCAGCATTGCCATAATGTCAGGCAGACCTCATCCATGTGGGCCAGGGACCCACTGACTGTTTTGCCCTGGGGCCTGGAATTGCTGTCAGTGGGCTTGAAGACTGCCATTTGTTGTTTAATTTACCCAGTGTAGCTTTTAAAAAAATAAAAAATAGAACTTAATCCTTAATTATGAATCCTTAATTTTATCTCTAACATTTTGCAATATGTAAATGTATATTTACAGAGATGGCTGTAATATCACACTGAATCCCTTTGTGCTTGTTATATTACACACACTTAAACTGAAATTTGCCTTTTTGCCAGAGCACATCTCAGTGCCTTGCTTGGCGAACAGTGTGTTTTATCATGAAGATAGTATATTTGGTTTGTGATCATGTTTAATGAAGAGTAATTTTACAGTATTTGGTGAAACAGAATGTCTCCATAATATGGAAATCATTAACAGAGGTAAAATTGTTTGCACACTAGGTGGTGCAACAGTAACACCTAGAAAAAATAATTTTTACAGTGAGCAGTTCAGTGCTGGTGGATTTCAATCAGTCTGCAAATTCATATAGAGCCCTAGGACTATGACTGAGGGTCATATAATCTCTCCAGCACAGATGAGAACAATGAGCCTTTGAGGACTCCTGTTGCAAGAGGTTGCCTGGCATGAAATCTGAGCTTTTTTTTTTTTTTGTTCATTAGATAAATAATAAACAGAATAACATAAAAACTAAATTATAAACATCCTTTAAAATGTTTGTGTGGCCATGACAACCCAAGACCCCATTTCCAGTACTGGTGTTCGTTCATTTAGAGTGCAACGATATTTATTTGATAGAAGCATGTTTAAAACCAGGCCCAGGTTAAGGAAATCCTGGGGCTCTAGTTCCCTCTCTCAAAAAACCCTCTTCCTTCAGTGCTCACCCTAAATAGCTTCCCAGAATTGAACTCGTGTCAGTGTGTATATTGAGCTTTTAATCATACTCTCGCTCTTGGTTTGGTTTTTTTAAAATTTTTAGTTTAGTTATAAGAATTGACTGTATGTGTATATTTGGGTAAGATCTGGACTAGTCAAGAACTTGGGAGGTAATAGGTTCAATCCTTTGGGATTGGTAGAACCTTTTGTTTTATATGATAGAAGATTTTCAGGAATCTTCATCATATTTGACATGGGTATCTGGATGGAGGCTTGAGGCTGGGTTACTTCAAGGGAACTGTGGTGTTGGCTTCTGGGCAACCAGTGAGGTAATAAAGAAGCTGTTTTATGCTGGCTTGGTAAATCTAAGTAGTGAAAATATCCACCAGCTTTGGAGATTATCTACCCCATTCTTTGCAGGTCATCCTAATTGAATGACTGCAACTGGCCCCCATTGGGACCCTTGTCACAGGACCATATTAGCTCATGGTTCCAAGCACTTGTGTGCCAAAACCCAAAGAACAAAAACGGAAGGGAAGAGAGCCAATGGGGTCTTGCATTGCACAGTTATGTCTATAGTGCATTAGTCACAGGAGTTTGTCACCAATCAATGAGGAAAGAGCACGAATGGACAGTTCTACCCCCACCACAAGACAAATATATTTTATAGAGACTCCATCCCTGTCCTGAGACGTTTCACAGACACCTATGATTCTATGTAATATGTGCAAGTTTACCAAGTAGAAGAAGAGTATAGACTGAAAATAGTTGTATGATGATTGATTGATTAAAGCTGGGATTTTCAAAGAAGCCTAATGGAAGCTAGGTAACTTAGAAACCTCCTTTCCTTAGGCTCTTAACCTCAGCCTAAATGTTTCTTCCAGGTAGCATTTTACATATCAAGATTTATTGACATTCATGGAAACACAATAGTATGTAACTGTGTATATTTAATATAGTCTAAGGGCCCTGTTCTTAAATTTCTGCACATCAGCCCAGCTGTGAAAATATATGTGGTGTGATGGAGCTGCTTCTCCGCCTTGGTGGATCCTGCGCTTCTGTTTAGCGGTGCACTAGGGTATTCCTCTTTCCCTCAGTTTTCTCCCATGTCCCTGGGCTTGCTGCCAACACCCTGCTGGAACAGGGTTCCCACATCTGCACCACCAAGCTCTCCAGTAGCTCACCTTCCTCTCACAGTTCCAAGTGCATGTCCCTATCTGACTGGAGGGGAGGCTTTAACAGGTTCTGGCAGGCCCTTGATTGGCCCCAGGTGTCCTAATTAACCTAGATTAACCCTGTTCACCTACTAAGGGAAAAGGGACCTACCTATCCTGGGTCTAATATACCTGCCTTTGTGCAGAGAGTGCAAGGCACCAATGGCAGCTGCAGGAGACACCATCCCCTCAGCCCAGCAAGACACTCTCAGTCCACGTGATTGCTGCCCTCACCCGTTTGCTGCCCCGAAAGGCTGGTCTGGTTTCCAGAAATGCCCTGGGTGCAACATTCGTTACTACAAGGAGCATTCTCCAGTCGCTATCTGGCCTGACCCTGTCACAGTAGACGCATTACACCCAACAAGAAACCAAGCAGTAGCAGACTGGGGAATGTTCTAGGCAGAAGCTCTACAGTAAAGCATAGAGAGAGGAAAAAATTGGTATGATGTAGTTTTCCTAACTATAGGCAAGCTGGTAGCAATGCCAATAGCTAAGTTTATCTAACACTATCCATTATAAGGCCCTGTTTTCTGTTACTTATAACTTTGCCAAACTTTAAGCATTCAGGCTGAAATTTTCTACACTGAGTCTTTGCTCAAGCTGACTTTTTTTTTTATTTTAAAACATTTCAGCAAAAACTACAAGGCAAGGAAGTGTTTGAAGCCTTTGTTAATTGGTCCACCTCCTGGACCAAACCACGATCATCAAGATGGACCTCAATAAAATGCTTAGAGGAAATTGGAACAATAAAAATGTCCTGCTTAAAGAAGAAATAGTGCAGATTCTAGTCAGAGGAGGCCTTGACTTATGCCCTCAGCATGGCCTAGAGCGGGGGGGGGGGGGCAAACTTTTTGGCCTGAAGGCCACATTGGGGTGCAAAACTGTATGGAGGACTGAGTAGGGAAGACTGTGCCCTCCCTGAACAGCCTGGCTCATGCCCCCTATTTGCTCCCTCCCGCTTCCTCATTGTCCCCCTCAGAACCTCTGACCCATCCAACCTGCCCCTGCTCTTTGTCCCCTGACTGCCCTGACCCCTATCCACACACCCCCACCCCCTGACAGGCCCTCCCAGGACTCCCACACCCTATCCAACCCCCCTGATCCCAAGAACTTCTTCCCCATCCAACTGCTCTGTCCCCTGACTGACCCCCAGGAGCCCCTTACCATGCTGCTCAGAGCAGCAGGAGCTCTCAGCCCTGCTGGCTGTGAGGCTGTGTGGAAGGGGGACCAGTGTGGGAGGGGCCAGGGACTAGCCTCCCAGGCCAGGAGCTCAGGGGCTGGGCAGGATGGTCCTGCTGGCCAGATGTGGACCACAGGACATAGTTTGCCCACCTCTGGCCTAGAGGTTCACAATCCTATTCCTTCTCAATGTGAAGGAAGAAGTCTATGTGATACTATAATAGAACCTATTACTGAGACAGTGAGGTGCCATACCCTTCAGTGCCCATTGCAGCTGGGAACTAATCCATCTGTATCTGCTTAGACCTAAAGAGCATCATTGGAAAGATATATGCTTTCCAACATGGAAGTTATGGTCTCCAATTAACATTCTCTTCAGCAAATGCAGTTTATAGCTTCTGACAAAAGTTCTGTTCCATTACGACAATGCTAACCCAACAACTTTAAGATGCTGTTCAGAACATACTACTTTTTGTCACCTCACATTCAGAATCATAGACATCCCAGGAAACTTCCAGAGGAAAATAAGTGAGATTCTGCAAGTTTATGGGTGGTCTGAGGAAGAACATAACATTCTTAAGGCAACTGAGACTGCTGGACTAAAATTGTACAAAGAAAAATGAATGCAACACTAAATACCCTACGGGCTGAAGTTGTATGTGATCAAGAGAAGATGAAGGCAAATCCAGAAAAAGATCAAAGTTAGAGTTGAAATGCAAGCACTTAAAAATTGTATTAGGACTGATGTATCTCTAATGTAATACAACTTGGGAGCAAATTAATACCAAAATGATTCCTTTTAAGCAGTTCATTTGGCTTTTAACAATTTCTATGTGGATCTGGACCAGAGCACAGGAATATATATTTTTGAGGATTTATCTACAGTAGAACCTCAGAGTTACAAACACCTTTGGAATGGCGGTTGTTTGTAGCTCTGAAAAGTTTGTATTTCTGAACAAAATGTTATGGTGGTTCTTTCAAAAGTTTACAACTGAACATTGACTTAATACAGCTTTGAAACTTTACTATGCAGATGGAAAAATGCTGCTTTAAGCCATTTTTATTTAAATGAAACAAGCACCGAAACAGTTTCCTTACCTTGTCAATTTTTTTTTTAAATTTTCTTTATGTAGCTTACATCTAACACAGTACTGTACAGTATTTGTTTGGGTTTTTTCTCAGCTGCTGCTTGATTGCATATTTCCAGTTCCAAATGAGGAGTGTGGTTGACTGGTCAGTTCGTAACTGGTGCTCATAACTCTGAGGTTCTAGTGTATTTATTATATTACCATTATGGGCATGTTATGATGTCTCCAACTCTACAGCCATTTAATAAATTTTATCCTACAGACAGTGATTTGGGATGTGACTTCCAGGATCTATGCTCTAGCCATCTTCTGTCCCATTTCAGCCTACAAGAGGTGTATACTATGGGGACCTATGAAGACAAGGCAGGGGACAATGATGTTTAGGAGCCACTTATAATTTGTTTTCCTTTATTGATAGTATGTTCCACTTGGCCCTTAATACAGTGGTCTGTCAAGTGTTAAAATATTCTGCCCCAGAAAATCATATAGATGACTGCTGTGTGAGAGTTACCAGCTTTGGAGAGATTCAGGACATTAGCCAAAGCAGATACAATTATTCACCAAGAGGTGCCCTTAAGAGTTTTGTGTCCTTTAATGTAGCTTTGGGATTGTGGAATAGGACCTTATATTCCTTACCAGGGTACTGATGGTGAGAAGGAACCTGATTCCTGCCTAGGCATTCTTTTTTGGGCCTGGATAGAAGTTACAAATCTCTTCCTTCTTTCCTGTACATGTAAATTAAGATGTGGAGTCTCCCAGTTTACTTTGTTCTAGTCTAACTCAACAGAGCTCAAAAGGGTGAGTTTTGGTGATGAATATGTGTGTGTGTATATGTATATATGTGTGTATATGTATATATATATATATATATATATATATATATATATATAAACTTTTTTTTTGCTGTGAATCTCCATTATTCCCTCCTACCATGATCTTTTCTCTGAGAGAAAGATGTTCTCTATTCACTTAAACCCCTTTGTTTGGTCCTTCTGTGAAACAACCTCTGACAGCGTATTCATCTCCTCCCTCATTTACAGCTTCATTTTAGGCGCAGTGTTTCACTTGCCAGTAGACAGACGCTGCATTATTTGCCTAACTTGGATCAGGGTTAGGTCTCTGTTTCTTGGAAACCTCTCTCAGGATCTCCATAATCCTTTCTCTGAGGAAAACATTAGCTCCAGCTGAGTGAAATTCTGCTTCAGGCAACAACACAGAATTTATTGTTCTCAAAGGCTTTTGTTTTTGGTTTTTTAAAAATTTAATTTAACATGTTTTTCAATTAAGATCAATGGATCTGAGACCTCCATTCATGAGCCACCTGGAAGTAGCAGATTCTTTCAAGCATAATTAGATTCTTTCCTGGGAGACCAAATGTTTGTACTGCCAGCTCAATGCACTGAAAAAACTGTCTAATAGTCAGGTACTGCAGTTATAGAATACTTAAAGGCCAAGCAAAAGACCCTTTTGCAAAGAAGAATCTGGATTCAATGACACAAGCTAGAGGAGGTTCAGTTTGTTACAGAATGACTAGTGTCTGTAGGAGGAGCTGCAAGTTCCTTGTGCAGAGCATTCCCTGGTGCCTATGAAGCAGCAGTTGTGTGTAATTGCAGAAAGGTAAACTCAATTGCTTCTACAATAGGAAAAGTGCCAAGGATCAGCTGAAGATATCAAGGGAAGATGGAACTTTTGTAAAACTTACTCAGCATGCTTACTGTAGATGGAGCTATCTATTATGGAAAAAGCCTAACTCTACAGGTGCCCCATAAGTAACCTATGTTAAAGATGGTCTATGAATGCCAATTCTTATCAGTATAGATTGCTTACATGTTACGGGGGGGGGAGAACTAAAACAGCCTATTGGGCTTTCAAAGGGATGGATAAACTGATAGTTTATATAAATATTGCTTATTATTGGTTTTATGGTAGCAGCTAGAAGCTCCAATGAAAAATCAGGGTTCCATTATGAAAAGGCACTGTACAAACTCATAATAACAGACAACCCATGTCCAGAACCATTATCAATCCAAATAAACAAAACTGACAAAGGATGGGTGGGCCAAAGGAAGGATTATTATTTAGCTAAATGAAGCCCAGAGAGATTAAATTATTTGTCCAAAGTGATATAGGGAGTGTATGGCTATGCTAAGAACTTAATTTGAGTTCTTCTACAGTGTCTTCCCCACAGGTACATGCACTAACATGTTACCAGAACTGCAGTACAGTACTTTGGAGTATGTAACCAATTGAAATGTATTAATGGTGAACTCTGCTAAAGTTGAATCCGATGAAGTGAGCTGTAGCTCACGAAAGCTTATGCTCAAATAAATTTGTTAGTCTCTAAGTGCCACAAGTACTACTTTTCTTTCTGCTAAAGTTATGAGGCCTAATTGAACTCTGCAATGTGTATTAATCTGACCATCAAAGTGTAACACTTATCCCATAGCAGAAGTGCTAGATGCCTGAAAGGGAAGTACCAAATTTTTCACTTCTTGGTCTTGGTTCAGTTAATGAGACTGAATATAACATAATTTATTGTTACTTTAGTAGCATCAGCTGCCCATCTAGTGCAGGCTGATCACAAACACGAAACATCTTTTCAATTCTAAATAATTGCTGCTTTGGTTCTCATGGGAAAGCAGAGACTGATTTACCTTCAAATTCACTCTGTTACAGAGGATGATAACTTAGGATAGTGCTAATCAAAAGTAGACTTTTATAATGTACATCTGTCTCAAAACCATCTAGTTGTGCACATAACTGGTCACCATGAACACTTTTTCTTACTGCTGTGACTCATTCTCCCCCAATTCCTTTCTGTACTTTATTTTGGACTGAGCTGTTTGGAGTAGGAACAGTCTTCTATGTGTTTATACAATACCAACACAAAGGGGCCCTCAATCCTGATTGCAGCCTTTGCAGACTACCATCATAAAATTAAATAGTACTAGTGATAATCCAACACAAATCAATCAGATTGTTTTATAGAAGCCTCTTTCAGACCAGAGGACTATTTGAATGGCACCTCTTAGCAATTATGTCATGAAGTCCTGATACAAAGGTAAGTGGCTAAGGTCACATAGGCACTAGGCAGAGGGATCTGGCTATTTTGAAGAATTTAGTGGAGCCCCTATACAGAAGATGAAGGTTTGGACTTGCTTTACTTACCCTGGAAAGGAAGGATTCTTAGTCTGGCTGGATCCTGTACCAGCAAAGGGAAACTAAGGCACAGAAGCAGGAAAACAAGTATAACAGGGAAACTGAGGCATGGACGTGCTTCTACAGTGGCTGATGATTGACTGTCAGAATGTTACAAAACTGAATTCTCCTCTCTGCAGAGCTAAAATAAGAATGAAGCCCTATCCAACCTATTTTCACAGGCCATCAAAGGAGTTAAGGAATTATGTTTAAACTCCATTTTAAAGTGATTCCAGCTAAACTGATTTGTAACATGACATGGTCAGCCAGTGTGAATAGGTCCGAATTGTACTAAAATCCTGTTTCATACTTGTGGTGTAGCCTAGAAAGAGGTCATTTTGTGATCAAATTGGGCACGTTTAAATGCAGTTTGAAGTACAGATTAAATGAGGAGAGTAAAAAACTCTTTGTCCACGCTAAGAGTGGTTCAGTTCCATTGGCATTAAAAATGTCACAAGCCATGGTGTATATGAGCCACAGGCTGCTGCTGCTAGTGTTTGAAACACTGACATACAGATCTGCTCTGTGCAGAATGAGTTGACACTGATAGTAGCTACTGGCCCAAGTCTAATTTCAAATGACACCAGTGTACATTAATGGTCTCGCTACTAAAATCAGTTGAGCCACTACACTCAAAACAGATGCATGTAGGAAGAAAATCTTTACCTAGGATTCCTGACATTGCTAACTCTGGTGGAGCTGAACCTAGGTGCATCCTTGGTGAGGACAGTGTGGCTCTTAAGCACGCACTTCAGGAGATAAGATGGGAGGACCCCTGTATACAAGGATTGTCTGGCCTTAACTATCAAATAACTTTTTCTCAGCACAAAGGTGCACTAACCTCTTTTCTCCCCCACCCCCACCCCCTGCTATGCATAATCTCAAACCACCTTATCTTAAGTTCCAATATGTGGGTGGGCATGTTGTCTTGTACCACCACTCTCCCAAGCTGGTGCTAGGTTGCCACTCATCCAGGTTTTACATGGACAGTTCAGTTTTTGGCTTCTGTGTTCAGGTGCCATAAAATTAGGGTTGCCAGGTGCCCAGTTTTTGACCAGAAAGGCCAATCAAAAATGGCACCCGAATCAAAAGCCTGGTTACCATGGGGTTCAGGGGAGGCACCAGTTCATTAACCCGCACCAGTTCATTAACCCACACCAGCCCTTGCTCAGCCAGGGCCTCATCCTACTTACACTGAGATAATCCAGTGAGTGACAGGGAAGAGGGCCGGGGGGGGGAGAGGGGGGAAAGAGCCTCAGGGATCTGGTTACCAGCAAATAGAAAGGTGGCAACTAAAGCAGACACAATCTCGAACAAAAAGGGTTACTCATTTTTTAAGTATAGCCTTACCTGGCATACTGACTGTTAGAGTTTCAGAGTAACAACCCCTTCAGGAGGTATTTTTTATGATATTGTCCCCATTTTCAAAGGGAGGTAAAACAGCATGACACATGTCAAAAAGGAATCCCCCAAAAAGTGGAAATGGATAAATTACTAAGGATAAGTAAAGAATTAGTAAAGAATAGCACAAGTATTTAGGGACAAAATCAGAAAGGCTGAGGAGCAAAATGAACTACACATAATAAGGGACTTAAAAGGTAATAAGAAGAGGTTCTACAAATACATAAGGAGCAAGAGAAAGATGAAGGAAACTGTAGGCCCACTATTTAGTGGGAAAGCGGAACTAATAATGAATGACATCAAGAAGACTGAAGTGTTTAATACCTATTTTGCTTCAGTCTTTACTAAAAAGGTTAATGGTGACCAGATACTTAACACAGCAACGAGGGGGAAGGAACACAAGCCAAAATGGGGAAAATACAGGTTAAAGAATATTTAGATAAGTTGGATTTAAATCAGGAGGGCCTGATTAAATGCATCCTGTTAAGGAACTGGCTTATAACTAAGCCAGGGAGAGAATGCATACAAAATTTGCAGATGACCCCAAAGGGCAGGGGAGGCTGGGGGATGGGAGGGAATTGCTAGCACTCTGGAGGACAGGATTAGAATTCAAAACAACCTTCACAAATTGGGGAACTGGTCTGAAATCAACAAGATGAAATTCAATAAAGATAAGTGCAAAGCACTACACTTAAGAAAGAAAAATCAAGTGGGCAAATATAAAATGGGGAAATAACTTGGTGGTACTACTGCTGAAAAGGATCTGGCGGTTACAGTGGATCACAAATTGAATAAGTCAACAATGTGATGCAATTGTGACAAAGGCTAATATTCTGAAGTGTATTAACAGGAATGCCACATGTAAGACATAGGTAAGTGCAGAGGCAACAAGGTCATATACCCTCCCTCCCACCAGATTTTTGCCAGGGTTTATATGCTCTTCCCTGAACTCTACTGCATATCATCAGAGCCTTTAAATTATGCCCCCCCTCCAACAGTTACACATTGTCTCTAGGTAAGCATCTCGCTCTACTTGGTGCTGGTGAGGCCTCAACTGGTGTACTGTGTCCAGTTCTGGACTCCAGACATAGATAGATCTGGACAAATTGGAGAGAGTCCAGAGGAGAGCAACAAAAAGGACAAAAGACAAAAAATGTGACTGTGAGAGAGCAAAGGGAGTAAGAGGAAGTGAGGGAGCTGTCCACATGTAAGGGGACTGTTGCCCCCTTACTAACATTCAGTGGGGGTGTTTTGGTTGGCTAGCTCCCACTACTAAAAGGGGAAGGGCCTATGGGAAACCAGGACCGTGAGACTGATAGTCCCCAGGTACAATGGGGAGAGGCCAATGCTCCAGGTTAGCCTGAATGACAGAGCGGGCAGGCTAATCAGAGAGTCAGGAGGGCAGGGAGGTCCTGTCCTCCGCGTGAGCTGGATTTGCCTGGCTCAGACAGAGTGGGGCCGAGCTAAGGAGAAAGCAGGGGCCCAAGCTAAGCTGGGGAGCAGAGCTGGGCCAGATCCAGAGGGACCAGAAAAGCAGCCCCGTGAGAGCAGACCCTGCCCTGGGAGCAGAGCTGCAGCCCCAAAGCTAGAGGCACAGCTCAGAGAGAGCAGACTTGCCCTGGGAGCAGAGCTGCAGCAACCAGAGCCAGAGGGGCCAGAAAAGCAGCCCACAAAGCAGGTCAGTGCTGGGAGCAGAGTCACAGAAGCAGCCTGCAGAGCAGACCTGTCCTGGGAGCAGAGCTGCAGCAACCAGAGCCAGAGGTGCCAAAGAAGCAGCCCAGGGAGCTAGAGGCAGAGCAGCAGCAGCAGTGCTGAGACAGAATGGTGGAGCTGGGGCTGAAGCAGTCCAGAGCTGGGTGTGGTGAGCAGCTGGGGAGAGAAAGGGGGACCCTGGGCAGCTGGCCTGGCACAGGGAGACGCCTCAGCCAAGAGGCTCTGCAGGCCAGGCTTGGAGTGTAACCCTAACAGGGCAGGGGAGACACTGGGAAGAAGGGTCCTACCACTTAGAGCCTGAGAGCATGTGGCCACCACCAGAGCAAGTGTCCAACCCACAGCATCCCTGCAGCACAGCCAGGGCCTGAGAAGGCAGCCTGGGACTTACAAGGAACAGACTGTGAACTGCCCTGACATTCCAGAGACACTGTTTGTGATGTTCCCTGCCACAGAGCGGGTTGATGTGTGTACTTTAACCTTTCCCATTTTTCCTTATTCTTTTAAAAGTAATTGTTGATTTAAATAACTTGCATTTGCTTTAAATTGTATTTCAATTCTGTAGGTCAGTAGGTCAGAGAAGTGCCCAGTGCAGAGAGAGTACCCAGGAGTGGGGATACCCTAGCCCCTGTCCTAGGTGACCACAGCAGGGTTGGGGGTCAAGCCCCGCAGGAATCCTGGGCCCAGCCTCGTTGGGGTTACAAGGACTCTGCCAGAAAAGGAGAGTGGAAGGGGAGCCTCAAGGGCAGGGAGGCCACTGGGTAAAGGAAGTGGGAGCGAGGACTCGGATCCTTTCTAGCCCACTTCACTGGGGTAGTACAGAAGTCAGGAAAGTTCCCCACAATAGCGGGGACTATTCCCCTGCTTACACACAGGAGACTTGAAGCCTGGAGCAGACATGCTAAATGAATTAACCAGAGACACCTGATGTGGAGAGGGAACTGCAAGCAGTTGTCTGCTTATAAGAGAGCTGAAGTAATTGTTTGGGAGAACTGACCCTGGGATGTCTATAAAGAAGTCTTCTCTGAGCAGGATAGCTGCAAGCCAAAGCCAGGTTCTGAGGTAAGTGCTATGCCTTAGAAAACAGATTTTTGGGACTCTGAGTTTTGTTTCAAGTTACTATCTGTATACACCTGCAACCCCCAAAAGGGTGGCAATTGGACAAGCACCTGTGTGGAGTCCCTGTGAAGGAAAGAGGCCTGGAAGTGGGGGACTAGAGGCAGAGCAGTGGCACCTTCTACAATGACCTATGAAGAAAAGTTAACTGTCCATGTTTCTTGGGGGGGAGGGGGGAAGATACTGAGGAGGAAATCTGATATGCCTTCACATATATTAAGGGCTGTTAGTCAGAAGATGGTGACTGATCAATTGTTCTGCATGTTCACTGAAAGGTAGGATGGGATGTAACCAGCTTAATCTGAAGCAAAGGAGGGTTAGATATTAGGAAAAGCTTTCTAACTATCAGGGTAGTTCAGCTCTGGAATAGGCTTCCAAGGGTGGTTTTGGAATCCCATCTTTGAAGGGTTTTAAAACAGCTAGACAAATATGTGAGGGATGGTCTAGGTGTATTAGGTCCTGCCTCAGTGCAGAGCGGGGGGGCTGGACTAGATGACTACTTGAGGTCCCTTCCAGTTCTATATTTCTATGACTCTGTATCAATTTTTACTCCTTGGGGCTCAATCCTGGAAGGTTCTGAGCACTATAGTGGAACTACTACATGTGCTTAAATTAATCATATGCCTAAATGCTTTGCTGGATAAGGGCAAGAGCATGCAGGGCTCTTCAAGATTGAGGCCTATAAAGAGACAAACTGGCTATATTTTACTAAACTTGACTTAAGAGTTTCTCCACCCCCTTTGTATCAGTTCTGTTTACTTTTTTTTTATAAAGAAAAGTTACAAAACAATCATTTGTTTGTAAAAAGGCTGTTTGCTCTGTGCAGGTCATTAACCTCTAGAGAGCTGTTAATTATTACTGAAAACATTCCATCTTTCCAGGGTGCTAGGAAACTACATGACAAAACCTTTTCCCAAGGTTAAAGATATTTACAAGTGCTAAGGTACACATTGCAATAACTCAGTGTGCTATATGTGCAAAAGAGCAGGTGGCTAACATCAGAATGAATAACTGTCACACTCTTCAATTAACTGTTTATAGAGATGGAAGATTTTAGGCCATAGTGGCCTGTCCTCTCCAGTTTTAGATTCTAATTTAATATTTCCATTCATTCAGTTGCCTTACTATTTCCGTCTCTCACTTTGCAGTGTCTACTCACTGGTTAATAGCCACACTAACCTCTTGTGTGCCTCAGTCAATTACTACTTAGAATTACTAAAGTTTAAAAAGTGTTCATGCATATACAGAATGACCAATGCCCTGAGCACAAAGCTTTATACAGCTAGAACCATTCATTTACACTGAGGAATGGAACTGGTTTGGTTAACGTTATTCTGAAGTTGTCATGTACTTCCCAATTACAAAACCGCATTCTTAACTAAATAGGGTTTTTTGCAGATTTTGATGCTGAATTCTTCCTCAGGTAGTGGATTCATCTTCATAGACTCGCACTTTAAGGTTAGAAGGGACTATTATGATCATCTAGTCTAATCTCCTGCACATTGCAGGCCACAGAACCTCACCCACTCACTCCTGTAATAGACCTCTGGTTGAGTTACTGAAGTCCTCAAATCATAGTTTAGAAGCTTCAAGTTGCAGAAAATCCACCAAGACTTAATTTAAAGCAAGAGACAACAATTGGTGATATACAACTTGAGTGCCAAGTGATCAGGAGAAACACTGCAGTTTTAAATTCATTTTTGAAAAATTGAAAATGAAAGCTCTTATAAGAGTTTTCCACCTATGGCCTATGTTCTAATCACATCTGAGATGGGTCTGTCAAAATATGGAATGATTGCACTAATGTATCAGAATTGAAAGTGGCTACAAACTGTGGAGATGTCAGAGCGTGTCAGAGTCTTTTGGACTCTTGCATCTGGCATCAAGCAGACCTTTATGCATCAAAGGAAGACTTTCTTCAGTGATGTTTTGGGGGGGGGGAAAGAGAGGGAAGGGGAGTATACTCTTTTCTGCATAATAATGAGGAAACTAACATAATCCAAAAGCCAAGAAACTCAGAGTGAAGACTGCTGCCTGTGCTGAAGGGGAGAGGTAACATGCACCATGTTAGAAGCTCTAGCCACCAGCTCAGCCTGGCAGTCTCAAATTATGATTGCAGCAACTTTCACATCAAGATCCAGCAAACTTGCACATTACAGAATAATATTTTGCATGTTTCCTTACTGGCCTGTATCTTTCTGAAAAATCTAGCAACCAGAATTTTTCCTTCAGTAAGGTGGATTAGTATAAGGTGTATACAGTCACCTACTTGTCCACTTTTCCCACAAGAACCTTTGAGCTTTCTCTCATGCTCTCTATTATGCAAATATTATTCCATAAAGACTATACATAAAGCCACTCATCTATCTGCTTTCAAATATCATCTTAAGGTTCATTTCTACCATGATGCCTAAAGAACACTGACAGCTGATAAAGGATAAGCAGCTGTCAGGATAAGATTACGCCTATTGATATGCTTACTTGCCTCCTTATTACTTCTTTTGAGCTCTGCCTTCTTTCACAACACACTTTTCCAGAGCATGTCCCACAATCTTCTACCTATTAAACCTGAAATTTCACTCTACTTTATATTGCATGTATGTGTACAACTAGTAGGGTCCTTAAACATCTAATGAAAGGAATTTTTCAGTTTATATTTACAGGCATGCACAGTGCTAATAGAATATTTATCATTAATTTAATCATTTAACATAATTCTATGCATATGTGCAAAGTACAGTTTTAAATCCCTGTAATTTGGCTAAATCAATACTGATTTTCAGTGAGCTAATTACAGGCACATCTAACCATGTGAAGTCCCTGCCATATTTCAAGTTTTCCTCACTTGCTGAGGAGGTGCTAAAGCTATTCAGGAAAAAAGTTACAAAGATTCCTTGTTAGCAGTAAAGCACATCTTTATACCAGAGTTTCTCTCCCTCTTAGAGAGTTGCAAGGCTCTTATGTGAGGGAGGGAGGAAGGAGGGTCACAAGCTGTCAGCCTGCACTGCCAAACCCCGCTTCACCTCCAGCATTTGTAATAGGGTTAAATGTAAAATAATATGGCTTTAATTTATGGGGGGAGGGGGTCACTCATAGGTTTGGTGTGTGAATGGGGTCACCAATACAAAAGTTTGAGAACCTGATGTGGGGGCTAATTTAGCTACAACAAATCAGGAGAAAGATCTTGGAGTCATTGTGGATAGTTCTCTGAAGATGTCCACGCAGTGTACAGCGGAAGTCAAAAAGCAAACCGGATGTTAGGAATCATTAAAAAAGGGATTGAGAATAAGATGGAGACTATCTTATTGCCCTTGTATAAATCCATGGTACGCCCACATCTTGAATACTGCGTACAGATGTGGTCCCCTCATATCAAAAAAGATATACTGGCATTAGAAAAGATTCAGAAAAAGGCAACTAAAATGATAAGGGGTTTGGAACGGGTCCCATATGAGGAGAAATTAAAGAGGCTAGGACTTTTCAGCTTGGAAAAGAGAAGACTAAGGGGGGATATGATAGAGGTATATAAAATCATGAGTGTGTGGAGAAAGTGAATAAGGAAAAGTTATTTACTTGTTCCCATAATATAAGAACTAAGGCCCACAAAATGAAATTAATGGGTAGCAGGTTTAAAACAAATAAAAGGAAGTTCTTCACTCAGTGCACAGTCAACCTGTGGAACTCCTTGCATGAGGAGGTTGTGAAGGTTAGGAGTATAACAGGGTTTAAAAGAGAACTGGATAAATTTTTGGAGGTTAAGTCCATTAATGGCTATTAGCCAGGATGGATAAGGAATGGGGTCCCTAGCATCTGTTTGTCAGAGGTTGTAGATGGATGGCAGGAGAGGGATCACTAGATCCTTACCTGTTGGGTTCACTCCCTCCGGAGCACCTGGCATTTGCTACTGTCAGTAGACAGGCTACTGGGCTGGACAGACCTTCGGTCTGACCCAGTATTGGCCGTTCTTATGTTCTTAACCACTTCTTTATACAGTCTGGTTGAAAGTGGCTCAGCCATTTTTGATGAAAATTTCAGACTGAGAGCAAGTGTGTCAAATTTCAGCCAACAGATAAAACATTAAATTTATAAACTGAATATGACCTTTTAGAATGAAAATGTTTAGGCAATTTAAACCATAAGTCTCTCTATATACACTGTCTATATTTATAATTCCAGAGAAGCAGCTCAGCAACTCAGCCCCTGAAACAAGAGCACTGCTATCAGATGAACAAAAAACATTTTGCACAGTCAATCTGCTGGAAAAAAATGTAATCTAGTAATCTAAAAAAAGTAGTCTAGTCTCTGGGAGACTTTAAGGATGCTGGAGAGCTGCAGAACTGACTGTTCTGGTCAAAAGAAGATCCTAGAGTTGCTTCATATTAACACCATATTTAAATATAACGTTTCTTAAAATATATATGTATATTTTAAATATGGTTTGTTCCATCTCCCATTCATCTTAATAATGGGACTCTGTCCAGCTCAAACTTTCTTTAAGCTGCTGCTTATTCACTTACCTGTCAAGATATCAGGATCCACTAAGTTCTTGCTATAATAGTTTTGCAATTAATGTGGTCTAAACAGATATGAAGAACATTGACACATTGAACCAGAGCTTTTGTCAAATCTATTGCTATGTCATAATATTATCCTATTAATGTTTGAAAAAGGCAATATTTGAGAAGTATTAGCTAATGGGACCTGTGCTTCTGCCAGATGTTTTCCTTATAATCCAAATGAATACTCGGTAGATAGGTATGGCCCACCTTGATTATCACCACAAAAGATTTTCCTCCTTCCCCCACTCCTTCCTGCTGGTAATAGCTCATCTTAAGTGATCACTCTCCTTACAGTGTGTATGATAAAACCCATTGTTTCATGTTCTCTGTGTGTGTATATAAATCTCCCCACTGTATTTTCCACCGAATGCAGCCCGATGAAGTGAGTTGTAGCTCACGAAAGCTTATGCTCAAATAAATTTGTTAGTCTCTAAGGTGCCACAAGTACTCCTCTTCGTTTTTACTCAGTAGATAGATTTTGAAACTCAGTTGAACCAAGCTCTTGCCAATATGTCCCACCATTTCTCCAACCTTGACTTGTGCCAGCTGTACTTTTGGTTATGTCAGTATGAGGAAGCTGCCCTTTCTACCCTCATAGCACAGGCTTCAGCCATACCATTGAAGATTAGGAAATCTAGGGCCCCTGCAAGTTCCTGTAAAAGCTGTCCTTTCAGACAGCTCATTTGCCTTATCTCTATATATGCCTGTATTATTGCACTATGTTTGTAAATATCTGTTCCAGTATTTGTTGCCCATGTAGTATGAATAATATATAATCAGGTGGAATTCCTCTTCTATTTGTGGTCTGTAGAAAATGTCCATAGCCACACTGGCCTTCTAGGAAAAAGAGCAGAGTAGAAATATGGTACTTTTTAGTGGATCAGGAAGTTATTATAAATTCCAGGACCAACATAAATTTGATTTAGGGGAGACACTGGTGGAAGATCTGGGAGCATTTTTGTGTGGTGTCCTTTCTTTGGTTTTATTTTATAATTCAATGTAGGAAAAAGAGGGAGGAAAAATTAGAATGAGGTGCTTACTCACTATCACTGGCAGAGAGAGCTCTGGACAAGAAGCAGTAACAGACTTTGGTCATAGCACAGCTTTTAAGATGGGCTGTGTATGGGCCGGTACTGGCTACCACTTCTTACCGGTACACCATACCGGCCCACTTTCACCTCTGGGTGTGACAGGCCCAGTAAAATTATTCCTGCTTCGGGGCTGGCTGGAGTGGAAAGAGCAAGTGCCGCAGGAGGTCACTAGCTACTACTAGGTGACGATGAGCTGAGTGAGCAAGATGGGAATTTGTTTAAAGAGGACTCAGCAGTCATTCCAGCAGATATATAAGAGCTGACATCATGAGAGGGATACATGCATCACACCTGGGGATAGAGGCATGCCTGAGATGAGCCAGGGAGTATATCTACTGGCGAGGCATCAATTTCCAATTGAGACCATACATGGAACAGTATGAGGTGTTTGTGGTTTTTAAAATACAGTGACAATAAAAGAAAACTACAGCCTCATGAAATCCAGATCTCAGCCTGAGAAAAGATCAGAAGAGACATGGGAAGGGGGTGTACTAACAGTTTTGGGTTGCTGACTGCTGCTTCAGCCTCAGGGGCTGACTATCGACCGCTGCTCCAGCCCCGCCGCTCTGGCAGGGGCTGAAGCCAAAGAAGATCTGTTAAAGTCATGGAATCCATGACCTTTGTGACAAAATCATATCCTTGCAGAGGACCAATAGAATGCCACCCAACAGAATGAAGACAGCAACAGACAGGAAGCAGGTTCCCCACCAACAGCAATAACACAGACCAGAAATGGGAGGCTTGTTTGAAGAGCAGTACGCTTGAAGGTCTGTGAGGCCTAACAGGCTGCAACGTGCTGGCGGTAAAGGCTATGTGCCGAGGATGAGTTACATACTAGTAACATCGGGCCCCAGCAAGTCATAAAATGCTTGCACAAAAGACACAACAACAATTCTTAAATGGAAAGAGGTAGCAACCTGTATAGAACTTGAAGGGAGGAGCACAGGTTGCAGGAGGGAAGAGTTTGTAAGAGGCAGCAAGAAGTCAGTCCGTTTCCAAATAGCTATCTCTGTAAGCAGCCAGTTTAGTTTTAGAAATATGGAATCCTCTTGTTATTACTCACATGAAACACCAGTGACCAGACAGCGCAGGCTAGAGCAATCTGAGGTAAAATGCCACCCTCTCCTCAACCTCTAGAAAGCAATTGTTCAGGAAAACATGCCACCCTTGTCCTGGCTCCTGTGCAGCCACTTGGGTTCTGGGCAGCAAGAGGCTGCTGCACTGCATTTAGATTGGTGTCCAGGTGACTGGGCTTTGCTCCAATGCAGTCATTCGACTTCCATTCAATTGCTTGATGTCCATAAGTGACCCCCATTTAGCTTCATTCAGCATCTGAGAGTGAGCACCCTTCACTTCCTACTGAGAGAAAAGTTGATATGGTCATCAAACTAACTGAAACACAAGATCTAGACTAGGATTAACAGATCAGCCCCTACAAATATAGATTACACAGGCAAATTTTGGGGATTGAAAACAAAATTGCTGCATGTAAAATTAGTCACTAGAGGGCACTAATAGAATCCAGTAAATGTGATGGGAGTATACTGCCATGTTTTATGTAAGTACTATGGTGTTCAAGGAAAACTTGTTCTTTAATTCATATCCAGCTCCCATAACCACTCTGAAGATCTCACATAAGGGAAATCCAACTTAATTTACTGTCTGTTTTGCTTTAACACAAAGGGCACAAAAGGACAATTCTCTCTAGAAGCAGCATATCTTCTAGCCTGATGTTCACCATGAGCTTTTGGAGGGAGAAGCTTTGAACAAATCAACCAAGCAAAGATCTAATGTTTGACACTTTGGTGCAGTGTGGCACCATGAGTGGACGGCTTGAGGAGCTGATACACAAAAGAGGTGGGAATGCACAAGGCAGGCTGTGGAGCTCTCTGAGGTAGAGAATGGCAAATTATGATGCCCCAAAAGTGGAGACAGATGTGATCTTTGTCCTCCAAAGTTTGCAATCTAAATAGTAGACATGCCAAATCAAGTAGGGGTGACAAACAGTATGGAGGGAATGTGGGGAGGAAGGACAAGGGTCACAGCCATACAATTACATGAACAGTACAGGCATGGACCTATCTTTGTTTGTTGTTTGTTATTAATACAAAGAACAGGACTGTACAGATGTAAAATAGTGGCTGTTAACTCATCTGTCAGGGCATCTCAGAAGGGTGAGTTCTTGGGAGGGCTTTTAAGGAGGAGAGGTGGAGGACTGGAGCCGGTGACAATATTGCAAATGATAGGAGATTTAGCAATGTCTAAAACAGCAGTGGTGTTATAGATCCATAGAGGGTTTTTTCCTCAGGCCAAAAGGGACTATTACACTCATCTACTCTGATCATCCATATAACACAGGCCAGATTATCTCACTCAGTGGTTCCTGCATCCAGCCCATTAACTTCAGGTTGATCTTGAGCATATAGTTTTAGAAAGACATTCAATCTTGATTTAAAAACTTCAGGAGTCAGACACTCCATCGCACCCTTGATAAACTGTTCCAGGGGTTAATTGCCCTTACTGTTAAAGATTTGTGTCTCATTTTTAGTATGAATTTGTCTAGTTTCCAGCCATTGGCTCTCATCGCCTAGATTAAAGAGATTGCTGTCATCTGTCTTCTCCCCATACAGAAACTTATAGCCTGTATGCCAGTCCTCTCAGATCACCTAACTGAATTTGCAATATGGCCAGGGAGGTGGTAGCCCATGTAGCTGGAGGCAGGGGAAGTGCAGTATGGCACAGGGAGCTGAGTTCACAAAATTGGTTTGTGAAGTGTGGCATGGAGCAGGGAAGTGGTACCACACATGGTAGTGGATTTTTGAGGAGCAGTATGGTAGAGGGAGGAAAGGTATAGTGCTGCACAGGATGAAACATGTCAGACTGAGGTGCTGACTGGCCACATGGGGCATGACTATATGTGTGTGGGAGCTCATGCAACTTACTGTTTATCTAAACCCAAACATTTTTAAACAGAAGTGGAATCTCGAATAATAGCCTATTGATCAAAGAAACCTATAGGAAGTGCTGACCCTACCCCCTGTCTCTAACATGGAAATAAGAAACCACCAGATTCCTGGGCCTAATTATCTCCTTCAAAATCCAGCATTCCCCTGTATTTTTGACTCAATGCAATATGCATTTCTGCTCAGATTATCATCTATATCCTGTTACAGGATGGGATGCAATAGCACTTGATTTAATTACAGGGCTCAGACTGCTCCCTCCTCTCCTATACACCAGTCATCAGGAAAAACCTGAAAGTCCACTTCTTCTGTGTTTAACTTTGTCTCGTCCATTAGTAAACAGTGTCTTTCAGACAGATGAGGCAGGGGATGTTGGCCCCTCCCTGTCCCAAAGTGTGCAGTGACGAGAAAGTGTAGCCATAAAGCACCGAGATGTCTATGTGCCATCTCTAACAATTACTTCTCTGTCAGAGACAGGCAGATGGACAGATGTGGCATGTGACTGCTTTGTGAGGACAACATTGCTGTCATCTGGCCATAGATCCAATGTAACTGGACACATGAGGATCATCACCTCAGTGCAGGTGCTCCCTAGGTGAGGGAGACAGCACAGGGGTTCCTATGCTACCCTTCTCCCTGCTTCTGGCACAGAAGGCCACAGATTAGGTAGAGGAGTTTGCATGGGATACCCTTATGCCCAGCTCATCATGGCCTATGGTTTGGACCCTAGGGTCCTTCAGCAGCTAGAGTCAGAGCAGAGGAGTCTGGCACAGAGCTGCTTCAGGTTAGGGGAAGCACAAGTGAGCACTGGGCCACCTTTTTATCACTCCTGGATTGTGTTGTGTGCATTTTGGCTGGACCCAAGGGTCTGGCTCAAACTCTTTTTAGTGAGGGAGATGCTTCACAGGAAAGCCTTCTACCAGGACAGTCAGTGGAAATCATGTCAGCAAATTCTCCTGAGATGACTGTATCCATTACATTTGTTGGATTACTCTTATTTAATGCTGAATACAGTTGGGAGACTGTAAAATTTAAGATGTTTAACTTTCAGATAGATCACATGAAATCTGGACACAGAAGCCATTCAGCTTAATGATGCAGTGTTAACTGCAGACTTTTAAATTAATAAATAAACTGATAACAAGGTTTCTGTTTTCATCCATCTCACCTTCCTCCTCCCATCCATCTACCAGAGAGAACAGGAAATCTCTCTCAGGCATCCACATGTTCTTCTATGAAAGAGCCTTCAGTAACTATGCCAGACTGAACTGCACACAGAGGGTTATTGTTGGGAATAGACTGGACACATCACTGCAGATGGTCAATCTTGCATGGTTCTGATTTCTGACTGGCACCACATGACATCTGATACATTCTAGAATGTAAGCTCATAACAATAACCCGACCAGCCATTTCTTCTTTCCCATAGCTGGATATAAATTGAAGAGCCATCCCATGTGCTTATCTCTAGCTTCAGAGCTCATCAGGAAGCAGAAATACATGCAAAGTCTCCTTAGTCTTTACCACTATAAAAGCTGTAGTCTCAACCACTTAGATTAATGCACCTTCACCCAGCTACCCTACTTCCAAGGGCAGATTTGAACTACTCTCTCCCCAAAGTGTCTTCCATAGGAGTTCTTCTGAGGGCTACTGACTAACTTGACATGTGCTTTGTGTCTTTCTTTCCTCCTCTTTCAAAGATCTTTTTTGGCACCAATCTGGTTGCTGTTGAGTGGCAGACCACGGCATCAGATATCTAATCTTTGCCTGTAAGGATAAGGGTCTGTACATCTGCTCAATGGACACAATGCTGTCAAAATAGGTGTATTTGGTTATAGACTGTCATGAGACCCAGGACCAAATGGGTTGCCAAAGGTGCAAATTCCACCCAATAGAGTAAAAATGGCTGATCCTGTTTTATATTTCAAAGCTTTGTTTTGGCGCTGTTTGTACAATTTGTATTACAGAACATTGATTAATTAGGGCACTGCAAAGCCATGGCCCCGCTGCTGACCCAGGTTACCAAAGAGTGAATTCTTTCCACTGCAGTTTATTACTGTTCACAATGGTTTCTTGCTTCTGCTAGTCTGACCAAATTGGTTGCCTTATGTACACACCTGTGGTCCATACTAAGGTGACCAGTCTCAATGTTTATGCAGTTGTTTTCAGGCTACAATATACTCTACACACTGTTTCACAGAAGCTCAGGGGAGAATTTCAGCCACTAACAGAAATAAACAAAAGTGTTCAAACATATTTCCTTTTCCCTGACTCCCTCTCTAATAGGTCCCTATACCTAGGTCAGCATGAGATTGGTCTCGTGTCTGAGACACTTTCTGCTCTCCCCAGTAAAACATTACTGTCTAGAATACAGAGTGGAACATGTGAGAAGATAGTGTTTCTTTAGGGATTGAGTGCATTTTCTTAGAAAAAAGTAATGGGACAGTATGTTCTGTCAAGTAAATATTTGCCAAAGCTCTTGAGTAAGAGGAATGGAACAGATAACAAACCGTGAACTCCTAACCCCAGGTAAACTGCTAGCTAATGTAAAGAAACAATGCACAAATATCTTCTATCCAGTCTTTGATAAATGCTTATGTGCTGATTTTGATGCTTGGATGTACTAACTGTCCCTGATTGAAACCATGAGCTTTGGATGCAAAATATGAGGCCAATCCTGCAGGTGCTATAATTAATCTCAGGAGCTAAAATCAGCTGGCTAGATGAGTGAAATTGTTTTTGTGTGGAGAGAATCCACAGGTGTGTAATCAGTTTCATGGTAGAATCTTCTGTCCTTTAGGAGTAGGAGATGGTCTATAAAATTATCCCTCCAAATCTGGCTTGGTTCAGTATTGACTGAAAATCATTACCTCTTGACAGTGGTTTGGTCTCTTACAGTTTGATCCTATTTGCACAGACACTACCACTGCAATTATCAACCTTGGCAGTCTTAGCACAGAGGTCAAAGACAGAATAGCCATGGAATCCCTCCTCTAAATTGTCCCTCCAATCAGGGTGGAGGCACATCAGTGAGACAGGTTAGGAGGGGATGTATGGCTGCAGTCCTTGGATGTATAACCAGGGGAGTAGTAAGTAGGAATTGGGAGATGATTCTATCTCTATATGATGCATTTGTGAGGCTAAGACTGGAATACTGCATATAGTTCTGGTGTCTACCTTTTAAAAATGTTTGAAAAAATAATTGTCTATTCTCTGCACCCTAATGATTCAAGAGCTGGAAAAAAAGCCTTACAATGGGAAACCTAAAGAGCTCAATATTCTTAGTATAACAAAAAGATCAAGATCATAGTATAGAAGTAATGTGACAGGGAGGAAAATACCCAGTACTAAAGGCTCTTTAATCTACTGTAGAAAAGCATAACAGGAATCAATGGTTTAGATGTTAAAGCCAGACAAATTCAAATTGGAAATAAGGCATGAATTTTTAACAGTGAGTGTGATTTGGAACAAATTACGAATGGAAGTGGCAAACTTCCCCCATCTCTTGATGTCTTCAAATCAAGATTGCATGCCTTTCAGAGCTCACAGTAAGTACGGGAGAATTACACCCAGCCCAGTTGCACAACTGTATCCAATTTAACCCCCTGCTGAGAAGGGTAAAAAAAATCTAGTAGTCTCTTAATCAGAGGGAAGTAATGTGTGGTTGCATCTGGTTTCCTCAAAGGGCTAAGAGGCTCTTAGATTTCAAAACCTCTGTATGTAATGGCCAAGAAGCTGAATGACCTTCAGGAAATGTTTGCTCTAACCTCTACTTATTTTGGGATAATGGAGGTGTTTTGTGTTCTAAATACTTGATCCAGATGCTTCTGAATTATGAGGGGCTGGCTGCTCACAGATATTATTGAGGAATCTTGTGATCACTCGTAGCTAGTATTTCTTTCCCAAAACTAACAGATGTACATATATATATTTTTAAAGTGATTGTTCAACAATTACATTTGCTAATTTCATAGCAATTGTAAACAAATACAGAATGTGATTTTTGCTGAGACTATCCAGTAATTCTGCTGGGAACACTGATAACTTGCACTACTATAAGGACCAAAATGCCTGTCATATCAGAATCAATGGCAATATTCCCAGTGACTTCAAAGGGACCAGAATATGACCGTAAAAGAAATCATTTACTGCTGTAAACTTACTTCAAGGTTATAAATGTAATTGGCAATTATACCTTATATAGATTTAGGGGAAATGGTAGAAATTGTTTTTATTAATTTCGTAGTGGAGTGTTCTTGTTTGGTAAAGGCATTTTTAAGAGTGTTAAGGTGTATAGCCCAGATTTTTTCCTCAGAGCATATTCTGTGGTATCTGAGTGCCTGGCTGTAGATAACAGATTTCTTGATTATGGTTGAGGTGGTTATAGGATCTGAGAAGATAGGTGGGGTGATGTGTGGGTTTTTTGTATATAGTGGGTTCCATTGCTTGAAGTTGATTGTGGTATGCAGGAAATTGATGTTAGTTGATTCTCCTCCAGAGAAGTAGATCACATCATGGAACAGGCCACCCAAATACCCTGAGAGAACCTGCATCAATATGGAAATAAACCCCCCTCTAAGTATGTACCCATAGTTGTCACCTACCAACTCACTCTTGGAACCCATACAGGGTATCATTGAATTACGACCACATCCTGAAAGAAATCGTCTGGCCTTCAAACATCTGCTGCCAACCTCACCAAGCTCATTAGACATAGGCTTCCCATAGACCAGGACACATCAACTCAAAGCAAGCACCAGACCCTGCCAGAATAACAGATGCAAAACCTGTAGACCTATCTCCACTATTACAATGATCAGGGCCCCCACAACACAACTTTTAAGACCCAGGTATCCTATACATGCTTATCACTACATGTGGTGACTCATCCAGTGTACTAAAAGCCACACAGGAAATGTATTAAAAGCTGGCTAACTGATAGATTCCAAAATGTAACTGTAAACTGGGAATCATCATCAAATGGGTGTGTTTCAAGGGGGATATAAGGAACAGAGCTTTATTCTTCACCTCCGGAAACAAAGAAACCAAGTAATTTGATCTCGGATGGGTGTTGGCCAATAAAAAGCTGGAAAGGAGATTGGGTAAAACAAACTATCTTGAACAAAGACCTTTATCTGGCTAGATTAAGTTTTAAACTTTTAGATGTGAATTTTTCACTTTTATTTGCTTATAAGCATCTCTACTTTTCGCTTTTATTTGCTATCACTTAATCCATACTCATTTGTTAATAAACTTGTTTTACTTTATATGAACAAATTCAGTGCCATATTTGAAGGGAAGGGTGTTTTCACCCCAGTTAAACTAATGAGCCGTGATGTACTGACTGTTTAACAGAGCAGCCAACTTAATATATTCTGTGTATCCACTACGGTAGCTGTGCATTGCAAAGAAACTTCTCTGAGACGCTTGCAGGATGGAGTTCTCTGTTACTTGCCAGGCAAGGTTGGGGTGGGGAGAGCCTTCAGGAGGTTGGTGTAGCAGTGAGCTGACCTCTAATCTGATCTCCAGCAAAACTTGCTCTTGCTGAGTCAGAAAGATAACACAGTGGCTCACAGCTCTGGGTATCCCAGCAGTGTGTACAACTGGATATACACATGGCTAAGGTTAAGATTTTTGGCATGGGGACTCTTATTAAAATTCACGTGCAGGATGTTGGCAATAAACTATAAATCATGGAAGCCCCAGCCCTGCTGCCTGAGGCTGACTGCCAGAGCCCTACTGCTGTGTGGAAGTGGGGGAGGGCGGTCAGGCCTGCCTGTCCAACCTGGAAGTCATGGAGGTTTGTTAAAATCATGGAATCCATGACCTCCATGACAAAGTCATGTCCTTACCCATGGCACTTGAACTCAGTATAATGGAAAACAATTTAGTACTATGTCTTTAAAGGGGATCCAGTTATGTACACACAGGTATTGCTAGCTTATGGTTTGATGGCTAGACCATAAGAGGATTTTATTCTACACTGTTTTGTCTGCTTGATCTTATACAGGTGGTGGTTTCTGTTTAATCATTATAAAGGTATTTTTTTAGTCAGCTCCTTTGTACCATGCAGGAAGTCAGTGCTGGCCATACATGCAGGAAACATGGAGTTGTCAAAATAAACATACTCCCGAGAGTGTGATTGATTTAGAAGAAAAGCTCCCATGGACCTAGTTTGAGTTTGGAAGCTGTTTCATACATTTCCAAAGACTGCTCAGGGATTTCTCTGTGTAGTGCAGCTAACATTCCCACACCATGCAATGCAAAAGGATCATGTTTTAACTGAATCACAGAAAATGTACAGTCCTTAAGGGACAGGTCTCATCTAGATCCCAAAGTTTTGGAGCAGTCTGTCTGGGTTCTTTGTGCTTCTCCCTGTTGTATCGCAGTGCCTTACATTTATTAATTAACTTCTCACACCACCCCTGTGAAATGGTGCTATTGCCCCATTTTACAGATCAGGAACTGAGGTACAGAGGTCAGTGACTTGTTTGAAATCACACAGGAAAACTATGAAAAAGCAGGGAACGGAATTTCAGATCAAGTGCTGGAAAAAAAATGCCTTACAGTGACAGACTTAAGAGCTCAATCTGTGTAGTTTATCAAAGTGTGATTACAGTGTATAAGTATCTTCATATGGAGGAAATGTTGGATACTAATGGGCCTTTTTAATTGAGCAGAGAGAGACATAATAGGAACCAATGGCTAGACATTCAAGCCAGACTAATTCAAATTAGATATAAAGCACACATCTTTAACTGAGCGTGATTACCTCTTTCCTTGGTAGTTTGTTCCAATAGTTAGTTTGTCTTCAGATTCAGGTTGGATGTCGTTCTGGAAGATGCTTTAGCCAAATAAATTACTTGAGCTCAATGCAGGGGGCTACTTGGTGAAATTCTATGGCTTGTGATATAGAGAAAGTCAGACTAGATGATCTAATGGTTCCTTCTGGCCTTAAAATCTGTGAATCTTCTATATCCCAGTCCAGTGCCTTAATCACAAGAGCTTCCTTTCTGGGGTTACGTTTCATCTGGATCTCTGGGGAATTCTAGCCATAAGGTCTAAGTCTGTCTGGATCTCTAATTTATAGTTTTAAGGGGGGGCCTTTCAGATGGAGCCCTGGGGGATTGGACATAAAGAACCTACATAATATGATGACAAGGATTTTAGACAGACAGGTGTTTCATTAGAAAGCAGCCATTATTACATAATAAAACGGCATCTGAACCACCATTTATATACAATTCTGAAATATATATATACTAATGATCCCTTTTCTAAGTATCTTTAGGGCTAAATTTGACCTGGGATATGTGTTGCTTAATTATAATTCTCTAAGCAGTGTTTAAAGCAAATATTTCTAAACTCTAGAGGGTGGGAGTAGGTGCTGCTATCAATGACATTCTGCAACATTATTCAATTAAAGGACAAATTTATTTTTAGCAAATATAGCCTGTGGTACCTAGCATAGCTTCTAGCTGAGATATTCTATTCTTTCTTTCTTCAGTGCCCTAGGCAGGGGATGGATGATACCACATAATTTAATCACTGTAAATCTATGCAAGTATGAGCAGCTTAATAAATTGCTGCAGCAATAATTGGTTTACAAGCAGCATATTAAGTGGTATTGGTGACACTTCCATTACTGAGCTGGTGTCCTAGCAAATGCTTCTCGACATGATCTTTCAGACAGGCATAAAACCAAGGATCTGGCCGCTTATTAAAAATTCCGTGGCATTTTCAGCAAGATTAGAAGTCTTAGCAGGCCCTGGTGTGATGGCCAAGTTCCCATTTGGGTAATTACATTCTGACTTCCTAAAGCCCCCCAACAATTTCTATCAGAAATAGCATTCTTTACACTCTGTCCTAAACTTGTTGGTTATTTAGTTTATGATGTTAAATGGCTACCCTGTTCTACCCCAGAGGAAGCAATTTTTCAGCAATGGGTGAAAGTTTTTCATGAGTGTGAGTTTAATATAAAAAAATATAGTTTACAAAACACTTTGGGGCCCTTTCAAATCATCATCTTAGCATATGTGCAACATACGTCAGGTTGCATGTGACCAGGAGTCACCACCAAATTTGGCACACTGGTTGCATCATTAGCTTCGCTGGCTTGGGCCAGATACTGATGGGGAGTGTAACATGAACACTGATCCATGTCTCCCCTTCATCCCCCTCCAAATGAAAAGTATTGTTAATTTAGGTGTGACAGGACAGCTCACAGGTAGGGGACTGATGTTGGTATCTCAAGAAGCCCAACTAACATACATATGGGCCTTTCGGAGCCCAGTCAAAAAAGCAAGCAATCTTCCCACACACTGTTGCCAACTCTTGAGATTCTGTTGAGTCTCACAATATTTGTCACTTTTCTTGAAGCCCCAGCTCCAGGAATTGTGTGACTACATAACTGTCAGCTTTCATTTTAATAAAAGTTTCTAACCTTCCTGGTTGTGGAGAAAAATTTGAAAACATCACCCCGGTGCACAGTTCCAAAATCACCTGGTAAATAAAAAGAACCTACAATGTATTATTTTTAAATAAGTCATGATTTTTTAAGCCATTCCCTGGAATTTTGAGGGTCTGACTCATGATTTTTTGGACGCTCTTTGGTTTGACAAATATCAAAACTGAGATGTCCTGCAAGACTCCCTCAGCCTGATTTCAGAGTAGCAGCTGTGTTAGTCTGTATTCGCAAAAAGAAAAGGAGTACTTGTGGCACCTTAGAGACTAACAAATTTATTTGAGCATAAGCTTTCATGAGCTACAGCTCATTTCATTGGATGCATTCAGTGGAAAATACAGTGGGGAGATTTATATACATAGAGAACATGAAACAATGGGTGTTACCATACACACTGTAACCAGAGTGATCACTTAAGGTGAGCTATTACCAGCAGAAGAGCGGGGGGGGGGGGGGAAACTTTTGTAGTGATAATCAAGGTGGGCCATTTTCAGCAGTTGACAAGAATGTCTGAGGAACAGTGGGGGGTGGGGATAAACATTGGGAAATAGTTTTACTTTGTGTAATGACCCATCCGCTCCCAGTCTCTATTCAAGCCTAAGTTAACTGTATCCAGTTTGCAAATTAATTCCAATTCAGCAGTCTCTTGTTGGAGTCTGTTTTGAAGTTTTTTTTGTTGAAGGATAGCCACTCTCTGGTCTGTAATGGAGTGACCGGAGAGATTGAAGTGTTCTCTGACTGGTTTTTGAATGTTATAATTCTTGACGTCTGATTTGTGTCCATTCATTCTTTTATGTAGAGACTGTCCAGTTTGACCAATGTACATGGCAGAGGGGCATTGCTGGCACATGATGGCATATATCACATTGGTAGATGTGCAGGTGAACGAGCCTCTGATATTGTGGCTGATGTGATTAGGCCCTATGATGATGTCCCCTGAATAGATATGTGGACACAGTTGGCAACGGGCTTTGTTGCAAGGATGGGTTCCTGGGTTAGTGATTCTGTTGGGTGGTGCGTAGTTGCTGGTGAGCATTTGCTTCAGGTTGGGGGGCTGTCTCCCAAGATCTGTGAGAGTGATGGGTCATCCTTCAGGATAGATTGCAGATCCTTGATGATGCGTTGGAGAGGTTTTAGTTGGGGGCTGAAGGTGATGGCTAGTGGCGTTCTGTTGTTTTCTTTGTTGGGCCTGTCCTGTAGTAGGTGACTTCTGGGTACTCTTCTGCCTCTGTCAATCTGTTTCTTCACTTCAGCAGGTGGGTATTGTAGTTGTAAGAATGCTTGATAGAGATCTTGTAGGTGTTTGTCTCTGTCTGAAGGGTTGGAGCAAATGCAGTTGTATCGTAGAGCTTGGCTGTAGACAATGGATCGTGTGGTGTGGTCTGGATGAAAGCTAGAGGCATGTAGGTAGGAATAGCGGTCAGTAGGTAGCCTGATTTCTAAACC
Organism: Dermochelys coriacea; assembly: GCF_009764565.3. NCBI lineage: Eukaryota > Metazoa > Chordata > Testudines > Dermochelyidae > Dermochelys > Dermochelys coriacea. Next base: position 23,593,480 of record NC_050085.1, on the reverse strand, counting down.
AAGTAAGCTAAAGTAGGCTGAGTTGGTGCAGATAATGAGACCAATTTCTTAGTGCCTTCATCTCCTTCCTGCCCATCTCACCATAAAGAATCCTATAATACTTCATCTAAGTCGATCCCTCTTAGAAATCTTGCCAGAGCATCATGCACATTTGATACACATGCATAGCCACCTGACTTTCTACAGTCATGACATTGTTAAGTAAGAAATGTGCCCACTCCAGCTCTTTGGGCATTTTAACTACATCAAAGGTACAAAGCAGTGATGGGTTCAGATGGGCAGTGTGATTAAAGCTAATGTATATTTTACAGGTTAAGGAAATAGTGTCTGTACATTTGGGTATATTGCTTAAATTATCCCAAAGTACAAAGTTTGGTTTTAAAAGCCATACAATAAATATAGTACATAATCAGCAATAATCCAAATTTAAATTAATAAATTTAACAATATAGTTTAGAGATTGCCATCCAAATATTTGAGTACACCCCTCATGAAAAATTATACCGAGAGACCATACATTTTTAACCCAGAAAGTCCCTCCTTTGTTCCCTCACTGACTTGGCCTCTTAAAAATCAGCACCTATGCAGCTGTGATTGAACTAGGGGAGCTGGGGGTGCTGTCACAGCCCCTGGCTTGAAGTGGTTTCCATTATATACAGAGTTTATGGTTTTGTTCAATGGCTTTCACCACCCTCACTATAAAAATTGTTCCAGCACTCCTGCACAGCTGTTGATGCAGCCCTGTGCATGGCAGACAAAGGGGCCAAGAATGCTGGTTTACATTTATTGTTTCAAAGGTTACTGACTTGGGGAAGCTTGTCTTGACCCATCAGCACGACTTAAAGGCTCTCCAGAAGCACTGTTATCTTGCATTTCCTCCATCTAAAGTACTGAGGGGGCCTTGAGGTTCGATGGGTCTAGGTAGTACTTGTCACTCTCCACTGAAATGGGGTTTGATCTCCCTCCTTCCTTCCCTCTCCAAATCTGTGTGGATCCAATAGCACCTTATAGCTCCCCATTTCCCTGCACTTTACGGTGAGCAACTTTTATATAGGTGAAATGCTACTGACTGAAAAAAGACACTGACACTATAGTCCCTTCTAAATGCCAACAGCCTCAGAAGTCAACCCCTAACAGAAAACTCTGTTAGGAACATGGGGCATTGTATTTAAAAACTGGCTTTCCAAATCCAGACAATAGGGTAAGAAACTCCTGTTATTCTTCCTCAGTGGTCAGTTGACTGAACTCCTGACCCCAGATGCCAGCTGGAGTCTACCTGAGAGTGGTTGATTACATCTTTGTGCCAAACTATATGCACCCATGGAGCTATACACACATGTTACATAATAACAAGTAATAAACAAAAAGGAGCTGGCTAGCCAAATCCATCTAGCTGTGCTGATGAGATTTTTTTTTTTTTTTTTTTACTTCCATCACCTGATAACTTAATTGCTCAATTAGCTACACCTCAGTGCCCTGGCTATGGTGTAGGAATGTTCCCTTGCAAGTCATTGTGAATCAGAAAACACAGAAGGTGGGTAAACAATGCAAAAGTAAATGATGACATGTCCTTCCAACAGTACAGAACCACAAGCATTTTATACCATTCAGATTTGTTTTCTAATTCTGCATTTATTTGATCCTTTGGGTTGGCATTACAGGGATGGAACAGGCATCATCCAAACACAGACCATGAAACTGCTAGTCAGATCCTAATATCAAAGAGGGGTTGTATCAGAAGGTATATTCCCATTGTTTTCTTAGCAGACTTGACCCAGGCTCAGATAATATATTACCTTTGTATTTTGGAAGCCCTGTAATATATCTGGTTCTTTAGGGATCAGTAGGATTGTGTTGTTCTTGCTAGGGATTCTGGTGCTATCGCTGAGTCACTGCATGTTATCTTGTGCTCATGGTTCTGCCAAGAGGTGTATCATGTCTAGTAAATAACCTGAAACAGGATGAATTAATCATCTAGAAGGCTTCCCCCTCGCCCCAGAATATGATTTATTGCAGATTTGGGGGTACAGTTTTCATATATAGAGGTATTACTAGAGATTGCAGCCCTGAGGATTTTATTAAGAATGTGTCTGGATCATGTCTGATCACAGTTTGCCATACTTTTCTCAGTCTGTATTATTTATTTATATTATTACTTTGTTATAATATTGATATGGCACTGCAGTGTACAGCTAGCAAAACAGAAACTTCTACTGAGTATTCAAAAAAAGTGAAGACATGGATTTTACGTGAACAATTCCATGTGTTAAAGGGTCTAGCTTCATACAAATGTATGACACAGAACAGGAGCGATGGACGCTCACTAAAAGTGGGGGTGCACAAGCGCCTGAACTGTGGGCCCACCCCTGAGGCCCCGTCCTCACTCCGCCTCTTCCCCCAAGGACCTGCTCCCGTATCGACTCTTCCCCCTAGACCCTCCCTCCCACTTGCTCCTCTCTGCCCCCTCCTGCCAGTCGCTCACCCTTACCTCCAGTAAAAAGTGGGGGGCCATGGCCCATTAGCCCCCCCTGTTCTGGCACCCTACACACAGATGTCTATATCAGTGATTTTTAAACTTTTTTCTGGTGACCCAGTTGAAGAAAATTGTTGATGCCTGTGACCCAATGGAGCTGGGTATGAGGAGGTTGGAGTATGGGAGGGGGTCAGGGCTCTGGACTGGGGTGCAGGCTCTGGGGTGGGTCAGGGGATGAGGGGTTTGTGGTCCAGGAAGGGGCTCTGGGTTCGGGGGGCTAAGGGCTGGGGCAGAGGATTGGGGAGCAGGGTTGGGGCACGGGCTTACCTTGGGCAGCTTCCCGCCTGTCCTGACACCACGGTCAGTGCTGCACCCCAGAAGTGGCCAGCAGCAGGTCCGGCTCCTAGGCGGAGAGACGCAAGCAGCTCCGCGTGGCTCTCATCCACAGGCACCTCCCCACCAGCTCCCACTGTCCGGTTCCCAACCAATGGGAGTGCAGGGCTGGTGCTCAGCTGGGGGCAACACATGGAGCCCCATGCCCCCTCCCAAGCCTAGGAACCGGACCTGCTGCTGGCCGCTTTTGGGGCACAGCGTGGTGTCTGAACAGGTAGGGACTAGGCTTTCTTAGCCAGGCAGCACCGCCAACGGGACTTTTAACGGCGCGGTCAGCGGTGCTGACCATAGCTGCTGCAACCCAGTCCCTTCCATTCCACAACCCAGTTATGGATCGTGACCCACGGTTTGAAAACCACTGGTCTATACCATGTTCATCACCATAGTATCTGAGCACCTACCACTGCCCATCCTACAACTTTCCACTGATCTTCCCTCAGTATTGAAATTTTTGACTCACCTACATGGTAGCTTTCCCCTTCCAACAAGCAGACACTGATCCTGCTCCCATCCTAAAGGTAACTTAGGAAATCTAAGTGAAGAATGTTATTTCTAGTTTTGTGCATATGGACCACCCTGGTCTCAGGCTGCAATATCACAATCAATGTATAATTATAGGAATGGGAAGTAATTACACAGATTTAGAGTTTAGAAAAACTCTGCATTCATCCACCCATTATGATGGTCTGGCCTTGGTATTCATTTGTGAACAATATGATCAAATAAGTCTTCATACTCTATGGTCAGGCACTATTCTCTTTGAAGCATGTATTTAATATCTGCCCTGCTGCAAAATAGCGCCCTAATCTATGGGTTAGTGTATTGTTTGGGTCTAATTTAAACTGTTGTTTTATTGGGGCAGGGACCAAGTCAATAGATACTGAATAATAAATGTTATTTTCCTAAAGGATCTGTTCACAAAACCAGCATGAGTAAAGATAAGGAAAAATACATTAATATATGCTGAAGTCTGAATATTTGGAGTCTGAAGTTCTTGGGGAATCAATTCAGAGAAAAGAGCAGGCATCATTATCACGTTCACATGCCTGCAGTTCCCCTACCCTCTTCCTAATACATGCACGCATACACACAAATAGTCATTCTTCCATCTGGTACCCTACAAATAAAACATCAGTCAGACTGGCAGTAGCCAAACCCATAATGTACCCAAACCAAGTGTCTTGCAGTGACCATGTTGAGGAGGAGAATTGAGGTTCTCCTGTACGTTTTAATGACACAAAGTGTTCATCTGTAATCAAGCCACTCCCCACCCACAAACACCTTTTTAAAAAAAAAAATAAAGAAAGAAAATGGATTTATGTTCTGTTCCCCCCCACCACCCTTTGGGCTTCATGTCCAGCTGACTGAGTTGAGGAAAACTGTGTTGTTCCAGAACATGTAAAATAAATTCAAGAGACCATGATTCATGAGAGAGATTAAAACTGTCTGTTCTGACCAAACACTGACAAGGCAGGCTGTTTACTGCACAGCTGTGCTCTGCTTGGCCTTGAGTGAATTAAATGTTGTGTGTGGAACACGCTGCCTAATGAGCCAGGGATATTGGATACCCATACTCTGCTTACATGTCAAATACAGTAACTGGGGAGCAGACTGTGACAATCACCCATAATTATCTGCTGGGTTTTTGGTCAGAAAGGAGCAGATCTGTATTAAAGCAACTCCATCCACTTGTTAGGGCCTCATTAGCTTTCCCTAAAATAGAAGGTTTGACACAGGTCAATAGTTTACAAGATCATCAATATCCAACAAGGATTTGAACATAGGCCAGTGCTTGCTTTCAGAACCCCTGGTTCCCTGCTCCTCCCACATGGTGGTACTGAGAATCTCAACCATTCGTGGCTTCAATGTCTCCCCATTGGCTGTAACCAATTGGGAAGGACATGGATCTAATAGGTGCTGGCTGTACTGTAACTGACCAAAACTCAAGCGCTGAAAGTTGTATGTGTCCCTATGAGTAGGGCCCTACCAATTTCATGGACTGTGAAATAAACCCTGCCCCATGAAATCTGAGCTCCCCAAAATCAGCCAGACTGGGGATGGACAGGACTTGTCCTTCCCATGCATGGCTGTTATGGGGAGAGAGATCAGACCCACCTCCACAGGCAGCGCAGAAGTGAGGGTAGTACAGCTCTTGTGGGTCAGGGGGCACCCAGGCTTGGGGCTGCCATCTCCCGCAGCTCCTGCCCAGGCTCAGAGAGCCCAAGCTCTAGGGCTACTGCTCCCTCTCCCTCATGGGCCATGGCTCCTGCCTGGGCTCCTTCCCCCCCCCCCCCCCAGCTCCTGCTTGGGCTTACGTTGGGCTGGGGGCTGCTACCACCTGCAGCTCCTTCCCAGCTTGGGGCTGCCCCCCTTCTCCACCCCATGGCTCCTGCCCAGGCTCTGGATGCCCGAGCTCCAGGGCTGCTGCTCCCTCTCCCTGCCCGCCCCCAGTGGCTCCTGCCAGGGTTGAGGGCACCTGTCCTCCAGGCAGGATTCAGGGCTTCCATCCCCTGTGGCTCCTGTCCAGGCTCAGGGACCTGGGATGGGGGCTGCCACCCCCTGCAGCTCCAGACCCTGCAGTTCCTGTCCAGGACCTGGGGACGCCGCACCCCTCCCCTCCCCCCCACTCTCTGGCTCGAGACAGGGATTCCGGTGCCTGGGCTCAGGGCTTCTGTCCCAGACAGATGCTGCCTGAGTTCCGGACCACCCAGGCTCGGGGCTTCCTCCCACCCCTCCTAGCTCCTGCCAGGGCTGGGGCACTCATTTTTCAAAATGTCCAGGGCCCCTTGCATGGGCTCATAAATTAATCCACCACTGGCCCTGACGAGCAGCTAGGAGCCCCCCAGCTGGGGCGCTCCCAGCAGCACTGGGGAGATGGGACTTACCTCCACCTCCTGGAGCCTCCTCCAGCTGCAGGAAACTCTGCAGCTGCTGCCTTCAGAACTGGGCTCTGAAGGAAGCACAGAAGTGAGTATGGCAATCCTGCAACCCCCCCTACAACAGCTTTAGGACTGCCCCATGATTCCCTTTTGGATCAGGACCCTCGTGGTTACAACAATGTGAAATTTCAGATGTAAACATCTGAAATAGCTAAATTGACCAATTTTAAGACCCTGTGGCCATGAAATTGACCAAAGTGAACTGTGAATTTAATAGTGCCCTACCCATGAGATATTGGTTGGGTTCCATGGAAGCACAAAGTTCAGTTTGGATCTGAGAGATTTTTTTTTTATCCACAAAGTAAATGGAAAATTCCTCACACCAAGACATTCAGTTCTGTAACTAAATGGCATCAGTTTAGATCAACCCAGTTTTTCTTTGTCCGTTGCACAGCCATGGCATATAGGCTTAAAAGTTATATAGGCTGTAATCAGTCACCTACCATGAGACCCATTGCTGGCACTCTAGCTGTGTTCCTGCTTTGCTGCAGGTTAAATGTTACCAACAGTGCTTGGACAAAAGGTCATTATAGTTTACAGTGACCAGATGTCCTCCTAAAATCAGGACTGTCCCGATTTTTAGTTCTTTGTCCCGCGTCCCGACTGATGCACAGTTGGGATGCCATTTGTCCCGATTTTGCGGCTTTGGCCGCTCCAGCTGCAGCGCTTCCCCCTCCCCCCCGTTTCATCTGGTCATCCTATTATAGTTGCCTACTGAACTATTGATAGAGTGGTCTGTTAGCATCACAATACCTTCCCCCACAGCTTTCTGAAACCTATTGCATTTATGACAGGTTTCAAAGTAGCAATTGTTAGTCTGTATCCGCAAAAAGAAAAGGAATACTTGTGGCACCTTAGAGACTAACAAATTTATTTGAGCATAAGCTTTCGTGAGCTACAGCTCACTTCATCGGATGCATTCAGTGGAAAATACAGTGGGGACATTTATATACATAGAGAACTTGAAACAATGGGTGTTACCATACACATTGTAACGAGAGTGATCAGGTAAGGTGAGCTATTACCAGCAGGAGAGCAGGGGGGAAAAAAACCTTTTGTAGTGATAATCAAGGTGGGCCATTTCCAGTTGACAAGAATGTCTGAGGAACAGTGGAGGGTGCGGATAAACATGGGGAAATAGTTTTACTTTGTGTAATGACCCATCCACTCCCAGTCTCTATTCAAGCCTAAGTTAACTGTATCCAGTTTGCAAATTAATTCCAATTCAGCAGTCTCTCATTGGAGTCTGTTTTTTGAAGATTTTTTTTGTTAAAGAATTGCCACTTTTAGGTCTGTAATCAAGTGACCAAAGAGATTGAAGTGTTCTCCGACTGGTTTTTGAACGTTATAATTCTTGATGTCTAATTTGTGTCCATTTATTCTTTTACATAGAGACTGTCCAGTTTGGCCAATGTACATGGCAGAGGGGCATTGCTGGCACATGATGGCACATATCACATTGGTAGATGTGCAGGTGAATGAGCCTCTGATAGTGTGGCTGATGTGATTAGGCCCTATGATGATGTCCCCTGAATAGATATGTGGACACAGTTGGCAACGGGCTTTGTTGCAAGGATAGGTTCCTGGGTTAGTGGTTTTGTTGTGTGGTTGCTAGTGAATATTTGCTTAAGGATGGGGGGCTGTCTGTAAGCAAGGACTGGCCTGTCTCCCAGGATCTGTGAGAGTGATGGGTCGTCCTTAAGATAGGTTGTAAATCCTTGATGATGCGTTGGAAAGGTTTTAGTTGGGGGCTATTGCATTTATGTTCACATACTCTGTCAATTACCAGTTATATGTCTGAATGTCTCACTGAAACAAGGAGTTGTATGCACTCATCACCTCCTAAAGTCAGGCTGCATATCCATTAAATTAACTATCCCTAATTTTCAATACACCATAAACTACCTGTCACATATATATTTGTGAAACTTTATGGTGACTGTCAAAATGGAAGGGAATGCAGAAGCAATCAATGGGTTAGAGCCTGTGTCATCCCCAGTGTGTCAGGAATCCTGATCAACACAATTCTGCATGTGACATGGCACACTCATCCTGACAAACTGATTAATGAAAATTATTCATCTTTTTAATTAAAAATAAGCTACATGTCCACCATGAGCTTGTCTCTGGACACTTTGACAGATATACAATGGTGCTGCGCTCATGAACAGAACAATTTTAAACTAACTTTGAAGTTTTTCTGGTCATTTTGTGTAGGTTCAGAAATTTGTGGTAGTTTGTAGTCTTCCTTCTAAAATAAAATATTTAGAATATTTACTAATTTATATCATTACAAACATCGGTGTGCATTGAACTTGCTAATTTTGCTACCTCTGGACTTCTCCATGTGGTCAGACGTCATTGCTAATGGGCTCTGATCACAGGCTGAGTGAAGAAAATGTTGGCCAAAAATAAGTTGGTTTTCTTTTGTTTGTTTTTGGGGTTTTTTTTCCCTTAACAGTTTAAAGTATGAGAACTCCATCCCATTGTAATAATTCACCTCCCTACAGGATGAAGCCTCTCATGGAGCCATCAAGAACACCTGTTGAGTCAGACTCAACCACCTGGACATTGCACAGGAAGTCTGCTCATCTCTCAATTGTGCTACTGTCTATGCATAAACTGGCCTTCTTACTAGTCTCTCTCACTCCGTTTCCTTATAAAGCTTCAAAACATTCTTTCCTGTCCTTCTAATTATATGTTAATGTGACTAGTTATAGTATAGGCACTAGTATAGGCACTTATTTTTAGCCAGATGCATTCAGAGCCCAAATATTTCAGCATCTTCAGAAAAGCAGTAACCCTCTAAGAGGTATTTTATGCTTGGACACTTGCCGTTGTCTATTACTTTATAGAGAGAGACAAATTTCAGGTGTGAAGTAATAAATAGATACAAGTTATAAATACATTTGGAGTTTCCAAAGTGCAAGACAGACATGAGGAAATGCTCAAGTAGCACAAGTCCTCACTTGAAGGGGGGGAAAAAAAATCTAAATGTATAAAAAATACAATTGATAAGTGCATGCTGAAGGCCAGATCACCAAAAAGGAATGGAAACCTGATCTTCAGGAAAAGTCCATGCCACAGGCTTTACTGAATCCACTTCCTGTCTGTGTGACTATTTCCACTGATTCATGCTCTCACTGCCTTGCTTGCTCTGAATGTCAGCAAAGAGGATGCGGGGGTGGGAAAGATTGAAGTTAACACCCACTGCTACATGCTACTAATTCAAATACTCAGCTCCATTTCACTCCTTGATGTCACTGTATCTTAAAAGGGCAATGGCTCATTCCAATAGAATTAGTCAGTATAATGTGAAACAAGACCCTGATGTCCAACAGTTGAGCTGAATTTACAAAAGCTGACACTTCTCGTTTGCACCCAAAGGCCCTACCAGAATTTCCTAGATGGCATTTGAAGATTAATCTTTCAAGCTGTCCTTGTCACGGATAAGTATATGTGAATGAGGAAACACGTACATTCCAGAATCTTTTGGAGGATGCATGAGGATATAGTACTATAAATTTATTGAAAAAAATTATTAAATTGGCTACATTCAACAGGAATAAATCATCAGTCATGCAGTCCAATAGCTGTAGTTTGTATAATTTATAGGACAGGATCATTGTCCTCTGGAGGGTGCTCCTTTTCCAGCCAACCAGACAGATGGAGTTCAGTCTGAAGGAAAAAACAAAAGGAATTTTCTGTACAGACCAAGAGTCACTATCATCAGCATAGTGGAAAATGTTTTTTGAGAGATTTAAAAGTGGAGAGGGTGTCAATAAATATCCAGTGGCACTTTTAACAAAAATAGAAATGCTAATCCTATTGTCTTGGCCAAATTTTTATTAGGATAAATACATTCTGCCTCCCTGCATTACCCTGAAGTTTCAGCTTAATGCAGGATTCTTCTTTACACTTATTTTAAACTGTCATATGGTGTCATTGTGCAATACTGGAGAGCTGCCATGTTTCTTTCCAGAGGTAGCTGTATTTCAGTTGTAGATTAAGCTAATTCTGTATGTAAAGTATAGTATTCTGGGATCCCCTGAGATGAAAGGTGCTGCCAGAATTATAGAATCTAGAATGGAAAGGCCTATTATATTATAGCTACATATAGGTATTTTATTTTTACTGTTGAGGTTAAAATGCTAGAGGGAGATAGTCCTTTACATTTCCCAAGTGTGGAACAGATTCCACATCTTAAAGTAGTAACACATGGTATATCTGAGTGAGTAAGTGGTTGGAGTAAAGGTTGAGAGAATTCAACCTTTTCTTCACATGAGTAAAGGTTGGAGAATTTAGCCCTGTATTAGTATACAATTATAAAATGTATGACTCAAATCTACAAAGTTTCAGGATTACACACAGATTTTTCTGGAAATAGTAAAACTATAAAATCAGTGCATGGCACTGGAGAGTGTCTACATTGTGTTAGATTTCAAGGTAATCAGTGATTTTGTGGGGGGGGTTGGATGAGTATAAATCTTCGCAAGACATTATATCCAAAATTAAATATATAATCTGAACAAGGATTTAAAAAAAGATTTCTATACGCTTATTCTAAATTCACTAAGCTTTTTACTGCAAAATTAGGACCTCAAAATAAGATGTAGAACAATGTAGTGACACCACAATTGAATCCAAACACAACAACAAAATGGACATTTTCACAATGCTGCATGAGGTTTCACCCCATCATATCCACTGATGGGAGTTACTCCTCTACAATCTTGTATAACACTCCTCAGTTTTGTCAAATTGTGTATTGCAGGAATTTTGCTGTGATACAGCGGTGCCAAACCTTAAATCAATCCACTTTGCCACACCAATGCAATGCATCAGAAATTGTTCCACAGCCCCTAGACCACAGTGGTGGAGAAAGACTAGTGAAATCTATGCTTGAAATCACCTTTTCCAGTTTATAATGTACAAAAGTTTGTACATTTATTATGACTGTTTTATTGATTCATATATTGAAAAACTGGTTAAATCTCTCAACATGAATAGTTCTAGAGTGGAGCCATAAACAAAGTCAAAGTACTTTTAGAAAATACATTTTTAATCTTAAACTGTGGAATTGGTTAATAATCACACAATGACCACTGGATAATTTATTCAAGATTAGCATGTAACTGAATTTCTCTGTAAAAATTACAGGATCAGTAGCTCAAGAATAGGGGAGCTGGTTCACAGGAATTTGGGGGCATCTGTGTATAGTGGGTATATAGAAGCAGCAGACAATTCAGATCTAGTCCATCTTTTATCACAAGAGTTCTTTAATCTGTAAAGGTGGTGTTAGGTCAAGGAATAAAATATGGAAAGGCTACAGGAATCCCCTCCCCCCAACAAAAATGTAGGTCCACAGTCCTTTACTGCGAGCTCCAGTATCTATCACTTGGTTGGTAGCCAAGCTAGTCCTCCTTATGTAACCTCCCTCCCCCTCTCTCTGCTGGAATGAGGCAAGTAGAATCAGGTGTATATAAACCAAAAAAATTGTATTTATTTTGGGGAAACTGAGGTACATAAATGGGAACAGGAAAAATGCATAAAACAATAACAAACTTATTCTCTCTATAGGTATAGTAACTCAAACGTCTGTGTCCTGAAGCCATAGACCCCCATAGAGTACAAAAAGTAAGTAAACATACAATGTCACCCTTCTGATGGTTGCTCAGGACCTCGATCCTTTGGCTTGTTCAGAGCCTCAAGAGAGGAACTCTGAGGAGATCCCTCGATGACTTGTCCTTTTCACTGGCTCCAGATGACACAGCAGCAGACTCACGAGATGACAGCTGGGTGTTCACAGGCGAATGACAACGATGGATGTTAACTGCTGCGGTTGGTAAGTAATAGCTGCAGATGGCACTTGTCCGGAGTTTTGATCACCTATGGAAGCAAACTTGCATGCACCTGCCACTCAGATGGGCAGCCCCAAACTGAGGTAACTGCCGCTCTTATATAGACTATAGTGCGAAACCCCATAGAATTCCCAGGAAAATCCAGTTAAAACTGGAACTTGTTTACTACTTGGGCCACTGCTGATTGTTGGAAAGGGTGGGAAAACACTCCAACTGCCCTCCTGATCACATGACCAAGTCCTCCATTTTAGATAACAAAATGGGTTCCATACAAACATAATAAATCATAATACTAATAGCCATACAAATACTAATACTAATAGCCATACAAACACAGCTTTGGGAATTTGCCCCTAACAGAGGATAAATAAGGAACTTATATTTTCCCTGGCTTATAGTACAAGAGTATGGACATTCAATTAAAATTTATTTGAAAGGTGGTAAATTCAGTACTGATAGAATGAAATACTTTTTCACACTGTGGACTATTAGACTGTGGAGCTCATTGCTGCTAGATAAAGAACATTATTTAGCAGGATTGAAAAAGTGATTAGGCATTTTCCAGTGCTTAACAATCCTAACTGTAATGGTAGTTAAGCATTGGAACAAATTACCTAAGGAAGTTGTGGAATCTCCATCACCGGAGGCTTTTAAGAACAGGTTTAGGGTTGCCAACTGTTTAATGGCACAAACCCAAACACCCTTGCCCCGCCCCCCTCCCCATCCCTTCCCTGAGGCTCCGGCCCTACTCACTCTAGTTCCTCACCCTCACTTACTTTCACTGGGTTGGGGTAGGGGGTTGAGGTGCAGGAGTGGTGCGGGCTCGGGGGTGGGGCCAAGAGGTTTGGAGTGTAGGAGGTGGCTCTGGGCTGAGCCTGGGGCAGAAGGCTGGGGTGCGGGAGGGGGTGTGGACTCTGGGAGGGAGTTTGGATTCAGGAGGGGGTGAGGGGTCAGGCTCTGGGAGTGAGTTTGGGTGTGGGCTCTGGGCTGGGATAGGGAGTTGGTGTGCAGGAGGAAGTGAACGGGGCAGCACTTACCTCAGGTGGCTCCTGAAAGCGACTGGCACATCCCTCTGGCAGCAGCTCCTGGGTGGGGGGAGGGGCTAGGGAGCTCCATGTGCTGCCCCTGCCCATAGCCACTGCCCCCACAGCTCCCATTGGCTGCAATTCCCAGCCAATAGGAGCTACAAAGTCAGCACTTGGGGTGGGGGCAGTGCACAGAGACCCAGTGCCACAGGGCTGGCCGCTTCCGGGAGCAGCAGGGAGCAAGGGCAGGCAGGGAACCTGCATTGGTCCCGCTGCGCTGCCGGACAGTTAGCGCCGAAAATCTCCCGGTTTGGCTGCAGTAGCCTCTGGGAGATGGGGATTGATTCCGGGAGACTCCCAGCAAAACCAGGAAGGTTGGCACCCTAAACAGGTTAGACAAACACCTTTCAGAGATGGTCTAGATAATACTTAGTCCTGTCATGAGTACAGGGGACTGGACTAAGTGATCTACTGAGGTCCCTTCCAGTCCTACATGTCTATGATTTATATGGATAACCAGAATATCAAGAATTTTATAATTGTAAATATTAAAAATTAAATAAGAATTTTGAAAAGGCTCTAAAACCACCTGCTTGAAAGTATGAGCCAATTTCTAAGCGTTGGGGGTTAGAAGCTACTCCATTTTCTCATTTCCTTGCTGCCTACTGTAGGGCTTCTTCCTCTGAAGCAGCTGATGCTGATCACTTTGAGTCTGAATACTGGACTCCATGGCCCCACTGGTTTAGCAATTTCTGTCTGAAAGAGTAAATTTGACAGTTTATAATGACACCAGAAAGTTGCTCTAGGTGGAGGCTGTGTCCTAACAGATATCGAATGGCAGTTTTTTGTGAGGCAAAAATTTTAGGTAGAATATCCCTGTGAGATATATGGAAATTAAGTTGGGGGAACTCTGAGAGGAAGTGCCCACCATTGCTGTCGTGGCTACCTTGCTATAAAGAAGTGTTAGTTAAAGTTAATCCATTGCAATCTGTCTTTATTTTGCTAATCCATTTATTTGGACTCTGCACGTGTCATTAAGTAATCTTTCTGTGGTGCGCATTAAGGAGGCATCCACCATACATTCCATTGTTGTTGGTTTTCTGCATTTTTGTGGTGAGGGACAAGTGCTTTTTGGCATATGTATAATTCATTTATTAGGTGTTCTGAGGCATTCAGTGTTATAATGAAAAGAAGGCCCTGTTCACTAGAAAAAGAGGAGAAGGGGGATCCTCCAGGGCCCTATGAGCACCATACCCATTTGCCCTATATTAAGCTTCTCACCACAGTAACTGTTCAGTCCCCATGCTGTGAACTCCATTTACAATGTATTAACACTTATAGCATTTTAATTACCTCTGAATAAAACTCAACACAATAAACAAACATCAGACATTACAAGCTGTGACTCTATGCCAGAGGCCTCAAACACGGGGCCCACGGGGTTCTTTCATGCGGCCCGCCAAGCTCCCCGCCTCACCCCTCTGCCTATCTCCAGGCCAGGGGTGGGCAACTACAGCAGTCAGGATTGAAAATATTCTTCAATTTTCCACAGCTTGATGCCATTTTGAAGGCTGTGGGGCTGATCTGTAATAATTCTTGAAAACCATGTGTAATCTGTTTTTTGGGCTAATTACTGTATGGCTGTCTTGGGTCATTGTGATGTTTATTGTATGCATATATTGGTTTAGTTAAATAACAGGTTGTTGGAGAACAAAACACCTCCGGGTAAACACTTCAAGGGGATTAAGAGACAATGCCTGAGGTATTAAGAACATAAGAATAGCCATACTGTTTCAGACCAAAGGTCTATCTAGTCTACTACCCTGTCTTCAGACAATAGCCAATGCCAGGTGCTTCAGAGGGAATGAACAGAACAGGTAAACATCAAGTGATCCATCCCCATTGCCCATTCCCAGCTTCTGGCAAACAGAGACTATAGACGCCATCCCTGCCCATCCTGGCTAACAGCCATTGATAGATCTATCCTCTATGAATTTATCTAGTATTGGCCTTCACAACATCCTCTGGCAAGGAGTTCCAAAGGTTGACTGTGCGTTGTGTGAAGAAATATTTCCTTTTCTTTGTTTTAAACCTGCTGTCTATTAATTTCATTTGGTGACCCATAGTTCTTGTGTTATGAGAAGGAGTAAATAACACTTCCTTATTTAGTGGCAAAGAGTCTGTGGCACTTTATAGACGTATTGGAGCATAAGCTTTTGTGGGTGAATACCCACTTCATCGGATGCATGTATTGGAAATTTCCAGAGGCAGGTATAAATATGCAAGCAATAATCAGGCTAGCATTATTTACACTTCCTTATCTACTTTCTCCACACCAGTCATGATTTTATAGACCTCTATCATATCCCCCGTAGTCATTTCTTTTCCAAGCTGAAAAATCCCAGTTTTATTAATCTCTTCTCATATGGAAGTTGTTCCAGACCCCTAATCATTTTTGTTGCCCTTTCTGTATCTTTTCTAATTCCAATAGATCTTTTTTGAGATGGGGCGACCATCTCTGCATGCAGTATTCAAGATGTGGGTGTACCATAGATTTAGATAGTGGCAATATGATATTTTCTGTTTTATTATCAATCCCTTTATTAATGATTCCCAACATGAGTGGATGTTTTCAGAGAACTATCCATAATGACTTCAAGATCTTTCTTGAGTGGTAACAGCTAATTTAGACCCCATTATTTTATATGTATAGTTGGGATTATGTTTACCAATGTGCGTTTATTAACATCGAATTTCATCTGCCATTTTGTTGCCCTGTCACCCAGTTGTGTGAGATCCCTTTGTAACTCTTCAGAGTCTGCTTTGGACTTAACTATCTTGAATAGTTTTGTATCATCTGCAGATTTTGCCACCTCAGTGTTTACCCCTTTTTCCAGATCATTTATGAATATGTTGAATAGTACTGGTCCCAGCACAGACCCCTGGGGGACACCACTATTTACCTCTTTCCATTCTGAAAACTGACCATTCCTACCCTTTGTTTCCAGAGTTTATGCTACTTTCTAGTTTCCTCTATAGGATTTAACTTCCACTTTTAAAAGGATGCCTTTTTGTCTCTTACTGCTTCTTTTACTTTGTTGTTTAGCCACGGTGGCCCTTTTTTGGTTTTCTTACTATGTATTTTTTAATTGGGGTGTACATTTAAGTTGAGCTTCTATTATGGTGTCTTTAAAAAGTTTCTATGCTTGCCGGGATTTCACTTTTGGCACTGAGCCTTTTAATTTCTGTTTTACTAACTTCCTCGTTGTGTAGATCCCTTTTCTCTAATTAAATGCTGCCATGTTGGGCAGCTGTGGTGTTTTTCCCCACCACAGGGATGTTAAATATAATTTGTACTATGGTCACTATTACCAAGTGAAAAGAACGGGAGTAACTGTGGCACCTTAGAGACTCCTCTTAGTACTCCTATTCTTTTTGTGGATACAGACTAAGATGGCTGCTACTCTGAAACCTATCATTATTACCAAGTGGTTCAGCTATATTCACCTCTTGGACCACATCCACTGAGGACTAAATCTAGAATTGCCTCTCTGCTTGTGGGTTCCAGGACTAGCTGCTCCAAGAAGCAGTCATTTGTTAACTGTGAAGATCATACTACCTTGGTGCCAGCCACGTTAAAGCTTGTTTTTGCCAGTGCTGGGAATTGAACAGATCAAAAGGACAGTGAAGAGTTAGAAAGGCTCTCTCTCAGCAGAGGTCAGGCAGTTGTTAGGAAACTGTTTGCAGAGAACAGTCTGACACATGCTTGAGGATCTGAAAAAGTTAGGCCTTCCTAAGCATCCTGGGGGGGCAGGGGAGGTGGCAAGCCTTAGGTAAAGTAGATGTGTATAGACCTTTTATTATTTTTTTAAATACTTACATTCTCTTACATAATGTTTTGTTCTTAATGTTAAAGACTAGACAATACTTTGTTTTAAGAAGGCTGTTTTGGGTCACTGTGTTTACCACTGGTCACCAGTTCCCAAAGGGAAGAACTGCAGGTGCTGAACCCATTCACACTTGCTGGGTAAGCATGGTGCACTGCAGGCCCAGGGCCTGGCCTAAGAATGGAAGAATTGCAGGATTCCACAGAGAGGTGAAGGCTCAGGGCTTTGAACTTAAGGGGGTGCACTCAGAGTGCCCAGACGAGTGACAGAGGTGCAGCTAACCTTGTAACTTGGACAGACGTATAAAAGCATTTTGTTCAAGATTGCCATTGATTTCCTGACTTCTTGCCGCAGAAATTACAAAACCATATTGAATGAATTGAGATTTCTGTCTTCTGTCAAAACCATATTGAATGAAGATTTTAAACATTCTTGAACTGCATCTGCCTGACCAATTTCCAATGAAATATTCACCCTAAAATTCTAATCTATAGAGATATGTATGTGATATGGAAATGAAGGCCTTTTAACTCTTAGAATCACATGTGTATCAACCAGCGTGTGCAGAAACTGTGTTAGGAAATGAATTCTCTGATTAGTTTCTACAGAAGTATCAGTTTTTGAGAAATACATCTCAAAAAAAATTTTAGAGTGGGGGAAAAAATTCCACTTCTGGCAACAAGGGATTTGCTTATAAATTAAAAGTTTGAAGGAAAACAGCCAGTATATAAACAAGAAAAGCTGCCTGAAAAAGCTGATTCCTTATTTACTATTGATTCGTTCTCTTGCAGGGGGGGGGGGGGGAGGAGAGGGAATTCTTTTGTTTTAGAAATCACTGGTAAATAGGAATAGATGACTGATTTAGGAAAATATTTTGATTGCACGTGACTTTTGTGTGGTTCGATATGTCCGTGTCTTAACTTGGAATGAATAGCTTAGAAAAGCACAAGTTCATGTCTCTGTCAGTCAGATTGGCAGGCTGGATAATGGAATAGGTCACTCCCTGCCTCAGGCTTGTATGCTATAAAGTAACTGTGCCTCAGAGAAGTCACTTCACTCTGCAGAGACATGGGCTAATTGTGTCATTTACATAACATTACTGATAACCTGACCTATTGGAGTATAACAGCAACAGCTTCAGACACAGCTGGTGCCTAGTCATCTGGTGACTTTCATCCCAGCAGCTTCCTTCTGGCAAGAAGATAAGGATAGGAAACAATAAAGGCTGCATGGGAGTGAGTATGTTCCTGAGGTCTGTTGCCATAATGTGTATCATTCAAGTAAGTCTATGCTGTCCTGTCACCACTGAGGGATGCAACAGGATCAGGAAGAAAGTTCTTTTAGGTTGGGGTTTTACCATTATTACCCTCCCAGGAACAGATAACCATGGTTGAAGGTTTCAGAGCCGTGTTAGTCTGTATTCGCAAAAAGAAAAGGAATACTTGTGGCACCTTAGAGACTAACAAATTTATTTGAGCATAAGCTTTCGTGAGCTACAGCTCACTTCATCGGATGCATTTGGTGGAAAATACAGTGGGGAGATTTATATACACACATAGGGAACATGAAACAATGGGTTTTATCATACACACTGTAAGGAGAGTATCTGCTACCCAAGATCCATAAACCTGGAAATCCTGGACGCCCCATCATCTCAGGCATTGGAATCCTGACAGCAGTATTGTCTGGCTATGTAGACTCTCTCTCCTCAGGCCCTACGTTACCAGCACTCCCAGCTATCTTCGAGACACCACTGACTTCCTGAGGAAACTACAATTCATTGGTGATCTTCCTAAAAACACCATCCTAGCCACTATGGCTGTAGAAGCCCTCTACACCAACATTCCACACAAAGATGGACTACAAGCCGTCAGGAACAGTATCCCTGATAATGTCACGGCTAACCTGGTGGCTGAACTTTGTGACTTTGTCCTCACCCATAACTATTTCACATTTGGGGACAATGTATACCTTCAAATCAGCGGCACTGTGATGGGTACCCACATGGCCTCACGGTATGCCAACATTTTTATGGCTGACTTAGAACCACGCTTCCTCAGCTCTCATCCCCTAATGCCCCTACTCTACTTGCACTGCATTGATGACATCTTCATCATCTGGACCCATGGAAAAGAAGCCCTTGAGGAACTCCACCATGATTTCAGCAATTTCCATCCCACTATCAGCCTCAGCCTGGACCAGTCCACACAAGAGATCCACTTCCTGGACACTACGGTGCTAATACGCGATGGTCACATAAACACCACCCTATATCGGAAACCTACTGACCGCTATTCATACCTACATGCCTCTAGCTTTCATCCAGATCATACCACACAATCCATTGTCTACAGCCAAGCTCTACGATATAACCGCATTTGCTCAACCCCTCAGACAGAGACAAACACCTACAAGATCTCTATCGTGCATTCTTACAACTACAATACCCACCTGCTGAAGTGAATAAACTGATTGACAGAGCCAGAAGAGTACCCAGAAGTCACCTACTACAGGACAGGCCCAACAAAGAAAATAACAGAACGCCACTAGCCATCACCTTCAGCCCCCAACTAAAACCTCTCCAACGCATCATCAAGGATCTACAACCTATCCTGAAGGACGAGCCATCACTCTCACAGATCTTGGGAGACAGGCCAGTCCTTGCTTACAGACAGCCCCCCAACCTGAAGCAAATACTCACCAGCAACCACACAACAGAACCACTAACCCAGGAACCTATCCTTGCAACAAAGCCCGTTGCCAACTCTGTCCACATATCTATTCAGGGGACACCATCATAGGGCCTAATCACATCAGCCACACTATCAGAGGCTCGTTCACCTGCGCATCTACCAATGTGATATATGTCATCATGTGCCAGCAATGCCCCTCTGCCATGTACATTGGTCAAACTGGACAGTCTCTACGTAAAAGAATAAATGGACACCAGTCAGACGTCAAGAATTATAATATTCAAAAACCAGTTGGAGAACACTTCAATCTCTCTGGTCACTCAATTACAGACCTAAGAGTGGCTATCCTTCAACAAAAAAGCTTCAAAAACAGACTCCAACGAGACACTGCTGAATTGGAATTAATTTGCAAACTGGATACAATTAACTTAGGCTTGAATAGAGACTGGGAATGGATGAGTCATTACACAAAGTAAAACTATTTCCCCATGTTGTTTCTCCCCCCCACCCCACCCCCCACTGTTTCTCAGATATTCTTGTTAACTGCTGGAAATAGCCTACCTTGCTTGTCACCATGAAAGGTTTACCTCCTTTCCCCCTCCCCCCCCCCCCCGCTGCTGGTGATGGCTTATCTTAAGTGATCACTCTCCTTACAGTGTGTATGATAAAACCCATTGGTTTATGTTCTCTGTGTGTGTGTGTGTGTGTGTGTGTGTGTGTGTGTGTGTGTATATATCTCCTCACTGTATTTTCACCAAATGCATCCGATGAAGTGAGCTGTAGCTCACGAAAGCTTATGCTCTAATAAATTTGTTAGTCTCTAAGGTGCCACAAGTACTCCTTTTCTTTTTGTGAATACAGAGTAACATGGCTGCTTCTCTGAAACCTGTCATTATGCAAGGCACTTATTTTTTTAACATTTTTAGATGAATGAGGTTGATATTCAGATCTATGAATTTCCCAGATATAAGCAAGAAAGCAAAGTCTCCATCATGGAGGACAAAGCAACTTCATCTAGGCATTCTAAAATCCAGTGAAGGTCAGTCAGGTTATAATTGGCTCTAAATGGCATTTCCCATAAAGCGTGTTAAATCTTATATGTAACTGAATGGCCATCCCTACCTACGTGGCCTGATCCTAGTCTGTCTGAGTGATCGCCTATCATTGTACCATATTGCTACAGCCTGCAGCCATTAGATGTGCCTGAGCTGTATCCCCCCTCACTATAGAAGGGCTCAGACTCTGGAAACTACTCCGCTCCTTTGATTCAAAGTACCCTGAATTTGGTGACCCTTCCAGGTGTGCTTCAAAATCTCCTTGTTTGAGAGGGTTTTTGGAGAAGACTAATTGTGCGCATCCCAGAATAATAAAGATGGAAAAAAGGAGTCTCTCTGTAGGTGTCTGGCTGGCTGGTTTCCTAATTTGTAGGGTCATTACTCAGGACCTAAGTCTACTGAGCTGCAAGAAACCAATTAAAACAGTAATTGTCTACAAAACTTTGTCTGTTAGCGTCTTAGTAAATTCCTCAACCCTGGCCTGTATATCTCAGGTTTGAATGCGGATATCTTCCCCCTGTACACGCCTCATACTATATCCTTGGCACCCTACCGGATTCTCTCTACTTCAACTCTGGAGTCAATATCAGAACCAAAGAAAAGATTCTAGTGTCATGAATTTGACCCTTAAGGCCAAATTCATTCATTGACATCAATGAAGTTGCACTAGGGATGAATGTTGACAACTGTCATTGTGTATATATTATGAAACTGTAGCAAAATTCTTCATGCCCTCCCATGTAAACAGCTCCTGCCTCATTCTTTGAGATTTCCTCAGGTGAGCCATGGAGAAGTAACAGTGATGTAATGTTTTAGCAGGCTAAAGTCACCTGAACTAACCACACCGAATTTGGGCAGAAAACTTTTGTGCCAAATTTGCTTACACAAATATTCTGACATCTGTCATCAGTTCACATCTAATCTATGCCCCTGGTTAGTAAATAGGTCCCAGAGTTTCTATTTGCAGTTTTGTTGTGAAACGTCTGAGAATTTTCTCATGAAGATCACATGCAGCAGTTTCTAGGGCAATTGACTCGATGGAATCATGATTTGCCTCCCTGTTATAGGTCTGCTATAAATTGCCTTCGATGTGTGGTTTAGACAGGTTTTTTGGGGGTGGGGGGAGTGACACTAATTAATTGTCCTAGCCAGGGCTAAAAAAACACACACACGCGCACACACACACACACAATTTCTATTGTGTAGATGTTCAGTTTCTTTTCAGGTCAGTATAGAATCTTCAATCCTTTCAAAATTCAGGGCTGCTGTTAAACAACTTGCTGTTTTCTTTGTTTTGTTCATTAGAATTCACCCAATCAATCAATCACTTTTCTGAAGGTGAACAAGAATTTCTTATGATTGGCTCTAGCTCTAAATTTTGCCCTGATTGTTCTGACACACAAGCCCTATCATGTTCTGCGTAACATGTTCTGGCCATTTTTAACCACTTCACCGCTAAAGCCTTAATTGTATAGGTTCTCTGTCTGTCATTGTCATGCATTGCAGCAAGGAGTTGCCATTATTTATTTTTGTTCAGTACTAATAGTTTACTTGGGGCTGTATGAAACACAGAAATCTGGAGTCCTGACCCTAAGGAGCTTAATCTAAAACCCACACAATACAGTCCAAATACAGTCATGCATACAAAGGACACTGGTGAAGGACAAAATCCATGCAGCAGTGAATTATTTTTAAAAATAAATTCTGTATTCTGGGCTTGATGCGCTATTTCTGGGTACCAGAGGAGCAGCCATGTTAGTCTGTATTCGCAAAAACAAAAGGAGTACTTGTGGCACCTTAGAGACTAACAAATTTATCTGAGCATAAGCTTTCGTGAGCTACAGCTCACTTCATCGGATGCATTCAGTGGAAAATACAGTGGGGAGATTTATATACATAGAGAACATGAAACAATGGGTGTTACCATACACATTGTAACCAGAGTGATCACTTAAGGTGAGCTATTACCAGCAAGAGAGCGGGGGTGGGGGGGAACCTTTTGTAGGTTTTGTTGTTGGTTGTTGTTGTTGTTGAAGTATTGCCACTTTTAGGTTTGTAATCGAGTGACCAGAGAGATTGAAGTGTTCTCCAACTGGTTTTTGAATGTTATAATTCTTGACATCTGACTTGTGTCCATTCATTCTTTTATGTAGAGACTGTCCAGTTTGACCAATGTACATGGCAGAGGGGCATTGCTGGCACATGATGGCATATATCACATTGGTAGATGTGCAGGTGAACGAGCCTCTGATATTGTGGCTGATGTGATTAGTGTCCCCTGAATAGATATTTGGACACAGTTGGCAACGGGCTTTGTTGCAAGGATAGGTTCCTGGGTTAGAGGTTCTGTTGTGTGATGTGTGGTTGTTGGTGAGTATTTGCTTCAGGTTGGGGGGCTGTCTGTAAGCAAGGACTGGCCTGTCTCCCAAGATCTGTGAGAGTGATGGCTCGTCCTTCAGGATAGGTTGTAGATCCTTGATGATGCGTTGGAGAGGTTTTAGTTGGGGGCTGAAGGTGATGGCTAGTGGCGTTCTGTTATTTTCTTTGTTGGGCCTGTCCTGTAGTCGATTACAGACCTAAAAGTGGCAATACTTCAACAAAAAAACTTCAAAAACAGACTCCAAGGAGAGACTGCTGAATTGGAATTAATTTGCAAACTGGATACAATTAACTTGAATAGAGACTGGGAGTGAATGGGTCATTTAAACAAAGTAAAACTATTTCCCCACATTTATTCCCCCCTACCCCCCCCCCCCCCCACTGTTCCTCAGATGTTCTTGTCAACTGCTGGAAATGGCCCACCTTGATTATCACTACAAAAGGTTCCCCCTCACCCCCACCCTCCTGCTGTAATAGCTCACCTTAAGTGATCACTCTGGTTACAGTGTGTATGGTAACACCCATTGTTTCATGTTCTCTCTATATATAAATCTCCCCACTGTATTTTCCACTGAATGCAGCCGATGAAGTGAGCTGTAGCTCCCAAAAGCTTATGCTCAAATAAATTTGTTAGTCTCTAAGGTGCCACAAGTACTCCTTTTCTTATTACTGGGTAGATTCTAGGAGTCAGTTTTAGGAAGGTATTTGAATGTGGTAAAGGGGTCACTTGGTAGCCACTATCCTGCAGAAGAAGAAATGTTTTGTATATTTAAACATCTTTATATTCTCTAATTTCCTCCTCAAGATTTGTAGAAATGTGTTCTGGGCTCAAAGAAAGGCCTGTGAAATTTGTTCCCTCCCTGGGTTGATTTTTATATCCAGAGAGTCCATTCATTTGTTGTTTAAATATTTCACTTATTTGATGATTTAGTTCTTCTCCAACCTCAAAACAAACTGATCCCTTAGATTTCAGTCTTTGCATCTGCAAGCAGTTGCAGAAAAAGAACTGATCCTTTACCCACTCATTAACATTTAAATGAGCAGTCATGTGTAATGTCTGCTGACCCCTTGCTAATGAGACTGCAATTTCATGTGGGGCTTTAAATGCTACAGGAACCAGGCTTGCTTCCCCCCTCCCGCTCCCCAGTTAGGAGCATCTGTGTTAACTTTTTTTTTTTTTTTTTTTTTTTTTTGCGCCACTGTTGAAGGAAATCTTGTCTGTAAGGGAACTGTGTGACACCTGGTCACAAACTCTTTGTCTGGTTAAGATTGAAAGGGAGAATTGTTGAATCTTAACTCTATTATAGAGTTACATATCTGAAGTTTATTGTAAAGCATCACAGTTCCTAAGATTTAATATTATTTAAACTCTGCTTTAATGTTGCACACTCTTGAGATTCATAAGGCATTTCTAGTATTTATGAAACAGGTTAGCTGACCTAACACAAATATGTAAACAGAAGGCTCTAGGAAACTGAAACAATGATAATTACTTGAAATTGAACACCAAATTTCACATATAGACAGTACAATAGGCTGATGAATTGAAGCTATTCATTACATGTTCAACTTTCCAGGCAGCAAATAGCTCTGAAAGCGAACATGCTTTTGCTCTGAGCTGCAGCTGCTCACTAGGTTGACCTGCTGCTGGGTAGGAAGTTATTCAAATAATAATCATGTTGCCACCCCTGCTTTCCTGGTTCTGCAGCTTATGATTAATGCTGTCAACTGGCTCACGTTTCTGGGGCAGGCACTTCATTTAGAACTTTGATACATGCTGCTCAATAGGAAAAATATTGTCTAATCCAAAACAATGCAATTCCCAAAGTGTGTTAGAAAATCCCTGTTCCTCTAGTTAGATATTTTAGTTAGTGAGGAAGGATGGGAAAATACCTTCCAGTTTGGAGTCAGCAAGAAATAGGGTGCTATATGCCAACTAGCAGCAAGGAAAGGGAAGACAACTAGTGGTGTCTGAGGGAGAAGCACTGGTATTGGCAGCAAGCTGCAGTCTCAAATAGCAGCACCTCTGTTATTCAGGACGTGTCTACACTGGAAAGTTTCTGCACAGTAAAGCAGCTTTTTGCACTCAAACTGCAGACGTGTACACAACTGCCACAACTGGTTTGTGCGCCGAAACTCCTCAGTTGCAGTGCTGCAATAAAACCCACCTCGATGAGAGTTGTAAGGCTATTTGTGCAGGCTCCAGCACTCTATGGCAATGTAGACACTTGATTGCTTTCTGCGCTGTAATTGTCCTCAGGAGCTGTCCCATACTGCCTCAAGCAACGGCTCTGCTCATTGTTTTGAACTCGGCTGCCCTAGAGATATGCGCCTCTCTCCTTTCAAAGCACCATTTCTGACAGCTGTTGCATGCAGTGCTGATCTGTTCCGGGACAGAAAGCAAACCATTAATATGGAATGCTTGTGCTGTTGAACACAGAGGGGTGTGTGTGTGTGTGTGTGAGAGAGAGAGAGAGAGAGACTGCTGTGCAGAGAGCCCGGGGAGGGAGGCAGGGGCTGATGTCAGGGGTTTCCCTCTCCCCCTGCCTCAGGACTGGTTGCTTCCTGCTGCTGTCTGAACTTACAGGACAGCATGCTAGCACACGCTCTGTCCCCCAAAACACACTGTCTCTCTTGCCCTCCATACACACACACACTCCCTGTCACACACTTCCCCCTACCCTCCACCCCACTTCAGTTGAAAAGCAGCTGGCAATGTAGTAGAATGCCCATGGAACAACGGGATTGGGAAACCTGCATCATGTGGTGCTGTGCCTGCCCCATGAGGCATTGCAAACTCTTCCCAAAGCACCCTGTGGCCAGTTGCACAGTGGGATAACTACCGCAATGCACTGCTGTCTTTGCTGTTGCAAGAGCTGCTAATGTGGATGCGCTCCAGTGTGACAAGGAGCACAGTGTGGTCACGCAACAGCAGTTTAATTCCAGTGTTTTAATAAAAGTGGTATAGCTTGTGGTGCAGAAACTTGCCAGTGTAGGCATACTCTCAGAGATCTTCTGATGCCTCAATGTGACTGGAACAACAAGTGCTTCTTTCTGTGCTAGAACAACTCTGAGTACAGTCTGCACTTCACTGAAAGGGCAAGTTACACCAGCAGGGAAATTAGATTGTTTTGTAAATTCCGTTGAAGAGGAAAATCCAGAATAAATATTTTTTGGGGAATCTTTATTTACAGTTATAAAAAAAGCAAAATCCTACACAGATCAAAGTTAAATATGTCTGATTCTCATTTACACTGGCAGAGGTGCTGGCAAATGACCTGACTTGAAATGAGAAACAGGCTCCCTCTGCTGATACTCTCACCTTCTTGTCAATTGTTGGAAAGAGGTGAATTCCACCTTAATTGCATTGGCCTCATTAGCACCACAAAAGTACTTTTCCCTCTCTTGATATTCACCCTTTCTTGTCAGCTGTTGAGAATAGGCCACTTCCACCTTAATTTAATTGGCCTTGTTAGCACTGACCCCCCACGTGGTAAGGCAACTCCCATCTTTTCATGTGCTGTAATATTTATACTGCTTACTGTATTTTTCACTCTGTGCATCTGATGAAGTGGGTTTTAGCCCACAAAAGCTTATGCCCAAATAAATTTGTTAGTCTCTAAGGTGCCACAAGGACTCCTCGTTGTTTAGGCTCCGATATGTTTCTGGGCTCCTGGGCCACTTTCTCCCCTTCTGGATTGAGATATTGAAACTATGTTCCATTTGAACATGCTGCCCCTTTTGGAAAGGCTGTATGTAGGATCACAACATGGAATATACCATTTTTCCACACGATTTTTTTCTCTAAACCGTCTAAACTTTGAGCATTAAAGATTCACATGTGTCTTCAGGCCTGTGTCACTTTGTGGGTCAACCCAGACTAGTAAGGGAGTCTGTCGCTCCCTTACCTTGCAACTCTGGGTGCCTTAAATGTGCTATGCTGTTGTGGCTCAGCACTAACAACCGCCAGAAATCAAGCATGCAGGTCACACCCTGGCTTTTACCTCCCGGTTACTTTTTCAGAGTGACCCCAATACCTTCAGAGTCCTGAATTTCTCCAAAACCATCTGCCCATGTGACAATCTGCTGAGGTTCCAGAATTGTGAGCTATTCTCAGCCTCAGCAAGTAAGAGTTGTGCTGTGTAGCAACTCCCTGCCACACCAACTCATCTGCCTTGCCAGTAAACTCTTCAGGACTCTGCCCATTCAAACCTTGCCTTGTAGGTAACAAACAGTGAACCCCAACTCCCAAGTGTCCCAGAGATATCTCGTTGTAGTGGCCAGCCCTCTCCTGGAACACTCACAGAAGTTAAGCTTGTTGCCCCTTAAATTAACAAGCTTCAGTGTATAGACTATTTAAACTGGGGTTTGACAAACACTATTTCAATTACAGCATTGAACTGATTTATGGTAAAACAAGTGTATTTAACAAAAGGACATAGGATTAAGTAATACCAAGTGTAAGAAATAAAGGTAGGAAGGATTACAAGCAAACAAAAGTAACAATATGCTTCTAAAACTAAAACATAATTTCAGCAAGTTACAATCTTGGCCTAAGCAGATTTCTCACCTAAACTCGGTACCCGGAGACTTCAATCCCCTCGGTTGAAAGATCAAAGGTTCTGTGATTTCACAAGCTCTTACCCCTTCAAATGTCTTTTTGCCTCTTTGATATCACTCTAATGTTCATTGTCTCTGTTTCAAGAGGGAGGAAAGCTTCCTGCTGTTCTTTCTTTCCCTTGGACCTTAATCCCCCTGCTGATTCATATGAAAATTGGGCTTCCATTATTTTGATTCCCTGCTGGTCAATTTAATTGGAGACAGGTAGATAGTTGCATTCTCTCCTGTCTGAGAAAGAACCTATTTCTCCCTGTGTATGGTCAGCCTTTAAAGTGCAATATCAGTGAGTAGCTATAATTCCTCATATAGTGTTAATGCAGACATTTCACAATTATCTCAATCAGCAGTGTGTCACTGGCTTTCATAAAAGACCATATGGGATACATATCTATAATACAGTAATGTTGATTCAATTGCTTATCATTTGAAGTTCTGCCCTCTGCCGTTACAGTTAAGAGGCTATATCCCCCAGTTACTAGTTTGATGGTTTTGTTTACCTTTTATGTAAATGTACCTTTGTCTCTGCCTGTTGACCAGGCTGGTCAGACAAGCAAATACCCATTCCTTTGCCAAAGCAGACTGTGCTTATGCTTATGCTTGCCAAACACATTTTAAGAACATAATTCTTTGTACACACCACATATATACAGCACATAAGAATATTAATGATCAGTGAGTTATTAGTTTTCCAATGATATATTACATGCAACTTTTTGAATGTAAGGTGTGTCAGGAATATGTCAGACCTGACAAGAATTGTTGTCAGAGTAGTGAACCACAAATGAGTCTTTGTGTCACAATACCCTTAAACGCTTCAAGAATAGGATTTTCCACTCTCCTCCTGTTGAGCTGCCAGCCAAGGCACCTCACCCTCATCTGTCTGATCTTCACTCAAAATCAGGTGCCAACCAGTCGGCCATAATGTACTCCAAAATTCTCAGATGCCATCTGCCCTTCAATCTGAGCAGCCTCCAAAACTATTGGTGCCCCAGCTTTCAAGTCAGAGCAGCCCTTAAAGGGCCACAGCCATCCAGCCAGGAGCAGCCATTTGTTCTAGGCAAAAGTTTTAGATGAAAGATGTTTACCCCATATTCTGAGCATTGTAAAATTGTCTAAAAATAGTGGTAGAGGATGAGGGACTCGCTTTTCATCTCTGGAGAATGGCTCAAAATTTGGCTCAGATCACAAAAGAAGTGAGTTTTGTGAGGTCTCATCCTTGTGTCTACAGTACATTAATCCAGATCACCCTACAGCCTAATTTGAATAGCAGTCTGCTCAATAGATTCCATGGACTGAGTTATCCAGGAGGGCTGCAGATGAGGATTGACAGGTATTGGCAGAATGCAGAAAGGCCCCAGGACTGGAATAGCAGGAGGCTGTGGTTTAGGATTGAAGGGCGTTGGTCAAGTTGTGTTCATAGGGAGGTATGGGCTAAAATAGAGAACCTGGATAGAGGGGCATTGGCAAAGGTATATTTCTGGGGAGGCTGAGAGTCAGAATTGAAGGACATCAGCAGAACTGGGGTGTGCGGAAATGAGGCACAATACTTGTCTAAACTCTCTCATAGTGTATTACAAAGTGTAGAGGTTTACACAAGGTTCTTTGCAGTTATATTTCAGTGATGGATAGCTGTACATTGCTATACAAAAATGGTTTCATTAGCTCTTTTTTGATGACTGGGTATATTTTGAACAGAATGAACCTTTGCCCTTTGTTATTTTTTTGAGCAAATTGTATGGGTCACTAATCACAAAAGAGCACTATGAAATGCAGTCTGGCATTTTGTTAATGATACACCATATGTTTGTTCATTCTCTAATCACATGATCTGTTGCTCTATAGACTATCCTGTCTGTCAGGCCTAAACCAGTTTGGAGGGGAAGGTATTTTGGACTCAATCCAGATATATACTGTATGTTTTGGTTTGGAAATTGTATGTCAGTTCTAAACTGGTTGGTATAGTTCATTTTAACTTTTTATTTACTGTATTCTCAACATTGTCTCCATTGTCATAATAATTCATCCCCAAATTTATGGTAAATAGACCACTCAGTGGTATAACTTGAATTATACATCAAAGATATGTGTTTTGAGGGTATTTCGGGCTACTAAAAATTGTTCCAAACCTCTCAGATTTAAAATACACAATATTTGCAAGGGGTGGGACATGTTATGAGAAAAGTTAACGCCAATTTACTAATGCTGCAGATGGCTAGCATAAGGTAATGATGCCAAATGAACTGATAACTGTCTCATCAATCATGGGCCTTATTATCCATACACCTACATCCGGTCATTGTACACTACTGCAATGAGAGAAGGGAGTATTCAGAATAATATAGAATCACCTATGTATTCTCCTCCAGCTCATTCATGTTTTCACATACTACCATAGATCATTATTCATCTTGGTCATTCCCTTTCTTTGATTTTTACATCCAAAAATTCCTTAGCATCATAATTAAATAAGACACATTGATACAGAAGGAGTGTATCACAAAGACTGGAATTGAACCCATCAAGTTAACATTTTTTCCTCCTAACCTAACCTGTGTAGTCCATAGATCAGTAATGAAAAATGTGTACCTGCATATATGTTGCCAAATTTCCTCCAGATTTCCAAATCTCATCCATAACTCATGATTCCCCAGAAACTCAAAAGTTACCACGTTAAACTAGAGTTAGATTTTTAAAAAACTAAGAAGGATCGTTACTGGGAATTCTAAAGATATTAACAACATTTGGCAGTTAAGATTTCTGATCAGTCGCAATTCTGTTAATAGTCTAAGAAAATTTGGTTTCAATTTCCAAGTCTCTTATGAAGTCTCATTGTGCAGCCCATCCAGGATCTCTGTAGAGGTGTTCAGTGCTAGAGTTATTTCAGTTGGCAGCATGACATTAAAGGGCACTTCACAGAACCCGGGGGCTCTTTCAGAGATTACCACTGAGATTCTGTACTGCACTTGTAAAAGGTTTAGCACAGAATTCACAGTCCAAGAGGAGGAGAAGAGTGCGGTTGAAGTAGCTTTAAACCACATTTGTAACCTCCCTCACAGTTCTGGGCTGCTCTGGGGACTCTCACAGCCCCTAGCAAAACCTAGGGCTGCCAAAGTTATCCAGCCTGTTCCTGGTTGCCTATGGGACATAGTACTGCACAGAGTCTCCACAGGACTATCTGCAGACCCTCCCCTAGATATAACCCTCTCCCCTCAGACATGTTCTCTGCATACCACCTGTGCTAGGGCTTGCTGGGGAAAGGTGAGGTCCTTGAAAGACATCCTGCAGCTGTCTTCTCAGTTCCCATGCTGGGGGAATTCTTTGTTGGTTGTATCAAAGGCTCTTCTACCCCCTTTACATTGCTCCAGCTGTCTTATCCAGCACACAGATAGACAGTGGGGTTGAGAATCTCACCCCAACTCTGATTTTGCAAACTCCAATTTTACAAACAATAATAATTTTTTAAAATGCCTCTGTCACCTTGCCCGATAACCAGCAATCACATGTTCTGTAGATGTTACAAATATTGTATTGTGTTTGCTGAAATTTTAGTAAAATCAAGATTTGTCTATATTGCATGGAACAGTACCATCAAAGTGTGAGATGAAACCAGCAATGATTATGACTTCAGGTTTATGGAATCAAGCTTACTTATATAATGCTTGCAGCTTACAATTCTGGCATCTGGCATATAGGAGCATTTCAGTGTACTTAGAGAACTGTTAGCCGGCTCATCATTATATGTGATGTAAACTTAATAGGAATCTACTTTTCTTTAATTTCACCAAATCCCTTTTCCGTTTTCTGAGTGAAAAGGCTACAAATAAATATTTAGGGTTAACAATGATGAAACTGTTGACAATGTTGAAACTAGTTGGTTCAGTCTGCATTCAGTCTACAAAGCCACACAGGGTGCTGAGAGACCAATCTGTTGACCAGTAATCCCTGACCTGATTTTAGGATGCAAGATTAAATTACATATTATGTGACAAAGCATATTAAAATGCTTTAAGATAGCAAAACAGAATCTATTAAAGCTGTAAAGGAGGTAGGGAAATGTAAGAATTTGTATAATAACTAAGGTAGGCTTGACAATAAGCTGAGGCCTAGTGGTACTTTTAATAGTTAGCCTAAGTGCAACTGCTTAACCTAAGGTTATAAAGTTTAGCAATATTTTGCAATATGTAGCTTGTGATAGATTCATAGATACTAAGGTCAGAAGGGACCATTCTGATCATCTAGTCCGACGTCCTGCACAGCGCAGGCCACAGAATCTCATCCACCCACTCCTATGAAAAACCTCACCCATGTCTGAGCTATTGAAGTCCTTAAATCATGGTTCAAAGACTTCAAGGAGCAGAGAACCCTCCCTCAAGTCAACCATGCCCCATGCTACAGAGGAAGGCGAAAAACCTCCAGGGTCTCTCCAATCTGCCCTGGAGGAAAATTCCTTCCCAACCCCAAATATGGCAATCAGCTCAACCCTGAGCATATGGGCAAGATTCACCAGCCAGATACCCAGGAAAGAATTTTCTATAGTAACTCAGATCCCATCCATCTAATATCCCATCTCAGGGGATTTGGCCTATTTACCCTGAATATTTAAAGATCAATTACTTACCAAAATCCCATTATCCCATCATACCATCTCCTCCATAAACTTATCGAGTAGAATCTTAAAACCAGATAGATCTTTTGCCCCCACTGCTTCCCTTGGAAGGCTATTCCAAAACTTCCAAAACTTCACTCCTCTGATGGTTAAAAACCTTCGTCTGTAACCATAAATAAATAAATGGTGATAAAGAATTACACCATAGAAAACCTTCGTCTGTAACCATAAATAAATAAATAAATGGTGATAAAGAATTACATCATAGAATCACGAAATAACCAATTTTGGGGGGATTTTTAGTATGTCTAACCATGAGGTTAACCACATTAATGTACTGGAAACATTTGGAAATGTATTCATGTGGGATTGACACAACTAGTTTATGTCAGCAGTTGGAATCTCAGTTACGGGTACCCAGAAAGCTATATATGGATAAGGGGCTGAAACTTAAGTAAGTATGTAAATGTATGGATATGGAAAAAGGGCTTTATACCTGATGCATGAATATTCACAAATGGGACACTGGAAGTAATTGAGTATATGTCAGCCCAACGTGTCATTTCCTGTTGTGGTGTGCTCCACTGTTTCTTCCATCTTTGTTTCTAATGGCCTCCATAAAGTTTTAAGTATGTCAATATTGGGAGATTGCTTTATCTTGTACAGCCTAAGACCTATGCACGATCCAGGGGGTCATTTTGCTATACTTTTTGTACTCTATCTTATGTTCCTGTGATTTCAGTTATACTTGTCTATACTAACTAACGCTCAGCTAGTCTCTGTGGGTGCTTCACCAAGTTCAAACTCAAATCAAGTTTCTTCAGTAGCCAGCTGAGTGACAAACCTGTTGTTTGTGACAAGTGCATCTGCACCCCAAACTAGTCCAGATTCCATTCCCACTGTGCTATACGCTCTGCAATGACTCCCCACGGGATACTGGGTCAGATTCAAGATTTCAGTCCTCATCCTCAAAGCCCATGTTACCTGGTGAACCATCACTCTTTCAGTGACCATTTTCCATGACAGCTACGTTCTGCTGGAAAAATTGAAACTGACATCCTCTGGTATTTCATACACTGTAAAACCAAAGAGACTACCACGATCATCTAATCTGATTTTCATAACACAGGCCCCAGGTCCCAGAAATAATTCTTGTTTGAATTACTGCATATCTTTTAGAAAAACATCCTATCTTGCTTTTGAAAATTTCCAGTGATGGAGAAAAGAGAGCACTGAGGACAGATCCTTCTCAGCAACTGGGCATTGCAGAAAACCCTGGGACTCACCCACCTTGCAGGGTCCTAGACCCCAGCCCGAGCCCAAATGTCTACACTACAATTAAACAGCCCCTTAGCCTGAGCCCCATGAGCCCAAGTCAGCTGACCTAAGACAACATCAGATGTCAAACTGCAATATAGACATACCCAAAGAGTTAAGCTATTCAGACTAGGAGAAGTTCCTGGTGCCTCTGTGTGTGTTTTCAGAAACCTATATTCATGAAACATAATAATTATATAGGTATTGCTAGTGTATAGATATTACTTGACCTTTCCTACAGAAAATTATCTATAAGGGATGAATATTAAGACACATTTGGATCTAGAGATCTTGCCCTTTTCACATGGTTCTATAATGTTAATGTTGCATCAGTATCAATTTGGTTATGTAACAAGTGGCTCCAGCCTCTTCCTTGGCCAAGGGGGAGGAGATGTGAGTGATGAAACAATGCAAAATTGAGGAAATATCATGTTGTCCTCACTGACTGGGGATCCATTGGTTACATATTAACTGACTTTTATTAAACCTTAGGCTTATATCATGTCCTGCCTTTAATTTCTGATTTTGAGCTCAGAGGCTTTCAATATACATTTTAATTTATTTAAAAAAATAAAATCTATTAAATTCAGGGTCAGCCTGTTGAACAAAGGTATAATTATTTTAACAAAATTCTCCACACCATTTTCTGACTTTGTTTTATTTATTTAAGTCCAGAAGGGCAAATTGTGATGACCTGGCCTGATTTTTCCCAAAAAAAATCTGCCATGGCCAGAGGAAGTCTAGAGCCCAGGCCACCAGGGCTGTGGAAGCTCCCGCACCCCAACCTCACTCTGCAGGAGCAGTGCTGCGTGGGGGAAGTCCCGTCTCCCCAGCAGCCATGGGATGGGGGAAGCCGCTTTCCTCTACAGCACTCCCCAACCCTGACTCCATCCCCAGCAGCAGCCGTGGGATGAGGGGCTCCAGTGGCCCCTGACCCCATCCCTGGCAGACATTGTGGGAAAGGGGAAGCCCCCCAGCAGTTGCCCCCAACCCATCCCTGGCAGAAGCTGCAGGGTGGCAGAGCAAGCCCCCGTGTCCCACCCACTCTCCAGCAGAAGCACCGAGTGGACGAGGCAGGAGAAGCCCCAGCGCCCCAACCCTGGTCCCCTGCAGAAGCACGGGGGGTGGTCGGGGAAGCCCCAGCATCTAGACCCCTGCTGCGGCCCTAGGACTGGAAGAGCTCTCTCTCCCCACTGCAGCCCTGGGGCCATAGCACAAGGAGAGAGCTTCTCTAGTCTTGGGGCCGCAGTGGGGTGGGTGCAGAAAGCAGCAAAAGGGGTTGTCGGGCTGCAGTGGGAGGGGCAGTGTGATAGGTTTGGTCACAGATTCCCCCTTGGGACTGTCACCTGATGTGCTGAAATTACTTCTGACCCCTTTTCCCCTGCCAGCTTGGGACTCCAGAACCCTGCCTTGTTGAGCCAGAGACACTAGCCTGCTGCAACACAGACCCAGGTTGGTCCATGCTCCCAAAGCTGGAGACTTGAACCAAAAACTGCTCAGCAGGTCACCTGTCTCCAGCATCCTGACACCCAGTTCCCAATGGAATCCAAACCCCAAATAAATTCCTTTTACTTTGTATAAAGCTTATACAGGGTAAACACATAAACTGTCCACCCTCTATAACGCTGATGGCGAGATATGAACAGCTGTTTTCTCCTCCAGGTATTAATTATTTACTTTGAGTTAATTAATAAACAAAAGTGATTTTATTAAGTATAAAAAGTAGGATTTAAGTGGTTTCAAGTAATAACCGACAGAACAAAGTAAGTCACCAAGCAAAATAAAACAAAACATGCAAGTCTTCTACATTAAGAAACTGTTTATATGTAAATCTCACCCTCATAGATGTTCCAATAAGCTTCTTTCACAGACTAGACTCCTTCCTAGTCTGGGCCCAATCCTTTCCCCTTGTACAGTCCTTGTTAGTTCCAGCAGGCATCTTGGGTGAAAAGCAGGGGCTTTCTCATGACTGGGACCCCTTTTATATCTTTGGCACAATGCGGGAATCTTTTGTCTCTCTGGGTTCCCACCCCTCCTTCTAAATGGAAAAGTACCAGATTTAAGATGGATTCCAGTATCATGTGACATGGTCACATGTCACTGTAAGACTTCATTCTTCCAGGACTGCCTCACACGTATCCAGGGAGGTTTGCAAGTAAACAGAGCCATTTACAACCAATTGTCCTAGTCAATGGAAGCCATAAAGATTCTAAACCACCATTAATGGCCCACACTTTGCATAATTACAATAGGACCTCAGAGTTATATTTCATATTTCTAGTTTTAAATACAAGAAAGATACATGCATACAAATAAGATGAACACACTCAGTAGGTTATAAACTTTGTAATGATGTCTTACAAGAGACCTTTTGCATGAAACATATTCCAGTTACTTATATTCACACTCATTAGAATATTTCCATAAAACATATGGAGTCCAAGCTTCTGTGGTCTTGGCGCTGCAGTGGGGTGGGTGCAGAAAGGAGCAAAAGGGGTTGTTGGGCTGCAGTGGCGGAGAGTCAGAATGGGGAGGCCCCTGGGTGGAACGGGGCAGGCCCTGGGTAAGGGGCAGAAAGGGGTGGGGCTGTAGGCGGAAGTCCAGGAAACCTTAATCTGCCTCTAATATACTACAGCCTCTTAAGGATCATATGTTATAGAACTAATCCTGGAAAAGCTCTGGAAGGCAACCCCTCAATCTAAAGAGTTAAAACTAAACAGGGATAGAAATGTGAGGCAAATGTGCATATAATTACAGTACTATGGTATGTTGCTCTTTCATATGGGACCAAATATTATTGTACTTTTCCCAGAGTCTCCTGTTAAAGGTAGTTTCCCCATCAGTGCTACTGTAAACAACTCCTTAAGCCAGTGAGCCTGAGAAAGAAAGGCATTCACTTTCCATAATCTTAGAAGGATCCTTTCAGTCATGAGAACAGAGGCTTCAAGGACTAATTTCTTGATGTTCATTGGGAACACACAAGCACACTCCAACTTATTTCCTATCCTCAGCACTCACAAACCAAGGCAGGGTAGAATTTTAGTGTTCAGCACTGATGAACATGCTTTAAAAATCCTACCCCAGGAATTATGCAACTTTTTACAATAAGCAAAATATGCAAGAGGTTGGCATTGTCCTCCAGACTTCCAATGTTTGACAAGGCTTGCCTTTAGCTATAATGTTTCTATGTTCAGATTCAGAAGGCTTGAATAATGGAACTATTTAGCCTCTCTTTCTTTTCAAACAATACAATAGTACATTTAAGCAACGAAGCAAAAGTAACAGGTATAAGGATTTGCATATAATATGGCATTGTGAAGCATATGTTTGCAATATGCATAACAATGGTTACTGCATATCAACAATCCAGCTAACCCTTCTGAAAGATGTACTTCCAGAAACCAATGGGTAATTGTAAATAAATGTTTCTTGATGTGGTATTGATTTCTGTAGAGCTCATGAGCTAAGCCATAAATCTTGAAATAATGGTGAGACTAATTGAAAGCAAAGTTATAATTTAGAATAGCTGTTTGAATTATAGCTTTTTATGTTCACTTTAGTTCAAATAGAGCCCAGCAATGCATATGATATAAGAGTGTCCTGTCAGGTCAGGTGTAGTGGAAGCTAGAAAGGATCTGCAAGGTGTCTTCATAACAATTCAGAGATCTACATGTGACAGAAGCAGAGCTGATATGTAATAATGGTGGGAATACTGAGATGTCACAATTTTCTGAACCCTTTATTTGACCAGGTCAGTGAGGGAAAGTCATTGTATATTGGATTATAAGAATTTCCTGCATGACTATATTGATCTAACTTATACTGGGGTCTGTGGGAAGAACAAACAGAAGCACCACAATGGCTTCCCAATAAGAACACCCCAGTATGCACTTGAAAGACCATGCACAAAACTATCAGTTTCAAGGACCTTACCTCCTGTCTCCAAGGAAGCAGCAAGCTTGTTTTGCCAGGAGACTAAAGAGTTCAAAGCCTTCTGAGGATGGAGAGTTACATGTCCAAAGCTGTCTAGTGGGACATGCTGACACAGAGGGAGACTCTGCAGAGGGAGTCTAAAGAAATTGGGCCTTCTCAGATCCAGAGAAGGTAAGCCTTAGGATAAAGCTAGATATTCGTACAGTCTGTTTTATTGTGTTTAAGATATATTTTGTCTTAAATGCTTTTGTCCTAAATAAATGGTGCCTTGATTACTACTGTCATTGTCCCAAAAGGAACAGAACTGCAGCATCTGAGCCTAAGTCAAACCTGCTGAGACTTTCATGGTTAGTACCAGGGGAGTGCCAGGCATGGCCAGTCTGAAAGTGAGAGAATCACATGATTCTATGCTGAGCCAGGTGATGGTTTGAGTCATGAGACCTGAAAAGGTGGTGCTCTTGCTCGGACCACCAGGAGGAGTCGGAGCTACAGGTACAGTTATCCCAATAACTGTGACAGCACAATTTTAGGGCTGAAGTCTAACTGCTTCCACAGTTTATTCTGGAGTCAAACCTCGTGGTAATGTTGGTGACTTAAAAATGCACTCATAATACTCTATACTGAAAATAAAGTAAGTACTTGAGAGCCCTTCTTCTCTCTGACTGTGAAAGATCTGCACACCCCATGTAACAATCCTACTTCATACAGGACAATACCAGGGATCCAACAACAGACTACTTGTGTTTCTGATTAGATGCAGGTCTTGCCCTATACAGGGCATGGCTTTCTTCTGCAGCAGATCCATTAGCATTGCCAGTGAAGAGGATTTATGCAGGGAGAGACGAGACTGGCATTCATCCCACAATAAGGCCGATTATCCCAGGCTACCACATTCAGTTAAATGTTTACTTTTTTGTTTCACAACTGAACAGGAAGTAAAAGGTCAGAGAGGCTCAAAAGCAGAGCAAAGGCTTTTTCATTCAGCTATTCACCTCTGGCCAAGACTCCAGCAGGAGACCATTGCTTTCCAGTCTTTTCCAGGAGGCTGAGACATCAGGTAGTAAATTAACACTCAGACAATTTTTCCAGCCTAGTTCTACACTCCTGTAGAAATCTCAGAAATCTGAAACTGTTTTGACAAGATTATATAAAGAGGAATTATGGGGATATTTTTTCAATCCTTCCCCTTTTTAACTGGGCCTCAGGGCTTGTTAATGAAGAAACTCTGACCTCTTGGAATTGCCCCTCAGGGCTGACCTTTTGGACACACATGAAAAAACTTTTTTAGCAAAGATAAAAGCTATTAACATGCAAAGCTTTCTACAACCTGAGATAAAACTTTCCCCGGCCAGTCACAATGGTTAAAATTCTACCCACAGACATTCAGACTCCTTCCCAATGGAATTTACAAATTTTATCTACCAAGTGCAAGTGAGACCAGCAATAGAGGCTCAATGGGAATAGGACTCCATGGCATACCCACTGGTTATGAGATAATTAATTGCTTTTTGCTCCTGCAGAACTTGAAACATTCATCAAGTTGCCCATTTGTTTGTCCAGTCACGTGAGCAAAGCCAAACTGCTTGGACAACTAGTCTATTCACATGGATCAGAAAGGGTGCTCTCTCTGTCTCAACTGAACTCAGATAAGAGAGAAAATAATTGAATTTAGTTTAATGATGACCTCCCAGTATGGTTGGTAAGCTGTTTCTGAGGGAGGATATTACAGTATGTAGTTATTAGACAGACCGGGACTATGTAATTTCTCGTAGTGATTCTCCAGCAATTTGAAAACACATGGTTCAGCATGGTGATGAGAACCCAGAATGTGTAGTGTGGCTGTGAATGACTGTATGGGGGTAGACAGGTATTTTCAGAAGGAAGAAAAATATAATTTATCATTTGTAAATGTGCTGTACAAAAGAGAGTATCAGTAAAACTAAATGTGATGATTAACTTGCAGCTGAGTTCTACAGAGACCAAAAGGAACCTTCCATTCATCTTCAGTTAACTTAGTTTAGCTGAAGTACCGGAGTCAACTTTCAGATTTTGCCAGTGTGTGGAATGGCCTGAATCACAAAGAGACAGCAAGGGAGAAGCACCAGTCCCAGTCTTCCTCATCTGTCATCATTAAGTTATGCAATATACTTTTGAAGGGTTATTAAAAATCTCAACTGAGCCATCTGTCTGGAGTGATAAACAGAAGCAGGAACTGATTTTAGCGTGAGGATCCCAAATCTTCTGTGTTAGGCAGGACAAGAAATTTGTTCTTTGTTCTGTGATGCTCTCAGTAGGGAGTTCAACTCTGGTGAAACTTGGACTAATTCCTTGATCATAGTCTGAGTAGGGCACTGCCTCAGGATAGAGGTTGCTATAATCGATTATAACTAGAATGTATTAGTGCCCCCAGTTGCGCTCTTCTCCAAGGGCCCACTTTGTCTCACTGAAGCTGGGTATTAACCAGGGCAGGGCTGACCTCATGGGTGGGTGACATGTGTGACTGTCCAAAGCGCCATGGTCCAGGGGTGCCATTGAGTGCCACAAGCTGGTGGGCCTGTGAATACGAGCAAGCTTAGGGCTGGAATACCTGGCCAGCCAAGTGGGGAGCATGCAGGGAAATGACCAGCACATAATTCTGTGACTACAGACATAATTGGATCTTGGTCTCATTGAAGTTGGTGAAAGAATTACCATTAACTTCCATGTTTCAGAGTAGCAGCCGTGTTAGTCTGTATTCGCAAAAAGAAAAGGAGTACTTGTGGCACCTTAGAGACTAACAAATTTATTAGAGCATAAGCTTTCTTCCATTAACTTCCATGTCATCAGCATTTGGCGCACAACTCGTAAAATGACAAGCTTCCCGAGGGTTGTGTTCAGGGACTGCTCAGTTCTGAAATAGGCAAGACATGCAAATTAAGCATACGTACAAAACTATTTGGATTGGGAGTTAGGGGCATCTCCCTCTTGCAGGTTTGTATCTAATCGCTAATGGCCAGTCACTCTGGGTTCCTCCATCTTTCATGTTCCTCTCTAAGTCCTCAGCCCTGTCTCTTGTTAGAATTTGTAAGCAGACTGTTTTTTCAGAGGCTTCTGCAGAGAGGCCTGAATCTTCTCCAGTATCTGGGCCTCAGCTCAGGTCCTTCCCACTTTCCTCAGAAAGGAAATGATAATGAGCCAGGCTTGGCTACCATGCACACCTGCAGCTTACTGCAAAATAAGCTTTGCTGCTCAGTTCAGTGGGGAAGAAAATCATGTTTGACCTTCTATAAATATTTTGGCAATGCAGGTCCCCAAGACAAGATTTGTCTTTCCAAGTCAATATTACCGTGTTGGCAAAGACGACACCTTTTTCTTTATGAATAAAGTTTTTGTGTTCTGCATGTGAAGCTATTTTTGAGGCCTGAAAAGAAAAACACTGCATTTTTATAACACTTTTTTCATTTGAGGATATCAAATTGCTTTAAAAACATTAATGAACCATTTCAGTCCCACTATATCACTCCCATTGTACAGACTGGGAAACAGATGCAGAGGCGTTAAGTGACCTACATGAATGGTTTTTACATGATTTAATTTTCAGTCTTCCATTACTTAAAAAGGAACTAAGCTCATGTCAGAAAGATGAAGCATTTGGGTTTGGAATTTACATTGTGCATCAAGGCTATTGCCTCAGACTTGTTGAGTCTCTAAAATCTGTGCACAACATGAACTGTACATTTCAACTTTCCTCCAACTGAGTCAGAAAACCACCTGCCTGTGACATAGTTAAACCATTTTCAGTCAGCCAGTCCTAACTGATGACATAGGGATTTTACTGGACCAGTCAAGAGATTTGGAAGGGACACAGCCTTTCAGCTAGTACAGAATTTGAATGGAAATCTCCATATTGCTCTTTAAAATATGCTCCCAGTAGTTTGTGTAAAAATTAGAAGGCCAAGCCCTCTGCTTTAAGTACAGGGGTATGTTCAGTGTGACTGGCTGTATGTATAACAGTGCAGTGTAAATAATATATCAGAACTGAGTCACGTACAGCTCAGTGACACTGAATGAAAAGGAATGCCTCTCAGGCTGGTCACATTGCCTAATATGGATGGGCAGGTAGATGTTATTGCAAAAGGCAGCATCAGTGACCCAGATGAGCTCCTCCCCATCAGGAAATTGTTCCTGATGTTCTGGACAAGACAAGAAAGGGGATTTGGGAATTATTTTCTCTGCAGAGTCATCTGTAGTAGAACAGAACAAGTATCAATTTGACTTTGTGAAGGAGCTGCAGAAATGCCAAAGCCATCTAGCACAGGAATTCTCAAACTCATCTGAGATATGGAGCACATACCAACTAAGAGATTGTCATGGAGTAACAGCCCTTCCTATTTGGGACGCCACAGACTCAACTACCCTCCCACTGATAGTTATATCATTGTAGCACCTGCATCAGTTGCTTTCATGGAAAACTCACATTCGGGAAACATATAATCTATTTTTAGCTTTTAATGCAATTTAGCATCTGGAAATGTCCTCCAGGATCAATGGGTTTATCTCATGAGGGTCTTTCTAATTAAGCCAATCACCTGTGACGATCTGGTCAATTGCTTTTGAAGTCAAAATGGTCAAGAGTTTGTTTCTGCAATGGAGGGAGAAATGACCAGCGAAAACATGTGAAAAGGCCATCTCTGCATTCTGTATGTTAGTGGTAAATGTAAAATTGGTGCCTGGCATGTCCAAATATTGTCCAAAATTGCTTAAGCTAGCCTCCTCATCAGGCAGTTGAAAATCCTGTCAATATCTGTGCCTTATCTGAGGTGCACTGGCCAGGAAGTGGGGAAAACAAAGTTGATGACTATACATTTTTGTTCTCAGGCAATCCTGCTAGGTTGCTTGAGCAAGTGTAGATCATGGTACTCTCACCCAATGGCAGACAAGACTCGTAGGATTGGCACATGATTAATGAGCAATTTATCAGTGTCTGATTCTGTACTGACTGCAGGCATCATACCATCATCTCTGTGTATGGTCTCACCAACGCCAAGATCAATGATGCAGCTGCAGATAATTTGTATCAACAATTGTAGACAATTGATAATGAAATCTTGATAAAAGACATTGTCATTACAGTGAGCAACGTTCATGTACAGATAAGAAAGGATAATGCCACCTGGGCAAATACGCTCAGGAAGTTTAGTATGGGACAGAAGAACAGGAATAGGCAGGTATCGCACTGTAGTTGGTCCCAAGGAAAATCTTTATTTCTGAGGTAATGTCTAGAATCAGTATTGCACTTCATCGCAAAGTGTGGCTTAGTGCACCTTTACACACACTATCGACCAAATCTTTTCCTTGAGAGAGCTTTATGAGAAGGGTGAATTTAATAAACCGTGCAAAACACTCATAGACTTTCCTCAGGCCTTTGAGTCACTGCATGGAGCAAGTTTATGGGATCCAATGTGGTAACTTGGGATCTGTGTCAAGATAGTGTCATTGATAAAAGAGCTCTATAATGGAACAGAAAGCAGTGTTCAAGTCAATGATACATGGCATGGTTTCTGTCCCCAAAGGAGTTACTCAAGGCTGCGTTCCAGCACCACTGTTGTTCAATATTGGCGTATATTGGTTGATGAATAACTTTTGAGGATGCAGCCACTGGTGGCAATGAACTGAACACCATTTTACTTTGAGCCCTGAAATGCATTAATGACATTGCCTTGTTGGCTCAGTTGGGTGACTGCTGGAGCTGATAGCTGATATGGTCAGAAAAGAAGCACCATACATTGGTCAGGTTATTAATCTGGATAAAACTAAATTCCTGACCATTACCATCAAGCAGCAGCCAATGCTAGATTACAACCTGTTCACTAGTAACCTGTCCAAAGAGGATATCGCACAGGTAGCATCTGTTAAGTACTTGAATAGCATCATAGACAGGACTGGAATATGTTCAAAAGATGTGGATATTCATATAGCAGCGGCTTCCACCACATTCTGGGTCCTTCTGCAGCTTCTGTGGAGATGTCAGGACATCAGGTTTACTACTATGCTGTGGATATACAGAACCACGATTATACCAATTCTGTTGGAAGACAGTGAAACATGGGTGCTAAGATAGGTTTCAGAGTAGCAGCCGTGCTAGTCTGTATTCGCAAAAAGAAAAGGAGTACTTGTGGCACCTTAGAGACTAACAAATTTATTAGAGCATAAGCTTTCGTGAGCTACAGCTCACTTCATTGGATGCTTTTGGTGGAAAAAACAGAGGGGAGATTGATATACACATACAGAGAACATGAAACAATGGGTTTATCATACACACTGTAGGGAGAAAAGCAGTACTTGTGGCACCTTAGAGACTAACAAATTTATTAGAGCATAAGCTTTCGTGAGCTACAGCTCACTTCATCGGATGCATCCTTAGTCCTTAGTCTCTAAGGTGCCAAAAGTACTGCTTTTCTTTTTGCGAATACAGACTAACACGGCTGCTACTCTGAAAACTGTAAGGAGAGTGATCACTTAAGATAAGCCATCACCAGCAGCAGGGGGGGGAAAGGAGGAAAACCTTTCATGGTGACAAGCAAGGTAGGCTATTTCCAGCAGTTAACAAGAATATCTGAGGAACAGTGGGGGGGGGGGTGGGAGGGAGAAATAACATGGGGAAATAGATTCATAGATACTAAGGTCAGAAGGGACTACTCTGATCATCTAGTCCGACCTCCTGCACAGCGCAGGCCACAGAATGTCACCCACCACTCCTATGAAAAACCTCACCCATGTCTGAGCTATTGAAGTCCTCAAATCATGGTTCAAAACTTCAAGGAGCAGAGAAGCCTCCCTCCAGTCAACCATGCCCCATGCTACAGAGGAAGGCGAAAAACCTCCAGGGCCTCTCCAATCTGCCCTGGAGGAAAATTCCTTCCCGACCCCAAATATGGCAATCAGCTAAACCCTGAGCATATGGGCAAGATTCACCAGCCAGATACCCAGGAAAGAATTTTCTATAGTAACTCAGATCCCATCCATCTAATATCCCATCTCAGGGGATTTGGCCTATTTACCCTGAATATTTAAAGATCAGTTACTTACCAAAATCCCATTATCCCATCATACCATCTCCTCCATAAACTTATCGAGTAGAATCTTAAAACCAGATAGATCTTTTGCCCCCACTGCTTCCCTTGGAAGGTTATTCCAAAACTTCACTCCTCTGATGGTTAAAAACCTTCGTCTGATTTCAAGTCTAAACTTCCTGGTGGCCAGTTTATACCCATTTGTTCTTGTGTCCACATTGGTGCTGAGCTTAAATAATTCCTCTCCCTCTCCTATATTTATCCCTCTGATATATTTATAGAGAGCAATCATATCTCCCCTCAACCTTCTTTTAGTTAGTCTAAACAAGCCAAGCTCCTTAAGTCTCCTTTCATAAGACAAGTTTTCCATTCCTCGGATCATCCTAGTAGCCCTTCTCTGTACCTGCTCCAGTTTGAATTCATCCTTTTTAAACATGGGAGACCAGAACTGCACACAGTATTCTAGGTGAGGTCTCACCAGTGCCTTGTATAACGGTACTAAAACCTCCTTATCCCTACTGGAAATGCCTCTCCTGATGCATCCCAAAACCGCATTAGCTTTTTTCACAGCCATATCACATTGGCAGCTCATAGTCATCCTATGATCAACCAATACTCCAAGGTCCTTCTCCTCTTCCGTTACTTCTAATTGATGCGTCCCCAGCTTATAACTAAA
Organism: Dermochelys coriacea; assembly: GCF_009764565.3. NCBI lineage: Eukaryota > Metazoa > Chordata > Testudines > Dermochelyidae > Dermochelys > Dermochelys coriacea. Next base: position 23,548,571 of record NC_050085.1, on the reverse strand, counting down.
ATTCTTGTTATTAATCCCTAAATGCATAACCTTACACTTCTCACTATTAAATTTCATCCTATTACTATTACTCCAGTTTACAAGGTCATCCAGATCCTCCTGTATAATATCCCGATCCTTCTCCGAATTGGCAATACCTCCCAGCTTTGTATCATCTGCAAACTTTATTAGCACACTCCCACTTTTTGTGCCAAGGTCAGTAACAAAAAGATTAAATAAGATTGGTCCCAAAACCGATCCCTGAGGAACTCCACTGGTAACCTCCCTCCAACCTGACAGTTCGCCTTTCAGTAGGACCCGTTGCAGTCTCCCCTTTAACCAATTCCTTATCCACCTTCTGATGTTCATATTGATCCCCATCTTCTCCAATTTAACTAATAATTCCCCATGTGGCACGGTATCAAATGCCTTACTGAAATCTAGGTAAATTAGATCCACTGCATTTCCTTTATCTAAAAAATCTGTTACTTTTTCAAAAAAGGAGATTAGGTTGGTTTGGCACGATCTACCTTTTGTAAAACCATGTTGTATTTTGTCCCATTTACCATTGACTTCAATGTCCTTAACTAATTTCTCCTTCAAAATTTTTTCCAGGACCTTGCATACTACAGATGTCAAACTAACTGGCCTGTAGTTACCTGGATCACTTTTTTTTCCTTTCTTAAAAATAGGAACTATATTAGCAATTCTCCAATCATCCGGTACTATTCCTGAGTTTACAGATTCATTAAAAATTCTTGCTAATGGGCTTGCAATTTCAGGTGCCAATTCCTTTAATATTCTTGGATGAAGATTATCTGGGCCCCCCGATTTAGTCCCATTAAGCTGTTTCAGTTTCGCTTCTACCTCTGATATGGTAATATCTACCTCTATATCCTCCTTCCCATTTGTCATGCTACATTATCCCCAAGATCCTCTTTAGCCTTATTAAAGACTGAGGCAAAGTATTTGTTTAGATATTGGGCCATGCCTAGATTATCTTTAACCTCCGCTCCATCCTCAGTGTTAAGCGGCCCCACTTTTTCCTTCTTAGTTTTCTTCTTATTTATATGGCTATAGAACCTTTTACTATTGGTTTTAATTCCCTTTGCAAGGTCCAACTCTACTCGACTTTTAGCCTCTCTGACTTTATCCCTACATCTTCTGACCTCAATTAGGTAGGTTTCCTTGCTGATCCCTCCCATCTTCCACTCCCTGTATGCTTTCTGCTTCTTCATAATCACCTCTCTAAGATGCTTGCTCATCCAGCTTGGTCTACAACTCCTTCCTATGAATTTTTTCCCCTTTCTTGGGATACAGGCTTCCGATAGCTTCTGCAGTTTTGATTTAAAGTAATCCCAGGCCTCAACTGCCTTTAGATCCATAAATTCTTCAGTCCAATCCACTTCCCTAACTAATTGCCTTAATTTTTGAAAGTCAGCCCTTTTGAAATCAAAAACCCTAGTTGCAGATTTATTTTTGTTAATCCTTCCATTTAGTTTGAACTGAATTAGCTCATGATCACTTGAGCCAAGATTGTCCCCTACAACCATTTCTTCTATGAGGTCCTCACTACTCACCAAAATTAAATCTAAAATGGCATCCCCTCTAGTCGGTTCAGCAACTACTTGTTGAAGGAATCCATCAGCTATCGCATCTAGGAAAATCTGAGCCCTATTATTATTACTAGCACTGGTCCTCCAGTCTATATCTGGGAAGTTAAAGTCTCCCATGATCACGCAGTTTCCATTAGTATTTACTTTATTAAAGACATCAAAAAGGGCTCTATCCATAACCAAATTAGATCCCGGAGGTCTATAGCACACCCCAAGCACTATCATAGGAGAGGCTTTACTAGTTTTCTTCCCCAATGTAATTTTTGCCCAGACAGACTCTGTCTTATCCATTGCATCGCTTCTTATTTCTTTACATTCTAACTCATCGTTGATATACAATGCTACTCCACCCCCTTTACCTTTGTTTCTGTCTTTCCTAAACAGCACATACCCTTCAATACCTGTAGTCCAGTCATGACTACTATTCCACCATGTTTCTGTTATCCCTATAATATCTGGTTTCACTTCCTGCACCAGTAGCTCTAGTTCCTCCATTTTGTTACCTAGACTCCTCGCATTGGTGTATAAACATCTTAATTTTTGCTGTTTGGCCTCGCTCACATTTTGTACCCTATTAGGCACAGTCATTCTACAGCCATTATAACCTATTAGACTAGTATCCACACCGCCCTCGCTCCTTATATACATTCTCCTACCCATGGCTGTATCCTTTCTTACTTCATCTTCTTCCCTCTCAATGCTAAAATCTGGCGTGGAGCTTTTCCGGACATCTCCCATCCATCTCCCCCCAATTCCTAGTTTAAAGCTCTCTTTATCAGTTGTGCCAGCCTCGATCCTAGAAGTCTATTTCCTTCCCTACTCAGATGAAGTCCATCCCGAGAGAACTGACCTCTGTCCGTGAATGCCTCCCAGTGGCCATACATCCCAAAGCCCTCCTTATAGCACCACTGCCTAAGCCATCTGTTGACAGTCATAATCTTGTCACACCTTTGTTGCCCTTCTCTAGGAACAGGAAGGATCCCGCTAAAGATCACCTGAGCCTCAATTTCCTTAAGCGTCTTCCCCAGCCTAGCATAGTCTCCCTTGATACTTTCCAGCGAGAATCTGGCTGTATCATTTGTTCCCACATGAAGGATAATTAGGGGATTCTTTCCCGCTCCCTTGAGGATCCTTTTCAACCTCAGGTCTACATCCCTTATCTTAGCACCCGGAAGACAGCACACCCTTCTATTCTCAGGATCAGCTCTAGTTACAGGCCTGTCTATTCTTCTCAATAAAGAGTCCCCGATCACATAGACCTGCCTTTTCCTGGTGACAGTGCTATTCTTTTAGTTTATTCTTAGTTTTACTTTGTGTAATGACTCATCCATTCCCAGTCTCTATTCAAGCCTAAGTTAATTGTATCCAGTTTGCAAATTAATTCCAATTCAGCAGTCTCTCGTTGGAGTCTGTTTTTGAAGCTTTTTTGTTGAAGGATAGCCACTCTCCCTTCCCCCCCCCCCCACTGTTCCTCAGATATTCTTGTTAACTGCTGGAAATAGCCTACCTTGCTTGTCACCATGAAAGGTTTTCCTCCTTTCCCACCCCTGCTGCTGGTGATGGCTTATCTTAAGTGATCACTCTCCTTACAGTGTGTATGATAAACCCATTGCTTCATGTTCTCTGTGTGTGTATATCAATCTCCCCTCTGTTTTTTCCACCAAATGCATCCGATGAAGTGAGCTGTAGCTCACGAAAACTTATGCTCTAATAAATTTGTTAGTCTCTAAGGTGCTACAAGTACTCCTTTTCTTTATGGGTGCTAAGAAACACTGAAGAACAACAAATTGACCTTTTCAGTTTGCATTGTTTTTGTCAGCTGTTCCATATTAAGTGGTAGGACAAGATCAGCAATGAAGATATTCATAGCCAAACCCAGCAACCATTTCTGTTAGCACTGGTTTAATTTTATCAACTTTCTTGGTATGTGTATATTACTAGACCAATGAATTATGAAGTGCATTTGCCAAGGAAAGCCGCCATGCAGTCAACAATCATACTATTGCCAAAAGCTTTGAAGGTGTGCTAAACTCACTAATGACTGAGGTAGACTGAACATCCAGACAGACCATTTTAAGGACCTAGCTAGAGATCAATTCAGGTGATGCTCAATCTGCAAGGAGGTTACGTCCCTTTTGGATTTGTCTTGATGATGATGATGTGCATTTGGAAATGAAGAGGAGGAGATAGCAGTGTGTGACCAGCCAGCTTTCTCCATGGAGCAGTTGGAGAACCTCTGCTCTAGCAAACACTTCAGAGTCACGGGTTTTGATGCTTGGTGCATAGAAAAGTAAATTCCAAATGCTCCAATGACTTCCAGGAGCTCACCAAGCATTCTCTGCAGTTGCCTAGTTTTTTTTAAGCTCTTCCACACCACCTTCATATACTCCCTTTTCCCATGCTCCCTATGCCCTGATCTAGGTTTCTTCATTTGTCCCATGGTCCTCTATCCCTGTTTGACTCCCCAGTACCCTTCCCTTATCTTCCATACTCCTCTTTCCATGATACTTCCATGCTCTGTACTTTTCCTCAACACCCAGTGCTCCTACAGATGTTTTTGTAAGTGCACCTTTCCCTCATTCATGATTCATTACCACCCAATCATGGGCTGCAGAAAAGATGCTGGCTCCTTTCCTCCATGTGATTAAAAAAGAGCTGTTAGAAATTGGAAAGTGGTTCATTTACTGGAGATGGGCAGTCAGAAGATTGGGAAATGACTCACTTAGATGACTCCAACCACATGGACTTTCCAGTCACTGGGCTTCATACCAAGGCCAATGCTGTTTCTAAACCTTCTTTCTTTGTTAAATTTAAAAAATTGTTGTTTTGTAAAATGCAAACAAATGGAAAAGAAAGAAAATATAGAGATAAATGTGTTATGTAATGAGAGAAGATGGGGTGGGGCTGGTTCACACATGTGCTGCATAAATGTCCATATTTAGTTTTATAGATTTATGTAAAATACCAAGTGGTTAATTGTTTATTTATTTTAATTAAAGTAATAATTCACTGGTGTCATGATACTAAGTGAAGGCTCCAGCTTATGTTTGTAAACATAAATGCTCTCAAAATTGTATATTACAAGGATGGAGGGTATCCAGTGTTTCATAAGTAATTGAGAAGTGCTTGGTAAAATAATTTCAATATCTAGTAACAATATATCTGTAAAAGTTTCCTCATGTTCTTACAGTTTGTTTTTTACTGTAACTGATCTGAGTATTAATAAAGAAATATTCAGTGTTAGTTTATTTTCTCTGTGTTGAGCACTGCAATAATAGGTTGAGTATCATCCCTTCTACGTAGAAGTCATAGACAGCACATACTTCGCTAGTACTTTACAGTATACAATAAAGAAAAGGAGTACTTGTGGCATCTTAGAGACTACCAAATTTATTTGAGCATAAGCTTTTGTGAGCTACAGCTCACTTCATTGGATGCATGTAGCTCACGAAAGCTCATGCTCAAATAAATTTGTTAGTCTCTAAGGTGCCACAAGTACTCCTTTTCTTTTTTGCGAATACAGACTAACACGGCTGCTACTCTGAAACCAGTATACAATCAGTTCATGATCAATAAGCAAGTTCTATGTAAACTGCATTTCTCCCTGAGAATCTATCTGGTCAGAGAGTTGTTCCAGAGGCCATAACTGGTCTGGTTGTTCATCGTAACCCGTGGATGGAATCTGGACAGGAAAGGCAGTCTCTTAGTCATGGGGACACAGTGTTGTGCAATTCATTTAATCATTCATGCATGCCTGGAAGCAGCTGGATGAGCATGGGCATGATTGTAAAATAGACTTTCTTTAATAATTTTCAGATAATGTTATTTCCTGCCAGCAGGAAGGAGGAGCCTGGTGCAGCTGTCAGAGCCCATCAGAAGCTGACATAGGAGTGAACCTCTATCTAACCAAATAAGAGCAGGAGTATTCATGAATGATTCATAAACTGGTTTTCAAATTATAAAAGACAGGTATGACTCATGGAGGAAAAGCTTTAGTGCCCTAAATTCTGATGTTTCTGAAATCTAGACTAGTGTCTTACTATACAAACTCACATATGGCACTAATTAGCATATTTTTACTCATCTTGCCTCTCGTAACCACAATGTGGTATTGGTGTAATATGACACACTGTTCAAAACCTCGTGTTTGACGATATCTGTTAAACTGCCAAGTTTGGCTACACTTTTCAGCATGTTTCAGAGTAGCAGTCGTGTTAGTCTGTATTCACAAAAAGACAAGGAGTACTTGTACCACCTTAGAGACTAACAAATTTATTTGAGCATAAGCTTTCATGAGCTACAGCTCACTTCAGCATGAATCACCAGAAAACATCTGGTTTAAAAGTAGATGCTACAATTATAGCCACAGCTGACATACTGAGCAATGCTTTTGAGATGGCCTCCTTGTTCTAATGGGTGTGTTTGCTGCTGAAGGCAAACTGACGTGAAATTGAACAATATAGGCACAAGTGCAAATTATGACACAGAAAATGCCACCAATGATCTTGTCAGCCTGCTCCCCAGACACAAAACAAATGCTGAAATAGTATTTCCCAGTGTTTGTGATTTGGCACATTGTCAAATAATCCAGAGGAGCAGGATTCACATAGGAAAAAAATGCAGCATGTTAACACACCTCTGAGGCCTTCTGTCTCTGGATGGTCCTACAGGGAGACACCAAGGCCTTCATGTCACTGTGCTGTGCGAGAGCCCAAGCCCTGTCTGAGATTTATCCTGTGGAAGATCAGCAAAGCCTGCAGCCAGGACCTAAGGGACACAGCATCTTTTATTTAGATTTTCCTTATATCAGGCTGTGGAAGGAATATTCTCAAGCCATTTTTCACTCACATTGTACCGCTGGTACAAACAAACATGGTCAATGTATTTAACAGGACAGCAGCCATAAGCTTTCACTTTGTAGAATGCCACCTCCCCTTAATGAATAATATACCTTACTCCTAACAACATCAATGGTAGTCTCTCTCTCTCTCTCACACACACACACACCCACACACACCCTACACACAGAGGGACAGAAGACTGATGTGTCTTTAAGATAATCAAATGTCTTCATATTGTCTTTTTCCAGAGCAACAGCTTTTGAATGGATAGGACAAGCAATTTGAAATCTCTCTCTCAATTTGAAGTTTTTGATTTCCCCCAGTAATGCAGTATTATTTTTCCCCATCTATCAGAATCTGTGCAGTTGCTACATGCTGAGAGGACTGATCAATTTTAATTTGCAGTGTAGTGTTGGCTATTTTAATGGGTAAGAGGTTACTGCAGTGAACTGCTTGTATGCCTCTGCCAGAATGTTCATAGACTAGGAGCCTCAGCTCTGATGCAATAGCAGGCCTAGTCCAGGGAAATTTTTCATTCTAACCCTGAAGTATAATTATTGTGTAAGACAAATAGTAATAGATAGCGCCCAGTAACTGGGAGAACTAAAGAAGATTATCATGTACCAGGTCAGTAACTTGCCAAAGACAAGGCTGGCAAAGGGTCAAGAGAAAATGTCTATTCTGACTTTTTCACCTGCATCTGGGAGCTCAGTTAAAACGCACTATCACTCTCTCTGATAACCCAAAAAGAAAAGGAGTACTTGTGGCACCTTAGAGACTAACAAATTTATTAGAGCATAAGCTTTCGTGAGCTACAGCTCACTTCATCTGTAGCTCACGAAAGCTTATGCTCTAATAAATTTGTTAGTCTCTAAGGTGCCACAAGTACTCCTTTTCTTTTTGCGAATACAGACTAACACGGCTGCTACTCTGAAATCTGATAACCCAGTGCATCTGGGTTCTGTTGAGCTGCGCTGACTCCTCACTGTATGGACTAGACCAGTGGTTCTCAAACTTTTGTAGTGGTGACCCATTTCACACAGCAAGACTCTGAGTGCAACTCCCTCCCTTATAAATTAAAAACACTTTTTTTATATATTTAACACTATTATAAATGCTGGAGGTGAAGCGAGATTTGGGGTGTAGGCTGACAGCTCGTGACCCCCCCAGATAATAACTTTGCAACCCCCTGAGGGGTAACGAGTGTTCCACTTTGTTTAGAACATATTTTTAAAAGCCTTTTCTGATAGCAGTTTATGCATACTAGATCTTTCACAGGGGATAGATTGGAGCTAAACAAATGGTACTTTTCCAAGCTCTGCCCATGCAAATCATCAAAATCAGACGCCAGTCACAGCAGCTTGTGCAGCTATTTAAAATATAATTGTGTTATCACTTGGCTACACAAGCTCCTTGAGCTTGAATATACTCAGGAATTCTAGCAGACTCTTTGGCCTTGTTTTCTCCTTGGTGGTGTCTACCAAATGCTGCCTGCTTATGTTACCAAAATGAGACAGACATCACTTGCAGTAAATTGTGTAGATCTGTGGTGTTCACAATCCTGTCACGAGGCATGAAATAGTTAACTCAGATGCCCAGTGATTATAATTTAAATGTTTTTCGTTGTTGACTCCTCACTGAGATGAATAGGGCAGTTCACACCTGTCTGAGCTGTTAGTTTAGGCTCAATGCAGACTCAGGCAGACATCTCTTCCTTGGCTGCACTTGGTTCATACTTTTTAGGCTTTCTTCACAATAATAATAATAGACTTACACTTTTAATAAAATCTGAGATTCTAGAGAACAAGATAGTAATTTCAGAGAGGGGCCAGTTCAGCACAAAGACACATATAAACTGGTTTTGAACCCTGCCCTTTAAACTACTACAGACTAAGTTACTGAGACCTAGATTTGAATTGCGTTTAAACAAGTTTGTAAACAAGGTTTTCCTATATAGTGAAGTAGGTCACAATGAATCCAGAAGGGAAAATCCTGCCCTGGTGAATAGATGTTTCAAGACTTAAACTTCTCTGCTAGAAAATATTTTCTGCATATGTTACAAGAATGTAAAGCAAAATTGCTAAGGAATGTTCCACATTTAGTGTAGATTTTTCCTTTTGTTTAAAAGTATAAAAGGTTTTTTTTTTCCCCTCCAAATCACAAACTTGCAGCAGTTCTGGGATTCATCTTAGCCCAGATGTGCATCATTTCTATGCTTGACTTGAAATTCTGGGAACATGCCTCTAATTAGCTGGGTTAGGAAACAGGCTCAGACTGAGAGTTAAACAGGAACCAGTTTCTTCATTTTCCTCCTACTCTCCAGGCAGCCAGTGTGGGTGCTTAATAGTCACTTGATCCAGTGAACCCACCCTTTATAGAAAGGAAATGACCAATCCTCCTCCAGTGAGAGACTGCTAGGTCTTTGGGATGCTATCAAAAATCCCCCTGACAGCTAAACAGAAAGCAGATAATGGGATATAAATGCTTCAACCAACAGAGAAAGAGAAAAAACTGAAGAACAACAAATAATCCCTGTAAATTACACGGCTACTCAGAACACTGATCATAACAATAGTTGTTAAAGTCTCACATCCCCACCCCAAATTAAATACAGTAACTGTCAGTATAGCTGAAGCCAAAACATTTTCAAGAACACTCAGAAGGAAGACTGCATCTCCACTCTGATGCTTTTCTGTTGTTCCTAGCTACTGTAGCCCGTATGTTCCTTTGTCAGTGTCTCATACATAACACATGAGGAACAAAGTCCGAGCACAATCAGGTTTCTCTTAATGTAACAACCAGGGCCATCCTTACCCATACACAAAGTACGCAGCTGCGTACGCCACCAGGAAATTTGGCAAATTTCCTGCTTTGTGCTTCTGCGTGCTGCCTCAGCCCCTGCTCTGCCCCAGCCCCGCCCCCACTCCCCTGAGCTCTGCAGCAGGGCTGGGTCTGCACTCACTGGCGGCGGGAAGTGCAGCAACCAGGGCCCAGACACGCAGCCAGTGAGTGCTGGGGGGTGGTGCCCCCCAAGCCAGCCCCCCCCGGAGACCTGTCCCCCCACACCCTGCAGGGGGGGCTGCGTAGGGCCCCAGAATTGCTAGGGACGGCCCTGGTAACAACCAACAGCAATGCTTCTCTGTGTTATTCCCTTTACTATGATTCTTCTGTGCATGTCTTTTTCAGTGGTCCAGTCCAGATTCTTCACACTACATACACATATTCTCACTGAGATCCAAAGAGCTTTTCTAATGAACTCCACATACAGGCACCCATTTGCACCTTGTAGGGCAGGCATCCCATTCACATGATTGGTAAAAATAGGGTTACCAATTTTGGTTGGATGTATTCCTGGAGGTTTCATTAGATGACATAATCTTTAATTAAAAAATTAATCTTTAATTCCTGGAGACTCCAGGACAATCCTGGAGGGTTGGCAACTCTAGGACAAGCAACCCCAGAGAAAAAAGATCCTATATTCATAGACCAATGCTCTCTCCGGTTACTGTGAGTTATGTGCATGCCCAAAAATGCACAGAGTCAAATGCTGAAGTTCTTAGAGAAAATTCCCATTCACTTCCAAGAGACTCTTGTAAGGACTTCACAATATGGTCCTCACAGCACACTCACACATACACAGCATATACTCTCTCTCTCACACACACACACGTGAATGTACACACACAGCATAGAATTTCTCTCTGGGAAGATAGTCAACCTTATTAATTTCCCATTGCATTTTATGATAATTATTGCCATGCAAGTAGGATTTATATGCAGTACCAGGACAATGGTGCCAAGGGCGCCATGCCCACATTCAGAAGGGGCCCGATGCCTGGACCATGGTCCTGCCCCACCCTTCTACTCTGCTCGTGCTCCACCCAAGGCACTGTCCCCACTCGGCCTCTTCTCGCCGAAGCCTACCCGCCGCTTGGTCCTCTCCGCCCGCTTCCCCTCTCACTTCCTGCTCGCATCTCTCTTCCTCCTCCCACCATGCAAGCAGCAGGCGGAGCCTCAGGGGAAAGAGGGCCAAGCAGGGCATGGTCCAGGAGCCGGGGCCCACAAAAGATGAATCTGGCCCTGTTCATATGATGGTTTCTTCTTCTTATCTTTGAGACAGTTCAGGTTTCAGGGGCTTAAATAATGTTGTTTTTTTTTTCATAGATCTTGCCCCTGTTGAGGCCAACTTAACTTTTCACTCAGCAGCACTGCTAAGAGAACATCCTTTTTCTAAAATGTAAGGAAACATTGCTGTAAACTAACTTGTTCAAGTGGTAGCAGGAAAAGGGTCATAACTCCTTTATGGCTCTTTGAAAATTAAGAGCTAAAGGCAGGACTGAGACTGTTTTGAAAACAGGCTAGCGTCTAGGAGTGCAAGGGTAGGGTAGGGTAGGGCAGGGCAGCCAGCTGAGGAAAAATTTTGCCTGCATTGTCTGCATGAATTCAGAGTGCAAAAGGTAGAGAGATTAATATAAATGAATCACCAGTGCCGTCCCTTTGGGGTTGACAGGCAGCAGGCTCTTGTTCAACAACATTTCTCTCCTTGATCAAAAGAAAGACACTGTGTCTGACAAAGACACAGGCACATTGTGTTAGAATTAGGAGCGGGGAGAGGGATAGTTTTCTCTAGTGGTTTTTTTTGTGTGCAATCCCAAATCATGTAATACAGTAGGGAGTTAGAGTCTAACAGTCCCTTGTCACTCAACAATAGGCACACACGATCAGATATTGAAGAGGCTAAAACTGAGGTTATCTGCTGTAATGTCCATCTTCTTCCAACCTCTCAACACGTTAACTACATCCGATGAAGTGAGCTGTAGCTCACGAAAGCTTATGCTCTAATAAATTTGTTAGTCTCTAAGGTGCCACAAGTACTCCTTTTCTTTTTGCAAATACAGACTAACACGGCTGCTACTCTGAAATAGGAATTAAGTTATACATGGAGAAGAGGGTCCTGGAGGCGGACCCTCTTCTCCATGTATAACTTAATTCCAATTTCACATCACTCCAATTTACTGCAAGTGATGTCTCATTTTGGTACCATAAGTAGGCAGCATTTGACCTATCATATATGAGCCTAGATAGACATAAATCACACCCCAGAGGACTGGCACAGGAGGGTGTTGCAAGCAAAGCAACTAATGCAGGGATGGGGAGGAATGTAACATAGGTGTCAGTGAAAGAAGCCCCTTTCCCTGCTTTCACGTGTTTGCACACAAAAAGGAAATATGGACTCTCAGCCTAGGTGATTTACTGTAGATTAAGGAAATATAAATACAGAGCATATCTCTTGTTCTGCAAGAGCCTCTATCTTGCAGGTCCTCGTGGCCCTGGCCCTTTGCAAACAGTGGGAACTGCACAGAGATGACTTACACACACAGGTGTAACACATGGAAAACAGAAGTGAAGATGCATGTACATAACTTACACCTACTTATGCTTTCATCCTGCTCCAGGTCTGGCCTTCTCCTGGCTGCAACTTTATCCTGACTGACACCAATGCATATTCCCTTAGATGTATACCCATTTATCACACATAGGTGAGGGTATAAGTTACAGGTTGGTATATGGGAGGGTCTGAGCTGGTGTAACAAACATTGATGGGTCAGAAGAAGGTGAAATTTACACTAATGCAAGTGTCCTCTAGACATACCTGGATGGACTCACTTTTGAACTAACTGTGCTAACTCAAACCATCCTGAGGCCTTCCTTTCACTGCAGCGCTGCCTTCTGACCTCCCCTAATGCTGCTGGGCCATGGAGCTAAGCCACGGTTACCGTATTTGCATGTATTTACAGGATGGAACCTCCACCGCGAGGATTTGAAAGGTATCTATAATTAAATGGCAAAAATAGACATAGGGGATATCAGAATGCGCAGGTATATGGAACCATAACAGTGATTTAAAAACTAACAGCGCAAGCATGTCTTGGGGGCAGCTGTCAGCCTGGCAATGGCAGCTTACTGGTTTGGCAGAGTGGGGACAATCACCTGATGCAGACGTGTGACCTTTATGCACCAGGGAGTCTGCAGCACAAAGTTCCAACTTCTAACCGTGAACTTAGATGTGTTCAGAGGAAGCCCTGCCAGGCCTGAACAATCCCCGGTGGGGGAAAGAGAATGAAATCCTGGCTTTAGTGGCGTTAATGATAAAACTCCTGTTGACTTAAATGGGGCCAGGATTTCATGCAGAGAGTGGAGCCTCCCAGCTCTCAGCCAAGAGACTGAACCAGGTTGATGTTGTTCCAGCAGACCAAAATTAGCCCTATTAGACAGGAGACTTTATCCTCCAACTGTAGAAAGGCCCAGTGAATATCTGTTTCCTATGGTGTGTGGAGGTGAATGTAGCTTCATTGCCAGCTGTAGGAGTCATTTAGTGCTGGAGAAATGGAAATGTCCTGCCACCCAGCTATTGGTAGTTGAGAGATGCAGGGAAAGGGTGTTCAGTTCAGAATGGGTTGAAGAATGAGTTTTATTTGCTCAGAACTAACTCAGTCTGTGTATTACTAGTCAGAATTCAAAAGGAAAGGATATTATCTTTGTCTCAGGAGTGAGCATCCCTCCCATGATTTTGCGGACACGTGTATGATGGGTGGCATAAGCTATGTTCAGCTGCAAGGTGTGTGAGGACCTGCTTTCTCATGCCAGTAACCTCAATTGACCAGGCTCTTTAAAGCTGTCTGCTATTTAAACACTGGGTGTCAGCTATGCCATAATAATCAAGCTCAAAGAGGGACCCACTTTTGAACAAACATCTCAAGATGCACCTGCCAGTTTGGTGCTATCACCATTTTGTGATTGTAAAATGCACATTTGCACATCTTGTAACTCAGTTTCTACCTACAGAGTGCTGTGAAAATATAAATTGCTCTATTTGAGAAGGATTGTTATTAAATTATTCTGCGTAAAGGTCTATGTGAAAATTTGGGCCTAAAACTTCAGCTTAATTGTGTAGCTGTATTGTATTTATCCAACACTGCACGGGACTTTTGTATTGTGGTGCCTATGCATATGCCAACTACACTTCTCTTCAAATATGTACCCCCTAAATAACTGCTCTTGTTATGATATGTGTGTTTATTACAATTACAGACTGTAATCTGTCTCCGAAAAGACTCAATTGTGACAGAAATGCCTAGAAGAGACCAAGTAGTTGTGTGAAACTCAGTGATAACTAGAATTATCTTCATCTGTTTGTTACCAGTGAGTGATTCCAATAAAGAGCATGTAGTGCACACAGAAGAATGAAGCATTCTGAAACAGTAAAGAAGACTGCCGGATACTGGCTCTTATAATTACAGACAAGCCAATGCGGGAAAGTCATTTTCCTGTTCAGCAACCACAGTATGTTGCTTTGCAGATATTCCAGGGTTTACTGCACAAACAGTCACTCAAAATGAGATTCTAAGAGATAATGTGTTTTCTGATCCATAAAATACAATCTCTTTCTTTAAAATGTTTTTGGCAACATCTTCTCTGTCCTTGCATACCCAGTTCTCCTTTCTATTGAGTCTGGAGGGTGCTAGTGGGGTCTGTACGGACTCTCCAAACCATTCACATACAACTACAGATATAGGCAGGGGTTGGGGGCTCAATGACTAAGGCTAAGATTTTGTCAGGGATATTTTTAGTAAAAGTCATGGACAGGTCACAGGCAATAAAGAAAAATTCACGGCAGCCTGTGACCTGTCCCTGACTTTTACTAAAAATATCTCTGACAAAATGGGGAGCCCAGCTGCAGGATCCCCACACCACCTGCAGAGGTTGGGCAGCTATGGGGGCTGCTCCAAGCTCTGGGGGCTCGGAGCTCCAGAGTCCCCCTGCCACCCATGGTGGCCAGGAGCTTTGAAGGACCTCAGGCATCCGCGGCAGCTTGGAACTCCAGGGGCCCCAACGCCCTTGGTGGCTCAGAGCTCCAGGGTACCACTGCCACCCGGGAGTTTCGAGGTTCCCCTGCCACCCATGGCAACCAGGAGCTTCAGGGTATCCCTACCGCCTACAGTGGCTTGGAGCTCCCGGGTCCCCCTGCTGCTCGCTACCGGCCTACAGGTCTGAATTCATGGAAATTGCTGGATGTCATGGATTCTGTGACTTCCGCAACCTCCATGAAAAAGATCATAGCCTTATCAATGACCCATGAGTTCACTGCACCTGACTGCATTCTCTGAAGTGAGGAGGTAACTTACAAACGAAAGGAGTGTAGTGAGTTCAGTATCTCCTCCAATGGTTTTTCATAAACATCAGAAAACCATCCCTGGTATCAGGTACAACTGCCAGTGATTAGTGCTGTGGAAGTGGAGCAGAAGGGGTTTTGCTGGGCCGTGTTAAGGTGCTTTGGCAGAATTGGGTATCAGGGTCAGGAATGGAGTTGCAGCAGGTCAGGAGAAAGGTGCAATAGCAGAGTTTAGGGTTAGGAGTGGATAGGCTTAGGACAAGTGCAAAGTTCATATAAAGCCTGCTGCCTTCACGTCCAGGTTCATTCAATTATATTATTCATTATTACTTAGATAGTAAGCTCTTTGGGGCAGGAACCATCTCTTTCACTATGTATGTACAGCACTGCGCACAATGACATCTTGAGCCATGATGAGGGCTTCTAGGCACTACCATAATAGAAATAAATGATAATTATAGTAATAAAGGTTACAGACTTTTAAAGTCTCACCCTCTCTCTCTCTCCTTATCAACCATGTTCCCTACTAGCCTATATCCAGGTACTACTGCTCTCTCCCTGTCTCTGGGAGTGGAGATAAATGTATCAGGGTGCTGATTAGAAAAGGGAGTAGGCTGTGCTGTCAGCTGGGCCTGGGCTGGTATAGCTGATACAGTTTCCTCATTTAATATTATTTAATTGCTAAATAAACTGATCTAATGAGTCAGTTGCTGCAATAAAATGATGTAATGTGTAATAAATCTGAACTAGTAACCTCTGGTGTTCTGTCTGCATGCACAGCTGTAACCTTCATGTTTTCCCTGGAAGAGGGAAATGAAATGCATGCAGCTTCCTTGGAGACTCAGAAGCAAGAGAAGAGGCTCTGTGCCTCAGATAGATTCATATACCACTGATATATCCTAGATGTTAGAGAGACTATGAGGATGGGGGTTTATCTTTTATTGCACCAACTTCTATTGATGAGATAGACACGCTTTCGAGCTTATACAGACATCTACCAACAGCATCCTGGATGATCATTCTGAAAACTGCAGACTCCCTCTTCTGAAGGGGGAAAGCTCATGGGGCATACAGATCGTGCTGGTTGTGGGGTCAGTCCTGGTTTTTAGAGCTCTTCTAAATGTAGTCCATGGATATACTCGTTGGAGGGTTTGGGTGTCAGGGGAGCACACACACCTTTTTCCTTCTGTCTCCTAAAAAAGAATGCCAACTGTGAACATATTTAAAGTGTTCTATACAAAGTTCAAATCCCACATCCAACTTTCACTTTGCTCTGGCTTTGTTTACTTTGTGCTTAAACTTCTCAGTCAGAGAATCTCTAGCACAAGCAAAACCCCATGACCTAGTGCAATTTGCAGGCAATCTGCTGCAGTTAGAAGTAACTGATACTTAAGACATTGAGTACTTGTGGCACCTTAGAGACTAACAAATTTATTAGAGCATAAGCTTTCGTGAGCTACAGCTCACTTCATCGGAAAGCTTATGCTCTAATAAATTTGTTAGTCTCTAAGGTGCCACAAGTACTCCTTTTCTTTTTGCGAATACAGACTAACACGGCTGCTACTCTGAAACCTGTCATTACTTAAGACATTGAAAAACATACAGGGAGGTGTCTTCTATTTTCACTCTATATAGTCAGAAATGGCTTCAGCCAATATTTATATAAGGGTTGATATGTCTGAAGGGTAGAGGTCAATAAAACTTCACAGGCTATATATGGGATGCACCAATGAGAAAAGAGCATGAGGGAATTAAATTCCCAAGAACAAGTGGCCTGATGCCCTGGGTGCAGTCTCTGAGCCAAGCAGCCGTTTTATACAAACTAAGTATTTACCAAGCACTGGGTTGAAAACTACTCCAACTAGAATCAGTGAGCAGTTCTGCCAGTTGAGCACTATTCAGTTTATAATTAGCATATCCAACACATTGCATATGTACAGGTTTCAGAGTAGTAGCTGTGTTAGTCTGTATTCGCAAAAAGAAAAGGAGTACTTGTGGCACCTTAGAGACTAACAAATTTATTTGAGCATAAGCTTTTTTTGAGCTACAGCTCACTTCATCGGAATGCATCTGATGAAGTGAGCTGTAACTCACGAAAGCTTATGCTCAAATAAATTTGTTAGTCTCTAAGGTGCCATAAGTACTCCTTTTCTTTTTACTGCATATGTAATATCTCATTTGATATGCCAAAGAAATATGAAACTATTGAACATAAATTCAGTAATAAAATTGCATCTCAGCAACCATTATAGGAAAGGATCGGATGGCTCTGTCAGTCTTACTGGGGCTGCATCTCTCTGCACTAGATCCTAAGATAATAAGCATGTGAAACCAGAGGTAATAAGGAAATAGAGGTGAGCCTACAGCAAATTCCCATGCAGATAGGAGCAGTCATGTCTCTCCAACGTGCATCCTGCCAAAAAGTCTCCAGTATAAGGTAACTCTGTGCAAATGGGGTCACACAAATAAGGCAGAATAGAGAAAGACATGTAACAGGTAATCAGGACAAACAGAACCCTCAGCCATGTGACCTGCATTGCATGCATCTGATTCTTTGTGAATTGAACTCCAGTGTTCCTCTTCAAATTCCAGTTTAACTGAAGAGAGTTAAGACAGGTTTCAGAGTAGCAGCCGTGTTAGTCTGTATCCCAAAAAGAACAGGAATACTTGTGGCACCTTAGAGACTAACCAATTTATTTGAGCATAAGCTTTTGTGGGCTACAGCCCACTTCATCAGATGTGTAGAATGGAACATATAGTAAGAAGATATATATATACATACAGAGAATATGAAAAAGTGGAGTAAGAGGCTAATTAATTAAGATGAGCTATTATCAGCAGGAGGAAAAAAGATACAACCGCATTTGCTCCAATCCGTCAGATAGAGACAAACACCTACAAGATCTCTATCAAGCATTCTTAAAACTACAGTACCCACCTGCTGAAGTGAAAAAAACAGATTAACAGATCCAGAAGAGTACCCAGAAGTCACCTACTACAGGACAAGCCCAACAAAGAAAATAACAGAATGCCACTAGCTGTCACCTTCAGCCCCCAACTAAAACCTCTCCAGCGCATCATCAAAGATCTACAACCTATCCTGAAAAATGATCCCTCACTTTCACAGATCTTGGGAGACAGACCAGTCCTCACTTACAGACAGCTCCCCAACGTGAAGCAAATACTCTCCAGCAACCACACACCACACAACAAAACCACTAACCCAGAAATCTATCCTTGCAACAAAGCCTGATGCCAACTCTATCCAAATATTCATTCAAGTGACACCATCATAGGACCTAATCACATTAGCCACGCCATCAGGGGCTCGTTCACCTGCACATCTACCAGTGTGATATATGCCATCATGTGCCAGCAATGCCCCGCTGCCATGTACATTGGCCAAACCGGACAATCTCTATGCAAAAGAATAAATGGACACAAACCTAACATCAGGAATCATAACATTCAAAAACCAGTAGGAGAACACTTCAACCTCTCTGGCCACTCAGTAACAGATTTAAAGGTGGCAATTTTGCAACACAAAAGCTTCAAAAACAGACTCCAATGAGAAACTGCTGAGCTTGAATTAATATACAAACTAGGTACAATTAACTTGGGTTTGAATAGAGACTGGGAGTGGCTGGGTCATTACACATATCGAATCTATTTCCCCATGTTAAGAATCCTCACACCTTCTTGTCAACTGTCTAAATGGGCCATCTTGATTATCACTGCAAAAGATTTTTCCTCCTGCTGATAATAGCTCATCTTAATTAATTAGCCTCTTACTCCACCTTTTCATATTCTCTGTATGTATATATATATCTTCTTACTATATGTTCCATTCTGCGCATCCGATGAAGTGTACTGTAGCCTATGCAAGCATATGCTCAGATAAATTGGTTAGTCTCTAAAGTGCCACAAGTCCTCCTGTTCTTTTTGAAGAGAGTTAAGGCACTGGCTTTAATGAGGATTTCCTGTTGCACTGTTTGCAATGCAGTAATATGCCTAGGCAGATGGTTTAGCTGTGCCTCTGAGAGCTCACATTTGTAATTGTGATCAGCATATATCAATGATCATAATCCCACTCCAGTTGTGATGATTTGCTTCTCTCACACACTTTTCTAATCATTCACCAAAGGAGCTGCATGTGGCTAAAGTAGCAGACCAGGGCAGAAGTCCCATGGCTTCTTAAGTGGCACTGGAATACTCATCTATATAAGCTTTCTAATGCCTCAGTGTGACATGTAGGGACACTGAACTTCACTCTCTTATTGGGGAAACGCTATCAGAATCTGCTTCTGCCCACTCCCTTGTTCTCTCTGACTCCTTGCAGCTTCAGGAACAGAGAAATGCTTCCCCCCCCCCCCCCCCCGCTACTCTGCCCAGTCTTTACCATGCTGTCTCTGTCCCAAACTGCACATAGTTACTGAGAGTCTCCATAGTGTTAGTGAACCAGTCTTCGCATTCTGTGCTCAGAACTGAAGACTCACTATTTGCTGCTCAAGACCATGGGTACAGTCTAAAGAAACAGAGAAAATTCTGCTTGAGCACCTACAGCTCCATATGCCCCATTTTGTGAACAGCAAGGAAGACAAATGGATCCTACAGGCCCTTCACAATGAGTGGCTGCTGCCTTTCCTTTAAGTAATAGTGTGCCATTCTTCAGGGAAATGGCTTGGGTCTCTTGGCCAACCTGTACACAGCCTCAAAGGTGCTGGAAAACTCATTTATGGAATATAACTGAAGCTCATCACATGAACAAGCAAGGAATCCCTGTACCTGGGCTGCTTAAGCTTTAAAGGGACTTAGTGGGACTAACAGGGGATTCCTCCTGTTTATATAAACCTAAAGCTCCTGGAGTCCCAGCAGAGTAATCATGGAAATGTAGAGATGGTGCTGATGTGAGGCAAGTTCTCACCACATAAACTGCTCACCTTGAAAAGGGCTGTGAAGAAAAGTCTCAGCATTAGCCAAATTCCTGCTTCCTTGGTTTTTTTTCGTTATTACCTAAAAGCTGGCAAGTGCAGAGGTGTGACATAAACTGTGCTTTCCCCTGGCCCCACAGAATTGGCCTGTGAAATCACACTCTTCCAGAGATCTGATCCTACAGGCTAATGCTTGTGATGTGGAGATAAGGACATTTAGAGAAGCCCCCTGCTAGTATATTGCTAATTATGCAGTTGAGAGTTTGCCTGTGTGAGGGCTTAAGTTTTGTGCTGATGGTTTTCTAATGTTTGTACAGTGAATTAAAAGCATCTTAAGAAAACAAAGAACAACCATCCGTTATGGCTTTAATATGCAAACTCTATCTCATGAAGGCAACAGGCAATTTATTATGCTTCTGAATAAACCTAAATGGCATTCAGACCCAGTTTATGCTCTGTAGCTCTTTGCAATGACATCTGGCCAGCTGTTACAGTAGGTGGTTTGCAGTATCCTGTGAGTCACACATGAGTACAGCTGCAGTTCCTGCACAGTACTGTAGGCACTATGATCTGGTATTTGCCACAGAACTGTGGGAGCAAAAACTAACAAGGGAGAATAGAAAACAGCTGGGAAATTAATTCCCTTCTGATCAATATACAAAGTACTACATCCATCACCTCCTACCCTGGAAAGAAAGGAGGCCCTGTGAAGACTGTGGCTTCCTCCTTCACCTGGAGTCTGCTCTTCTTTGGTTTATATTTCTCTTTTACATGTCTCTCAATTTATTTTCCACGCTGTTGACTTTAAAGACTTTGTCTTTCTTTCCTGGGGACCCATTTTGTTAACTTGATCCCCATTGATGTTCAACTTTACAGATCAATCCATGAAGTCTGGTCTCTAGGGCTTTGTATTTTCCTTTCTTGATGCAGATGCACAGGAGAAACTTTCCCAGAATCCTCCATCTCTTAGATTCTGAGGGGCTGGAGGAACCTGATATTAGTATAGTGCTTCACCATCATTAAATTCTGATAAAGCAACAAAGGCCTTAGCAGCCTCGCTGTCTGTTTCTTGCATAAGATACCATTCCCCCACCCATAGAGGTTGTTAGCATGTTAACAGGAAACTGAAATTATTTGTTCAGAGTATCTTGAATAGCTAAATAAATGCTTCCAATTTTCCTCTGATCCCATTACCTCATTTCATAGAATCATAGAATCATAGAATCATAGAATATCAGGGTTGGAAGGGACCCCAGAAGGTCATCTAGTCCAACCCCCTGCTCAAAGCAGGACCAAGTCCCAGTTAAATCATCCCAGCCAGGGCTTTGTCAAGCCTGACCTTAAAAACCTCTAAGGAAGGAGATTCTACCACCTCCCTAGGTAACGCATTCCAGTGTTTCACCACCCTCTTAGTGAAAAAGTTTTTCCTAATATCCAATCTAAACCTCCCCCATTGCAACTTGAGACCATTACTCCTCGTTCTGTCATCTGCTACCATTGAGAACAGTCTAGAGCCATCCTCTTTGAAACCCCCTTTCAGGTAGTTGAAAGCAGCTATCAAATCCCCCCTCATTCTTCTCTTCTGCAGACTAAACAATCCCAGCTCCCTCAGCCTCTCCTCATAAGTCATGTGCTCTAGACCCCTAATCATTTTTGTTGCCCTTCGCTGTACTCTTTCCAATTTATCCACATCCTTCTTGTAGTGTGGGGCCCAAAACTGGACACAGTACTCCAGATGAGGCCTCACCAGTGTCGAATAGAGGGGAACGATCACGCCCCTCGATCTGCTCGCTATGCCCCTACTTATACATCCCAAAATGCCATTGGCCTTCTTGGCAACAAGGGCACACTGCTGACTCATATCCAGCTTCTCGTCCACTGTCACCCCTAGGTCCTTTTCCGCAGAACTGCTGCCGAGCCATTCGGTCCCTAGTCTGTAGCGGTGCATTGGATTCTTCCATCCTAAGTGCAGGACCCTGCACTTATCCTTATTAAACCTCATTAGATTTCTTTTGGCCCAATCCTCCAATTTGTCTAGGTCCTTCTGTATCCTATCCCTCCCCTCCAGCGTATCTACCACTCCTCCCAGTTTAGTATCATCCGCAAATTTGCTGAGAGTGCAATCCACACCATCCTCCAGATCATTTATGAAGATATTGAACAAAACGGGCCCCAGGACCGACCCCTGGGGCACTCCACTTGACACCGGCTGCCAACTAGACATGGAGCCATTGATCACTACCCGTTGAGCCCGACAATCTAGCCAGCTTTCTACCCACCTTATAGTGCATTCATCCAGCCCATACTTCCTTAACTTGCTGACAAGAATGCTGTGGGAGACCGTGTCAAAAGCTTTGCTAAAGTCAAGAAACAATACATCCACTGCTTTCCCTTCATCCACAGAACCAGTAATCTCATCATAAAAGGCGATTAGATTAGTCAGGCATGACCTTCCCTTGGTGAATCCATGCTGACTGTTCCTGATCACTATCCTCTCCTCTAAGTGCTTCAGGATTGATTCTTTGAGGACCTGCTCCATGATTTTTCCAGGGACTGAGGTGAGGCTGACCGGCCTGTAGTTCCCAGGATCCTCCTTCTTCCCTTTTTTAAAGATGGGCACTACATTAGCCTTTTTCCAGTCATCCGGGACTTCCCCCGTTCACCACGAGTTTTCAAAGATAATGGCCAAGGGCTCTGCAATCACAGCCGCCAATTCCTTCAGCACTCTCGGATGCAATTCGTCCGGCCCCATGGACTTGTGCACGTCCAGCTTTTCTAAATAGTCCCTAACCACCTCTATCTGTACAGAGGGCTGGCCATCTCTTCCCCGTTTTGTGTTGCCCAGCACAGCAGTCTGGGAGCTGACCTTGTTAGTGAAAACAGAGGCAAAAAAAGCATTGAGTACATTAGCTTTTTCCACATCCTCTGTCACTAGCTTGCCTCCCTCATTCAGTAAGGGGCCCACACTTTCCTTGGCTTTCTTCTTGTTGCCAACATACCTGAAGAAACCCTTCTTGTTACTCTTGACATCTCTTGCTAGCTGCAGCTCCAGGTGCGATTTGGCCCTCCTGATATCTTTCCTACATATCCCACTGGATTTGGGCTCTGCTTTTCTAGGCTGGTGCAGATTGCTTTCTTGATGAAGAACAAAATTCTGTATGTTCTAAAGTTACTCAGACTGCTAAAAGAAGCAATCAGACACATTAAGGGACTTCCTTGCTCCTGCAGATTGAAGAAGTATTTATTCAGAAAGCAACAAACAGGAAGTGTCTCCCTTTGTGGGTGTCATCTACATCACTGAATGCATCCAATGAAGTGAGCTGTAGCTCATGAAAGCTTATGCTCAAATAAAATTTGTTAGCTCTACGGTGCCACAAGTACTCCTTTTCTATCTACATCAGTGGTTCTCAAAGCCGGTCCGCCGCTTGTTCAGGGAAAGCCCCTGGCGCTCCGGACCGGTTTGTTTACCTGCCATGTCCGCAGGTTTGGCCGATAGCAGCTCCCACTGGCCGCGGTTCACCGGTCCAGGCCAATGGGGGCTGCGAGAAGGGCGGCCAGCACAGCCCTTGGCCCATGCCACTCCCCGCAGCCCCCATTGGCTTGGAGCGGCGAACCGCAGCCAGTGGGAGCCGCAATCAGCCAAACCTGAGGACGCGGCAGGTAAACAAACTGGTCCAGTGTGCCAGGGGCTTTCCCTGAACAAGCGGCAGACTGGCTTTGAGAACCACTGATCTACTTTTTTCAGAGTAGCAGCCGTGTTAGTCTGTATTCGCAAAAAGAAAAGGAGTACTTGTGGCACCTTAAGACTCCTTTTCTTTTTACTGATCTACTTTGTTACTGATAAGGCCTCTCCTTGAGCAATTGCTTCCTCTTTCATGGTATAGTCAGAGTTTGGAACCATGGAAATTATTTTAATGTCACAGTTTCAACATAATCAATTCTCAAAGATCAAATGAAAAGAGAGACTGAGCTGTGGGGAAGAAACTTACAGATTAAAACACAAACATCTGTGATAATCAATGCAAGCAGGAAAGAGAACTCTTGTTGGACTCTTCCCCACTTTGAAAGCCCTGAGACGTGCACCAATTTTCTATAAGAGGCATGTTAAAAAATGTCAGTTACTGTCTAAAGCACAGACAAAAGAGAAAAGTTCATTACTGGTAGACGAAATACAGGAATTGTGATTCTGGACCAAAGCACAGGTCCATCTAGTACAGCAGCCCTGAGTGAGCAGTCAGCCATCTTAGCACAGATTTGGGTGACAGTCTGTCTGCAAAGTGACAAATAGAGAGTCATAACCAGCTGTGCCCCTTTGCCCCTTATTGTGCCAACAAAACAGAACACATATAAGAAGGTCCATTTTGTTTCATAATCCAGTAAGGAGATTCACTGGAGCACAAATCTGCAGGAAGTTTTCTGTACTGATGTCACCACTTAGATCACCTGCAGCACACTGCATCTTCAAAGATCTGTACAGGCAATAACTGTTCTTTACAATAAGAAAAGGAGTACTTGTGGCACCTTAGAGACTAACAAATTTATTTGTTAGTCTCTAAGGTGCCACAAGTACTCCTTTTCTTTTTGCGAATACAGACTAACACGGCTGCTAGTCTCTAAGGTGCCACAAATACTCCTTTTCTTTTTGCGAATACAGACTAACACGGCTGCTACTCTGAAACCTGTTCTTTACAATGTATCTGTGAAATAGGTAAGGAATTATATAGTCCTCCTAAACTCCCAATCCTGTTCTCAGACCACCAGACAATGCTGCATCAAGTACTCAATCCTCCAGGTCTCAATCCTGCTGAAGGAGTAATGCGCTCTTTTATATAATGTAATGGGTGCAAGCCACTGTCAGCTTTGCAGTCAGTACACCCTCTGTACTATGGGAAGCTCACTTCTGCAGTGCATTCACTACAGACACTGGTAATGCAGACTGGGCTGTTGCCTCTCAGACTTTCTTAAACTGAAAAATTACCTCTGAATCTTTCAAGGAAGGTGCTGAATCAGCTGCAGTGAGCAGCACCATAGAAAAGGCTAGTAGCGTTCTCACCATGCCCTTCCCAACCCAGAAAAAGTTCATTTGCCTGTTACCTTTCCTCCTATAAGCCTTTGCAGGAGTCTGGGCAGCTGACACAAGCAGTGTTGTGTCTGGGTAAGGACAAGTTTCCAAACTGGAGAATCTCTGTGGATGAGTTGGGAGAGCTGATTGGTGGGAGGGAAAGTAACCCAAGGAAGTGCCAAAGCCTGAATAATAATATTTTAGATTAGACTGTGTCATTCTGCATGTCAAACAGGATTTTAACTGATTGGAATACTGATTTGCAAACCTTTTTGTTCTCCTATCTGTAAGGCAGGAAATTCCTCCAGGAACTCTGGTGCCTAGATACCATGGTGACTGATACACTAAGTATACATATGTATTATAACCCTGGTCTGAAAAGGTGGAAATATACAAAGTATCAACTAGGGATTAGGTCTAGTACTCATCTTTCTGGAAGAAAAACCTGTGGGAGTGGTAATATGCAGAGACCTTTGTATCAGCACAGAGAGCATAGCAGATTCTCACCTCTGGGGTGGGCTGGCAGCCAAACAGGGCAATGAGTGTCTTTGTACCTTAGTAAATGCTCTGGGTCTATCCACAGCAGAAGTGTAATAACATCAGGGAACATGATTACACCACAGTTTTCCCTAACCCAATTATAGCATGGGTCCAACCTGAAGTATAAACTGAAACTCAACTATTTCACAGGCAGGCTACTGTATGGGTCATGGCCAGGCCATCGAGCTCACTCTCTTTCATACACACATTTGTTTTCCAGAAGAGCCTCTTCTGGAGGAACGGCAGCTAGATCTAAAGTACTTTAAAAAAGAAGCAGCCTCCCCGGATTCCAGCCCAACCTGAAATACAGGATCTGCTGGCAGAGGCCTGCTTGAGGTTGCACTTGTAACTGTCACACCACATGCAGCACCTTCACTTAACCACTTCACTTCCTCTTGTGATGCCAGAATTAATTTACAGCCAATGCAGTCAATAGAATTCTTGCCAAGCTCTGAGTCAGACAGTGGGATATGCTGCACATTTCGCTGGCCACCCAGGACTATGCCAGCTTCTTTTGGGGAGGGTCCCTGCAGTTCCCTCACCTTTGACCAAACGCTCAGTCTGTTACTTCTCTCCTGACTCAACCTCCTCCAAGGCAGAGATCAGGTTCTTTGCCTTAGGAGCATCCAAACATCCAGTGCAAAGCTCAGTTGGCATGGGACTGAAAATAGAGAGCAAAAAGGCAATTTAAAAATTAGCAGAATAAAATCAAAGCTGGAGTACCAGTATGGACAGCTAGCTGGGCCTGACCTGAGTTACCATCAGTTCAGCAAGATGGACCTGTACACTGCACTGAGTTCTCTGTCTCTTTCTACAACAGCATCACTTGTTCCTCCCCACTCCTTTGGAAATCTTTGACATGACCCACCATACTGTGTCTAGATCAGTTACTGTGTAACTGGAGATCCTCTCGTTATAATGCTGTGAGACTATCAGCCAAGGTGTTAAACTTCGTAATCAGTATGTTAGACTTTACCTCACTTTTCATTTCAATATAATAGGTTTTGGTCATGGATTGAAATCCCCAGAATTCTTCTTTCAATCCGTGACTGAGTCCCCAATGAAGTGATCAGACAGCAGAGTGGATTACAGGACGTTGTTGTGGAAAGCAGGTACATAACTAGGCTCACTGACAATCGATGAACTACAGCTGCCACCAAGTAGTACCCATGGGAACTGAAACGACCACTCGACCGACCTCCAAAGACATGGGAAGATTTTATTGTGAAAAGACATGGCCGCACATGGAGAAGGAAGGCCAAGATAAGAGAAGAATGGAAGATATGTTGTGATCGGTGCAATACACATGAGGGTTGAAGGACCAATCAAGCAAGGTGATCAAGGTGACAATAGCTTTCAATATAAAACTAAAATAATTTCTAAGTTGTGACCTATTTGATTGAGTTCATACACCATAACTTTGTTATTTTCCCTCTTATTGGACTGGTGCATAGTGTTGCATTTCAAAAACTATTTGCAGTGTTGCCATCTTTCATGATTTCATCACAAGTCTCCTAATATTTGATAAAAGAAAAGGAGTACTCGTGGCACCTTAGAGACTAACAAATCTCTAAGGTGCCACAAGTACTCCTTTTCTTTTTGCGAATACAGACTAACACGGCTGCTACTCTGAAACCTAATATTTGATGTTTTTCTTTTAGTCAGAGTGCCTGGAATTCTGTACTTTTGTAAGAATATCAGATTTCATTTTTAATATATTAAGTTTCCAGCTCTCAAAGCTCAAAACTAAAGGCAACTAGGGAATCTAATATATTATATTATGGGTTTTTTTAAATTTGATGATATTTAAGTCAATCTAATGATTTTGGGGTGCCTGACTGATACTTTTTGTACACTTTAAGTTCGCCCATCTCAGAGAACTTTTTTGAATCTGTGTAAGTAGATGGTTGAAAACACAAACGATGGCCAAAAGCAAACTCAATCCCACAGTGAAGGACTTAATGGTTATTTTTAATATCTTGGCTCTTTGGAAAGGGTCTCCACCTCCCATTCTGTGGCTGAGTAAACATTCTCCTTTAGGAGTGCTTCTCTGCTATCTGGAAAAACACTTTCAGGCACAACAGTAAACTTGCTAACATTTATATAACAAATTCAGTTCATACTAAAAATGATAATCATATGAGCCAAGTCCTGCAGTCCTTATTCAACCAAGTCCCAGTGAGCAATCCTCTGAACTCAGCTACACTAGTGCAACTCCATTGACTCAGTGGGATTCTAGCCTCAATAAGAATGAAAACAGACTGCAGTATTTGTACATCTTATAAACGCTTTCCTGACAGGATTATTCTTATACTGCAATTTGTGATTGCAGATATTTATATAAAAGTACACATCTCCCTAACCATCCTGATAGCTCACCGACTAGAAAATTCTAGGGTTCTGTGGCTTGATGTTCTCTTGGTAGCAGGTGTTATTTGTGGCAGCTAATTCTGTATTTACTTGCTCTCAAAGGATATTTTGAAATTTGCAAATAGCAAATAAAAATGAACACTGCAATTCTACCCAAACACTTGCTCTGAACTAAATTTCTGGCTTTAAGATTCTACTTGATAAGTTTATGGAGGAGATGGTATGATGGGATAATGTGATTTTGGTAATTAATTAATCTTTAAATATTCATGGTAAATAGGTCGAATCCCCTGAGATGGGATATTAGATGGATGGGATCTGAGTTACCCAGGAAAGAATTTTCTGTAGTATTTGGCTGGTGAATCTTGCCCATATGCTCAGGGTTTAGCTGATTGCCATATTTGGGGTTGGGAAGGAATTTTCTTCCAGGGAAGATTGGAAGAGGCCCTGGAGGTTTTTCGCCTTGCTCTGTAGCATGGGGCACAGGTCACTTGAGGGAGGATTCTCTGCTCCTTGAAGTCTGTACACCACAATTTGAGGACTTCAGTAGCTCAGAAATAGGTGAGGTTTTTCGTAGGAGTGGGTGGGTGAGATTCTGTGGCCTGCTTTGTGCAGGAGGTCGGACTAGATGATCAGAATGGTCCCTTCTGACTTTAGTATCTATGAATCTATGAAAATTGTCAGCATCATACCCCACTCTCCAGAAATCAGGATCTTCAAACATGTCTTGTGGCAGAATAAAAAGGGACCCAGATCAATGGAAGAAATGGCAACAATTGCAGTATTCCACTGATTTGCAAAAGACAGTGTTGGTAAGAGCTAAATGGCTGTTCTGTTTTACTGTGTCCATGAACTTTTGTTATTACAAATGTATGTGAATGGAGTTTTGTTCACATGAATGTTTGAGAAGGCTCATGTTTATACAAATATCTGTTTGAACAAAAGCATTCACTGTATATATGTGTATGCTATTTACTATTCATTATTATGCTTTTAATATTTCAGCCCTCCAGTCAGGGAGCAGAAATAATATCATGTCATTTAGGTAACTAAACATCCAGTGTGAATCTAGTGAAGCAAACTGTTTGAACAATTATTAGGCTATGAGCTATAGTCATACACATCAAGATCAGTAAGTAACTGAATAAAATGCAACCAGCAGTGTTGTATCAGCAATCAACTCTCCTGCATTTTTTATAGAGCTTCTGGTGAGTTTCCAAACTTCAAATTTGTCCAGGTTTTAGCAATTCTAAGACAGTGGAATGTCTATGTAATTAACAGATAGATTTACTGTGATCTTCTGTGAACTGTTTTTTTAGAAACTTGTCTTAGAAGCAGCAACAGTCTGTCATGCTCAGTTCCCTCAGGACAGAGACTGTTTCAGAAAAGCAGAGCACAGACAATACATATAGCCTGTCTCTGAATGATCCCAATAGTGGCAGTAGTGACCTGCCAGTAGGGAGATCCCTTGTCTATAAATTCCAGATCTTACTGAATCCTTGTCCTTTGCTCTCTGTTAAGTCAGTTGCTTATTTCTGAAATAAAGTAATTGCTTTATTCATGCTGAGGAAACTGGCATTGTCAGTTTTAATTCCACAGCTCTTCACTCTCTGGTCACTCAGTATCAGACTTAAAATGGCAATTTTGCAACGGAAAAGACAAAAACAGACTCCAACGAGAAACTGCTGAACTGGAATTAATTTGCAAACTAGATACCATTAACTTGGGCTTGAACAGAGACTGGGAGTGGCGGGGTCATTACACAAATTGAATCTATTTCCCCATGTTAAGTATCCTCACACCTTCTTGTGAACTGTCTGAAATGGGCCATCTTGATTATCACTACAAAACAATTTTTTTCTCCTGCTGATAATAGCTCATCTTAATTAATTAGCCTCTTAGAGTTGGTATGGCAACTTCCATCTTTTCATGTTCTCTGTATGTATATATATCTTCTTACTATGTGTTCCATTCTATGCATCTGATGAAGTGGGCTGTAGCCCATGAAAGCTTCTGCTCAAATAAATTTGTTAGTCTCTAAGGTGCCACAAGTACTCCTGTACTTTTAGAAGAGACCTTTCTAAAAGTAATAGTGCAGTTTGTTTACAGATATTTAAACAGAGGACATGTCCTACTCAAACCCACATATGCACACACTGAATAGATGGAATTCAGATCTCTTGTTAGATGAGAGACTGAGCTAGGATTTGAAATGAATTTCCAGCAGGATATCTGGAATTTGCAGCAGAGAGCTGGCTTCTGCAGAATTCTTTGTCTATGTCCTGATCATCTCTACCTTGATATCTATAGGTTTGAACCTGCTCCTCCCTGCCTCCTCCTATGCCCCACCAGCTACACAAGATCCACTGTAAAAGTAATCCTCCTCTCCTGCTTCTCTGGCTGCCCTTCTACTTCCTTGATTTCCTGTCTTTTACAATTTTGGATCCAAACATCCCCAGTCCCATCTTAACCCCATATAATAGGCCACACAAAGCCTCATCACTGCTACATCTACTCTGCTTTCATCTTCCTCCTTCCTTCACTTGCCCAGTCCTCTCTCCTTTTACTGCACCTTTCATCTGCCTTCCACTCTTGGTTTTGCACCTTCCTCCATGATACCTCCTATACTTGAAGCAGTCTCCCACTTCCTGTCCAATGAGAGGTTTCAGAGTAGCAGCCGTGTTATTCTGTATTCGCAAAAAGAAAAGGAGTACTTGTGGCACCTTAGAGACTAACAAATGTATTTGAGCATAAGCTTTTGTGAGCTACAGCTCACTTCATCGGATGTCCAATAAGAGCCCTCTCTCTTCTCCAGGACTCCTCCCTATGGTACTCTATGCTTCCCACCAGTAAACTCTCCAAACTCTCACTGAGCTAAGCTGCTGTTCTGAGCCTTGTGTGTCTTCTAGTCTGTAGCTTCTCATAGCAGGGACATGCCCAGTTGTATGTAAATAATAATAACAATAACTGATTATACAAGTGACACACAGAGGTGGTTTTACAAGACTAGCTCTCAGTTACGCTCTGATCCCACAGGTTGCAATGATCCTACAGGGGACAGTGTGCGGTGTACAGACCTACTCTGACAGTTCTGCACTACACCATGTACTAGGGAGATTACTGATGAACCTAGGAAACTGAGTAGTACATACCTCCTTCTCAGCTGCCCCGGAATCTGCATGGCGCATAATAAGCAAAAACTTCCACTGCAAACCCTGCCACTGGCGTTCGGCAGCCACAGGTGCACTAGGGGAAGCATAGTCTGCCCTGGCCTATTGTACCTGCTGCCTGGCAAACAGGAGGGATTTTACTCTTCATGCTAAACAGTCACGTTCTGTTTTCAACATGGAGTTTTTGTAGGTACTTGGAACTCTCATATTTGTCACTAACTAGAACTGAACTGAGTAGATGGCAAGGAATGACCACATCCCTGCACTGCTGAGAGAGATATTTGGAGGTGAAGAGAAGAAAGACTAAGACCCCACTAATGTGGAAAGCTGGAGACAGGTTTCCCTCTGGCAAATGACTGCTGAAAAGCTAAAGCCCAGAAAAGTGATTAAGAGTAAGCCAAGATTAAAAATCAGAGAGAGTCAAACAACCTTTTTCAGGGGAAGGTGCCTTTACGGATACTGTGTGGGGAGCACAGCCCCAGATTATTTAGCCTGAGAAAAGATACAAAACAAGGTTAATGATATCTGTATAATACTGGATACCAGCCAGGTGGCTCATCATGGATATTATAGATGAACAAGCGTATTGGGTTGCCTTGAGTTGAAGAATTGTTGCCTACAGTATGTTCACAAGGATCCAGTTGGCAGTACATGAACTTGGTGATCTTTCCTGACTAGTTCCTTTTGAAAAGAAACTGTCCCAGGAATATTTGGACCCTACATCTCCACTGGCGCTCATGGTAAGGAGGTACTAATGAACTGTTGTCCATAATCCCAACAGATGCACAAAGGGGAAGAAACTTTTAAATACTTAAGTACAACTGGAATCACAACAAATTCCTGCCCCAGTTCCACATTGGGTATTATTTATACAGTTCCATAGGTATGGATGGCACTTTACAGATATATAAAAAGAGGCAGTCCCTTCCCTGAGGAATGTACAGTTCTAACTTGGATTGTTATGGACAAAAATGGGAGCTGGAGAGAAGGAAGGAACTGAAAGGCGTGTAATTTAGATTGTTAGATTAGGCTCACTTATTATTGCAAGGGTTTTCTAAGAAGTTCATGAAAGAAGATCGTGGAAAATTTATAATTCTGATATGGGAGCAGAAGCATGGGCAGCACTGGGAGGCATGCTCAGTTGATTTTCCGATGTAGTTTCAACTAGACTTTTCCACTTCCTCCCTGAATCTGATGTCATTTTTCTACATGCTGTTAAACAGCTGCTACCTTTGTCTCCAGGGGAGGCGGCGTATCAGTGTGGCTGAAACAGTTCCTTTATGTCTTGTTTGTAAAGCATTTTGGGATCCTTCTGGATGAAAGGAACTATAGAAATGTAAGATATTATTTTTATTGTAAGTGATTGAACAACAGATGGTGGGTGTGACAAAGAAATAAGAGTAAATGTAGATACATAATTTAGAAATGATGCAGAATCCATCTGAGTTGAAAAGTTGTTTCTGAGATATGAGAAGAGAGTCTATGGGTGTTTGGCAGAAGAGGAGATTTCCTGTTTGAGCTCGTAGGTCCTTGCTTTTTGATGTAACTTCTGATTTTTAAGTCTGAATTCTGCTGTGTTACAGAGATTTCTGTCTGAGGCAAAGATAGTTATGGGGATTTCAGAGATGTCCAAAATTTAAGAAATTACTGGGCAATTTAAAATGGGGAAAGAAGAAAATATAATTAAACTAAAGTTCAGCAGTTGCTCAATTTTCCCCTGGACATTTTCTGTGGTGACCAAACTGACAAACCAGTCAGCAATGGATCTCTGCAGAGTGCTTTTTCATGGTTGGGATGGTGACTGCAGTGATGGAAACTAAGGCTATGTCTACACTGCACACCTTACAGCGGCACAACTGTGCTGCTACAGCAGTGACACTATAAGGTACGCAGTGTAGCCACTCTTTGTTGGCAGGATCTGAGAGCTCTTCTGCTGACAAAGTAAAATCACTCCCAACGAGGAGCAGAAGCTTTGTCGGTGGGACAGTGTCTCCCACCAACAAAGCACTGTCCATACTGGCACATTTCATCAGTAAAGCTTTTGTGGGTCGAGGGGTATGTTTTTTTCACTCCCCTGACAGACAAAAGTTTTACCGATGACAATGCAGTGTAGATTATAGCCTAAAACACTCCAGTTTTTTTCCTGGAAGGACAGACACTGCTGGTCAAAGTAGAAGTCCTAATATAGGGCCGTATTCAGTAACTAGAAAAGGAGTACCGGTGGCACCTTAGAGACTAACAAATTTATTAGAGCATAAGCTTTCGTGAGCTACAGCTCACTTCATCGGATGCATTTGGTGGAAAAAACAGAGGAGAGATTTATATACACACACACAGAGAACATGAAACAATGGGTTTATCATATACACTGTAAGGAGAGTGATCACTTAAGATAAGCCATCACCAGCAGCAGGGGGGGGAAAGGAGGAAAACCTTTCATGGTGACAAGCAAGGTAGGCTAATTCCAGCAGTTAACAAGAATATCAGAGGAACAGTGGGGGGTGGGGTGGGAGGGAGAAATACCATGGGGAAATAGTTTTACTTTGTGTAATGACTCATCCATTCCCAGTCTCTATTCAAGCCTAAGTTAATTGTATCCAGTTTGCAAATTAATTCCAATTCAGCAGTCTCTCGTTGGAGTCTGTTTTTGAAGCTTTTTTGTTGAAGTATAGCCACTTTTAGGTCTGTGATCGAGTGACCAGAGAGATTGAAGTGTTCTCCAACTGGTTTTTGAATGTTATAATTCTTGACGTCTGATTTGTGTCCATTCATTCTTTTACTAGTAGAGACTGTCCAGTTTGACCAATGTACATGGCAGAGGGGCATTGCTGGCACATGATGGCATATATCACATTGGTAGATGTGCAGGTGAACGAGCCTCTGATAGTGTGGCTGATGTGATTAGGCCCTATGATGGTATCCCCTGAATAGATATGTGGACAGAGTTGGCAACGGGCTTTGTTGCAAGGATAGGTTCCTGGGTTAGTGGTTCTGTTGTGTGGTGTGTGGTTGCTGGTGAGTATTTGCTTCAGATTGGAGGGCTGGTATCCCACCATCAACCTCAGCCTGGACCAGTCCACACAAGAGATCCACTTCCTGGACACTACGGTGCTAATAAGCGATGGTCACATAACCACCACCCTATATCGGAAACCTACTGACCGCTATTCCTACCTACATGCCTCTAGCTTTCATCCAGATCATACCACTCGATCCATTGTCTACAGCCAAGCGCTACGATATAACCGCATTTGCTCCAACCCCTCAGACAGAGACAAACACCTACAAGATCTCTATCATGCATTCCTACAACTACAATACCCACCTGCTGAAGTGAAGAAACAGATTGACAGAGCCAGAAGAGTACCCAGAAGTCACCTACTACAGGACAGGCCCAACAAAGAAAACAACAGAACGCCACTAGCCATTACCTTCAGCCCCCAACTCAATCCTCTCCAACGCATCATCAAGGATCTACAACCTATCCTGAAGGAGGAGCCATCACTCTCACAGATCTTGGGAGACAGACCAGTCCTTGCTTACAGACAGCCCCCCAATCTGAAGCAAATACTCACCAGCAACCACACACCACACAACAGAACCACTAACCCAGGAACCTATCCTTGCAACAAAGCCCGTTGCCAACTCTGTCCACATATCTATTCAGGGGATACCATCATAGGGCCTAATCACATCAGCCACACTATCAGAGGCTCGTTCACCTGCGCATCTACCAATGTGATATATGCCATCATGT
This sequence comes from Dermochelys coriacea, assembly GCF_009764565.3. Taxonomy (NCBI): domain Eukaryota; kingdom Metazoa; phylum Chordata; order Testudines; family Dermochelyidae; genus Dermochelys; species Dermochelys coriacea. Next base: position 23,514,132 of record NC_050085.1, on the reverse strand, counting down.
GCCAGCAATGCCCCTCTGCCATGTACATTGGCCAAACTGGACAGTCTCTACGTAAAAGAATGAATGGACATAAATCAGACGTCAAGAATTATAACATTCAAAAACCAGTTGGAGAACACTTCAATCTCTCTGGTCACTCGATCACAGACCTAAAAGTGGCTATACTTCAACAAAAAAGCTTCAAAAACAGACTCCAACGAGAGACTGCTGAATTGGAATTAATTTGCAAACTGGATACAATTAACTTAGGCTTGAATAGAGACTGGGAATGGATGAGTCATTACACAAAGTAAAACTATTTCCCCATGGTATTTCTCCCTCCCACCCCACCCCCCACTGTTCCTCTGATATTCTTGTTAACTGCTGGAATTAGCCTACCTTGCTTGTCACCATGAAAGGTTTTCCTCCTTTCCCCCCCCTGCTGCTTGTGATGGCTTATCTTAAGTGATCACTCTCCTTACAGTGTGTATGATAAACCCATTGTTTCATGTTCTCTGTGTGTGTGTATATAAATCTCTCCTCTGTTTTTTCCACCAAATGCATCCGATGAAGTGAGCTGTAGCTCACGAAAGCTTATGCTCTAATAAATTTGTTAGTCTCTAAGGTGCCACAAGTACTCCTTTTCTTTTTGCGAATACAGACTAACACGGCTGCTACTCTGAAACCTTAGATTATTAAAAGAATTCTACAAAGAACAAAATTATTTAAGCACAACCAACATTATTGGGGGAGAAATTATGGAAACATTCACATGCAGTTACATTAATAGTTGGGAAAATGACTCCTATAACTGTGGAAAGTTTAGTCCTATTTTTACTTTAAATGTAATGCTTATTTTCCACATAAAAAAAATCTTTCCTAATTTTGGTCTAAGGTTGCTAAATTGCACAGCTCATCAACCCAAACCATAAAAACCAAGAAGATAAGCAGTTAAGTCATTCAACACCACATTGCACTCCACTAATGAGTCCTCTTCTCAACCACCTATAATTCATCCTCCACATATCTCCAGGTCTCTCCCAAACAACAAACTCATAGCCTTAACTCGGGCCATGTGTACTAGTTAGACATTCATTTTGATAATTAATATTGGGTTGGTGTCACTTTCGTTGTAGGTAGCTCTGTTCCTGTTTGTTTTCAGATTAAACATGGATTCTAGTCAAACTGATAGATAGCACTCCAGTTACTCCTCAGTAATGTTGAGCACCATGAAATATGCACTATTTGAATGGGCAGTATACCCCTATAGATATATACTGACAGCTCATCTTACCCCTGCCCTAAACACAGCAGAAATATTTTCAGAGGCCTGTTCTATGTGTACATAAGGTTATTGTTAAAATTGTACCAGCTGGATTAAAAAAAAGAAAAGAGAAGGGAGAGAGAGAGAGAGACGTTCTCTGTCATGTGAGGGCCTAGTCTTGAGATAACCTTAAAACATTTACCCAACTCACTTCTTCTGCACAGAAGATGATATATTTCTGGGCCTTATATCACAGCACATAGTTTTCTGGAAGTATTGGTGCTGAGCATGGTGGTTTCAGGAAGAACAAGAACAATGGTACTTGGCACCAAGATTAGAAATAGCCCATGTCTAAATTATTAGACTTATTTATCCACCTCAGTTCCCCCAACAGACTATTTCAATAGTGGACTCTCAGTTCAACTTATTTTCAGGGTTTCTTTTAGCTTGTCCAGACACAAGTCTGGCATTTGTGGAGCGCACAGCTTATCATCTGAGTAATTTCTGAAAACAACACATAGAAATAAACATTTAATACAGATGATTAATGTTTAATATAAATGATTATCACATGCTTTGATTCTAGCATCACACTACTAATATCTCTGTATCACTGTTTTTAATTACACCCTGCATTTCCTTCATGATTCACCATTGCATAACAAACTAAGATAGAAGCTTTATGGATGTGCTGCAGGTTTGCACAATCAACTGAGTTTGTTGGACTGTAAATGATGATTTGTACTAACTGAAAGGGCCATTTGGCTGCATAATATGTGGGTGTTGGTTTATTAGAATAGAAAGTGCCAATCAGAGAGGGGAAAACAAATATAAACTAATTATGTTTTAAAGAGAAATACCCAAGACTGCTTGGAAATCAGTCACTCAGGGAGAGAATTCCTCATTGTTAACGTATAAGAAATAAGTACCAAGTTGCTCCTCCAGTGTCTACACGTGCTCAGGAGTGGAGGAGGAGTATGAGGAGGAAGCATGGAAGGCAAAGGAGAAGGCACAAAGGAGATAATGAGGAAGGGATAGGAAATCGATGCTCAGCAAGTTAGTACACTCTGCAAGGTTGAAACTGGCCCCTCTGCATTTAAGGACAGCATTATTCTTCATGCCTAGGCACAAAAATACCACTATGCCACCCGTGATAGTTTGCTTCACTTCATTAATAATAATCTGTTCTGTTCCTCACTGCAGACTATGAAATAGCCAGAGACAATCTCAATGGACTCAGTCCAGGAAGGAGCCAATGGGCTTCACCAGAAAATTCTAGCACTCAAACTTCTATTGTCCCTTTTGACTGTTACTTAATTAAGGAAGAAAGAAAAGGAGTACTTGTGGCACCTTAGAGACTAACAAATTTATTAGAGCATAAGCTTTCGTGAGCTACAGCTCACTTCATCGGATACATTTGGTGGAAAAAACTATTTCCCCATGTTATTTCTCCCCCCATCCCACCCCACCCCCCACTGTTCCTCAGATATTCTTGTTAACTGCTGGAAATAGCCTACCTTGCTTGTCACCATGAAAGGTTTTCCTCCTTTCCCCCCCGCTGCTGCTGGTGATGGCTTATCTTAAGTGATCACTCTCCTTACAGTGTGTATGATAAACCCATTGTTTCATGTTCTGTGTGTGTGTATATCAATCTCCCCTCTGTTTTTTCCACCAAATGCATCCGATGAAGTGAGCTGTAGCTCACGGAAGCTTATGCTCTAATAAATTTGTTAGTCTCTAAGGTGCCACAAGTACTCCTTTTCTTTTTAATTAAGGAAGAGAGTGTGGCCTAGTGATTAGAATAGGGAACAAGGAGTCAGTACTCCTGGGTTCTATTCTTGGCTGTGCCACTGTCCTTGAGTAAATCACTTAACTACTTCTGTATAAAACAATGAGAATTATCTTGGCCTCCTCTCCTCTGACACCTTCTCCTGCTTACTATACTCCCCCCATGCTTCTCACCTGTTCATGTCTTTTGTCTCCTTTATCTACTACCAACTTCATGTCTTCTTTCATGCTGCTCTATGCACCTGGACCATTCTCCGAAATAATGTCTGCCATGCCCCATTCCTTCCTTCTTTCAAACAGCTTATTTACAATCCCCCCTAATCCGTGACATAGTCCGGCTATAATGCTCATTGTGCATCCTGTATTTAAGCTCCTGAAGGTGTTCCTGGCTTTATTGATTTTGTTCCGGATGTCTTGGCTTGTTCCACCATCCTGGCTGATGGTGCTGCCCAACTATGTGACTAGAATAGATTTCCTGAATCTGGTACAGACAATGCATCCTCTGTATTATAACAGTCTTATTTTGTTTATGGTAGAGGTATGTGAGCTGGCTCATTTTCTTTTCTTTTGGGGTCTGAGACTAAGACAAATGGGTGTGGTTTCAGGCTGATGAACAATTAAAAAGGTGGGCTTCAGAGTTGGGCCAATATTACCTATTAGATGATGGGAAAGGTTTGTGCTATATTGTCCCTTATTGTGTTTGATTCTGTTCTTGTTAAAAAACCCATAAAGGGACCATATCAAATAACTAAAAAGACAACATGTTCACTCTGCAAAAGGATCTTCAAATGAAATGTAAAAGTGTCTGTGTACATGGTTGGTAATGTAGATAAAGGTGCCAAGGGTTGCAGCATAACTGTACTCAAGGAACAAATTGTATCCATTTCTTATCATTAGGGCAATTTCTCATTAGTTTTCTTAACTGATGACTTACCATGGGCAGCCTTCCTTGTCAGTAAGAAGAAGGTGAAGAAAGAGTAAAGAATGGCTAAGCTGCTTATCTTTGCTTAAGGAAGTAACCAGCCATAATTCACGCTCATCAAGATGCAGAAATAAAACCAAGCCCCTGTTCAAGGACACCATCTCCCATGAACAAGCCATGCAAGGCTCAGAAATGTTATAACAGCCAGTATTGCAAAACAAGGAGATTACTATTTGGAGAGGCTTGGTCACAAAGGAAATTGTTATCCACAGAATTAATGTGCAATAAGGTATATGTGACATCCTATATTTAAAAAGGAAAATGAGGTCAGAAATATAAAGCTTTCTACTTCCCATGTTAAAGAACTGTAATCTGGTAGAAAGATTAGTTTTGATTCATCATGTTGCAATCTTAAAAGAGATTTTAGCATTTTTTTCAAACACTTAAAAATGCTGTTCAGATTCAAGAGCCATCAGGAATGACAAGAAGTAACACATGAAAATTCTGCTTACAGCCAGCACTTAGTAAATGGAAAAGATCTGCCGCATTAGTGAGTCAGGAAAGTAAAATTAGGGAATAAACAGCAAGGATTTGACTGTGATATAATGAATCTGGAGCATTGGTAATCAAAGTAGAGGGTCAGAAGCAATGTTTCTGCTATCTTCAGCAATTACAACGTTTAGGGTCAGGGACATTAGCATCCTTTTCAGCAGAAATGGGAGTCCAGGATATTCCCAGTTTTTGTAATAATAAAATGCCTGTGAATTTTAACTGAAAGGCAAGCTGCCCTGTACCTGCAAAATAACCCAGATATGGGATTTAAAGCTTCCTTCTACACTATCAAACTGCTAATCAGAAACTGTCATTAGCAGCATTAACAAACGATGCTGTTCACATACTTAATGCAGAGTTCAAGAGACAGAGAAACTATAGAAATATGGAATATTTATAACCATTAGGTTTGCCCCTAACATAATTTTATAATATGGTGATAAGTGGTTTATAAATGTGTAAGAGTTATGAGGAAGATAAGAGTCTTGAAGTATTTTTACATTGCAAAAATGGGATAGAGACATTTCTTAACTTTTTCGTCTGAACATACAAATTCTTAAGCATAGCAATCACCATGGTGACTCAGAAAGAGCGGACACTATTACTATCACTGCTAAATACTTTCTTGTATGTTCCAGCAATAAGTGGTGTCATCTCTAAATGTCATGATCCAGTAAAATGGAAAACAGCCCCCAAAGCCCACTGCCACAAACCTGTAATCAGGACTTTGTTAAAGATATTGAGGGCCCAATAGGAGAAAGAAAGGCCATACAGTTGGCTCCTAACTATCCTCTAAAGTGTCTCAGAAAGGAGAGCGGACCCACTGATAAAGGTCTGGAATCCTTGCAGGGATGTATCCAGGAGCAAGCACTATGATCCTTTGCTGGGCCAAAGATGCTCAGACACTATCAAGGATTAAAAAATGAAACAGTAAGTATTCCCAGGATACTAACTATTTGTTAGTCTCTAAGGTGCCACAAGTACTCCTTTTCTTTTTGCAGGATACTGCAGAAATGGGTTTGGGGGCTCTGTCTATTAGGGTAAAATCAGCACTCCGAAGTTCATCTGTGATAATAGCACTCTGAGCTATTAGCACCACATGCAAGGCAAGTACACATTACAACTCTTTGCCTAATGCATATATGCAGACTGGGGGTTGGGTGGGGTTAATTCCTAGTAGTGAATTTCAGATTACTCAAATCCCCCTCAGCAGAAGCATGTAGTCACCTGACAGCCCCCAGTGTAGTGCAGCACATGTTAGTGCAATGCTCCATTCATAACAGAATTATTTGCAATCCAAGTGCAGTGCACCAGCAGTAAATAGAATACAATTCCTGCAGTAAGAAAAGGAGTACTTGTGGCACCTTAGAGACTAACAAATTTATTAGAGCATAAGCTTTCGTGAGCTACAGCTCACTTCATCGGATGCATTTAGTGGAAAAGACAGAGGCTTCCTGCAGTGTTTCAGAGTAGCAACCGTGTTAGTCTGTATTCGCAAAAAGAAAAGGAGTACTTCTGGCACCTTAGAGACTAACAAATTTATTTGAGCATAAGCTTTCGTGAGCTAAAGCTCACTTCATTGGATACATCACGAAAGCTTATGCTCAAATAAATTTGTTAGTCTCTAAGGTGCCACAAGTACTCCTTTTCTTTTTGCGAATTCCTGCAGTGCACCACACCTTGCTGCAATGTACTATCATGAACTACATTTCTAATACAACTGACCCCCATGCAATGCATTACACTGCAGAATTTCACCCCAGTGCTGCAGACCAATCCCCACTGCACCTCACCATAGTTCAGTGCACAAACACAACTGAATGCCGTGCTTCACCGCTCTTTTTCTCTCTGTTGTTAGGTCCCATCTTTCATTTTCCATGTTTTCTCTCTTTCCATAAAGTAAAACCAGTTTGCTTGCTCGTGCACACACCCAGCTTTAGAGAAATTCTTTACTATTTCTCACATGCATTCAACTAACTTGAAGAAAAACCCTCCCACTTCCCAACACCCCCCCCATTCCTTATTAATAACCTTTATTTTATGGTGCCATAGCAGCAGACCTATGTGATAAGGACTATAACAGAGCCATCCACCAATAAGAATGAGAGTCCAAGGGGGGAGGGCTATTTCCATTGAAGGGAAGCTATATAGGATGCCCTAAAGGGAAGATAACAAAAAAGAAACTAACTGCAGATTTGCACAGTAGAGTTGGTTTCATCGTTCCTCTTGCCTTTATGTTACAAAAGGAGATCAGGCACTCTTACCTACAGAGGGTATTTATTACCATTTGGGGTTTTCTCTGGATCAAATAAAAGGTAGCAGCACTTGCTGGTGGATACCATTTTGTGAGTGCTACCTTTTATACCCTTACATACAACATTTGGTACTAGGACTGCAGCACTTGTCTTTATACAAGGAAATAGCCAACCTTTTATTTGCTGAAATAGTTTTACTGCACACTGCTTTCCAAGTCCCATCACTACTAATATTCAATTCATTAATATTTGTGAAGCACTTTGAGGTCCTCAGATGAAAGGAGCTGTAGAAACGCAATGTGTTGTCATTAATTATTATTGTTCCATTGGATCTGTCTACACAGACATCCTTATGTGCCATGTAAGAACATTGACACAACATTCTATTTGAGAATTCCTGTAGGATTCCTACAAAGAATTCCAACAAAACTTTCCATGTCAGTGTGGATTAATCATTGCATGAAACTTTGGGAAGGGGTGCCCAAGCAAGCCACTACAATGTCAGTGGAAGGCTCCCAAGGGTTGCCTCTACATGGCAGTGAAGCCAGAACTCTCAAAGATCCAGGAACAGATGGGATCCGGTGACATGCATTTTCCTTTTCAGGAACTTATATGGTACCATTAAAAACAAATAGTGTGTTCTGTTATGGCAACATTCAGGGTATGGCAAATTAACAAAAGAAACAGTTTAGGATGGTTTCCTCCCTTAGCTCACAGGCTGCACATACAGAAGGTAAGGGCTTATGCTCAAATTCATTGTTAAATGTAAAATTAGGCAGCATACCACTCATTCAAAAAGTAGATAGATATGTATGAAACAAACAGCAATGTTTACCAGCCAAAACTAGTTCAGTTTTCAGCAAGTTACTATGTAGGTAAAGTCCAGTAGGTATTGAGTGCTCGAAATTCCTAACTCCTCCCCAAAATAAAATCACTTTTACATACTGTAGCCCCAACACAGTTAAGATTTACATTCCTGGTTGGTAACTGTTATGATGCTGGTCAATTAACTAGATATTTTAAGCCTTGGATTTCTTCCAGTTCCTTAATAAAGAGCTCATTCCATGGACAAAAGAAACACAATACGGTGAAGTTTAATTGATTAAACCTTTGAGTACAGAGTTTCAGAAAATTAGTTGAGAATAAAACCCTTATGTTATTTCTTCTTACAGTTAAAGAAAACCAAAGCTTTCCTCACTATCACTGAAAGAGGGAGAAAGGAGACAGACTGTAATAAGAGCATCCTCAAAATACTTCAGTCCTATGAGTTTAGATCCTTGTTGATTTGGTAACCAGTTTAAACTTCTCATTTTCAGTGTCTCAGTAGCATGAAGAAAATAGAGTACCCTTCAGAATTATTTTTATTGCATAGAGAAAAAAGCAAATTGTTCCTAGTGAACAAAATCAGTTTTTCCAAAGATAAAATTCACAAACGTCCCATCCCCTTTGTGATGAGGTCAGTAAAGAGAAATATAATATTCTCCTCTAGGTTGGATGGACGGACAGACAGATTACATTGTGTATATATTCCATTGCATTGTGGGCCTTGAGATTGGAATTTCTGGAATCTCCTAGTGAAGGGCTTGCCATTACTTCGAAGGGAGAGTGAGCACACCCTTGTGGCTTAGTTAATGAGTCACAATACAGGTTTCTGCGTAGTCTTCAGAAAAGATGCTGAGTAAATAGTTTAAGTATTTTTAGAGGGCAGAAATACTAACTGTTTTTGCAATGAGCCTTACAGAAATTACTCTCTTGGATTTTTTTAGGTAATATGAATCTACAGAGCCATCAATAAATAATCTCTGCATTTCCCCATAATAACTAATAATGTTTATAAAGTTGAACACACAGAAAAAACAGTTAACTGGAAGTGAAATTAGGAACTAGAGATAATTCCAGGAAATATATGTGTTTAGTATCTGGCAATATTCACTAGGAAGAAGTCAGGAACTGGATTTGAGTAAAGAAATAAACCTTAATGGAAAAGCAGAGAACTGAAGCTACAGTGGAAGCAAATGATAAAAAGACAATTGAGAAACATCAAACAAATGATTAATTCAGTTCCAAATAGCTTTTTGTCTGTTGGGACAGACCTCACTGAACAGAGGATTCAAGGACAGATCATGAGAGAGGAGCAGCCAGGTTTGCAGGTAGCAAAATAGTTATACATATGTTTTTGGTGTTGCCTTCTAATTTAGCAAAAAGAAAAGGAGTACTTGTGGCACCTTAGAGACTAACAAATTTATTAGAGCATAAGCTTTCGTGAGCTACATCCGATGAAGTGAGATGCATCCGATGAAGTGAGCTGTAGCTCACGAAAGCTTATGCTCTAATAAATTTGTTAGTCTCTAAGGTGCCACAAGTACTCCTTTTCTTTTTGTGAATACAGACTAACACGGCTGCTACTCTGAAACTTCTAATTTAGGTGACAGTTGTCATCTCAGTTAAGCATATAGCGCTGGCACAGAAACAGTGTAGAGGTATTTTTAACACATGAGTTTTCATTTAATATTTGTTCCAATTTATCAAGTTGGGAGGTGGGGCAGTGACCCTTCCCACAGCCTTATGAATGAAAGAGATAAGCACATAGACTTCAAATCATATTTGTGGCTCTCCATACTTTTATAAAAATAATCCTGTAGAATTTAGTAGAGGTTAAACAAATAGAATTCTATAAAAATGTAATAGGTTCTACAGAAATGACTTTAGAACTACCTACAGAACTTAGTATAACATGCTAACCTTGATTTAGATTTGTTAATTATTTCATAGAAGTCTGTAGAAGGGATATAACTTTCTGTGTAATATAATCCATTAAATTCCAGAGGACTTTTCTGTAAATGTGTGTGTATGTATGTATATATACATATAAATCAGTTGGAAACACACAAACTAATTCATAATAAAAAGTGCTAATTCAAACAACCTGCAAGAAGTTTGAGAATTATTTGACCTATTTCTTTAATAACCTCTCTAAACATTTACTGTAGCATCTTTCTCTAGCGTTGTTGATTAATGTGGATTCAGTTGCATAGTATTCAGTTGAATAGTAACGATAAATGTCAAAATATTTTAAAACACCCTATTGCAATATTAAAAAGCCTTTAACAGTGTTTTCTTAGATGAGACATAAAACTTAAGTCCTGGCCACCTGTGGTCATTAAAACGGATACGGTACTTTTTGTTTAAAAAAAAATGTTTAACCTAGATTATTTTGCCCATCTAAAATTCTCTGTGAATTTCAAGTGGATATTGTGTTGTCCTTCACTCCCTGCCCTACCATATTATGTAATGTTGTTGTGTTTCCTACCGTAATGGAGAAGTGATTCCTAAATATGGTGCCTTTCAACAGGAGATTTTCCTGAGTAAGGACTGCAGGATCACATCCAGATCTGTAAAGTACTTTGGGATCCTAGTGGATGAAAGGAGCTATTGAAAGAGAAGAGCATTATTACTAAACATGAAATTTAGAAGCTTTAATCATTTTAGTTCTTATGTTCAGAAAAGGCACAGCTAATGTTGCCCTAGGGGACAATTCTCAGGGCATTAGCAGCTATTGAAGGCTGCTGACTATAAAATATGACTTTATAAACTGCAGCTGAGTAGAGGAATTTGTAAACCAAGGTCAATTCAAGACATTGAAGATGATGTTTTCTTAAAATATCCACAAAAAGAAAAGGAGGACTTGTGACACCTTAGAGACTAACAAATTTATTTGAGCATAAGCTTTCGTAAGCTACAGCTCACTTCATCGGAAGCTTATGCTCAAATAAATTTGTTAGTCTCTAAGGTGCCACAAGTCCTCCTTCTTTTTGCAGATACAGACTAACACGGCTGCTACTCTGAAACTTAAAATATCCAAAAAGAAAAGGAGTACTTGTGGCACCTTAGAGACTAACAAATTTATTAGAGCATAAGCTTTCGTGAGCTACAGCTCACTTCATCGGATGCATTCGATGAAGTGAGCTGTAGCTCACGAAAGCTTATGCTCTAATAAATTTGTTAGTCTCTAAGGTGCCACAAGTACTCCTTTTCTTTTTGCAAATACAGACTAACACGGCTGCTACTTTAAAATATCCAGCCTCTCTCAACGTGTCCCTGAGTTGCATGCATGCCAGTCTGCTAGGAAACCAACAGTTTGTCTAGTCCAAAGCAGGATTAACTACCTTTATTAGTGTCAATGGACAATCAAGGTGTGCTAGGGCACATCAAGGGGATAGCGTAAATGAAGAAAAATCCCCAAAGTGGAACAATGAGGCTTCTGTTCCCTGGGTTTCATGGAACATTCCCTTCCCATGCAGCTTTTGCTGAAATGAGCTTGCATAGTAGTTCAGTCTGCTACTTACTTGCCTCTACAGAAAAAAGAAAAACAAAACCTAGATTTAAGGCCTGATTCAATAAACCATCACCTGCTGCAATAAACAATGCATTGTTACCCCTTGGAACTTAGACAGCTGACTTCCCAAAGGAAGAAAATTAAAAATGATAGCAGAGATTATTAAATTAGAAAGTGTCTACTTTGTTCTTGTGGCTTTATCCATTTTTCCTCTGTATGTTTTTTGCTAATGTGATACTAGTTATCTTTCTATTTCTAACATTCCCATTGCCATGGCTTGTAGTAACTGAATAAAGGGTATGCCATGATATCTAGGAGCTAATGTTGTCCAAAGGGACCTGACTCTCTCCAACCCTCCATGCTTCTTTTATTTTGTTTTTTCTCTATTCATCATCTTCTTCCTAATTTTTCCCTTAACCTCAGTATGTGGTCATGTGAAAAAAATTGTAGTTTTAGAGGACGGTGGGGCATTTTCTCCCAAAAATTGCATTGTGTTCTGAAAACCATTAGACTTGGTCTCCTGCAGTTATGAATTCCACTGTCAGGAATCTTCTTATTATTTATTATTTATATTACAGTGCTATTGCCTCAGTTAGGATTGGGGCCACATTGTGCTGTCACTGTACAAACATAAAATAAAAATTTCGTGCCCTACAGAGATTGCAGTCTAAATGACCATCAAGAAAACTCTGTCCCACGATCCCAAGAGTCTCATCTTGGCTCTGTCAACTGCAAAGTTCTTCCAGAATGTAAAGTTCTCAGTGGGTAGCAGCTGGAGAGGCAATCTCTCTAATAACCATGGCCTACTTTTGCCCCCTTATTCACATTAAGTAGTCCCATTGAAAGCAATATTAAGGTACTACACAGTGTAAGGATAGCAAAATGTGTTTTAGGGGATTTATAGATTGGGATGAGGATTTCAATTTGGTATGACATGAATAGAAACTGGACCCAGAAATAAACAGGAAGCCAGTGGATCATGTGGCGCTTAGAGGGATGTACTCTCTTAATTTGCCAGTGGCTATATGTTATATGTGTTGAATTTCCATAATGCCTTCATTTTCACCACCAGAAATCTAAACTGGAACTGAGGAAAGACATTGATCATGATGGAAAATTCGTTGTCTCAAAGGGAAGAATATTCTGGCCATCTGGAGATGGGAGAAGGTCATCCTCGTTGCTGTTGCAGTCTGGGTTGTCCAGCAACAGAGAAGAATACAGTATGATGCACACCTTCTTGATGGGCAGATGACTTAGATTTTTATCCTTTATTGAAGACAAGGTTTCAGTCACCTCTCCAGAAAGTATGTCTCTTCCTACCAATATTAATTCTGTCTTCCCTGGTTTAAGTTTGAGTCAGCTGCTTTTCATCCATTTATTTAAGTCTTTTAATCAAGACTAAAGACCTTTCTAAAAGATATACTGTCTGTAGCTCAAGCAGAAGTTATGGGACTGATGCAGATTTTTTGGGTGTGAGATACTACAGTCTGTGTTATGCAGGAGTTCAGATGGAATGATCATAATGGTCCCTTCTAGCCTTAAAATCTATTAATCTATTTTTCTTCAAGGCACTATGAGATCTTGGTCATATCTATAGAAAGACAGATGCTAAGATGGGAGTTGTCAACATAGTATTGATTCTGAATTTGTCCACAAAAATTATGAGAAAATATGACCTATGAGGGAAGATTGAAAAAATTGGGTTTGTTCAGTCTGGAGAAGAGAAGACCAAGAGGAGATATGATAACAAGTTTTCAAGTACATGAAAGGTTGTTACAAGGGGGAGGGAGAAAAACTGTTCTCCTTAATCTCTGATAGGAAAAGAAGGAAAGGGCTTAAGTTGCAGCTAGGGTGGTTTAGGTTGGACATTAGGAAAAACTTCCAGTCCTGGTGGTTAAGCACTGGAATAAGTTGACTAAGGAGGTTGTGGAATCTCCATCACTGGAGATTTTTAAAGCAGGTTAGACAAACATCTGTAAAGGATGGTCTAGAGATAATACTTAGTCCTGCCATGAGTGCAGAGGATTGGACTAGATGACCTCTCAAGGTCCCTTCCAATCCAACAATTCTATGCATTAACAGGGTCACACTTACGAAATACATTTTTATGAACAAATGTAGTGCACACTATATATCTGTCTTTATCCTCATTAATGCCGTAGCAGAGCATCTCAAAAGCTAACATATGGTCACTCAACACCTGTCAGATTGGGCACTGCTGTTAATCCTGTTTCACAGATGGGGAATTGAGGCACAGAGAGGCTAAGTGACGTGCCCAAGGTCACCTGGCTTCTGTGGCAAAGCAATGAATTGAACCCCCACTCTTTTCCCCTGCCCACTAGGCCATCCTGCCTCTAGCCCCTATAGGCACAGGCCACAGAGGGGCAGCACTCTGAGCATTAGTCCCTTACACAGCAGTAGCACTCACGGGCTGGCTGTGCAGGTCGCTACACAGAGGCAGTCCATGGCACCAAGCTGGACAGCAGGAGGAACTAGGAGGCAGCCTGCACGCCTGGAGCCGTTGCCAGAGCAACGCTCCGCCCGCGCAGCTGCACGTGCCATTGGCGGTTCACACACAGGCGTGTCCCTGTCTCGCGCACGAGGGGCCTCACGGCCCGCGTTAGCTTGCCTCAGAATCGCGCCCCCACGCGGCACCCGCCATCGCCCCTTTAAAGTTTATTTTATCTCTGAAGCCAGTGATGGAGGGGGGCGCGGCCCGGTCAGGGGCGTGGTCTCCAGGGTTGGCCACGCCCACCAGTATAAGAACGGCGGCTGCGAGCCGCGGTCGGGCAGGATATGCTTGGAACTTGCTAGTGGGGTACGCGGGGTTTGAGTGTGGCGCACGCGCAGTGTCCCCCAAGGAGGGCAGGGATATGCGGAGCCGCGGCGCCGTCTGGGTGAGTGATTCCCGGGGCTGCAGGGCTGCGCCGGGTTCAGCCCCCTTCGGGGCGCTCCAGGAATGCGGGGCTGCCCCGCCAGGGACCCTAGCCTCAGCCCCCACTTCTCCAGGCACCGCTTTCGGGAGCACTCGTTGCCATGGCAGCCGGGCCCTGCTGTGAGGCGCGGCGGCCTCTGGCTCCTCGAGCCTGGCTTTGCCTGCGGCCGCCGGGACTAAACAATCGCGGCTCTCGGGGAAAGGCCGCTCCCCGCAGCGCGGCGGGCCTGGAGCCTCCGCGGGCAGCCGAGCGAAGCCGAGTGCTGCTCACGCTGTCCGATCGATGCCAGCGCGCTTGGAGGGGGTGAGCCGCGGCGCCGGGCAGAGCAGCTCCCTGGGCTGGCAGGACCGTGACTGGCGAGTTAGTCACGCACCCGTGGCTCGGGCTGGGGCCGCAGCTGTGCGGAGGCGTATGGGTGACTTCAGTGCACCTGCCAGCCAGGTGGGGCGGGACTGGTGACCAGGCAGCTGTCGGGTGAGGGAAGGGGAGGCCGAAGCCCTAAGTGCCTAGCTGTTTCCTGGCCCCTCGAGACAGACGGCGTTCAGCGCTGCGGGTCAGTGACCGTTTAACGTGGGGGTTCATCAGCATCTGTTTTTATCCAGGTTCTAGTAGACTGTATTTGACTTCCCATAGGCTGAACTGCGTCCTAGGGCTGAGATTCTAGAGATGCAAGAAGTCTTTAACTTTGTTTTTTAAGTTGTATTTTAAGTCAGTGGTTCTCAAAGGGCACCGTGACCCCCTTCTGTCAACAAAAATTACTAGGAGACTTCAGGAGGGGGGACTGGAGCCCGAGCCTTGCTGCCCTGGGCAGTGAGGCCAAAGCTGAACCCCTAGGACTTCAGCCCTGGGTGGGGCATGTAACTTTAGCCTTCCTGCCCAGGGCTGAAGCCCTCAGGCCTGGGCCCCCAGCAAATCTAACACCAGCCCAAGGGACCCCATTAAAATGTGTTCATGATGCACTTTGGGGTCCTGACCCACAATTTGGGAACTCCAGCTTTAAGTGCTTCCCTAAATTCAGCTTACAGATACTGGGATCATAGCGCAGCTAAGGGCCTGTGACTAAAACTTCAGCTGCAAGTTCTCTGGAAGGCAAGGAAAATCTTTTAGTCAGTCTTCACCATTAATTTTTTACCTTATTACAGACTAGTCACAGTGGTCCTGAAAGAAAAAAATATTAAGTATGTAATGATATGTTATAGGATGAACTAAGTTAGAAAATCACCTAACTTTTGAGTCACCTGCCAGTATTTGAAGATAAGATGTTTTGGGTCCAAAAATTTATAATTTTTACTTTTGTTGATCCAAAAAAGATATTTTTATCTTGTCTACCCTTGCTTCTCTTGGTCATAATTATTACTTTAAACTTATTATTTAATAAGGCATTCAAGTGCAATGGTTAACTAAATATTTGGATTTTAGAATGGGGAGGGGAGACATTTTCCTGAAAATGTTTATTTAACCTGGCCTAATACTAGATGTTTTAGTGCTATTTGAGCATACTGCAGGCAATTTAATTACATTAATTTTGCCAAGTAGTAAAATACACGATATATAAAAGTTCCAATTTGAAGCCATGATCCTACAAACACCTAAGCATATTTGTAACTACTCACACCTGTAGTCCCAGTGACTTCAATGTGCTTAAGTATTACACCAGCATTGAGGCCCTCATTCTTCATCCTAAAATGGTGTTGGCACATTAACAAGACCTTCTGTTATGAATGAAGAAACTGAGCCAGAAAAAGATAATTTATTTTTGTTTCTTTGAAAGCTAGTAACTGAAATTGCAGGTACAGCTTGACATGAATGTGCAATTGTCCACTGTATATCACCTAGCTGTAGAAGTTACACAGAGAAAGCAAATGTATAGTTTAAAACTCTGCACCAGTATGTATACTTTGTAAGCAGCATAGAAAGGAAGGTTTTTTTGTATAAAAACTTATACAAAGTTTTATGAAAACTAGTTACACTTCACACATTTACTGTCTAACTTATTGCAGCACACTTTAATGTGACTAGTTATAGGTCTGTATTCCCATTACACACTTCTGTTTTCAGGAGTTATAACTCTGCCATAATTTTTTTCCTCTTGACTGAACCATCAGAGTGGGTAGTAGCAACTCTTTTTCCTTCTTCTTGATTTGTTAACCTTTAAATAAACTGAAAGCATATTGTGGGTTCAGATGCTTCTTTTTGCATACTAATTTAAGATGACTTAAATTTTCTTGATCACTCTAGCCCTTAATATGGGCTCATGGCTTTGGGTTTTTTCCAAAATAGCCTATTTTTAATGTTCAGAACCCAAGACAGCACTGTACACTTTATGTATAACGTATATCTTCATTTTGTACACATTCCTGTGAATGTACACTACTCGCACAATATGAGTAGTGTATAGTGGCTTTGAAACTTCAGTGGTCTCATGGAACTTATCCACACTTGAGGGTTTTTAATAATATAATTTAGCCATGATCTGTTATTCCTGGTCTGCAGGTAAGGATGGTATATTGGATGGCAAAGGCTCTGAGGGACAAGGTCACTGGCAGATTTCTGAATCTGTCATTCTATGGTACAGTGCTTGAAGGATGCACCCCAGTGTTCAGAGCCACTCTTTCCACCAGCTCCCAGTGTTCTTTTCAGCTGCTGATTGTTGGCAGGAGAGAGCTCTCCCGCCCATAGGCACAGACTCTGTGGATGCTCTGAGGCTGGAGAACCCATGGGGAAAAAATGGTGGGTGTTGAGCACCCACCAGCAGCCACCCTATCATCACCTTCCCCTTCCCTCTGCACCTCCTGCCTGCCTCAATCAGCTGTTTGGGGGGAGCGGAAAGGAGAGAGGACATGGTGCATTCGGGAGAGGGGGCTGGAAGAGGTGGGGTGGGGTGTGGCCTTGAGAGAAGGGCTGGAGTGGGGGTGGGGCCTGGGCAGAGTCAGGGGTCGAGCACTCTCCCAGAACAGTGAAAAGTCTGTGTTCCTGCCGATTTTAAAAAAAAACTTCCACCCCGACCACAGGAGAGTTTTCCTGCGGACAAGGCACTGTTTGTTGGCAAAACTTTTGTCTTTCAAGGGGTGTGTGGTTTTTTTTTTAAACATTGTTTTATCCTTCAGTTGCCAATGTAGGCAGCCTTTACCTTTTGAAAAGATCAGGAATGTTGAATCTGACTTTCCTAATCTTGGCACAGGGAGGCAGGGGAGTGGGGGCTTGCCTCCGGTGCTTATTGTGAGCTCATACACATTAATTGAAGGGATGGGAGTAAGGGGAGGAAGAGGAGAGTGTGAATCTTTAACAAAGACAGCCTTTATCCCAAGTACTGAATAGATACAGGAGTTAAAATAGGTAGTAGCAAAAACAAACAACAAACCTACATTTTAAAAAGCCAAACTGAAGTCTTCCCACTTTTAGTCTCTTTCAATGTTATTTTAGTAGTTCTGCTACCACCATAGAGTTCTCCAGAGCAGATGTGGTCTGTATTTCTCATGAAGAAAACAAGCAGAATATTTTAACCAAGCCTCTCAGGCGTTCTTTATGTACCATAAAGAAGTTAAAAAAGGCCACAAAACCCGTTTGTCCTTTGCAAGTTGCCTTCAAAATCCAAATAATCTAATAGGCTTTCATCAAGTGTGTCCAGGACAGAAAGCTGACAGGGTTCTTTAGGGCTTAGTTAACACCTTTCTTTTGGAGAGAGAAATTAAAGTTTTGACTCAAGACCCTCACCTTCCCTCCTTCCCAGCGTAGGAGGTATTGTAGACGTGAAAAGTCTTAATTCTGAATTTCTGGTACAGTAATGTGGAACTTATCAAATTTAGTATAGTTATTTAGGTGTTGGCAGAATTTGAACCAGTTATGCATTAAGTTGTGTGTCTTATTTTTTAAATGCGAGCTGGCTATATCCACTGTAAGACTTCATGATACTATACACCAGTGGTTCTCAAACAGGGGTACATATATCCCCGGGGGTGGGGTTTGGGTTTGGAGGGTGGCAATAGAGGTCTTCCAGGAGGTATGTTAACTCATTTAGATATTTGCCTAGTTTTACAATCGGCTACATAAAAAGCATTAGTGAAGTCAGTACAAGCTAAAAATTCATATAGGCAATGACTTGTTTATACTCCTGTATATACGATATCCATGTTTCTCAACCTCAGGATGGTTTAGGGTGGTTGCAAGTGCAGGGCCTACAGTATGGGGTGGCAAGCAGAGGCCCCATGAAGCTAAGATACATGCTGAAGCCCAAGCCTGCCTCCTGGGGCTCAAGCCAAAGCCCTGCTGCCCAGAGCTGAAATCAGACTCCTGAAAGAGATACAGTAGTTGGGAAAGATTGGGAACCACCGCTATATACCAAGGCTGAATATGAGACTGAAATCTGACAAGCAGAGACAGGGCAGTCATTTCACTATTTAATTATTAGTTTTTAGTCTCGAATTTAGAAGTTCTCCCAAATACTGTTTTTGGATCACCAAATTAAAACAGTTAAAAACAGTACAGCTAAAACCTGGGCTAAGTCCCCTGTAGATGGCAAATAGAAAAGTCCCTTCAGTCCAAAAATTACTGTCTCCCACAACTCTGTCACGTAATTTGGCTGTTCTAGTTGCTTTAGCTGTTCTTCTGCCACAACTTTAAGCTTTTGCACAACTCCACTTCTGCCCATCTCTGCTTTTATTTCTATCTATTGTCCATCTTTTTCCAAGCTGCTATTTGTTCCTTTGTTGTCTTCAGCCTGCTTGCTGCTCTTTATGCTTTGAACAGTCTTACTGTCTCTGTGTACCAAGCTACCACTTGCTCTCAATAAAGGATTGAATTTTCAGTCTTTGGTCACATGAAGTACTGTGTCATTTAGATCGCAGATGTGGGTTGGAGACTGTCTTATTCTGAAAAGCACTAAGCACACTTATGGTGCTCTATAAATAAGATACAATTATGTATAAAACAAATCGTTTTAAAAAAGCCATGTTCTTAGGACAGTTTGTCTGATGTGAGTTTCTTGGCATTATATAATGACCACTGGAGAAAGTCAACTTTCAAAGCCTAATTACAGCATGCCGTGAGTTTCAGGAAGTAGGTTAAATAGTAACATCAATAGGCTTTCTAATTAGGATCTGAAATGGTTAAATGTTAAAAACAGCATAAAGGGTTAGCTATCATTCCCCATTAACAGAAATCTCCTTCTAAAAGTATATTATAGGAGGAAATTACATCATATTGTCAAATAAGGAAGAGCTAAGCTGAACGGATGACTTGTATGACAAAAATGTGCCCCTCCTATGAATTGCTTCTGAGATTCGTTAATGATACGTGGTGGCAAGGTGAGCAAAATTAGGTTAAGAACATGTGTTCTTACTGCTTTAAAGTAGCAATGTTTTTCCTTTTAAGAATGTGTAGTAGATGGATGCAGCTTTTAATTCCTTATGTCATAGAGCATGATAGCATCACAGAGTGTAATCGCTGTCCAGGTTTTTTTAGGCATTCAACAATTTTCACTGAAAATTGCATCCAATTCCATTATGTGTAGTGCATCCTGAAGGCACAGTTTGACCTCCTGTGCATATCAAAATGATTTGATACTCCTGAGAGAATTCTGTGACAACAAAATTAATAATTCTGTGCACAATATTTTAAAATTCTGCAAGTTTTATTTGTCAATAAATAAAATAAATGCAGAGGCTCCAGCATGGTAGTGGGGAGCACGGGTCACTGGCTGCATGAAGGTGGAAGATCACCCTGCAACCGCCCCACCATTAGGACACGACTCAGCGGTGAGGCTGCATCTGACCCTGACACAGCACAAGGTCTGGACCTGCCCCAGAAACACCCAGGGGCCATGCCCTTCTGCGCCAGGTGTACCAGGTGTGGGGCAGGTAGGCTCAATCAGGCAGGATCCAAGTATGGAGGGGTTCAGTGTGGGGTGAAAGGATCCTGTCTGGGTGCAGGCAGCTCAGTGGGGGGGGTCTAGGTGTGGGGGGATCTAGATGCACAGAGGTTCATTGGGGGGTTCCAGATGCAGGGGCAATGGGACTCTGCAGGGGCTTCCAGATGAAGGTTGTTGGAGATCAGTGGAGGGGTCTGGGTGTGGGGGTCTCAGTGGGGGGTGGGGGCTCTGAGTGCTGGGGGAGTGGGGCTTGGGATGGGGTCTGAGTGCAGCTAGTTGGTGGTCAGTGGTGTGGGAGTATGGATGTGGGAGCTCAGGGTAATGGTTTGAGTGCAGGGAGCTCTGTGGGGGTGATCTGGGTGGAGGGGTGGGGGGTCTGGAGGCTGGGAGTCTGGATTCAGTGGGGCTCTAGATGCAGGGGTTGAGGTTCGGTGGGGTTTGGGCATGGAGGATCAGGGGGGTTCTGGGTGTACTGGGTGAGGCTTGGCAAGGGTGTGTGGGTATGGGAAGTCTGGATGCACAGGGGTTGAGTGGATGGGGGAGCAGCTCCCTGTACAGTGACCCCTCCCCTGACAGCTGAGGAGTGATGGGGACAGGAAGCAGGGGAGGATGTTGAGCTTCCTGCAGCTGGGGGAGGATTCTGAGGATTGGTCTGACACAGCCTTGGCTACTTCTTGGAGGGGAAGAGGAAGTCCATCCTCTCCTGCCTCCAGCCCCTCCAGTAGCTGATCCCAGCTCAGGGTAGGAGCCACTGGGGTACCCCCAGCCCTGCGGTGATTTACCTCTCAGCCAGCTGCTCTGGGTGCCTGAAATGCTGTACCTGCGCTGCTAGGGAGTGGTGCGTGACTGCTTTTGCAACTTCCCTTTGCTTCGTTGTCAGTCATTTTTCTGTGGGGAAGCAAAGAAATCTGCGGGGACATGAATTCTGCGCATGAGGAGTGGTGCAGGATTCACCCAGGAGTAATTTGAGTACTGTAATGGTGAT
The DNA here is from genome assembly GCF_009764565.3 of Dermochelys coriacea. Lineage (NCBI taxonomy): Eukaryota > Metazoa > Chordata > Testudines > Dermochelyidae > Dermochelys > Dermochelys coriacea. The sequence goes on along the minus strand of NC_050085.1, from coordinate 23,493,249 downwards.
TGCCTGACAGAAATGCCAATAAATAAATAAATTGAGGTATCTGAATGTTCCATAGCTTTCAGAAAAAATGGCTGCAGTCTGATAAAACATTGCTGCAAGATCATAACAATAGATTGAGTTGGAGCTGAGAAATGGAAATTCACATTTTAATTTCTGGTCAGATATGAAAAACAAATATTGTAGCTGCAATGTAATTGTAATATGTGCTTAGATATATTTTTCAGAAGGAGAGCTGCTAAAAATCTATATAGGGCATGCCATATATTATATACTATTGTAACATCCAAATATTTATACTTGTGGCAATATGGTCTGGGAAGAATTTTTTAAATTTAATTCTTTCCTTGTCTAGTTACATTGCTAACCATGATGGAGAGCAATGGCTGGTCACAAACCCATTATTTTACGTTGCTTTAGCTTGGGTCTCCTGAGATTAGTGACTGAAGCAAGAACTAATTGCAGTTTTCCTTTATAGTAATTTAGCTTCTTGACTAGATACAAGCCTGTGAGGACTTCCTGAAAATATTATAATTTGTGTATCTTTCTAATCGCCTTAGTCCATGCAAGTACGGTTTATCAGTATAACTGGGAAACCCATTGTGAAAACAGTACTTGCTAACTCATTCATTTGCACAACAAACATCATAAACCAAGGACATAGTAGTTTGGTTACTTTGATAAGTGCAGTTTAGCTTTATGATATGGCTAGTATATCCTACTATATTTTGTAAAATGAATTAAATTGTCATTTGATTTGATGAAAGTACAATATTTTATTAAATCTTTGCTAATCCACAAACCTAATAACTGTCACATGACTTATGGTCTCACCCCACCTTCTCTGTAAAATGAGTTTCTGCTGTAAATTGATGTTGTTCATAAATCCATGAGCAACACTGACTTTTTCAAATATATTCCTCAGTAACCTTATTGAGAGTGTACCATCCAAAAGCAAGAGTTAATGCAACTGTCTCTCATAGATTCTCAGGGTTTGCTCTTTACTAAGCTTCAAGTTCGCAATGCTAAGCAGTTTGCTACACATTTTAAAATAGTAGAACAAACTCTTTAAACCCAGGATGCAAAAAGATAAAACTGACTTGGTAGTAAAGGAGAACATGCAGTTATGTTGCCCTTTTTGCTTCCCCTCCTACTCCCACTTCAATAACATACGAAGCTGGGACAGTTTCATAACAGTCCATTCACATTTCCCAATTGAAATGTAGAGGTAGGTCACCTTCTATGAATTCACAAAGAGATTGTTTGAAGTGAGTAGGCTTTATGAACGCACAACTTGTCTTTATTTTTTTAATTCAGAAAACTAGGTGATGGAAACAATGAGAAGTACCTTTCTGAGTATAATATTTAAGTATCTACTGAAATAGAAGCTTAGAACTCCAAGGGGATTTCAGAGCAAGTAATACTTGCACAATCACTCTGAAAGCTGAGATTTATACAGCATTTTAGGAGGTTGACACATACACTAATTACTACTAGTGGTTTTGGCAGGGGAGCAGGTGGAGGCTGGTCCTCTTAGAATCCCTGCAGGCTTTTTCATGTAATCAGAGTAAGCACTCTACTCTACATGTGCTTTCAAACTATTTAAACACCAGTCTCCTTCCTGTTTCATCTTGTTTTTTTTATATTGTAACAGACACTTTCTCTATGGTCTTGCCAGTTCTTGTAAGCACACTAAGGTGAAAACACTGAGGTAAATCAAATCTAGTGTGAATGCTTGGACCCATTCTTAGTATTTTAGCCTATGGATTAATTATTTTTAAACTGCATTTTCTAATTCTTGTCACTTCTAACAATTTAACAAGTGTGAAGTAGCTAGTAAATTGAGCCCTTACCTGTCCTCTAGGCAACAAGTGAAGACTTAAAATGTTGGCACAACTTCATGACATAAGTAGTCAAACTCCAATTGGAACAAACATTCCTAGGTTAGGACACTTGCTCAATGTGATATAAACTGGCATGGATTGATGTCTTTATTTAATGCTACATGAAACTGAGTTTGAGGATCAGTGTCCTACTTGAGTCTCAGCCCTGTAGTGGGTAGTCCTGTCTGTGCTTGTACAACTGAAAGAATGAGAGGTTAATACTTTAACTGTATTACTACTATTATTATTAAAGTTAATACTTTAACTCGTGTATCTTTAACTCATTTGCTAGTTATCTGCTAATAGAATGGTTTTAATCACTTTCCAGAATTACATATCCATGTATTTCTTAAAGAAAACTTTAATCTTATTGGTTGGTAACCATTCAAACATGTTGATTTGGAACTAAATATAGCCGTTACACTAAATTTGGTACTTTTTGCTAACCAGGAGGATACACTGTAGCTATCCAAGTTTTATTTAATAATATAGCTTAACATACATTTTATTCAGGTTAATAGCTTTTACTTTTTTTAATTTATGCCTTAATGTAAGTTATCATAATTTCAATTTAATTTTAAATTGGTTTATTTTTAAAAAGAAAAATGTATTTAAATAAAAAACCAGATTTTTTGTTTTTTAATCATAAATTTTTATCCACCCTTGCTTCCATTGTTTGATGAGTGTCTCTAACTTGATTTAGTGGTGTAAGAATTAAGTAGATAAAGTTAAAAAATAAATGCTGCTTTTTAGTGTCTCATAGTTAAGAAGTTTGTTTCAACAGAGTGAGTATCTATGAAAAGGGAAGAGCTGAAATAAAGATTTTTTTTTTTAAAGACCATGATGCAATCCTGTCAGAGAGAAAATGGCAGAGTTTGAGTGTTGTACCATTCCAGCAAAGCTGATGTTCTCCCTTCTAAATTCTGGCAACATGTCTGACTAAGGCCTGGTCTACACTACGGGGTGGGGAGGGGGAATCGATCTAAGATACGCAACTTCAGCTACGAGAATAGCGTAGCTGAAGTTGACGCATCTTAGATCGAATTAGAATCACTTACTTTGCGTCCTCGCGGCGTGGGATCGACGGCCGCCGCTCCCCCGTTGACTCTGCTTCCGCTTCTCGCCCTGGTGGAGTTCCGGAGTCTACAGCAGCGATCGGGGATCGATCACTACCCGCTGATCCTGTGGGTAGTGTAGACATGGCCTTAGAAACACTTGGGTTGAGGGAGAAAGAAAGAAACCACCTGCATTGATTGCATTGATGCAAATGTGTGCATGGTTATTCATGGTTTGTAAAACCTCCATGTTGCTTTATCTTGTATTACTGGCTCTCATTAAGAATTACAAACATGAATACAGTCTCAAACTATTTTGCAGATGTTTCTTTCTTGCCTCTGTGAGGCCGAAAAATTAGTTTTTTCCCCCATTTTATGGTTGAGGAAACTGAAGCAGAGAAAATAAATGACTTATTGCCCTATGTAGCAGCAAGAGTTGGTGTTAGAGCATGAGTTAAAACTCTGGAGAGCTTGCCTTGGTCCATACTTAGGATTGAGTACCATGTCCCCTTAAAACTGCAGATGGCTCTGTGGAACCTACCTCTTCCAGCATCATGGGAACAGGAGGTTAATTTATCGGTGCAGAAGAGTGCAGTCTTATTCCTGTACCATTTTTCTTGGGCACAAACTGGCTTTCTCTAGACAGAGAACAGGCAGGTTCCTTACTTATTCTTGAACACGCTTTCTAGGGGATAGAATAATGAAAGGCAGGGGAGGTGGGAGAGAACTGAACTTACCAACAGTACAGACTATTCATTGGGTATCCCTTAAAAAGCATGCCAGAGCATGATCTGGTCCCAAACACGTGTCGGGTTTTACTTTTTTGGAGAGAATTTCCTTTCAAGTACCCAGAGATGTAGAGTATAACTGATCATGTTCAGTAAACATCTGTCTTTTCATGATCATGTAAATGTCATTTTTATCTTGCCCTAAACAGTACACTGTACTCCTTGAGCAGGTAAAGGGTCTGTTCTAAAGTGATTTTAGGGCATTTAATCTCTGTATTCAGGTGAGGAGACTGAGGTTCTCCTACCTTGTTGTATTTAATCCTCCTCACTTTATGCACTTTTGTTTCACTGAGTTGCAGTTTCTCCACTGTCCAGAATGTACAGCTGATCTTTCAGAAATTGTGGGAAGAGTAGGTGGGTTCACACAAGCAAAATCTTGTAAAGCAGCATATTCCATATATTATAATTTGTAATTGAATTTCAAGTGTTTTGTCAGAACTTCTGTTTCCCAATGTAAATGTGCCTACTAAGCTATTGTGCACAGATTCAAAACAAGCTTTGTAGAAAAGGATGACTCTACTTTGTTTAGATTTGCTCAACCCCATAGCTTGGAACTGTTGTGTTATACATACTAGGAGGAAACCTTGTGAGACCAACAAATGAATTTCTAGTAGCTAACACTTAGTGATTAATTATTCAATATAATGATCTTATCTGAAACCCTTGTGAATTGATCAAACCTTTGATTTAAGTGGTCACTTTATATTCAGTCTATTAGAATGAGTCTTTGACCAGGTTACATATGAAGTCTTTGACCAGGTTACATATGAAGTTCCTTTTAGGCTAAAACCCTTAGCAAAGTGACTCCTTATCACAATAATACAGAAGGTTTGTATAATACAATGTTATACAACGATTTGTATGTTTTGGCAAAGTTGGTGTGTCTGAGTAACTGTCAATATGTGTACAAGGTCTGAATTTGCTGGCATAAAACTTCTATTCATCACCTGTTTTACTGAAACTTGAAAATCTTTGGATTGATGTTTCTCCAAAAATGAACTCTTACAGAACTTCTTCTAATTATTGGATTTGTTTTTACAGTCACAGAAACAGAAGGACAAACACTTCGATGTGTGAAATATTTCCTTCTTTTCAGCAGGTGTTTGGGCCAGAGGGGCCCTCTCACAAAGGAGTCACTGTAATTCAGAGAGTTGGGTGGCATTTAAAATGAAAGACTCACTCATGTTTGCTTAGTGGTACTTACGCCCTCCTCTCCTCTGAAGGGAATGAAAGCTGCAGGATACCTGGCGAGAACTGTGGATTTCTAAAATTTGGAGACATTGCAGAGCAAGGCACAATGTCAACGGCAGGAGTTGCTGCTCAAGAAATGAGAGGTCCATTAAAAACTGGATTTCTCCATAATGGCCAAGGCATAGGGAGTCTGAAAACCTGCTGGAGCGGCCACAATGGGTTTGAAAAGTAAGTGGGGAAAATTAACCTTGCAGGTGGATTTGAGAGTTCTTACCAAGCATGTGACATAGGTGGACCCAGTAACTGGTATTAGTGCTTGTTCATGCTTCACTTATTCAGAATATTTTTTTCCCTTTGCAGGACTTTCTTTAACATGGACCCTATAACAATGACATACAATCTGAATCCATCAGCACAGCAACATTGTACATCTATTGGTATGTACACAGAAGATTTTGAGATGTATTGATATAAACTGTTTAGTGGAAGTGGTTTTGGAGAAAATCTGTCCCTTTTAATATCTACAGTAGGAGAAAGAAAAGGAGTACTTGTGGCACCTTAGAGACTAACAAATGCTCAAATAAATTTGTTAGTCTCTAAGGTGCCACAAGTACTCCTTTTCTTTTTGTGAATACAGAGTAATACGGCTGCTGCTCTGAAACCTTTCTGATTTTAGACACCAGGCTGCCCTCTAGTGACAGAATTTAAACACTACTTTGGCTCTCCTCCAATGTTTTTCTTTCTACCTAGTATCTTAATAGTATACTTTTATTTGTTCTGAGGAAAATATTTAGTGTAAATAGTTGAGTGTTGTCAAATATTTAGCAAAACCTGCTAACAAGGATAGAACTCTGTTGAAATAGTTGTAAAGTGGTTGGGGCAAATCAACTGCATGTTAAAACATCTCTCATGGAGAGACAGCCCTGTTTTAATCTAAGTTGTGCCATGGGTCTCTAATTGTCTTATTTAACTGGAGTACTGTCATAATATAAGTCATATATATATATATATATATTACATGGTGTTGAATATTCTCCCTCTGATACTCCTGAGGGCATTCTGCACCAAAAAATTTGAAATTAATTACACAATATTAAATTCTGCAAAATTCAGCAAATTTTATTTGTCAATAAATAAATGTGGCTCCAGCATGGCAGTGGGGTGCACAGGAGGAGCATTGAGGTGGGAGATCACCCTGAAGCCCCCACCTCCCCCCAGTATAGAGACTCAGCAGTGAGGGTACACCTGACACTGACACAGTGCAAGGGCTGGGCTTGCCCCAGAAATGCCCCATGGCTATTTCCCTCTATGCCAGGTGCACTAGGTGTGGATGGGCAGGCTCAGCCCAGCAAGATCCAAGTGTGGAGGGACTTAGTGTGGGGGGATCCAGGTGAGAGGTTTCTGTGTGGGGCAATCTGGGTATGGGTGGCTTAGTGGGAGATCTGGATGCAGAGGCTTGTTGGGGTGTTCCGGATGCATGGGCAAAGGGACTCTGCAGGGGATCCAGGTGAAGGTAGTTGAGGCTCAGTGTGTGGGGGGCTGGGTGTGGGGAGATGGGGCTTGATGGGGTGGGAGTCCAGGTGCATCTGGTTGGGGATCAGTGGTGTGGAGGGGCTCGTAGGAGGGATCCGAGTGTAGGGAGGTAGGGTTTGTCTGGGTGGGGGTTTGGTGGGCCTGCTTAACGGGGGAGCCCCAGCTGCTGCTGAGGGGACGCCACATGCTGAACTCCTGCTTCTTCCTGTGATTCCTCATCCCCTTTTCTTTTCCATCCCCCACCCTCGCTTCTACCTTCCCCTCCTCCTGTCCTATTCCACCCACCCTTCCTTCCCCACTGTCTCTTCCTACTCACCCCTCTGTCCCTCATTTTCCCCTTCTTCCCCAATTACCCAGCCCCACCGCGGGCACTCTGTTGCACGTAATAGAAAGCAGGAAGGCTCCCAGCACACAGAAGAGGTGTATGACTGGCACTAGGACCCAGGAGGCAGCGTTCAGCTGCAGAGGTCTCAGAGCAGAGACACAGCTTCCTTCAGTTGGGCAGCTCTGCGCTTGTAGAATGAGGGGTGGGGCAGTGGCATGTAATCCTGTGTGCCCCCCATGCCTCACCTCTTTGGAGGGGGGCAGTTCCCCCCACGCTCCCAAACTGCACCCATGGTCATCCCCCGTGCAGCTTCCCTTTTCTTCCCTGCCATTTTCTGCAGGAAAACACAGTGGGGGGCCATTTTCTGTGGGTGCACAGTCCCACAGAATCCCTCCAGGAGTACTCTGAGGATGCATGCTGTGAAGCTTGCTTAAAAATGGTGCAGTGTCCTGTGTAAAGCAAGCTATATGTATGGGACAACAGCTGGCTGTTCATAAATATATTGTTATGCAGGTGTGTTTTAGGTTACTACTATTACTGTAGTTAAGAGTTCTGTTAATTAAGGTATTAAGGATGCATTTTTCCTAGTGCTGAATTGGGAACAAATGAATGTCTAGATCATCTGTCACAAATTCATGGTGTTGGGGATGTAGACAGACATTCTTAACTTTATTTTCCCCTCCTAGGGCACATTTCAAACCCTGTACCAACAAATGGCTACTGCTTTACTGAAAGCTGTGTCAGGGTCCCACCTCAGAAATCCAGCCCATCTCCTCTTAGTCCCAAAAGTGAGACTCTTAGTTCAAAGCATGAAGATCATCTTGTTCCTAGTTTCAGCAAACTGTCAGTAACTGTGGGCTGTTTCTCTGAGGAGATGCCTCCTCATACACTGACAAAGAGTGGGCCACCTCAGTTTTCTTCTGCATCTTCCAATGACCGCAGCTCTAGGCCACTACCTCCACTGCCCATTTCTGAGGACCTCTCTCCAGATGATGTCGACAGAGAGGTGGAATTCTTAACGAGTTCAGACACTGACTTTTTGTTAGATGATTATGGACTTCCTCCTTTTAAATCCAGTGCTCCAAGTAGGCGGAGTTTTAGGGGCTGTGGACAGATCAATTATGCCTATTTTGATGCCCCAGCAGGACCGAAAACAGAAGATGCCAACTCTGCAAATAACCTAAATGGATGTACACAAACCCCATGTCCTCCTCCACAACATCTACATCGGCGTTTACGAAGGTCTCATTCAGGGCCAGCTGGATCATTTAATAAACCTGTAGTGAGGCTATCTAGCCACTTAAATAGGGCTTCTCCCAATTCTGATGAAGACAAACCAGAGGTCCCCCCTAGGGTTCCCATACCTCCTAGGGCACTCAAACCGGATTATAGAAGGTGGTCAGCAGAGGTCACTTCTAGTGCATACAGTGATGAAGACAGGCCTCCCAAAGTGCCGCCGAGAGAACCTTTATCACGGAGCAATTCCCGTACACCGAGCCCTAAAAGTCTGCCATTGTACCTCAATGGGGTCATGCCCCCCACACAGAGCTTTGCCCCTGATCCTAAGTATGTCAGCAGCAAAGCTCTACAAAGACAAAACAGTGATGGATCTGCAAACAGGGTCCCTTGCATTCTTCCCATTATTGAAAATGGTAAGAAGGCCAGTTCAACACACTACTATCTGTTGCCTGAAAGGCCTTCATATCTGGACAAGTATGAGAAATTCTTCAGAGAAGCGGAAGAAACCAGCTCAAGCACAGAAATGAAGTCTTGGTCTGGTGACTGCACCACAGCTGCTGCCACAGCAAAGCAGGACTCAAAAGATAGAATGGACATGGCTGGCCACATGAAACGGAAACACCTGTCTTATGTGGTTTCTCCATAGATTCTTGGAACATGATTCACGATAGTTGCTTAGGATGGAGTAGATCTTAACCATGTTGCTAAGTTTTTGAGATCCAAGGAAAGGTTCTCAAATAATGAAGTAATGGAATTCTTCCTGTTTCAGCAGAAGAGTGGAGTATCAATGGTAGTCATCTTATGCTGCATATCTCTGAATAGTTTGTCTGGACTAAGCCTATCTTGGTCTGTCTAATTGAAGACTGTAAAGCATTTATAGAAACACATGGAGTAACCATAGCCATGTTGGCCAGTTATACACTATCCTAGAGTAATATATTTTGTAAAGGCATATTAAGAAAAAATCCAGTTTTGATGTCTAAAACCGAAATCAGGGAAGAAAGTGCAGTACAGTATTTTTGTTTTATATCACAGGCATTTCCAAAATAATAGACTTGGCATTTTAAAATCTTTTGCAGAAGATGGCATTGCTGGGAACAAACCCTGTTCTCTTTAGCTTGGATGTGCTAATCTGGCTAGAAGGAAATTGACATCTACTTAAAGACTTGGAAGTGTATTGGAAAGTGTTTAGACTTTTTAAATATCTTCAATATTTTGAAAACTTAGTAGGATATAAGTAGAATTTAGCGAAGTGGCTTCCAACAGGGGGTTCGACTTCTGCTTTTTTTATGGTGCCTCTTGGATTCTTTCACCCACTAACAGGCACATGGCAGAATTCTGCAGATTTTCCTAGCAGAGACTTGGACCAGCTACTGCTAACGTTCACCCATTGTTCTCTCTATAAGGGATCCAAGGAATGCATGTTAGTGTCCTAAAATTGAGAGGGGAAAGGTATCTTATCCCCAATTGCTAGTAAATGGTCAGCAATGACTTCATCCCTATTTAGTACAGTATACAAACTTCTGACTGTATTATAAACAGAAACACACAACACAAGCTGGTCTTGTGTTCTGGTTTCTATTCAGTATTTTCTGGTTGTGTAGTTTGTTTTTTTTGGTAAATTAAACATGATTCCATTTACAAACAGTGTCAGTCACATCTACCTTTGCTTCAGATACTGCTTCTTTCTGTTTTTGTTTCCCCCCCCCCACCATAGTCTGCCTCACTGTTCCATTTAGGTCCGGGGAGATGCAACACTTGTGCATTAGCTGTTTCTCGTGCGTACTTCCACATATTTATCCTTTTATAGATAAGTACAAGAGAAGAGGTGCTCATTAATGGAGGTCCATTACTATAATGCTCTCCTCCTATAGAAATGAACAAGCTGTTTACAGTTTAAACTACTGAATGAGATATTTGAGCTATTTTAAAGCTTACTTTTATGTTTTAGTACAAACTAAATGAAGGTGAAATACATGCTATAGAAAATGCACTGATATTTCTGCATCATGTGTACAGTATTGAACCCAAGGATTTTATTCACTTTGTTTTATTTTGAATATTGTCGTCTTGAATTTAATAAAGTTATAATATACTTATTTATGATATATGTAATGTTTCTTGATTTATTTGGTGGTAGTCTCATGCATTTTAGTTTTCAGTGTGGTTTTTCTAAAAGAAAAATTTACATAAATGCAAACAATGTTAATGCAACATTTTAAGGCTTCACAGTTAACTTTTGCAATTCTTGATCTAATCTTAAGGTTCCTACAGCAGTGTTTACTCATTCATGTTGCATACTATCTTCTGTTCTTGTTTCATTTCATTGTGTAGCTTTGCCAGCCTATTTTAGGGTGTGTCTCTAATTTATCATATTGACCAATAAAATGTGCCATAAATTCATGATACACAGCCTATCAAGATTAGTAAACCTATTATTATTGATTATTGTTTCCGGTAGCACCCACAATGTGCTATGCACTGTGCAAACACAAAAGAGGTCAGCAGTGTTCCTGACCTGAAGAGCTCGGAGGCTAAAAAGTCCAAAAGTAGACAGAGGGAAGGTAGGGGAAGGGATGTTTTTTCTAGGTGAAATAAAGTACAACTCTATACTCAAACTAATTTTTCTGTTCAATAGGAAAGACGCTGGCAGCATTGTTTATACAACACAATACTTACTTAGTGCATGAACCCTGAAAAGATATTGGAGAAAGTACATAGCACCAATGAATAGACAAACGTGCAGGTAAAGTCCCTGACTTAATGATCTTGTAATCTAAGCGTGTTAGCTAGTAAGTCCAAATAACCCTGTGAGGTAGATAAGTGATATTTCAAGATAAGTAGGGTCCATGTTTATAGGGGTTCCATATCCACTGAATTTCCACACCTAGGGCTTTTTATTTTTGCAACAAAAGCTTAATTATTTCTCTCTCACGGTTAGAGAGACCTCTAGGTTACATCTGCATGAAGCTCTCTTAAAAATGTCCACCATTGCTGTAGCTCTGGTGGCATGGTGACTTTACCATAATCTCATCTAACTCTGCTCAGAGCTGTTGGTGCCATCATCAGGCCAGTCGCATATGTACTTGCAGGTTCACTGAGTATCAGTGGAGTAAAGGAGAGAAATGTGGGTCGCTGGGCTTGTGCTGTCCCTAGAGCCCTCTGCAGGGAGGGTTGCTGTGGAAGCCCAGAGGAAAGTTAAGTGGCTTTCAAGTAACCACTTGCCTGTTTTTCCAGTCCTATTGTCTGCTCTGGACCCACCCAGGTGAGCCTGTTCCCCTGCTAGTTTGAGATCTACTGGAATACATCATCTCAGCAGTATTTCTGTGCTTGGGTTTAATACAGTCTATAAGAGCATTGGGGCTTTTTTGAATTCCTCTCAGGCAGAGTATGAGTTTAGGAATTGCCGCTACAGCCTGTCATTAAAGTGGAGCTGTATTTAATTACGTGCCTGAACACACCACACGTTCTCAAGTATCTTTCCACAGTAGCTGACAAACCAGCTGCAACACTAAATTGCAGCCTGTTTTCAGTGCTGATTATCAGCCATGCTGTAGCCTAATAGGTGTCGCTTCACTAGAAATGTTTCTCCTTTTGCCTCGCCCCCTTATCCTGTCCGTTCCACCCAAGCTGCATGACTAACCATCCCCTTCGTGTCCTCCTCCCACTCTTGTCTCCAGGCCTTGTTCCACGTGGCCCCAGATTCCTGGAAACCCCTCCCTAGCCCAGTTGGTCATGCCTTCACCTTCTCTTTCAAGTCTCTCCTCAAAACACTCTGCTTCTGAAAGGCTGAGAGCCTTAATTCTGCCCTCAGCAGAGGTTTCTCGGATGAACAAAATACAAAACCAAGGTTAAACTCAAATTAAGAAGCAGATATTTCTGTTCACTCATAACACTGCTGCCGTTTGTGTCATCCCAATCTTTGGCTGTGCTATCTCTTTTGACTTATGAGTTCCGCAGGACAGAGACTTGGTCTTAATACTGACCTTAAGTGACTTAATACTAACAGTGACCTTAACTTACTTTATGAGAGGGGTAGCCCAGGTATCAGTAATTCTATTTTATAGGGGGGGCAAGAGATTTTATTTAGATGGAGTAAAGCTGGAGCAGTTGCTGAGCTTTAAGTTGCTAGTAATCATTGTCCACTAATTTTCTTTAGTAAGAGGATGAGCACTGTGAAAGAAAAAGCAGTCCTTTGCAAGTTGTCATTCTTCAAGCTGACCTAACATAGTATTACGGGCTGGTTCTTTCAGACCTTCATGCTAAATGCATTAAACTCTGATGCTATCAGATGGTTAATAAAATCCAGTCCATTCCCTGGAAAAGTTCTGTTTTTCCTTTTTTGCCTCACTGCATTCATGAATAATAGTAAATAGTCCAATTCCAGAAATGTTCCATGGCCTCTTCTGGGAAGAATATGTGTATTGCAGGAACTCCCAGTCATAGATGCTCAGTACTGATTTATTGCAAAGAACATGAGTGGAGATGGTGAACTGAACACCAGTGTGCTGAAACCTTTTTGCTGCCAATCGGGCTAAAAAGAAATCTGTTCCCTCTTTTGCCTCCTCTGTTAAAACTTTGTATTCTACTGATGTAATCATACCAACCTCTGAGCTTCACATCTCTGGGAAATAACTTTTGCTAAGAAGGATGCTGAATTTTAATCAAGCAATTAAAGTGTGGAGTCAGAGGCTGACATTATACTGTTACATGGTGTCCAAATGCATCTGATAAAGTGAGCTGTAGCTCACGAAAGCTTATGCTGTAATAAATGTGTTAGTCTCTAAGGTGCCACAAGTACTCCTTTTCTTTTTGCGAATACAGACTAACACGGCTGCTACTCTGAAACCTGTCATGGTGTCCTTCATGGTAGTCATATACCTTTTGCTATGGTGGCAGAAATACGTTCATTTTCAGGTGCTTATAACTTTGTTTTTTGGGGATGGGGGAGGCAGAGAAGTCCTTTATCCTCTGAGCTGACATGTCTCCTGTTCATCTAGCCATATCACTTTTCCTTCCCAAGCTGGAGGCAGTTTTTGTATATGGGCCTGTTACCCTTGCATAGTAATGAGAAGCTTGGGCAGTTCCTGATTTTTGTGCATCTAAACTCATTAACCTTCCTTTCACATGTCTTTCTCTCTCCCCCTCCCCCACCCAAAGTTTTGCAAGGTTTTAGTCACCCAACTTCTTTGGGTTTTAACAGGAATTGCACACTACAAGCCTGTGCGACTCTAAATTTACAATCACTGGTGTCTTTCCATAATAGTGCAAACGCTTTCTCTCCTGAGCTGCTGCCGTTCTTGTTGGTCAACTGAAGTATAGACGTTGGAGCTGAACTGCGTGAGCTAATAGGCCTTTTCCATTTCATCAAGGACCGTACAGGATTGTTCCATACAGCATGCTTTCCAGTGCTCTGACCGCTTTCCCTTTAAAAAGCCTTATGGGGGGGGGGTGGCGGTGGCGTTGGCGTTTCCCCAGGTACCCTGAACCTATGCCATGGCTTAATGCTTCTCACAGGTAGCAAATTTAGGAGGGCACTGGCCAAGGAAATCTTGTGTACATTCCTCGACTGTAGGATTCCTGTATATTTTCAGGGATAAATCCTGCATGGGTTGCAAGTCATGTTTCCAGCTACCCAGATGAGTAATCAGCCTCTCTGCTGCAGGGGCTGCTCTGCAGGTTCCAGCCGCAGAGGTTCTTCTGCTTATCCACTGGCACATAAGACTTGCACAAGCAAGATATGATGCCTTGACAAGAGCTTCTGATCACAGGTTTGAATGTGCAGGGGTTGGGCAGCATGTCTTCACCTAGGCAGAAATTGACAGAGTTCAGTACTGCATAAGAGAAAGGCCTTTGCTAGATGGGAGGTCTGGTCAGGACAAGCAGATTTCAAAGTATATGTGCCTAGAAATATGGTCCTTTCCTTAACAGCCAAGGAGTATGCAGAGGGGAATATGAGTATATATCAATACTAGTGACACCACCTTCAATAGCTCAAGAGTTGGGGTGACCCTCTAAAAGGTCTTCTATATGGATAATTTTTTTTTAACTGCTATACAATAATCTCCCAGTGGAAGTTGTGGAAGCCTCACTGCTTGATGGGTTTAAAACCAGAAAAGGGAACTCTACTGCACTGGCCCCTCTCAGATTGATTAGATGTGATTTAACATATTTCTAGACTCCATGTCTATAGTTGAGGGATAATAAATGCTTCCACCATTCCTCCAGAATCCCCATCTCATCCATGAGGGAGACTGGGTTGCCTGGCAGGTGACACATTGCTCTTGCTTAACTGTGAGCCCTTTCCCACCTGTATATTTGTCATAAAGCAAATGATGCTGTGAATTCCTTCCCAGGGTATAGTATACATAGTCATAATGTTGGATATCTTATACCACTGGTTTTGGAGGTTTTTTTTAACCTCACAAAACAGAACCAAAGGAGTAAGTAAATCAGACTTTGGGAGTGCTGACCGACCTTGTTCTAAACTTTCTGCAACATTTTAAAAGTTTACGGCACCATTAACAATTGCTGCACCCACTGGTGCCATGGGACCTCTGTGGAGTGAGGGCTCCCACCCCCTTGGGCTTGTGTATTTTATTTATGGCTGTTGCAAATGTCGTCGCTTGGTTTCATTTTTGTCTCTCCTAGGCCATAGGGAGCTGGGCTGGGCCTAGGAATAAACGTCAGCTAAACTCAGTGTCCCTTGGCCAAAAAACAAAACAAAACAAAAAAGCCCAGCAACACCCTAGTGTTCCCAGGAATTCCTAGGTGGCAACAGACACTGATCCCATTGAAGTGCAATTAGTGCAGGCCTCCATACCTGCAGTTCATATTTTCTTGTTGTATGAACCTTGGTTTTATTCCTGTGTAAACATTTTGTGATGCAAATCTAGGTTTGGAATGACAGAGAAAAATGATGCCTTACATAAAGATGCCATACCCTAACTGGTGGCGGATTCCTGTGGTATACATATCAAGGCAGCCTTGTCAAGAATTCTGGGTTATGCACAGGCTCAGAGCTTGGTCAGGGTGTTTCTTTCTAGTGGATTAATAATTATTTTTATTACCATAGTGCATGAAAGTCCTAGTCCTAGAGCACACACACCCCTATCCCAGCTCCTGTCCCATGCTAGCTTATGCACAAACACAGAACAAAAAGACAGTTTATACATTCTGGCGCAGGAACAAAGTATAAGACAAGCGACAATAGGTGGCTATACAAAGACAACTGGGAGTACAAGGATCATGGCCCTTTGGCACTTGCAGCACAACATAAATGCCTATCTCTCACAAGTAAATTTCAAGAGGAAAAGGCTTACACAGAGGATAGCAAAAGATGTTAGGGTCTTTACTTTTTGTATCAACTGCCAGTCTTCTACAGGCCTGATCCATGTAAAACTGACTCATTTGCTGGAAGCATTGTGTTAATTTCCTGAAAATATTTTCTAAAAGTGGTAGTATTAATAAAACCTAGCAGCTGAATGAGTGTTTTTGGCAGTTGTTTCTCAGCTGTCATTCCCACTGGAAATTTAGTGCATGGTTTGAATTATATCATATGTACTTAATATTGATCAAATATAATTGTAAAGAATTCTACCTTGTAACATTGTGATTAGTCTTTGTATAGACTGAAAGAGGTGTTACCCTTTCCCCCGCCACACACACACACACACACCCCCAATCCGGCATTGTAATTCTGGCCTTGCTTAATCCCTGCCCAAAATGCCTATTTTCATCCACACAAAACTTTTTTTTTTTTTTTGGTGCGAGTCATACATGGAAGCCACACCTGTGGTTGCTCATAAAATGTTATTGTATTATTTAAACACTGGGATGCGCTAAATCTAGCTGTGGTTAATTTTGCAGAGGTGTCAGCTTCTCCAAATCTCAGATAGCAACACTCATCAAAACGCTGGAAACACTGACACTATTCATTGCTAAACAAAATGATTCAGGCAAAGTGAGGAGCTTCTCTGCTTAAAGTCTGCAGCTTCCCTTTGAGCCCAAAACATGTTATTACCACCTACATGTTGTTACCAATCTGAGTTTCATTCTTGGCTCTAACAGTGTCCTCAGTATTACTCTTTTCTGGACCATCTTTCTTTCACTGCACCTTCCTCCACCCATGTCACACACATACAAGTGATGGTATATGCATCTCTCTCCCTCTGTGGTGAGGATCCATCCTAACATACAACAGGGGATATGCGCAGAAAAATTAAAGGTAGCTCCACATTTTCTCCACTTCTTGTCTTTTTTCTCATGAAACCCTGATAGATGGGAATATGTGGCATCCTTGCTGATAGTCCCCGTGCCAGTTCAAGCATTCTTCTTTGCATACTAAGGCATAAAGGAGTGTGAGTGACCCTAGCCGTGTTACTCATTGCCCTGCAATTTGGGCATGGTAGTTTAGTGGCTGTTGTGACAGTTCAGAAAACGCAAGAGGCTATGAGCATATTAGGTTGCACCTTGTGATTTATCATCCTTTTGCCATCTATCACGTTGACAAGTTAGTCAAGAAGATGTTGCCTGTGTCCTGGTCACACATCCAAGCATGTGTTCACCTGGGCAGAGATTGACAGAGTTCAGTACTGTGTAAGGAATCCTTACTGCGTAAGAGGTTGCTTCCAACCTTAAGCAATGTTCTATTACGATGTAAAATCTGCACAAGTCTTCAGTGCATTGACAGAGGCCTTTCCCCTGCCACAGGCCTATGACTCAAGGCAGAGATGTCACTGGAGGAGCATACCCTGATGGATTCTCTTGTACTTACACGGGGATTAAACTAGCTCCCACTGCTTTCATTTGCAGAAAACCCCTTTTCTCTTTGGTAAACATTTTGTATAGTATGTTCCAGGCTCTCTGCAAAACCATTTAGAGAGAATGTTCTGCCTTTACAGTTACATGGGGTTTTATTGTTTAGACCTCCTACTCCAGAAACATTCTGAGCTTGTGTTGCATGCAAGTGCCACAAATATGCTGCCATAAATCCTCAGGAAAAGCCAGGAACTTTTGTCATGATGCTATCAAAGCTGTGCCTGGTGCACACAGACTGACCCAGATCCTGAGTCGTAGGCAGGGTGCACTGTGGATCTTGAGGGGTACAAAACTGGCTTTAAATCACCTCTGCATCCCCCCAGTCCTTGGGCTGTCTGGCCACTGGGCCACACCCAACATAAATTAGAGTACCTGCAGGGCTGTTCTGTTTCATGCTAGCAGCCAATGGGTCATTTCAGTGATGCCCTGGTCGTGCTAACCTTCCACAGGGAACGCCCCTGTGCCAATGTTTTATCTCCATCAATGAATAAACCCAGTCAGTGTAGGGAATCTAAGAAAAAGCCCAGCAGAGGAAAGATGTGAGGCTGTTGTTTGAGCAGCAGTGGGGCTGAATCTGGGAGATGGTCTGGTGCCCATCTTACTTCCAGTTCCATTTGGAAGCTGAGAGTTCAAACTGTTAGCCACAGGCTAAAACACTTTATTTGATTCTGCTCACTCATGTGGCTTTGTTTTAATCAGGTAACGGAATTATTCACCTTTAAGCACTGAATGTTGTTTTTAAGTTAAACATTAGCCTGCACTGCACAGAGCATTCTAATACTGCAGCATTCAAAACTACTTTGAAATAAATGTGCTATCTAACTATATGTAAGCTGATCCCCAAGTTGCAAGCCTTCCCACCCTTTCAGGGAGATAGGGCAATGACTAGGTATTTATTGTACTTATTTTTTAAATATAATACTTTGTTTTACAAAGATCAAAAGTTAACACATACGCCTTCTGCACTAGAAAGTAAAGTATTCCAATTAAGTCCTGCATGGCCAAAGGGTGTACCAATTATGCTAACATTTCACTGGGGATGCAGCCTGAAGGTCATTTATGCTATTGCAATGTTGCTGTAACTATCATATCCCACAAGATGGCATGACGCTATCACTACCTACTCGTTACCAATCTGTTTCATTCTTGGCTGTAACAGTGTTCTGAGTATTACTTACAAGGCAAACCCAAGAGCTGATGAGGAAAAAGCTTGTTACTAGGGATGGGGAATAAAATGGGGAATAACATATTTCCAAAGCATAATTTATATCCTAGGCCAGGAAGAGCCCTAGAAAAAGAGGCCAGACAAGGGGCGTACTGAAGAAAACCTAGAGGATTTACAAACCATTGAAAACCAGGACAAAAAGAGTTGAGATTTTACAAAGGTAATTTAGAAATTTTTTCTAGGGTAAATGTAGTGTCGGGGAGATGCCACAGGCCCTGTCACTGTCAGTCCCTAAGAGTACTTGACAGGCAGCAGCCTCTAGTGCTGCCCCATGCCTGAACCCTGAACACAGGAACGGTCAGTCTCTCATTCACTCAATCTGGTCAGCAAGGAGGGACAAGTAGTGCTAGTGGTGGTTTCTGTGAGAATGAACAGGGCTGGTCTTAAGGAAAATGACACCCTGGGCGAACTTGTATTTTGGTGCCCCGGCCCTCATGGGTATAGTGCCTCCGCATTGCCCCTGGTGCCACCCCCTCTTGTGCCCCAAGCACTTTACCTAACCCCTGCACTGTGCCCCCTTCCCCCACATGGGGAAACTGACATGGATGCAAAATTCTGGTGTTTCCACTACCTTCAAACTGTGAAATGCTCCTGGATATCCACTCAATGTATCTGTGTAATGAATCTGTGCGGAACAAAAGCTGTTATGAGAGGTGGTTTCATTTAAAAAACAAAAAAAAATCTCTGTAGCTATTCAAACTGCTCAATGATAGCCAACACGGTGGGCATTTTAAGCATCCTTGACCCACTCACATTTAGGAATCTAGTAATTGCATACCAGATAGGAAACTCGCCTACATGGACCTCCTGGGCTTGTGGCTGATAGTGGCCAGGTCAGAGGAAGGTGCAAGAAACCTCATCGTGATCAATTAAGGAATAACCTTTTGATTAGGATGGGGAGGAGGAAAGGGGGGTGGGTAGGTTCTAACCCCAGTTAGTAGTTAACTTGTGCCCTGAAGCAGACGCAGTGGCTCTCAATCTTTCCAGACTACTGTACCCCTTTCAGGACTCTGATTTGTCTTGCGTACCACACATCACCCCAGTTTCACCTCACTTAAAAACAATTTGCTTACCATATAATTATAAAATAAACCAATTTGAATATAAATATTGTATTTACATTTCAGTGTATAGTATATAGAGCAATATAAACCAGTGGCTCTCAACTTTTCCAAACTACTGTATGCCTTTCAGGAATCTGATTTGTCTTATGTACCCCGCAAGTTTCACTTTAAAAAAACTGTTTGCTTACAAAAATCAGACTTAAAAATATGAAATAGTAATAGTGTCCCAGCACACTATTACTGAAAATTTTCTTACTTCCTAATTTTTACCCTATAGTTATAAAATAAATCAATTGGAATATAAATATTGTATGTACATTTCCATGTATTGTATATAGAGCAGCATAAATAAATTATTGTCTGTATGAAATTTTAATAATGACTTTGCTAGTGCTTTTTATGTAACATTGTAAAACTAGGCAAATATCTGGATGAGTTGATGTACCCTTGCAGGGTGCACGTACCCCTGGTTGCAAACCACAGCCCTGACGCACACATAACATTGAGACCTATAGTTCATAGGCCCAAGGTATAAATATCCTATGCCCTCTAACCAGTCTATAGGTCTTCTCTAGTTCCAAAAGCAGCATTTGGAGCTGGGCTCTCAACTAGATGGGCGAAGGGAGGGTCACTGAGGCTCTGTGGTGGTAATATTTTCAGTGCACAAGATTTAACTGCTGGTAAGTGACTATATGGTGCCAAAGAGCCAATGGCTTCAGAGACAATTGCTAAGGAAATGTTCCCTGCTATGGGGCAGCAGAGTACTAGTCTGGCCTTGCCACTGATGATGATGCTAATATCCCTTTCACCACTGCTGAGCAGTTATTGGCTGCGAGTAGTTTGGCCAGACAGAACAGCTGCCCATCCTGGATAAGCAATCTGAATGGGTAGCAGTGGTGGTTCTTACTCATAGCAATCATTGGCTCTTGAATAAGTAAATAGCCTTTATAGACCCACAACTTGTCATCATACATAATGAACAACTCTTCTTTATAAGGCTTTAGGCGGTTTCTAACAAGTATCAGTCCCGTTTCTATGAAAGCTGAACACTGCTTCCATTACCTCATTGCTTGCTCCCCACAGTTTACTTTTCCCTCCTGAAACACATTCTGTTATATGTACTTTGTATTGTCTAGCTTCTTGCAAAGTTGGAAGAGGTGACCTTTTCTCTGGTGAACAAATCACTTTACTTCAGTACACAAGAAGAGTGTTCTCTTAGCTATGACAGGGGCACATAGAACTGAAATAATGGTACTGCTGACTTCAAGCTTATTGGCACTTACCATTATAGGAAAACTGAAAGTTGATGATACCCAAATTCAGTGGACAAGACCAGATCACAAGGTAGCACACAATGATGTTTCAGAATGACTGTAACAGATCAAAGTGAATGTATTAACTTCACAGCAAAGTGCCTTCTTTGAATATTAATGCTAGGAATTCAGTGATTGTTTTTATTGCCTCTCTTGACCAGAGTAATACCATTTTGCAATGTAAGGACAAGTCTGAACTTCACTTTTTAAATTAAATTATATATGTGTCAGTGATTTAGAAATGAATCAGATGTGACCTCATGGTTCATGTGTTGTTTTTAATTTCTACTGTACAATAGTCCAGATCTAAGAGTCTATTCCCATACTACAGTAATGCTGACAGACATTCCTGCCATGAATTTAACTTTCATTCCCGATCTGTTATTTACTTTGTCATTTTAAAGTGCTAGTGATGGTGTGACAACAGCTTTCTTAAGGGAAAAACTAACAGCTGAAAAGCCCAAGTGCCTTTTATATTTAAAGTATTAGAGGTTTAGTGAAAAAATGAAGGACGAACTATTTGTTGTGCTTCCAATTAATCCCACCGTTGATCAGAAATGCTTCTGCCCTTGTGACCATTTTCAATGGAATAGCAAATTTTATCAAGAATATTTAGTGGCATGAAAGGGGTATATTTGTTAAACATGGCTGATACTCTGTGTTCTGCACAGAGACGTCAAAGGTTTCACTACTCAACCATCTGAGCCTCCGTATGCTATAAATTGGAAATGGTTCCAGAGTTTTAACCAATGATGGCATTAATATTTATGCAGGGAAGTAGCATGACACTAATTTAACCATAAATTCCTTTACTAAATCCAAAGGTTGAATGCTATTTATACAATTACAAATCGGACCCAAACTGGTAAGATGTAGCCTGACTGTCAGTGCTTATATTGATTTTTGTCTAGACTACTGAATGCCAGTGAGGCTACACGCAGAGCTTGTCAAAGGAAGCACAATATGCTGGACGTGTTTCCCCTCCTTGCACAAAAATCCTATTTTAAATGTCAGTTTGACTTGTCTACTGTCTATACTTAAAAAAAAAAGAGGAGTACTTGTGGCACCTTAGAGACTAACAAATTTATTTGAGCATAAGCTTTCGTGAGCTACAGCTCACTTCATCGGATGCATTCAGTGGAAAATACAGTGGGGAGATTTCTATACACACACAGAGAACATGAAACAATGGGTTTTATCATACACATTGTAAGGAGAGTGATCACTTAAGATGAGCTATTACCAGCAGGAAGGTGGGGGGAAGGAGGAAAATCTTTTACGGTGATCATCAGGGTGGGCCATTTCCAGCAGTTAAGAAGAACGTCTGAGGAACAGTGGGGTCGGGGGGAGAAATAACATGGGGAAATAGTTTTACTTTGTGTAATGACCCATCCACTCCCAGTCTCTATTCAAGCCTAAGTTAATTGTATCCAGTTTGCAAATTAATTCCAATTCAGCAGTCTCTCATTGGAGTCTGTTTTTGAAGTTTTTTTGTTGAAGGATAGCCACTCTTAGGTCTGTAATTGAGTGACCAGAGAGATTGAAGTGTTCTCCAACTGGTTTTTGAATGTTATAATTCTTGACGTCTGATTTGTGTCCATTCATTCTTTTACGTAGAGACTGTCCAGTTTGACCAATGTACATGGCAGAGGGGCATTGCTGGCACATGATGGCATAGATCACATTGGTAGGTGCGCAGGTGAACGAGCCTCTGCTAGTGTGGCTGATGTGATTAGGCCCTATGATGGTATCCCCTGAATAGATATGTGGACACAGTTGGCAATGGGCTTTGTTGCAAGGATAAGTTCCTGGGTTAGTGTTCTGTTGTGTGGTTGCTGGTGAGTATTTGCTTCAGGTTGGGGGGCTATCTGTAAGCAAGGAATGGCCTGTCTCCCAAGATCTGTGAGAGTGATGGGTTGTCCTTCAGGATAGGTTGTAGATCCTGGATGATGCGTTGAAGAGATTTTAGTTGGGGGCTGAAGGTGATGGCTAGTGGCGTTCTGTTATTTTCTTTGTTGGGCCTGTCCTGCAGTAGGTGACTTTTGGGTACTCTTCTGGCTCTGTCAATCTCCAATGAGAGACTGCTCAATTGGAATTAATTTGCAAACTGGATTCAATTAATTTAGGCTTGAATAGAGACTGGGAGTGGATGGGTCATTACACAAAGTAAAACTATTTCCTCATGTTATTTCTCCCCCCCCCCACTGTTCCTCAGACATTCTTGTTAACTGCTGGAAATGGCCCACCTTGATTATCACCACAAAAGGTTTTCCTTCTCCCCCCCTTCCTGCTGGTAATAGCTCATCTTAAGCGATCACTCTCCTTACAGTGTGTATGATAACACCCATTGTTTCATGTTGTGTGTGTGTGTGTGTGTGTGTGTGTGTGTGTGTGTGTGTGTGTGTGTGTGTGTGTGTGTGTGTGTGTGTGTGTGTGTGTGTGTGTATATAAATCTCCTCACTGTATTTTCCACTGAATGCATCTGATGAAGTGAGCTGTAGCTCATGAAAGCTTATGCTCAAATAAATTTGTTAGTATCTAAGGTGCCACAAGTACTCCTTTTCTTTTTGCGAATACAGACCAACACGTCTGCTACTCTGAAACCTGTCTCTACTTAGATTATTATTGTTTGGCTTCCACAAAGATATTCCCCCCCCCATTTAAAAAAAGCTGGATTGGACACTAGCAGGAGTTAAGGTTTAGGATCTTCAGCACTGAAAGCTGTACATCACCAGAGAATCTGATCACAGACCCAAAGCTAACCCCTAAGAACAGCAAGTGTGACCTTGCACAATTTTTAATAATTTGATTCCAGTGCATGCCCCTTACTGCCAGAGGGAGAGAAAGATAAACATTAAATGAGATATAACTATCTACAAGAATCTGACAGGTGTAAACCACCATGAGGGAGCAAAATTATTTATGGTAGTACAATGAGGTATGATTAGGAATAATTGTCTGGTGGTAAGCAAAAGAACAAGTTGTTGAGGCCAAGGGAGTATATGACTGTGCTCTGTAACTACATTGGGGGGTAAAGACATGGAAGGATCTGATCTAGGACTCTTTGCGCACATTGTTCAGAAACATGGCACAAAACAAACATTTCATTAACTAAGTCACTCTGAATAGCACACGTGAAAGGATCATTTAGCTGCAACCTTACAAATATGACAAATGTAGGGGGTTCTTAATTGGTTTTGCCATTGCTACTTTCACTAAGAAGAGTGACAAGAAGCATGTGTGTGTGTGTGTGTGTGTGTGTGTGTTAGAGAACACTAGAATTACCATATAAGCATTGATTCTAAAAACCAAACTCTCAGCCTCAGCAAGAGAGTTCAACATTTGTAGAGCCTGTAGCTTTCTTGATTTTATTGACTTTGATCAGGTACATAGTTTGAGCATTAAACAAATATATTCCCCTTCTATAGTACAGAGGTTGTTTTGCTTTTAATGAGAAACAAATTCAAGATTATAAGGCAGACCTCTGCAGGGCAACCATTTCTACGCAGCTCTGCCATTACATTTTGGACCTAGGGCCCTATTATGCATTCAGTTAAACTAGTGTGTATCAGAAGCAGTGTCCCTGGAGTTATAGGCATGAAAGAAAGAAGAATCAAGTCCCTAAATCTACAAAACTCATCTCGCCACACTTGCTGTCACCAGGCTATGTGTTGATAAGACAGATATTCGATCAGGACTAGAATGGTAGCAAGCATAGGTTTCTGATATAAGCAGGACTGAATCTCTCCAACAGTGGTGCAAGGTCTGAGCATTAAGCCATCAACCCTCTTATTTTTATTCCTTTATTCATAAATATGAATTTAGCAGCTGTCAGTATAAATGCAGCATTGTGATAAACTGGTCTGCAATAACTTTTTTTGTTTTTATAAAGAAAGTGAAGTCTCAGGCAGATGCAAACAGCATCCCAAACAAGCCACTATCTGAAAGAACTCAGGGATGCCATGAAAGTGAGATATTTCTGATTGTTGGCAGACACCCACCATCTTTTACATATTAAAAAAAAGAAAGAAAAGTATAGTTTGCATGGGCTTGATTTAACTATGACTTCCCTATTTATTCAATATAGTATCAAAAATATAAAAATAAATTGTGTTTTATTGTAAAAGTGCCTAACATGGGGATAAACAATTTAATCTGTCATCCATCAGGATGTCACAAGAATTTGCCCACATTTCTAGGTTTAATTTTTTATGGAAATTAAGATCACAACATTACTAACCAAACCGGTAAGAGAAATTCTGGCATAGTCTCAAAAAAAAAAAAAAAAAAAAAAAAAGAAACAAAAACACAAGCAGAAATCCACTTTTTAAACCGATTTCCTTTCCTTTTTATTTAAGCAAACAAACTTCAAAATCACATGAACAAAAACTATTAAACATAATGCTATTGTTTACATTCACAGATCTTTCTAGTGCAGAAGTTTCATTAGCTACCAGATCCATTTAAGTCAATTTCTTTAAGAACAAAAACCATTAGCCTGTGAATTATTCCAGTTCCTAATATAAGCATTACTGCTAGTTACATCAATGTTGTGCTAAAGGAGTTCACCTCACAATTAGAGTTTATGGAGAACATAGCTTTTTGATTATTCTTAAGAAGAGACAAGAAACTTTCCATCTGAGTGTGTGTTCTTCTCCCTCTCCTCCCCTTCATCAAGATTTCTGTACTAATCTTTCAATATAAGAGGAGCCTTCACTTGATCAGCCACCTCCTTCCCCATCAGTATTTCAACAATAGCCAGGCCAAACTCAAAGCTGGTGCCAGGACCACGGCTGGTGAGAAAGTTCCCGTCCTTTTCCACACGGTTTTCAGAGTACTTGTAGTGTTCTTAAAGAGGAAAACAGAACACAGAAAATGTTCAGGCTGATGCACAACTCCAGTAGCAATTTGGCAAATTCTTCCAGACCTGCCATACTACTCAGTACTGTTAGCTCCAAGTGTTCAAAAATCATGAGTCATCCACCAAAACCATGAGATTAAAAAACAAAAACAATCCACACTGTGTTCTCTCTAACTTCTGGCTTTCAAATCTTTAAAGCTTTTCTTTGTTATGAGGCCTAGGATTTTTTTTTTAAATAAAAGCTGAGACTCTCTCCTATTCACATGCTTATGGTTAGCGCTTTAAGGAAAAACCCACAATAAAAACCTCACAGTAAACCCTTCCCCGTCTCCCCCAATAGCTGGCAACACTTGTACTGCTAATTAAGACAGGTTTCAGAGTAGCAGCCGTGTTAGTCTGTATTCGCAAAAAGAAAAGGAGTACTTGTGGCACCTTAGAGACTAACAAATTTATTTGAGCATAAGCTTTCGTGAGCTACAGCTCACTTCATCGGATGCATTTGGTGGAAAAAATGCATCCGATGAAGTGCATTTTCCACCAAATGCACTTCATCGGATGCATTTTTTCCGCCAAATGCATCCGATGCAGTGAGCTGTAGCTCACGAAAGCTTATGCTCAAATAAATTTGTTAGTAATTAAGACAGTGGGTGCTTCATTAATTAATGCGTATGGCTTGCAAACCTATCACCTTCTCATGAAAGCTCTGATGCATTAAACTATGCTTTTAGATACATCTTGGAAATTCATCATATTACACATTAGAAAATGCTACAGTGATTGCCATTGAAATCTACAGTCCCTCACAAAGGTTCATGTCTCCACTTCATACTGTCTGTGAAAGGAATGGCTTTGATACTGCAAGACAGGTGAAAGGACTGTATATCTGTATGAGGCCCTTAGCAATAATAGTGCTAACTCCAGTGCAAAGTCCATATAGAGTGTTGGCATAAAGCAGGTCATCTTTCCAGCATAGGCCATTATTCCTAAAAGCTTAGGAATTAGTGGCCATAACTGGCTCCAGGTGAAAACGTGCAACTAAGCCTCACCTTAGAAACGAATCCCAGTGTTGGAGAAGCCAACAGCTAGTGCCAAATGGAAGACTATGACCTTACCTGGATCCCACTCTAGGAGGAGGAAGGGACATGGTTCAAATTGACCATGACTAACTTACCGTACTTAGACAGGACACCAGGTAATATTTTAATCAGCGCTGTAGTGCTGTATGGATTTGCAACACTAGTCAATAAGGAAAATAAAACAAAAGACTATCCCAGAGCGACAGTCTAAGTTACCCTAAACCAACATATACCCTGATAACAAAGCCCGTCAACTCTGAGAAAGATTTAGAGTGCCTCTTAATTCTCAGGGTATTTCTAGAAATCACAGAACACCTCTATAAACATGCTGTTAGGAGATTTTCAAACTCCCTCTGGGAGAGAAGTGGTGGATACCCTTCCCACCTTCATATTTCCCCTTTTCTGCTACACTCTCTTCACCTCCTTCCATTTAGTGGTGAGAAAGTGCAATGAGAAACATACATGACATGCCTTCCCCAAATCACAGCACTTTGTTACATGAGACAAATATCACCGTTGACAACTTGGGTTTCTGGAAGGTAAGAAGGGAACCATTTCAGTTTAGTTGCCGGGTTTTTTTAAGTAAGAATTCAAAAAGGGGAGAGTTGGCAGGCCTCAAGTAGGAGAGGAAAATGCTCCTAGCAGTGTTTTGTTGAGGCCTCCCCGCCACTCCTTTCTGGCCAGTTGTAATACTGAAGGGCATAGGTCTGTGGATCCATTTCCTCCACAGTATTCAGGACAGATAAATGCCAAGTTTAACACGTCCATTTGCCTTTTAACATTTATACCTACCTCCATTCATCATTTTATCTTTGGCCAAAGGGTGTGTTGTAACTTTCCTCCCAAACCCTATCCCATGTGCCAGCAGGGCAGTGGGACCTGCAAGTAATACAAAGTGAGCCTGTCACTAGTGTAAACTCCATTGGAGACAGGTACTTTTCAACAAACATTCAAAGAATGAGCCTCACAAAAACCTAGGAGAGGCCTAGCATGGATGCATACACAGTCTAAGCCCACATGAGAACTATAAAAGAGTAAATACAAGGCCCCAGCAGAGAGATACAGGTACATGGTGTCCTACATTTCCTTTAAACAAAATCAATCCTCCATGGGAGAGAACATACATAAAAAAAACCCAGAAAGTTATTTAGTTTTAAATCTTTGAATAAAAACTATTGTCTTGCAGATTAAGTGATCACTGTACTTGACTCCCATCTTCTACAACAAGTCAGTCTTATTGCTAGGATATCTGCTTAAATTGGGGAAAAGAGGCAGAATATGACACTGAACAGAGAGCTGCTAACAAGGATTAATTACAAATATTCTGGGGAAAACCTCACAGTTGACAGTCAACTGTGTGCCAACTGCCCAAGGAAGGGTATTAACGTACAATATCTTAGCCAAATCATGGGCTAGGAGCTGTAACTTTTTTATTTGTAATACCAGCATTTAGAGGAGATAACACTTCCCATTTGAACTGAATTGAGGAAGGAATGTGGCAGAAAGTTGTATAACAAATGACTTGGAAAAAACCATTATGGGAATTCCAGAAAATAAGATTTACCAGTTTCTGTTTATTGTTCAAGTTTGACTCATTCATGGGCCAGTTCCAGGAAAGAAACAACTTGTATTATTCAGCTAGAAATTTGCTTTGCAAACAGTTATATTTAAATCAGTGACTCTTTTCAAGTGAACTTCCATCATTATGAATGGTGTTCTTTACAGAACTGTTGAAAATTCATCTTGATTGTTTATAGCAAAAGCAGGAGCATAAATAGAAAACTACTGTCCCCCAGGTGTGAGGAAATTCAGAACTTTGCAGGTGCCCGAGATAAGCCATCGATAAATCTAGTGATAGCAAATTAAATGACATTCTGTACTTCCACAGCACTCAAAAGAACAAAGACATATCAGAAACAAAAAAGTGAAAGAGGCATTCCAAAAATGCCTATGATTAGACTAAATAAATACATTTTATACATGTCAATAGGCAGAAGGAAATCACTTATCAAAGTCTTTTCCTGACCACCACTTCAGCTAGAGTCCAACTAGTAGAGCTGGCACTTGCTTATATTACTTTTCATACCTCAGACACCTCAAAGCACTGTATAAAGCAACGAATAAGATACCTGGTCATGCAGTCAGTTTAGGGAGCCAAGCCAGGCAAGGATAATTCTCGTTACCACTGCCATGTGGATGAGGAATGGTGAATCTGTAATCTTATATTTACAATTTTTTCTCCAAAGCTAAAGGGCAACAGAGGGCCACATTATTTTATGTCTGAGAAATTTATATTGACTGTGTACTGCCAGCACATAGCTCCTGGCAGAGAGACTGCTAGTGTAAGCACGTATTTTATAGAACACCCTAGTATATTGCTAGGGCCTTACCAAATTCATGGTCCATTTTGGTCAATTTCATGATCATAGGATTAAAAAAAAAAAAAAAAAAAAAAAAATCACAAGTTCCTCGATTTCAGACATTTAAATCTGAAGGTTCATGGTGTTGTAACCGTAGAGGTCTTTACCCAAAAAAGGTGTTGTGGGGAGGGTACAAGGTTATTGTAGGGGTGTCATGGCATTGCCACCCTTACTTCTGCGCTGCTGCTGGTGGGGGTGCTTTCTTCAGAGCTCGGCAGCCAGAGAGCAGCAACTGCTGGCTGGGAGCCCAGCTCTGAAGGCAAAGTCACCGCCAGCAGCAGTGCAGAAGTAAGGGTGGCATGGTATAGTATTGCAATGCTTACTTCTGTGCTTCTGCTGGCATGGCAGCACCTTCACAGCTAGGTGCCTGGCCAGTAGCTGCCCCTCTCTGACCACCCATCTCTGAAGGCAGTGCAAAAGTAAAGTTGACAATACCATGACCCCCCCCCACAATAACCTTGTGACTCCCCCGTGACCTGCTTTTGGGTTGGGACCCCCAGTCTGAGAAACACTGGTTTCCCCCATGAAATCTATATAGTATAGGGTAAAAAGTACACAAAAGACCAGATTTCATGGCCGTGATGAGTTTTTCACAGTCGTGAATTTGGTAGGGCCCTATATATTGCATTTCACTTTGTTAGATTATAGCTCCTCTCCCCCCCTCCATTTGAACACTATGCATGTTACATTTTACTCTTGCTACTGAGCTATTGGGACACAACAGTACTGAAAGAGTTTGCTAAAGTAGGTAGTTGCCCAGACAGTCCTTTAAAGCAGCCAAATAGGTTACAATACAGGATAGTTCATTACTTTACCTGCACAAATAGCAGCAATTAGGCCTTTTCTGTTCTCCTGGTCCACTAAAATGTCTTTCACAGCAGGAGACTGCACAAAGAAATAATATTACATTAAGGAATTATTTAAAAAAAAAAAAACACCCACAAATCATGCTGCACGGTCTGTAATAAATACAAAAAAATAGCAAATTATGTAGAGAAAGTAAATCAGGAATTTTTGTTTTAGTGTTATGAGACAGGGAACAGTCAATCAAAAGGTGGAAAATTCAAAACCAATAAAGGAAATACTTTTTCACACAACATATGATTGAACTTTTACCACAGGAAGTAGCTGAAGCCAAGAACTCAAAATGATTCAAAATGAGACTGGATATTAAGAATATCCAGAGTTATCAACATAAGTAACATTTTGGAAGTTATATTATACTTCATGCTTCAGGGCTTAAACCAATTGTTAACTATGAGAGACGAGACCAATTTGCTGGGTTAACCACATCTGCTTAATGAGGGTTTTCTATTAGGGCTGTCAAGTGATTAAAAAAATTAATTGCTATTAATTGTACTGTTAAACAATAATAGAATAATACCATTTAAGTATTTTTGGATGTTTTCTACATTTTCAAATATATTGATTTCAATTACAACAAAGAACACAGAGTACAGGGCTCACTTTATTTTTTATTACAAATATTTGTGCTGTAAAAAAACAAAACAAAAACGTATTTTTCAATTCACTTCATACAAGTACTGTAGTGCAATCTCTTTATCATGAAAGTTGAATGTACAAATGTAGAATTATGTACAAAAAATAACTGCATTCAAAAATAAAACAATATAAAACTTTAAAGCCTACAAGTCCACTCAGTTCTACTTCTTGTTCAGCTAATCGCTCAGACAAACAAGTTTGTTTACATTTGCAGGAGCTAATGCTTCACCTGAAAAGTGAGAACAGACACTTGCATCGCACTGTTGTAGCCAGCGTTGCAAGATATTTACATGCCAGATGCGCTAAAGATTCATATGTCCCTTCATGCTTTAACCACCATTTCAGAGGACATGCATCCATGCCGATGATGGGTTCTACTCGAGAACAATCCAAAGCAGTGCAGATCAACACATGTTCACTTTCATCATCTGAGTCAGATGCAAGTATTTGTAATAAAAATAATAATAAAGTGAGCACTGTACACTTTGTATTCTGTGTTGTAATTGAAATCAATATATTTGAAAATGTAGAAAAACATCCAATACATTTCAATTAGTATTCTATTATTTAACAGTGCAATTAAAACTATGATTAATCCTGATTAATAATATTAATCGCAATTTTTTTTTGTTTTAGTTAAATCGCATGAGTTAACTGCGATTAATTGACAGCCTTAGTCTTTATGCCTTCCACTAAAGGAGATGCTACTGGCCACTGCTAGACAGGATACCAGACTAGATGAACCTTAAATTGGATTCAGTATGGCAATTCCTAATTTCTTATGGCATCAAAATACTTTATATCCTGTTCAATAATCATTTACAACATGTTGCATCTCCTTACTACAAGTTTATATAACAGAGTACTTCCCCATTTTTACACTGGATAATCCTGGTTAAGACTGCAGCTGCACAGCTTACTGTGTTTTTGTTTTTTTTTAAATGTTGGGTTGAATTTGCTGCGAGAATATAAGCAACACACTTACAGATATATGGGCAGGCCTGTGAATTATCTTCAGGTTTTATGATTTTACCTCTGACAAATTTTGAGCTCCTAGGTTACCACCTGGCAGGACCACCACATCATACGGCCCCTAAACAAAGAAAGAAATGCTTACTTAGCAGAATTCTACAGAAGAGGAGCATGAACATTCACTCAGGAGAGTTTGTCTTTATGACTGTTAAAACATACTAAAATGAGAAGCAGAGGAATTGTACCTTTTCTGCTTCTGAAAGGCTCTTTACTCAAAAGGAAGTCTGATGAGCGACCAAAATATTTCACTTAATGGAGTTACTAGAAAAACACTGTTTCATTTTCCATATACCAGGCCAAGAACTGCTGGAGAAACTTGATTTGAGGCAAACTTTGCCTATACAATAAGTCTTTGTGGATGGGAGAGTTTAGTGCTCCAGAGTGTGATTGGCAGCTCTGCAATGTGCTAATAGGTGCTATGCTGCAAAGCTCCCTAAGCAGCACTTCCATCCTGAACAGAAACTTTTCTTTTGTTCCAAATTATGCTATTTTGTCAGAGAGTCTGGGTAACATGCACAGTAAAGCTTGGAGTTAAACATTTTACCAAGTCAAATACCTGGACAGAATGTTAAAAATTGTGCAAAACTAAGATACTGTGTTGCAGGACAACACTAGAAGGGAGAGAATTAAATTATGCGTCTCTGGGTTTGTGCAATGCTGCTACAATCAGTCAAACTGGGCGTTACTAATAACCTTCCAAGTCCACTGTTAATCTGTGAAGAAGGTCCTGTAAAGCATTATGCTAAGTCAGTATGACAAACCTCTTTTCTGGCATCTTCTAGACTGGCATCAGGACAAATGAAGACATCTCGGCTGCACTGCACTGGATCTTTTCCTGTTAAACCTGCAATAGTCACCTTGATCTGACAGAAAAACAGACACCATTACAACAGCAAAATGCACTGCTTTAAGGGGGTGCAGATGATAATTCTGAAGTAGTATGCAGAGGTATATTTTGTTTAAAAGATTATTTAAACCAAGCAATAGTAGAAGCTGCAGAGAATCAGACTAAAACCAAAGGTTTTCCACCTCAAAAGTAAAATTAGATGAGAAGTACCTGCAGTAAGATTAGTTATTTGGAATCTGGAAAGTCTAACAGCTGTATCACATAATCCAGCATTCCACAGGTTTCTAGATTAAAGTAGTGTCAGATTAAGCAGGCCTGCTAAATGATCCATTATCTTTTTGGTCCTGGTTCACAGGACACTCTCTAAATCGGTTTATTCAGCTCCAGACTCCTGACTCTCAGCTACTTGGTCACAGTTCCACAGATGTGCACAGCACTCTTTAGGTATAAAATAAGGAAAGATCTGTGCCCTAAGGAGCACCAGCACAAGGGAGTGAACAAATTAATGGGATGAAAAAGAAGGAGAGAGGTAGCATTTTATTTTGGCTGTTTCATGTGCACAGATTTGAGATTCTGGTCATTTAAATTCTCACTTTGCAGTTTTGTTTTTAATCTTATTTATCACTCTTGCACCTGATCAAGATTGGATTATTGCCTATACTTGCAGGTGCACAAGTAATAAATAGGGAGCACTCTACGGGTGGTAAGTGAGAGACTGCTAGCTGAAAGCAGAGCTTCAAGGAGAGATTTGAATGAAATGATCAAGGTCATTAGCTTGATGTATACGAAGGGGTCTAGTCTTCCCAAGAAAAAAGAAAACTCTCTCCTCTAACACAGGAGTTGCATATATTTTGAGAGGATGATAGATACTTAAATATTGGCCCTAGTCACTACTAGGTTCACAATGTAAATGTGTTTACATTGTTTGGAACACAACCACTTTAATATGGCTAAATGTAAATGTAGACATCTAGGAACAAAGAACGTGGCCATACTTGCACAATGGGGGACTCCAACCTGGGAAATAGCGACTCTGAAAAAGATTTTGGAGCTGTGGTGGATAATCCCACCCAGTGCAATGCTGCGATCAAAAGAGTTAATGCAATCTTTGGATGCATAAACAGGGAAATCTTGAGTAGGAGTAGAGAGGTTATTTAACATCTGTATTTGGCACTGCTATGACCATTGCTAGAATATTGCGTCCAGTTCTAGTGACCACAATTCAAGAAGGATGTTGATAAATTGGAGAGGGCTCAGAGTAAACCCGCAAGAAAAATTAAAGGATTAGAAAAGATGCCTTATAGCGATAAATAGATTGAGCTACTTGAATCTATCTTAACAAAGAGAAGATTAAGGTGCGACTTGATTGAAATCTGTAAAGTACCTACTTGGGGAAAAAAAAAAAAAATCTGATAATGGGCTCTTCAATCTATCAGAGAAAGATATAACACAATCCAATATCTGGAAGGTGGAGCTAGCCAGATTCAGATTGATATATATTTACGCCTTACTTCCAATGAGAGTAATTCACCACAACCCTTGGTAAATTGTTCCAATAGTTGAATCTCCATCACTGACAATTTCTAAATCAAGATTGGATGCTTTTCTAAAAGGTATGTTTTATGGCCTATTGAATCTATGAATTCATATTCTGCAGCAATGAATACTTGTTTCTATGAGTGAGCATCTGTCTTTCACACCACAAATAAAAGGGCCCAGTTGCATGTTCATCCCGGAGCCCATTGAATAAAACAATCTCTCCATCACTGAGGATTGATTCAAGGTGAGAATACTTGGTAAATATCTTTGGTTTTAACAAATGGTCATAAAAAGTTCTAGTGGTTATCATACTCACTCCAGCCCTTCTCATAACATCAGTGGGGATAACAGTTTCCATCTCCTCTGCTCCTTTAGCCAGAATCACTAAGGCTCTTTTTGAGGCCATGTTTTAACAGCTTTAAGGTGTACTTCTGATTTTCACTGGCCCCCACCGCTACACTGAAGCTTCCAGAGTCCACAAAGCAAATAGTCTGCTTGAGGAACAAAGAGAGACTGTTAGAGGGTGAATCCCCTAGACCAGAGTTTCTCAACCTTTTTTTTCTGAGCTCGCCCCCCTCCTCCAACATGCTATAAAAACTCCCCAGCACACCTATAGCACAATAACTGGTTTTCTGCATATAAAAGCCAGGGCCAGTGTTAGGGGGCAACAAGAAGGGCAATTGCTTGGGGCCCCATACTACAGGGCCCCCCACAAAGCTACATTGTTCAGGCTTCGGCTACCAGTCCAGGTGGCAGGGCTCAGGGACCTGGGCTTCAGCTTTCTCCCCTGGGCCTCAGCGACCTTGGAGGCCCCGTAATTGAGCACCACTGCCCTAGACTTTGTCATGTGGTGACGACTGATTTTTGTAAGAAGCCAATATTTCTACCATACTGCATCATAAGAAATTTATGAAGGACCTAGATCATTTTGTTTCTAACAGATTATTTACAATAAAAGCCTCTTCTTAGAGAGAGGGGCAATTCTTGTGCCTTATTCAAATGTTGCCCAATAGCAAAATGCACCACAGAATAATACTGTTTTGCACTTTTACAAGAGAAACTAAGGCACAGAAAGGTTAAACAACTTGTCCAATGGGATACAGTGCATCAGCCCAGAGTTGGGAAGAGAAGCCCAAGAATGTTATACAATATATATTTGCCAGTATTAATGTTTAAGGTGAACATCAGATTTGCTTTCAGAGTGCACACCCACAGAGATGGGTAGAGAGATTATTGACTCCCACCTGAAGTCTTGTTTACAACTCTTATTAGAAGGGTTTAAACTATATTTTAAACCCATATTTGGTATTTAGTTTCTGGAAAGCATGATGCAGGAGGAGTTTCCTGTGATTTGTAACGATTCTACCCATGTCTTCACATGTTTGATTAATATATTTTCTGGGATTTCCCAATCTCTGTGGGGAGGAGGGTGGAGAAACTGCCCTGAAGTGACTGAACAGAACAAAGGAAGATTCTTTTTAAAAGTTAGTCTCCGAAATAGATATTTAAAAGACTAAATGGGCAGAAGATTTTCAAGAGAATTTAAATGAAGACTATTAAGTGGAACTAATCTTGTGGCTTCAGCACATAAACTACATATTAAATTCATGTTTATATGACAAATCTTTTGTTAAAAACAACTTACAAGTGACTTTTGGGTCATCAGAAATATGGCAATATCGATGACCACTGGGAATGGAGGCATTTCACAACTCACCCACTCTGTTCAGCAGGGAGTTTTTTCCAGTAAGGGGGTTTCCACCCAAAAAATGCACATGCAGTCTGGGCATTCTTTATAAGAAAAAAATGTTATGCACAGTCAACCAGACAAATTTGGAGGTTGGGGGAATAGGATTTGTTAAACTTAATTTTATTGTTCTCTGCTTTGCTCTGTTTCTTCAGCAATAGCAGCGATTAGTGAGCAACAACCATTTTCTGTACACATTCAGAAAAGACATGGCCAAAGAACTGCCTTTTCCTCCACTCTGCTATGGACTTAACTACCATTACATCTTTGCACAGGAGCCTATAAAAATACTTTTTAAAAGACACATTGCATACTTCTGCTATGGAATTCACTATCACAAGATACCACTGAAGCCAACAGTTTAGTAGAATATTTTTTAGATTAGTTTATACGCGTAAAGAATGGTCAGTTACAATAGACAGAATAAGAGGGATATAAAACCTTCCTGTTTCAGGGCACAAACCAGCCACCAGTGGATGGAATTAAGAAAAAGCTTCCCCTATAGGCAGATTTAGGGAATAACTGTCCACTGCACCTTCCTCTGAAATATGTGGTATCCAGCCGCTGTCAAGAGACATGATACTAAACTACAGTAAATTGACCTCTGATCTTATTTAGTATAGAAAATCCTAATTTATTACAGAGTTTTATTTTCTGCCAATTAAGTACCAAATCCACTGAGCAAGTAAATTGACTCATGTAGTCATAGCAAGAACTTCCAGGCACTGTGTGACTAAGGGAGTACTAAAATAAAAGAGCTGATACTTTTCTTCAAAAGATCCACAAGAATCTGCAAAACTCATTTTCACAAGAAATTGACTAATAACAAATAGGTTGAAGAGATGTCAAGCATGGTTCATGTATATATACACACTACTTAAATATGGAAGCTGTACACATTTTGTTTGTATTCTTTGGAGTAAGCTCTATGTCTTCCTCTGTGGGCATTTGTGTACAGTGCCTAGCACATTGTGGGTGCTACCAGAATAAAAATAATAATTATTCATGGAGATTGCAGAGCCAAGTTACTCAGAACAAGTCCTTGATTTAGCACAGGGGTGGGCAAACTACAGCCCAAGGGCCACATCCAGCCCTTCAGACATTTTAATCCAGCCCTCATACTCCAGCCGGGGAGTGGGGTCTGGAGCTTCCCCTGCTCCGTGCATGCCGTGGCCATGAACTGTGGCCAGTGGGAGCTGCAGGGGTGGCACCTGCAGACAGGGCAGCGCACAGCGCTGCCTGGCCACACCTCCGCATAGGAGCCAGAAGGGGATGTGCCACTGCTTCTGGGAGCCATTTGAGGTATGCGCCGTCCAGAGCCTGCACCTCTCCCACGCCCCAACCCCCTGCCCCAGCCCTGATCCCTCTCCCACCCTCTGAACCCCTCAGTCCCAGCCCAGAGCCCCCTCCTGCACCCCACCCCAGGGCCTGCACCCTCAGCTGGAGCCCTCACCCCATCCTACACTCCAACCCCAATTTTGTGAGCATTCATGGCCCCCCATATAATTTCCATATCCAGGTGTGCCCCTCAGGCCAAAAAGTTTGCCCATCCCTGATTTAGCAGGTTGATTATGCATGCCTATGTCTCCTATTATGCAGCTCTCTCTGTAGTCTCATGGTGCCAGTTTTGTGCAGGCACCTCCTACTATTCCAGTGGCAGCCAGTAAGTTAAGATCCTCCTCCTTATATGGGTAAATGAACATTTCTGGGACCAATGACTGCTGACAGATGCAAATAGGAAAGGCAGCCCCTGGATAGCTGGAGACAAGATGGTGTCCTTTTAAGGCACTAACCCAAATGCAGAAGGGAAAAATACTATACGTGAGCCAGAAAATAAATATATTTTAATGGTTTATGAACTCAGCCAAGCTAGACTGAATATCTATGTCCCAACAGCTATTTTTAAATTTAGGGGATGGGGCATTTGGATGCACAAGATTATTTTTCAGAATTTATAAACAAAAATAGTAAGAGGAATAGCACAAAATTATACTGCAGAGTGATCAAGACCACAGTGCCAGCAAGAAGAGATATTAAAGAGATTTGTAGCCACAGGCATGCGGATGAAACTACAGACGGGTCAGTCCCTGAACCTACATGGGCACACGCAGGCAAGGACGGCTGTTTGTAATCAGCCTACGCCCTCAATCAGACCCCAGACACATCCCTGCTATTTCAGACTCCAGAATGCCCTTAACAGCCTGGACTAAGGCTCGCACCCTGGCGTCCCACCAGGCTACGTTCGCCTGCCTCACTCCCGGCCTGTCAGACGCGCTGGGCCTGCAGCGGCTCCGCTTTGCAGGGCAGCGGCTCGGTGACAATCAATGTGGCAAAAACGCTGATATTCATGGGGAAGAAAACCAAGGAAAAGCTCCAGCCCAACCTGGAAGCCCGCAACCCCCAAGCAGCTCCTTACCTATGGGGCAGGCAGACAGGCAGAAGGAACCTGCTTCCATCCTGGAGGGGCCTTTTATTGGCCGCAGGAAGCATGCTGATGTCACAGGCTTTGCAGGCTGGCTATTGCGATTTCATATGCTTTCAGACCTTCCTCTTTTTTGTCGTGCTCTGACAGATGCATTTGGTAACTTAGCATTTTGCTTTAAAATAGTACAATACAGATAATTTCTGCTTGAAGTACTCTGTCCTCCCTCCAGGATAAATGGAACAGTCCTACACCACCCCCTGAAGCTCTTCTTGTTAACCCATTTCTTGCCAAAACACAGCACAAAGGAAAGTAAGTAATAAGGAAACCTGACTTTTAAGTACTAAACGGTTCAAAGTCACCAATATTTCCATGTAAAAGAATCAAAACGAGTGCCTGAAAAAAAGTAAAAGATTACACCTAGAGAAGAACCTGGTTGTGAAGAAAAGAAAGGACAAATTAAGACAAATTTGGCACAAGGAATGAAAATGTTTCACCCCTTTGCTTAGAAGTGAGGAGGCATTTTACTGATGCTGATATCAGTTACAATTATGTCAGGGTTTGGAAATACTCTTTCCCTAATGATGATAACATTTATTTTATTTAATAAAATGTAAAAGTGTCTATGAACAGATATCTCAGCACAGCACAATAAAATAAATGCAAAGGATAAAGAACTTACCAGGCTAAATATTAACGATGACTATTATATTTCATGAATATGTAGTCAGAAATTAGGGGAAAAAGGAAACAACTTATAGTATTTTCTCTTTTTAACTTAATATGCTTGTCAACATATAACTAATCTTTATCAGAGAATGTGCCAAAAAGACAACCCCCCCCAGCAATCAAGCCAATCACACAAAAGAACTCCTTTCCCAGTTAGAACTAAAAATGAGAGACCCAATGAGATAGTAAACACAGGGGAGGGTGGACAAAGAACAATCAAGGATAAGTCTATCTGATAATGCCTACCTTTCCTAATATGAACTGCACCTGGTATATAAATATTAATTTTAATATTTCATAGTTATGCTTTGTGACTGATGTATTTCTAATAGGCTTCCTGAAGAGGGGCTATTTCTATTTGCATGGGAATGAAACAGTCTCTAAAAGTTGTGGAAGGCCTTCAAAGAGACTAATGAGACATTCCATAAAACTCCTTTGATATGCGTCAAACCCATATCAAAAGTGTTCCATGGAAATGATGAAAAACCTTGCATTAAATGCATACCAGTATCATAGAATACCAGGGTTGGAAGGGACCTCATCTAATCCAACCCCTTGCTCAAAGCAGGGCCAATCGCCAATTTTTGGCCCATCCCTAAATGACCCCCTCCAGGATTGAACTAACAACCCTGGGTTTAGCAGGCTAATGCTCAAACCACTGAACTATCCCTCCCACCCTGCCAACGTTAAAAGAAGAAAAGAGATGAGAATTTAACCTATGCGCGGGGGGAAAATGGTACTGGATGCTGACAGGCAATTATCCTGGTAAAGGAGGGTTCTAGCCAGCACTATTTGGATTGCCAACCAGGGCCCAGTGTTGATAATGGGCATGCATGAAGATAAAATCCTGATTTATTGCTTGACACGCTGGGCTTTAGTGTCACTTTCCATCGGCATCCAACTCCTGGTCAGGGACGCCTCCAGCCAAGAGAGCTGCATCAGCCAGAAGGTGCAACCACGCCCCCCCGGCACGGGCAGTGCTGCCAGGGAGGGACCTACAACAGATGTCAAGGCCCAGGGAGGGAAGGGGGCTAACCTGGGCCTCACCCTCAGCGGGCGCCGGGGGCAGGCAGACTGAGAGGGCTTTGAGAGCTATGCCTCAGGTGGACGCCTGAGCTCGGGGCACCCCGCGTGACGCGGTGCTTCTGCGTCGTGACCTTTACGGATACGGGTGATAACGGCTGGCTTCTGTGAGGGAAGGCGGTGACCTTTCGTAGGGGAAGGGGCGCTCACAAGTCGAGGTTCGAGCCTCTCCCGCAGGCCGCCCTGCTGCCGAGGGGACGGGGGGCGACGGTGACGTCACGGGCGGGCGGGCGTCACGCCACCTCCGCAGCAGCAGACCCGCCCCCTGGCTGGGTCAGCGCTGAGTCAGGGTGGGCTCTGCAAAGCAGGGTGGGGGCTGCTCGGCCCCGCCCACGGCCCAGAGACCCAATAGGGGCCTCGTGAGGGGCTGCCGCAAGCAACCGGAGAGCGGCTCCGCTGATGGCGCCCTCCTCTTTCCCCCCAGGGCGGGGACAGTGAGGGGGCGCTAGCTCACCAGCGGAAAGTAGGGGCGCAACCGCTCCCGCTGGGCGGTGAGCACGCAGCCCTAATCCCCCACGGATCCACAGAGACCGGTCCGCCTGGCCCCCGAGTTGACATCAGTAGTGTCCTCCTCCTCCCCCGAATCCACAGGGGATCGCCCTCGAGTTGGGCACCGCCCTCGAGTTGGGCACTACCGCTGCCCCCAATCCATAAAGGATTGGTATGCACTGCTCCCAAACTGGCATCAATCCCTCCAAAATCCATAGGGGATCAGTCCACAATCCCCCTCAATTGGCATCAATATCAGCACTATCCCCTCCCATCCATAGGGGATCAGTATGTACTGCCCCCAAATTGGCATCATTATTAGTCAGAACCCCCCCAATCCGTAGTGGACTGGTATGCACCACCCTGGCATTAGCAGCAGTAGGGTCAGTATTAATCCCCCACTCCAGCAGGGGATTAATAAAAGACAGAACTAATCTCGCCCTAGGGGAATTAATATAGGGCCATGCCAATCCTCCCTTCCAGAAAAGATATCAATATAGCATTATCCACCACCTCTAAGAACCTGATGCTAAAGTTTCTTCTGAAGCAGATTTTCTCCTCTCTTCAGTTCAAGTATTTCTGTAAACATTCTATTATTACCCTGTGGCATCCCTTTCATCTTCCAATTGATCAATAGTCTGAAAACCATTAATTGAGCTCAGAACAACAGCTGAAACCAAACAACATGATGGATCCAAATTTGTGTGTGTGTAAACAGGTGCTTGTTTTATGAGAGAGACGACTTGTTAAATAAACTTTTATTTTAGCCCAGGAGTTCTAAGAAGCATCCCCTTTCTCAGTTCCTTAAAAGAAGAGTGATCTTGCTAAAAAGCTTCCTAGAAAAATCAATGACTTGAAAATTTTCAAGTTGGTTAATATTTATACAGCACTTTCGCGTTTTCCTTTCAGTTGGCTAACACTTAGGACTTTCAAGATATAGGACCAAGTTCTGCAGGTCAGACTTATACCACATTGATTGAGGCAAAATAGGTGAAATATCTTTTATTGGACCAACCCCACTGACTGAAAATCAGGGCAGAATTTAACCTAAGGAGCACGATGTAATTGGAAAGTATTATTATGTCAGAATTTATTCTGAGCAGAGTAGTAGTAAGTGTAAATTATTATTAGTATTCACATTAAGCTATACAAAATTTGTAAATCTAAACATGATGAACAGTGATGGTTCTGTAACAACTTTATCTTTAATTAATATGTAAATATAATTTAAAAAATTAAATCTTATTTTCTTTTGCTGTCACAGTGCACTTAAGTCTGCCATACTGCTGCCTTGCACAGAAAAAGTGTGCTAAAGCTAGTGATGGGAAATCAGCTGCTTCACTTCTGCATGACAGGTCACATTGCAGCCCACAAAATGTCATTCAGAAATTGAGATCAGTAGTAGTTAAATTGATCATAGTTCTGACGTATTCACTTTTTTTTCATTTGAGGACAGATTAGAATTCATGGTGATAATTTTAATGTTATGGGGGTTGTTAACAACCTATACAGTGATTAACACTCCCACAGCTGAATTTCTGTGATGCAGTTCATGGGATTTCCCAGTCTGCACAATCTGCCAAACACTCATAGCAAAACGCTGCCCTGTATCAACTATACACAATGTGTACTGTATCATACCTTGTTCTTGCCTGGAAGCTACTTTATTTTGGCAGCACCCTATATATAATACTGATAGGCAGGTTATACATGCATCTGGGTACCAAAAATGTGTATTTTCAAAGCCACCTAATGAATCTGGATGCCCAATTACTATTAATGAGAACTGATTGTCCAAAAGCCCTGTGTCTTTGAAAAAATCTCAGGCATAAAGTTTACTAATGTTATACTTTTGTACCTGATTTGTCATTGTAACGGACATAATAAGAAGGGCATTTACAAACAGGTTGAAATTACAGAAAATATTTTCAAATTACACTTGGATAAAGGTCCTTCACATCCTTATCACAATATCGTGCTTCACTGGCAGAGGAATGATTGACACTGCACGATCAAAAGTACCATTCACTTGGATAATTTCATTAAGAAAGAATAGTTAATTCTTTTTGGGTTACACCAGGTAGTGCCTGGATATGAATAATAATAAAAAAGAAGTCCCCCGTTATATTTATATTTAAGATACATATGTAAAGTACAGAATATGAAGCAACAGAAATCCACTGTGAAAATTAGAAAAACCAAATTTGAATCAAAATGAGTTTATCACAAAAATCAAGAGATGGAAGGTAGCTTTATACCATGAAACACTTCAACATCATTCAAGTGCTATGTAATCTATGATCATTCATTGCTTTTTCCTATTCCCTGCAAATATTTTGAGAGGAGGGGGTATTCTTCTGGTTAAGATACTGAGCTGGTACTCAAGAGATGAATTCTATTCTTGGCTGTTCTAGAA
The DNA here is from genome assembly GCF_009764565.3 of Dermochelys coriacea. Classification (NCBI taxonomy): domain Eukaryota; kingdom Metazoa; phylum Chordata; order Testudines; family Dermochelyidae; genus Dermochelys; species Dermochelys coriacea. The sequence continues at coordinate 23,450,652 of NC_050085.1, read as the reverse complement.
CTACAATTGGCTATATAATTTTGGGCAAACCACATAAACCTGGATTCAGCAAAGCACTTATCCTTAACTATAACTATGGAATTTAAGGATATGTTTAAGAACTCCTTTCTGGTTAACGGATGACTTCTAAGTGCTCTAAAATCCACATTTTCCTCAGATATCATTAAAAGTTGCTGTGACTCCTGTGGGGTATGCAGTAGGATTAGTATAAAAACATAAGAATGGCCATAGTGGGTCAGACCAATGGTCCATCTAGCCCAGTATCCTGTCTTCCAAAAGTGGCCAGTGCTACATGCTTCAGAGGGAGTGAACAGAACAAGGCACTTTAATCGAGAGAGCCAAACTCTGTCATCTAGTCACAATTTCTAGCAATCAGAGGTTTAGGGACACCCAGAGCTTGGGTTTTCATTCCTGACCATTTTAACCAATAGCCACTGATGGACCTATCCTCCATGAACTTATCTAATTCACTTTTGAACCCTGTTATAGTCTTGGCCTTCACATCCTTTGGCAAGGAGTTCCACAGGTTGACTATGTGTTGTGTGAAGAAGTACTTCTTTGTTTGTTTTAAAACTGATGCCTATTCATTTAATTGGCTGACCCCTAGTTTGCACGTTATGTGAAGGGGTAAACAACACTTACTTATTCACTTTCTCCACACCACTCATGATTTTATAGACCTCTATCATATTCCTCCCCCCCCACCATCTCTTTTCTAAAATAAAAATTCCCACTCTTATTACTCTCTCCTCATATGGAAGCTGTTCCATACCCCTAATAATTTCTGTTGCCCTTCTCTGTACTTTTACTAATTCTAGTATATCTTTTCTGAGATGGGGTGACCAAAACCAGGGCTGGCCTTAGGAAAAATGGTGCCCTGGGCGAACTTGTATTTTGGCATCCTTTCTTTGAGTTTGTGAACAGCAGTGTGGGGTGGAGGTGTGAGGGCCAGGCAGGCTCAACAAGGAGGAGTTTCTGAGCCCGGGGACTCCCCTGGCCTTACATCCCCAAACACCAAGAAGGACAGCAGGTGTGCAGCCACTACTGTGCCCGCAAGAAGGGGCAAGCCCTGCTGGCTGTACATCCCCGCCAGCCTGGCAGCTCCAAGCAGCATCACCTACCCCCCGCCCAGCTGGCCAAGGGCTCCCCCCCAGCTCTGGCAGCCCAGGCCCGGCTTGCCACACTCAGACGGCACCCCCCTGACCACGGCACCCTCCTGTAAGGCCATCCCTGACCAGAACTACATGCAGTATTTAAGTCATGGGCATACCATGGATTGATATAGTGACTTTATGATATTTTCTATCTTATTATCTGTTCCTTGCCTAATGGTTCCTAACATTGTTAGCTTTTTGACTTCCGCTGCACATTGAGCAGATGTTTTCAGAGAACTATCCATAATGACTCCACAATCTTTCTTGAGCAAAAACAACAAGGAGTCCGGTGGCACTTTAAAGACTAACAGATTATTTATTAAGCAGTAACAGCTAATTTAGACCCCATCATTTTGTATGTATAGTTGGGATTGTGTTTTCCAATATGCATTACTTTGCCTTTATCAATAATGAAGTTCATTGGCCATATTCTTGGCCAGTCACCCACTTTTGTGAGATCCCTTTGTAACTCTTCACAGTCAGCTTTAGACTGAACTATCTGTTCAACCTTGTATTTAGCTGTTACACTCCAAGTACCTTTCCCAGACCTGAGGCTGAGCTCTGGATAGCTCAAAAGATCATCTCTCTCACCAACAGAAGTTGGTCCAATAAAAGATATTACCTCCCCCACCTTGTCTCTTAACTATTTTGAATAATTTTATATTGTCTGCTAACTGTGTCACCTAACTGTTTACCCCTTTTTCAAGATAATTTTTGAATATGTTGAACAGCACTGGTCCCATTACAAATCTTTGGAGACCCCGCTATTTACCTCTCTCCATTCTGAAAACTGACCATTAATTCCTACCCTTTGTTCCCTATCTTTTAACCAGTTACTAGTCCATGAGAGGACCTTCTCTCTTATCCCATGACTGCATAATCTGCTTAAGAAATTTTGGTGAGGGACCCTGTCAAAGGCTTTCCGAAAGTCCAAGTATACTATATCCAATGGATCATCCTTGTCCACATTATCCCTTTACAAAAGCCATTTTTACTCTTCCCCAATAGTGATCCAAATTTGGGATTGGGGGCTCTTGTCAGTGGGAGTGGGAGGGCAGAGATGGGACACTGGGAGGAGTGAGGTGAGTGGCAGAAAGAGCAGGAGGATGTGGGGCAAAGGGTGCCTGTCAGCCTCACATTCTCCCTTCCTGTATGTGTGCTGGGATTTTGGGGGGACCTTGCCATTATGGAGTCTTTGAGCTTCTCTCCCTGTCCTTTCATGTGATTAGGATCTGGGGAGGTCCCTGCCTCTCTGGAGCTGTCTGGGCTCCTCTTCCTGCCCCACACCATGCAATAGTAAGGATCTGGGGGGCTGGGTCCCTCTCGGGGTCAGAGCCCCTTTTCCTGGTCCCCATGTGATAATCAGGATCTGAGGGCCCATTTTGCTCTAAAGGGCTCTGAGCCCCTCTCCCTGTCCAATTATGTGAGCTAGTATCCGGGGAAGCTCTACCTCCAGGTAAGAACAGGCATGCTGGGAGCATGGACCAAGAACACATTGCTGAGACTGGGGTGAGTAGTTGAGAATGGGCATGCTCGATGCGTATCACAGGTTCTCAAGCACTGGCATTGGGGAGTAGATATGATACCACCACTGAGATAATTGGAAAAGCTCAAATTTTTCAGAGCTATAGTTTTGGGCTGCATTATCTACCTGGAGTGTTCTTATTCAGCTGAGAACATCACATTGAGATGAATGAGCAACTCCACACAGCTATGAGCCTCCTATGCTGCAGATGGCTATGTAGAGCCCTTTCATCTCTCTTTCATCTCAGTTCTTCCATCTGTACAATGGTGATAATGAGGTTTCCCTCCTTTGCTACCTACTGATGAAAAGCGCTATGAAAGAGATAGGTATTAATTATTATTATTATAATTCCTGTTACCTGCCCACAGTAGTGTCCGAACTGCACACCTACATAATTACAACTGCCTAAATGACCACTATCTCCTATCAACGTTTCTCTTTCTGTTAAAAAAAAACAAACTAGAAATTCATTGACAAAAAATGTAACTAATGCTGAGTTAAAGTTGCCTGATGGTATCTCATGCCCTTCTAGATCGTCGAGTTCAGCAGAACTCTACCTTAAAGTTTTGAAAACCAGAAAATACCAAGTTTAACACCCATTCAACTTTAATTCTGCCTTCTCTGAGTGATGCTACAATATATCGATAATACACACACCCACAGGCTTGCCTGTACATTGTACTGGAGCTATCTACATCTGCCCTACCCTCAAACACTTAACCTACTCCATTGAAAAATCACCACATCTAGTGCATTTTACAACACTTTCACCCTTACCTACAATGCCATCTAACACTATATTCACTTACCCTTCATTAAAATCACAGACAACACTCATTTCCCATCCAACTGCTGACAGTTCCCTGGCACAAAGACCCCTGTGCCCTGCTACTAACAACCTACACAACACACTTGAAGTACGGCATACTGAGTCTCTCAAGGTACACGTGCACTTCTTTCCATTGATCACACAGACATGGATCAGGAAAGGGGCTCAAACACACACCCTCCCAGATCACTTCATATCACATTCACAACTAATCCTTCCACTAGTCAATACAACTATACCCTACTATAGCAAATGCAGCTATCATGTATACAGATGATTTCCAGGAGCTATTGCTAGCTCCAGGGAGGCAGAGAGAAGATTAGTGGGCACATACCTTAACTCTGCATTTCCTTGTTTTCAGAAGTTTGAGTTTTGCTGAACTTGAGGTTGTAGAAGGCACATGACACTACCAGATTCCCTTAAAGCTGCGTTAATGAATTTTTACATCAATGAATTATTGAATATGTGTTTAGGAACCTATCTTTAGGAACAGATTTTTTATAATATTGGCTGATATATGTAAACTCATCTGGGCAAGTACTTCAGAGTGTGGCAAGGTTGTAGCTTTTAGTTAACCCAGGATACCGCCTGTTCTCGCTTATGTTTAGGGAAGCTTCATAGCGTCCCAATGTATGGGAGGGCCAATTTGTCAATAGCAGAGACTGCCTTTTTTTAGTTTGTTTTGTACAGTACCTAGCACAATGGGGACTTGGTCTAAGACTGGGACTCCTAGGTGCTCTGATACTACAAATAATAGTAAGGTGAGGTGAGGTAAGCTGAAGCCAAAGGACATAGTATTGGTGTCTGAGCCTCCTGCCATTAGGCTCTTGTTCTGTATAGCTGGGCTACTCTGGGGATTTTACAACAACAACAACAAAAAACAAAAAACAAAAAAAAAACACCGGTGCTGAGGCTGGTTCATCCGAAAATCCCCCGGGGAGGCCAGACTTCTACGTGTGCCGGAGTGACAGGAAGGGCGAGAGGAGCGCTTTGAGATCTGCGGGTGGACGGGGCAGAGTGGCTCTGAGCAGCGGATAAGCTGCGGCTAAGCCCGGGAGAAAGGCGCAGACGGCTGCCTCATAAGACCCTCGCTGGAGCCGCGCAGAGCTCGCGAGTGGGCGAGTGCGACCCCGGCCTCGCGCTCCTAGGGGCGCGTGGGGGTTTCCCGCGAGCCGCCCCCGCCAGCCGGTGATTCAGCACCCCGGGGGCGGTCACACAAGGGCCGCTCAGAGCCCGGCGCCGGGACAGTCCGTGAGGCGCTCGGCCGGGAAGGAGTCGCCAGCTCCGCAGGTAAGGCCGTGGCCGTTGCTCGGAGGGGGCCTGAGGCGCCTGGTCTGCGCGGCTGGCTCCATCCGGGGTCATTCCGGGCTTCCGGCTGGTCCGGGCGGCTCGGCGCTCGCTGGGGCTCTCCCCGGGGTTTCTCCCCAGGGGTCTCGCGGCGGCCTGGCTCTGGCTGACTCTCCCCAGCGGCGGCTCAGGCCGGTGTCTTGCCTTTCAGACGCAGCGAGACGCGCAACCCCGGAGCAGCCTCTCGCCGTAGAGCCCATGGGACGCGGCCACGCTCCTCTCGTGACGGCGGCGCTGCTGGCGCTGATCCTGGCGCTGAGCCTGGCTCCGGCCGCGGCGACGCCCGCGCTGCCCCAGCGCTGCCCGCCCGGTAAGTGCCTGGGCGCAGCGAGGGGCCGCAGCGCGGCTCCGCGGGACCGGACGGACGGGACGGGACGGGACGGGGAGGGCTGCTGAGCCGGCTGGGGCTGGCCCCTGGGCGTGCAGCAGCGCCCTGGTATCACGGCCAGAGCCAGCCAATCTCTCCGGTTGCTTCGCAGGCACGTTCCTCAGCTGTGCAGACTGTGGGAAGAGCGCAGACGACGTTTGTCGCGCGTGCCCCAGGGGCACTTTCTCCGCCACGGCCAGTGCACTGGGGACATGCACCACATGCCGCAGGTGTGAAGGTACAGTGCTGCCTTTTCTATAGCCCCGGCTCCCTAAACTGCTGCCCCGACAGGTCCACCTAATACGGGGTGGGCAAACGTTTTGGCCAGATGGCCATATCTACCTATGGAAATTGTATGGCGGGCAGTGAATGTTCAGGAAATTGAGGTTGGGGTGTGGGCTGCAGCTGGGGATGCAGGCTCCAGAGGCCAGAAATGAGGAGTTCAGGGTATGGGCTGGGGCAGAAGCAGTGGGGTGAGGGCTCTGGGATGAGGGGTTTGGGGTGTAAGAGGGTGTCTGGACTGGGACTGAGGGCTTTGGAAGGCAGAAGGGGGATCAGGGCGGGGGGTTGGGGCCTGTGGGGGGTGCAGGCTCCAGGCGCTGCTTACCTCAAGCAGCTCCCAGAAGCAGCAGCATGTTCCTTCTCCGCCTCCTACACTGAGGCAGGGTCAGCGGCTCTGCTGTGTGCAGCCCCATCTGCAGGTGCCGCCCCTGCAACTCCCATTGGCTGAGGTTCCTGGCCAATGGGATCTGTGGGGTGGCGCTTGGGGCAGTGGCAGTGTGTGGAGCAGAGCCCCCTGGCTGCCTTTACGTGTAGCAGCTGGAGGAAGGACAGGTCGCTGCTTCCTGGTGCTGCCTGGAGTGACCCCTGACCCTGAGCCAGTGCTGGAGCGGGGCAAGCCCCAGACCCCACTCTCCAGCAGGAGTTTGAGGGCCAGATTAAAATGGCTGGTGGGCCGGATGCGGCCCACGGGCCATAGCTTGCCCATCCCTGTTCTAGTAGGTGTTTGAGCATAGCAAGATGTAGTGTACACAGACATTGAGCTGTAAATGGAATTGTTTAGCCTTGGAAGCTAGGCTAAGCGCACTCTTGGTACATGATGATTAATGATGTCTAGGTCCATGGGCCATTTAAACAGCATATCTATGTATGGTGTCTTTTCCGCCACCACCTTCTCTCCCATGCAAAGGTTCACTTGGAAATAAAATTGTGGAAAGGTAGATATGCTAATATACTCCAGCTCCTGTTTTGTGTGAGTCAGAAGTGCATGGCTGTATTTTTGTGACTGTATTAAGTATGTGAGCAAAAATTTGGTACCTAGCTGTCACAAGGGCTTTTGTAATAAGGCCCTCAGCTGGGCCCAGTTTGGATACCCCTGTATTACCAAAAAGGAGAAAAAAAAAGTTAACTTTAAAAAAAAATTAATTGCCAAAGTGAAAATCAGTTTGGTGTATCCATTGCACTTTTGTGGCCTGCACTCTCAGCTTGAATCCTCTGAAGAAAATCAGGCAAGAGGTCCCTCTACTCATCACAGCTCCCTATTATGATGTTTTACTAGGATGGGCTTGTTTCTGACCCAGCTGCTTTGAGGAGTGAGTGCCAATATGGGATATCTGTTTTTGCTCTACAGGAAAATTCAAATATAAAAGGGAGTGTTCTCCAACAGTGGATGCAGAATGTGCATGTAAGGATGGGCATCGCTGTTTTGGAAAAGACTGTTCTAAATGTGTAGAAAACTGTGCAGTAGGTGAAGAGCCTCTTGAAGAAGGTAAGGCTGCCTTTGTCCCATTACTCTATGTAAAACTCTTAGGTGCTAATAATAGTAGAAAAGACCATGTGACTGTTTGCAGAATTGAGGCCTTATTGTATTATTTGCTGGTCCGTTAGCTCAGTAAAACTCCATTAGCATAGGTAGGGCCCTACCAATTCACAATCCATTTTGGTCAATTTATTGGTCATAGGATTTTAAAAATCATAAATGTCATGATTTCAGCTATTTAAATCTGAAATTTCAGAGTGTTGTAACTGTAGGGTTCCTGACCAAAAATGGAGGGGTGTGTGTGTGTGTGTGTGTGTGTGTGTAGGGGCGGGGGCGGGTCGTCGCAAGGTTATTGTAGGGTGAGGGGGTTGGTACTGCCACCCTTACTTATGTGCTGCTGCTGGAGAGCGCTGAAGGCACAGCCGCCGCCAACAGCAGCGCAGAAGTAAGGATGGCATGGTAAGGCATTGCCACCCTTACTTCTGCACTGCTGCTGGCAGGTGTGCTGCCTTCAGAGCTGGGTGTCCAGCCAACAGCTGCCGCTCTCAAGGCAGCACAGAAGTGAAGGTGGCAATACCACGACCTCCCTAAAATAACCTTGTGACAACCCTGCAACTCCCTTTTCGGTTAGGACTTCCAGTTTGAGAAAGGCTGGTCTCCCCTGTGAAATCTGTATAGTATAGGGTAAAAGTACACAAAAGACCAGATTTCATGGTGGGAGACCAGATTTCACGGTTCATGATGCATTTTTCATGGCTGTGAATTTGGTAGGGTCAGAAACATAGGCCTTGGTCCTTTAGAATACCAGTGACAAAGAAAAGATACTTGCAGAACTCTGGAATAGCAAGAATATTCTGGCCTTGGGGCACAGTTCATAGGATGCTAGTTGACTCTTCAGAATCTTGAAATACATTAACAGAATTAGTTCTGTCAGTTCTTCCAGTTCAGGGGCCTCAAGCAACTTGTTTACAATGAAAGCCACTTATGAAAATACTTACTTTAGTTAATATAAGAACTGTGCTGATCCTCACATTTTTGTTTTTACAAGCCATTGATGATGAAAATTGATATATAAATGCACCATTATTTTTGATCAGCTGTACAATAATGTCTCTTGCACCATTTTAAACTTCAATTTATATAAATGGTAACTTTTGTATTTGTCATAGGTTGCCAAAAATGTCCCAATGGGACATTTAACAATCAGACCAATGGTCCCTGCAGACAATGGACAAAGTAAGTACTTTTTTAAAAAAACAAGTGATTATAGCTTTGAGGTCTGGGTTTAATTCATTTTCATACATCTTTCTTTTTTTTTTTTTAAACATATTTAAGATGCCTTCCAGATAAGGTCCTGGTGAATGGGACTAATAGGAGTGATGTGGTTTGTGGACAAGCTTCAGAAACTATGACTCCAGCCACCATTTCCATCATAGTCCCTATCCATGTACAAGGTGAGTTATTGCATAATAATTCCCCGTTAGAGTGAAATAGTTACAGCTTGTCTTGGAATTAGCTAAACTATAGCTCTCATGCTTATAACTGAACTCAAGGGTCCTTTTATTTGTCTCCAGTCTCACAGATTGGTCCAGCAGCAGCAACTCTGAGCAGTAGAAGCAAAAAGAAAAGTAGCTCTAGCTGTTCAGGGACAAATAATCCAGCTGCTTCCATTGCAGGGGAGCTTTGTTCTGCAATCATTTTTAAGGAATGTTTTGCTTCTTAGGGAAGGATCTTCAGGTGGTCACCATCGGCATCGCTATTACTGGGGCTGTGGTGGTGTGTATAATGTTTCTGCTACCTTTGTATGTGTGCTTCAGCATCTGCGACAAAAAGAAACTACCTGCTATGTTCAAGAAAAGTAAGACATGCTACCTACAAATTCCTTTTCCTAGTAGTGGGCAAGCAGGCAAGAATACAGGTTTAAGAGTTTCCTTAAAAAGTAGCAGCATAGTTGAACTTAAATGTGTTCTTTGAAAGTCACTACACTGTGAAAAGAAAACTAGGTTTTAGATTTTTATTTAAAAATAAAAAACAAAAACAGGCTGTTGAGAGGAAATTGGCTTTAGAAATGTTACAAAGGTGGTCTCCCGTGGCCCTTTGGAATTTGGTAGTGACTGGAACAGGGTGAGTAATTTATTTTTTGTGAGTCAGCCAGCAAATTAAAAATCAGAAAAAAAATTGGTTCAGTTCAGAAAATGTTCAGAATTTGTATGCAAATTGGAAGAGACTATGTTGGATCATCTGTTTAATTTCTGTCAGAATAAGTGTGTGTGTGTCCATCCATGTTTGTCCCCTTTTAACCTTTATCCCAGTGATTTAGTGCACTTGCCTGGGATGGAGGAGAACCACATTTGAATCCACACTGTGGAGCAGGGACTCAAACTCACATCTCCTCCCTCCCAAATGAGCATCTGAAGGACCAGGCTATAGGCTATTCTGTGTGTTGCTCTCAATCTCTCCTGTTGAAGTTGTTCCACTACGTATTAACTACTTAAATATTCATTGGGCCAAAGAGAAAGTGAAAATGACTTTATAGGCTGGTGATTAAGGCACTTACTTGGGAGGCAGGCTATGAAAACTTGAATCTTCTCTCTTCATGATGCAAAGTGGTCTGTCAAGTGCCCTAACCACTGGGCAAAAGGTTAGGAGAAGGACATACAGACACACATGGGTTTCTGAAGCTGGTCCTGAAAATGTTTATATTTGCTGTCCGTTCAGATTGTAAGCTTTTTGGAGGGCTGAACCTGGGTACACTGTTACCATGTTGGCACTAAACTAAACTAAACTATATATAGTGTGTGTATGTATACATGTGTGTACACAAACACACACACACACACACACACACTTTGAACTATCAGCTGAAAATTAAATCAGATATTTGAACCATGAGACGTTCATGGGATGGGTAAGAAAAGTAGAATTAAGCATGTACACGTGCTGTTGTAGTCAAACAGCAGTTGACTGTGTGTGTATATTTAAATCTCTGCTGGTTATTTCCATTAGTAGAAATTTCATGAAAGAAATTACGAGTAAGATCAACCCTGCATCTGATAGGTTTCATATATGGATTAGAATAAATCCACAAAGTTGGTGCCAATAGTGGTAATTCAATCTACAGGGGAAAGCAATATTGTTCTCTGAAATCTGGAGATTCCATGCTGCCAGCTCTCCTCACCTCAATGAGAGCCTCCTGTGCATTGAAGAAAACAAAGCACAATAGACTAACTTACCAGGAAATATCTTTGGAGAAAAAGGCAATTTCAGGGAAAAGAAGAGAACAATTCTGAAGAACTTGTTAACACCATACAGTTCCTGCTGAGGGAAAATGAAATATGAGTGATTAAAAAATGCAATTCAAGTTAATCGTCTCTTTCTGTTTAGTGAATGTAACACCTGAGCAATCGACTCAGGAGGAGGATGCCTGCAGCTGCCGCTTTCCAGAGGAAGAACAAGGAGACTGTGATGACTGTAGCAAATCCAAACTATTCAAGGATTCCTTGGTGAATTAGAAACTGGACTTTCTAAGGAAGCCAGTTGTGGTTTCCTTTCAGAGCATTGGACAGGAGTCTGGTTACATAATGGGTTGGGGGGGAGGGGAAGCAGAAGCAGGTTAAGTGAATTTTAAAACTTATGGACTGAACAATGCAGTCGATGGTGGATGAAGCAGGTCTTTCTCAGTACATCACTGTCCTACAGACAGAAGAGTTGGTCTTTATATTTAAAAAAAACAAACAAACTAAAATAAAGCCAAAAAACCACACACCTTTTTAAAAATTAGCCCTTGCCAACATCTCTAATTCTAATGAAACTCTCTGGGCAGCATTTTTGAAATGAAAGCAAACTTGCTAACTTTTTTTCATATGCTGGGAATAATATTTCTAATATATTATGATTTGCTCTAGAGACTAAAAAGCATCAATAATACAGGAACCACAAGCCAAACTGCTCTTCTGTTACCTCTAGTAGATGTCTATGGTATAGCTTACTTATTAAAGTTTGGGAGTGAGAATAATGTTCCTGAAGTTACAGACTAAACACTGACTACAGCTAGGTACAGTGCAGGCAGCCAGCGTACAAGCTTCCACCACTTTGCTCTTTCCAATACATTTCATGTCTGGAACTATAAACCTTCCTAATTTGTGCTCAGCTATCACACTGATGGGTGTGGTATAAAAATCTAGATTGATACTATTTCAACTCCCAGAAGTCCCATGCCCTGGGAATGAACTTCTATATCCTGCCCTACAGAATTCTAACTAAACTGGAATAGGAAAGGAATATTAAGTTAGGAAGGAAAGTTAAAAGGAATATGGTAAGTCAGGGTTGTCAAATGCCTCAGAACACCTTTTCTGTGCTTTCCAAATAGCTGTTGTAGTGATTGGCTTTGTAGGTGGCGTGGATACACTAGGGGGGGCAAACTACGGCCCAGGGGCCGCATCCGGCCCTTGAACTCCCGCCAGGGAGCAAGGTCCAGGACTTGCCCCAGTCTGTGGCTTGCCCTGCTCCGTGCAGCTCCTGGAAGCAGCAGCATGTCCCCCCTCCAGCTCCTATACATAGGGGAAACCAAGAGACTCCACATGCTACCTGCATCCCAAGTACTGCCCCCGCAGCTCCCATTGGCCGGGAATCACGGCCAGGGGCGGCACCTGCGGACGGGGCAGTGTGCAGAGCTGCCTAGCTGCACGTCCGTGCAGAAGCCGGAGGGAGGACATGCTGCTGCTGCTGCTGCTGCTTCTGGGAGCTGTTAAAGTAAGCACCAGCTGGAGCCTGTACCCCTGACCCCCTCCCACGCCCCAACCCTCTGCCCCAGCCCTAATCTCCCTCCTGTCCACCGAACTCCTTGATCCTAGCCCCACCCCGAACCTGCCCCCCACAGCCCCATCCCACACACTGAACTCATTGCTGGACCCACCACCGACCCCCAGCCAGAGCCCTCACCCCCTCCCATACCCCAACCCCCAATTTTGTGAGCATTCATGGCCCGCCATACAATTTCCATACCCAGATGTGGCCCTTAGGCCAAAAAGTTTGCCCACCCTTGGGATACACTGTGACAGGTTATTAATTTGATCTAAGAACATGTGAGTAGTGCAACTGGACTGCTTCATCCTTTTGATCTTAGAATATTATCCTCTGATTTTTGGATATGTTAAATACAGTACATATATTGCAGGTACAATACATGTATACTATAACTTACTATGTTGCTAATTTTATTGGTAGAACTATGACGTTGGAAATATTTTCATGGCAGAAAGTGTATCTGCCTTGATCAGTCACTATTGCTTTTAATTTGAATAAGAATGTGTATGTTTGAGTCATGACATTGGCAGTGATAGTTGTACCCTTTTTCAGCACCATAAATGTATATTATATTTTTTTCATTAAATGTTATTCAAAAATATAATGAGTCAACTAAATCAACATGTCATGTAAAGACTGGTTTTGGTGCGTTTGTTTTTTAAACTAGGCAAGATACATTCCTTCTGGCAGATGAATGAGAGCTCAGTCACTCCCTCCATGCAAGAGAAGCCTTATGTAGCAGTAATTTTTCACCAAACCCACGCTCGCTGGTTTTGATTAAATTTGTTTGTAATTGATTACAAAGCAAAATGTAAGAAAAGAAGAGTCTGGAACTGAAGCCCTGCCTGTAAAGTTACATATTTACATATATTTAAATAAGATTTAAAAAAAAAATAAAATAAAACTTTTCCTATATTTTTTCTCCTCTCAATTAATGTGTTGTCAAACAGGAGAATGAGTGAGCTGTAACAAAAGTCATATTTGCAGGTTTTAAGATGTAATGACCAAGGAGTGAAAAAACCTACCACCCTATTTATAAATGAATGTGTGGCTCTTGTAAGAAGTTCAGAATGTCACAGGTTACCCTGTGATCAGTTTCTAATCTAGAACCTCAGCAGTGGTGTTTTCCCTGAAAACACTTGCATCAGTTAGACTTTGGACACACACAACTCTATCCATATCTTCAGGTACTTGAAATTCTTATTCCCTTTTCCTTCACTGCACACACACTACAGTACTTCTTCCAAGCTGTTTATTGATTGATTGATTTTTGGAGACAAGGCATGTGGGGTAATATCTTTTATTGGACCAACTTCTGTTGGTGAGAGAGAGAATGTTTTGTGCTCACATAGAGCTCTTCTCCACGTATGATTGATTTAATGACATTTACTTTTCACACCTAATTTGTGTCCTCTGGGTTATGCTGAGCATTTAAGCTCCATATAAAATTCCATTGAATTGAAATATAAAGTTCTTGGGGCACATCCTCAGCTAGTAAATTGACTCAACAGGGCTTGACAGTTTAGGGGGCAGATTCTAGTAGAAAGTGTTTCTAAGAATAAACATTTGTAGAGATTACTTTGACATAAGTATTCTGCCAGTAAATTAAAGGCTAGTATGTGGGGCATTTAGTTAGTCAATTCTGGTGCTGTGGAAAAGAATGAGAGCCAGAGCTAATGAAAAAAATAAGTGGCCAAGGAGTTCAGCTGTGAGCCTCTTTTGGCTAACTTCCATTTAAAAAACTTCTATTTTATTTAACTTGAAATATGAAGGGCATAATGCATACATGTACAAGTAGGTTTATAAAACGAGCTTGAAATTAACACATGGTACAAATGCAAAGGAAGGTTCAGAACACTACCAGGGCATTTCCTACAAGGGACACAGTTCTTATTTGCCAACAGAACTGCTGAACAGCAGCCTGTGCTACTGGATTTTATGAAAGGTGCAAGAAGCAGAAAATGAACACACATGAAAGTGCAAAACTAAAACATTAGCACCAATTTTAAACAATGTGCTTTGCACTTCAATATGCTCCATGTCAAAAACAAGGTAATCTCAAGTGAATAATATCTATAGCAAATCTATTTAACATCTCAAAACTTTTACAGCATTTGAATTATCAATAGTAATCTGTAAAGTGTCTTTATAAAATATTAAAATCTTAGCCATGGGCTCATGTACTCCCTAGAACATATTCCAGTAGTACCTGCCTTTACTATATTCACAATGAATGGCCTGTTCCCGCTCTAGATCCCAGAGAAGTACATGTTCTTCTGAAATAATGGTGCTTTTGAAAAACCCTCATTTATCATCATGTATATTGTAGATACAGCTGAAAAGCTCCTTTCCCTTTCAGCATGTCAGAAGTGTCTACTGCAGTTTGCAGTATCACATGCAGTCTCCTCAACTTACATGACAGTCTTCAAGAGAAATGTTAAGCTATCGTTCACATCTTTTCAAGTTTAATTTCTTCAATACTTTCTGGAAAATATTTTCAAGACATTTTCTTCTCTTATGAAAAAAATGAGGTAAGTTTGTCCAAGCAGTATTGAGGAAAATATAATGAGCAATTAGGTTGCACATGTCTAGTCTCACTGCAGTTGTGCTGAAGTCTTAATTCTAACAAGACAAAATAAGGAATTCAGATCTAATCCCACTGGCAGGTAAACAAGTAATATACTGTACAGTTGTATTTCAACTGCAATAGTAGCATCATAGTTCAACTCAATAATTCATGATGGCACATCTAATTGTTTGAAACAATTTGCTCCCTAAAGATCCTGGAAAAAGTGGCATGCAGACTTTTGGATTCCTCCCTGATTGTATTAACAACAACATGACAAATTACTTCTCTCAGAGTTAAACTTTCATCTAAAACTGAATTTTAATATACAGCAACTATGATGATTCAATGTCCATTAACACACAGGAATAGCAACCTCACTGTGCATCCACCAGAGTTCCGTAAAAGGCTCCACCAAAGTAATAAAGCAAATCTTGAACAGGGAAGGAATTGCATTATGTAGATCTGGTCATTGGTAATTAAGACAGAAAGAAGGACTCATCATTCAACACACAACTATGGCGAAGAAATATATTTTATTGTTGCTAGAGGAAGTAGGCTCTAGGATTCACTGCTGCTTACAGCCTTCCTTCTTGTCCCTGGATTTTTGGTGTCCTAGCTTTTCAGGCTGACATTTGGTCAGTGAAATAAAGGCAGGTCCAATGGTATCATCCATATAATCAAAGAGGCCATCAACTGGAACAGTGTGTGACTGGGCAGCTGCAAAAAAGAAGGAATAGAATGAATAACTCCAGCTGTATTAGAAATGGCAGGAGGACTAAAATGAGCCACTAGGTGTCACGGGTTACAGGTATAAATTCCTCATTTAAAAAGTGTTATTTGAAAGAATGGGAGAGATTCTAAGACCAGAAGGGGACCAATATGAACATCTAGTCTGAGCTCCTGTGTAACACAGAACTAACCCAAAAAAATTTCTACAGCATATCTTTTAGAAAAACATCCAATCTTGATTTAAAAATTGCCAGTGATGGAGTATCCACCATGACCCCCATAAATTGTTCCAATGGTTAATTATGCTGTTAAAATTTATACTTTATTTTTCAATCTGAATTTTTTCTAGCTTCAACTTCCATTGGCTCATGTTATATAATACCTCTCTGGTAGACTGAAAAGCCCATTATTAAATATTTGTTCCCTTTGTAGGTACCTATAAATTGTAATTAAGTCACACCTTAACCTTTCTTTGTTAAACTAAATAGAACTGAGCTCTTTGCATCTATTGCTGTAAGGCAAGTTTTCTAATCCTTGAATCATTCTTGTGGCTCTTCTCTGATCCCTCTCCAAATTTATCAACATCCTTCTTGAATTGTTGACACCAAAACTGGATATAGTATTCCTGCAGTGATCAGACTAGTGCGTAATACAGAGGTAAAATAACCTCTCAACTCCTACTCAAGATTCCCCTGTTTATACATCTCAGGATTGCATTAGCTCTTTTGGCCACAGCACTGAATTCATTTTCAGTCGATTATCCACCACAGCCCACACATCATTTTCAGAGTCACTGCTTCCCAGGGTACAGTCCCCCTCACCCCCACCATTCTGTAAGTATGGCCTACATTCTTTATTCCTAAATATATACATTTACCTTTAATCATATTAAAACAGATAGTTTGCTTGCACAGTTTACCAAATGATCCAGATTGCTATGTATCCGTCACCTATCCTCTTTATTTATCACTCCTCCAATTTTTCTCAAGTCATTGTTTACAGGCAGAGTTACTGTTTCCCCATATATAATGTCATCACATTTGCCAAATGTACACTAGCAATCCAGTGCTGATGAGGAATCCTATCATAAGAGATGTGAGGATTGGACTTTGTACACAAGTGGACCTACCGGAAACTATGGCACATGTGGGATAGTGGGAACATTAGATTAATGAGGGTTCAGATTTCATTTTATATAGGTAATAGAAAAAATATCAGAGAGAGATTCCAACACCACTCCTGCATGGACTGGAATGTGAGAAGACAGTTGGCTTTATTAAGCATTAGATTGTGGAGCTAAGCATGGCTAATATTATTACCATGGGAGCAGGATGCAAACACTTCAGCAGGTGGTTTTGTCTTTTTTGACTTAAAAGTTGGGTCCAGATCTTCATCAGTATTTGGAGGAAATTGTTGCCTGTGGAAACGTTGAATGTTACAGCAGATTTACATACTTTTGCCTTTTTATTTGCATCTTTAGCATTTCATATTTGTAAGTTTTCTTCTCCAAATGTCTGAAGACAGTTTCTGAACGTATATGTTTACAGAACTAAGATAGCTAGTCATTTCTTATCTGGGCAATCTTGATCTGAAACTTGTACTGTTCTATTTCAGTCCTCTCTTACAGCAAGAGTAACTCTTACTCTCACCTCATACCTCCTAGAAGAACATTCAGGGGTATCTTATTACCATGCCCCATGTATGTCTCTATTAGTGCATTCAGGTTGTTTTGTGGTGGGCTATAACATAGATTAACTTCTTTAAGGTAAACTTTGATTATTCAGAATTCAGAAGCGTCTCCTGAAGTTGGAATGCTGGTATATCAAAATTTGGATTTGTTCCCTAATATATTCAGATGGAGTTTACAAGAACACATTTCAGCTGCAACTTTAAGTTCTGGACACACTGTAGCATGTATTTCTTGTTCTTTTATCTACCTTGAGTGACTGATACATCAACATTGTACATTAGTTTAGACAGGGAAAGTACTGGGAAAATCATTGAATATCTTGGATCTTTATTTCCTCAAACTGCCCTTTGAACTGTTATGAAACTGAGACCCCATTGCATGCAAAGAGACTGCGGTATAGAGAGAGCATTGCACTAGCTGGAAAATAACTCTTCTACACAAGGCTCTAAAACTTTACCCCTCACAAGTATACAAGGCCCTAAAATAGTCCAGAATATATACATACAAGAGATTACTAGTCTGAATAAAAACACCTACTTTGTTCTGTCTATGCTGCCTCCTTGTGTTGGGAAGTCTGACCTTTCCAGGGTCTGACCTCTGACTGGGGATCCAGGTACCTCAGCATCTAGCCATACATCTTTATATTAAAACAATAACAAGAGTTTATGCTCACTTGATCCATGAGACAGAAGACAGACAGGCAGCTCTGTGGTGTACATTGACCAAGGAGGAAGGTTATTAAGATCTATAGTGAGACCAAGCTTGAATAATTTGGTTCTTATAATTTTGTGTAGATTCATGAAATCCCCCAATTGGTATTAGGAACACACTATTGTATTTGAATTGTAACCTGCCAACACTTTGAAGGTAAACTTTTGACCCTATGTTACTTATACTGTGCTGTCTACATGTTAGCTAATTAATCTTCATGACCTCCCAGTGAGAGATGGATTATCATCCCCATTTTATAGATGGTGGAATGGATACTAAGAGGTTCAAGACTTGTCTCACAAGTCAGCAAGTCAGCATCTGAACTAGAGTAAGAATGCAGCCCGTGAAACCATGCTGCCTCATTGATAAGCCAAAGGCTGAGAGCTAGCAAAGAATTTCATTTCAGCCACATTTGCTACTTCTGATGTATTGGAAAAAAGTCAGTGTTACTGAGTCCCTTGGGATACACCAAAGAGCAGCACAGTACTCACAAAAGCTTATGCTCAAATAAATTTGTTAGTCTGTAAGGTGCCACAAGTCCTCCTTTTCTTTTGACAATACAATAAGTAGAAGCACTGGGTGCAAACCGACTTATGAAAGATACCTGTAATATACAATGTTTTGCAAATGCTAGCTAGAAGTCTCTGGCATGTCAAATCCTACTCACAGCTTCAAGAAATCCCTCTCCTTTTGTGATAATGATACTCCTTCCCTTCTGCCACACAGTTGCATGAGTTGGCTTCTGATATTCAGAAGGCAAAGGAACATAAGCACATGCTACCCCAGATCCAAAAGTGCATCACTCCCAGGAGCAAACCATGGTCAGCACTGGCATGTGTCATATGTTCTGACTGTCCGTTTTAGATCACATGGCTACCCACAGCACTGCCCTGGACAATCCCCTGGATGCTCAGAGTAGACACTCCTTGTCCTGTGCCACATTTGGCTGTCAGCATTATAGTTTCATTTTTTTATTCAGAGACAAGGTGGATGAGGTAATATCTTTTATTGGACCAACTTCATTTTTTATTCTTCATTTAAGGAAATTGTAATTCAGTAGCTGAAATTCACATGTCTGATCTCATCCCAAATGAAGCAGGGAATGGGGAAAGATCCCCTACCTTTCCCAAGTAATGATACAACAATGAATAGTTTTTCCTTAAAAAGGTAAATACTTCATGGGACTTTTCTTGAAACTAACCTTAATGTAGTTCAGAGGAATTGCTGAACTCTAATAATGTTAGCAACTTTGCCAGAGACTAAAGGGGTCTGAAAATTGGGAGCTGGTTCTGAATTAAGGCCTCTAAGTTCATTCAAATAAATAGTTTACAGTTATACTTTAGACAATATTTCTTTCATCCCACAGCTAATGTTAGAATTCATTTCAGCCATTGACTGCATAATGGAAATTGCTGCAGGTTGCTTTAAACCGCTGCTCCCTCAGTGTGGGTGTTTTGAACTCTGGTAGGTGTCTGCCCAATAGCACTGTGTGATGAAATCTTTCCTTCCGGGGGTGGTATCGCTCAGACCAGTGAGCTTGTTAGCTAACCACCACAGCTAGAGAGCAAGTGTGTGTAAGAGGTTGCAAGCAGGGCCAGCTCCAGGCCCCAGCTTTCCAAGCAGGTGCTTGGGACGGCGTTTAGAATGGGGCGGCAGTCCGTGTCCCGCGGCAGCTCTGCCACTCTTCATGCTGCATCGGCTTTGTCAGCGACTGCTTGGGGCGGCAAAATGGATAGAGCTACCCCTGGCTACAAGCACTCTCAGCCTTATGATCTCATCTGCAATCACCTCTCTGTCTACTACCATGACATCCACATTAGACCTTTACATGTTAGGGGTGTTAAGCAGCCTTCCCTCTAACCTGAAGGTTATTAGGGTAGCATAGTTCAATGGCTGGCACCAATTTAAGGTTTTAATTTGAAACAGAATTTTTCAGGAATGGGAGAATCTGAGTTATCAAAATAAATTTGTAGCCATTAACCAGGCTGACCAATTCAACTCCTATTCTCTCCTCCAGATCCATATAAGAAGTATCCAGGCCTCTACTTATTGAGCCAGACAATTAGATGCCTGCCACAGCTCAAAGAAACACACACTATTCTTTGTTGCTTCAGTAGATCTGGAGAACTTTGAATAGAGGTCAGCTGCTTGGATTCCTCACTACCCCTCAGAGAGAAAAGGGTCAAGCATTACCAGCTCCTCATGTGGCTGAAGTTTCTCTTAATTCTTTGTTTTTTTCTACCCCACTCTCCTGCTGGGTCCCTTCTGCCTGAGTCTTTGGTTCCATCAGCTGATGATATATTCCCATGAGCTCCTTTAGAATAGAATATCACCAATTCTTCCAGTGAATAAAGCACTGAAGCTTGACTCCACTTGGCATGGACAGCATTAGATTATGTAAATTACATCTTTGTGATTACTGTGAACAGCTGTGCTGGTAATTGTGTCAACTGTGCAGAGGAGCTCCAAAACCCAAAACCAGGGCTTGCCAGAACATGGAGATTGCTTTGTAGGAAATGAAGGGGACTGGTTGTTTTATTTTTGAACTGGTGAGGAGCAGAGAAACTTTCAAGCATTTTGCTTATTTTTCATTTCTATTTTTCCTATACTAACCTCCACAGCTTGTTTTGATGCCCTGATCTGTCAGGCATCTCCTCTTCTCTGATCAGTAAGCCTTTAGGGGAATTTTGTTTCTGGCACCTACCTTGCAAAAATATTTTTGGGACAGATAGGATAGAACCCTTGGGACAGATTTCCACATTATTTTGTTTGCTGTAACTATAAAAGCACAAGTATCAGAGGCATAGACGTGTTAGTCTGGATCTGTAAAAGCGGCAGAGAGTCCTGTGGCACCTTATTGACTAACAGACGTATTGGAGCATAAGCTTTAGTGGATGAATACCCACTTCGTCGGATGCATGGGGCCCATGAAAGCTTATGCTCCAATATGTCTGTTAGTCTATAAGGTGCCACAGGACTCTTTGCCGCTATAAAAGCACAGAGGACTCTATGTACGGTCTTCAGTCTCATTAGCTAGGTCTTTTTGTGACCTGGAGTATTTTGTCCAAGTGATAGACACTTAACATGTTACCTTCTTGTCCTTGCTTCTCCTTGGCTCAGATAAGTTGTTCCCCTCATCACTGTTCTCTGTCTCCAGGTTTGTCTCATGAGATCTCCACTGGGCTTTCAGTTCTTGGTTCTGCATATATCTAGCAGTCTCCTGGAGTGTCATGAGACAGTGTGAAAGAATGTTAGCTCTCACTGAGCACACAAACATGGTTTTAAAGGTCCAAAAACAACCTGGACAGAGATACAGACATGCAAACATGGGTCTACACTACGAGTTTAGGTCAAATTTAGCAGCGTTAGGTCAATTTAACCCTGCACCCGTCCACATGACCAAGCCTATTTTGTTGACTTAAAGGGCTCTTAAAATAGATTTCTGTACTCCTCCCTGGAGAGGGGTTTAGCACTAAAATTGACCTCACTGGGTCGAATTTGGGGTAGTATGGACGCAGTTCCATGGTATTGGCCTCCGGGAGCTATCCCAGAGTGCTCCATTGTGACTGCTCTGGACAGCACTCTCAACTCAGATGCACTGGCCAGGTAGACAGGAAAAGCCCTGGGAACTGACAGCAGTATGGCGTCTGCACAGAAAAAAGGCGTGAAACAATTGTCTTCCATTGCTTTCATGGTGGGAGGGGTGACTGTACCCAAAACCACCCGTGACAATGTTTTTGCCCCATCAGGCATTGGGAGCTCAACCCAGAATTCCAATGGGCAGGAGGAACTGTGGGATAGATACCCACAGTGCAACGCTCCGAAAGGCTATGCTAGCCAAAGTACTGTGGATGCACTCCGTCAACTTAATGCGCTTAGAGGGGACACACACAATCAATTGTACAACATCGCTTCCTAAAAATCAACTTCTATAAATTCAACCTAATTTCATAGTGTAGTTGTCCTTAACTACTGCCTACAACAGAAAGACAGCCCTGCATCTATCACAGGTCAAGGTGCATTACACAGGATTTCACGGCCAGCTATAAAACAAACAAATCTTCTCACCCCAAGAGGAACATGACTTTTGGCATAAAGTCACCAAATTTGGGCTTTGGTGACCCAAGGTGCGAAGTGAGTTATAGGGTCAAGGACTTCTCATGGAGAAACACCCTGCCACTAGTTCGGTCCCATTTAAACCAGGAGGCTGTTAGCTTGGGCGTCTTGGGCAACTGTAACTACTGGTTTATCACATGAGGAGGTCTCAGGCAGGTAGGATCCAAACCATTTAGGACTTTTTAGATCGAAGCCAATAGCATGAAATCAGAAGTCACCTGGCAACTAGTGCAGCTTGCAGAGCTATCCTGTGATGTGCTCTTAGCAGGAAACATTGCTTAATAAGTGGTTTCAGAGTAGCAGCCGTGTTAGTCTGTATTCGCAAAAAGAAAAGGAGTACTTGTGGCACCTTAGAGACTAACAAATTTATTAGAGCATAAGCTTTCGTGAGCTACAGCTCACTTCATCGGAGTGAGCTGTAGCTCACGAAAGCTTATGCTCTAATAAATTTGTTAGTCTCTAAGGTGCCACAAGTACTCCTTTTCTTTTTACTTTGTATAATGACTCATCCATTCCCAGTCTCTATTCAAGCCTAAGTTAATTGTATCCAGTTTGCAAATTAATTCCAATTCAGCAGTCTCTCGTTGGAGTCTGTTTTTGAAGTTTTTTTGTTGAAGGATAGCCACTCTTAGGTCTGTGATCGAGTGACCAGAGAGATTGAAGTGTTCTCCAACTGGTTTTTGAATGTTATAATTCTTGACGTCTGATTTGTGTCCATTTATTCTTTTACATAGAGACTGTCCAGTTTGACCAATGTACATGGCAGAGGGGCATTGCTGGCACATGATGGCATAGATCACATTGGTAGATGCGCAGGTGAACGAGCCTCTGATAGTGTGGCTGATGTGATTTGGCCCTATGATGGTGTCCCCTGAATAGATATGTGGACAGAGTTGGCAACGGGCTTTGTTGCAAGGACAGGTTCCTGGGTTAGTAGTTCTGTTGTGCGGTGTGTGGTTGCTGGTGAGTATTTGCTTCAGGTTGGGGGGCTGTCTGTAAGCAAGGACTGGCCTGTCTCCCAAGATCTGCGAGTGTGATGGGTCATCCTTCAGGATAGGTTGTAGATCCTTGATGATGCGTTGGAGAGGTTTTAGTTGGGGGCTGAAGGTGATGGCTAGTGGCGTTCTGTTATTTTCTTTGTTGGGCCTGTCCTGTAGTAGGTGACTTCTGGATACTCTTCTGGCTCCATCAGTCTGTTTCTTCACTTCAGCAGATGGGTATTGTAGTTGTAAGAATGCTTGATAGAGATCTTGTAGGTGTTTGTCTCTGTCTGACGGATTGGAGCAAATGCGGTTATATCGTAGAGCTTGGCTGTAGACAATGGATCGTGTGGTATGATCTGGATGAAAGCTAGAGGCATGTAGGTAGGAATAGCGGTCAGTAGGTTTCCGATATAGGGTGGTGTTTATGTGACCATCGCTTATTAGCACCATAGTGTCCAGGAAGTGGATCTCTTGTGTGGACTGGTCCAGGCTGAGGTTGATGGTGGGATGGAAATTGTTGAAATCCTGGTGGAATTCCTCAAGGGCTTCTTTTCCATGGGTCCAGATGATGAAGATGTCATCAATGTAGTGCAAGTAGAGTAGGGGCATTAGGGGACGAGAGCTGAGGAAGCGTTGTTCTAAGTCAGCCATAAAAATGTTGGCATACTGTGGGGCCATGCGGGTACCCATCGCAGTGCCGCTGATTTGAAGGTATACATTGTCCCCAAATGTGAAATAGTTATGGGTGAGGACAAAGTCACAAAGTTCAGCCACCAGGTTAGCCGTGACATTATCGGGGATACTGTTCCTGACGGCTTGTAGTCCATCTTTGTGTGGAATGTTGGTGTAGAGGCTTCTACATCCATAGTGGCTAGGATGGTGCTTTTAGGAAGATCACCAATGGATTGTAGTTTCCTCAGGAAGTCAGTGGTGTCTCGAAGATAGCTGGGAGTGCTGGTAACAGACAGCACTCCCACTTAATAAGTGGGGAGCTGATTCTTCACTAGCTGCTACTTCCAACTAGTTTAAGTGTAAAGCCCCATCTAGGCAGCATTGTACCCAACTAGCCTTGAGATGACAATGTGTAAGTAACCATGGTGAGCTCTGGATCTGAAAGGAAAGGACATAACCTGCTTCCCAAAGGCAGATAATCTCATCCACAAACATAAATTCAACTACCATCTCTCTGGAGATGACTCACAGATCTACCTCTCTAGCCCAGACTTGTGTCCTTCTCTCCAAACTAAAATCTCAGCCTCTCTGACATCTCCCTGTGGATATGTAGCCATCAACTTAAACTAAACATGTTAAAAGAGAGCTCTTAATTTTCCTCCCCACTTTCTCAATCACTCTGGATAACACCACCATTCCACCAGACCCTCAGGCCTGTAACCTCAGTGACATCTTTGACTCAGACCTCTTGCTAGATCCTCATAACCAGGCTATGTGTAAGTCTTGCAGATTCTATCTACGATACAGCCTTTTCTATCCATCCATACAGCTAAAACTCTTGTCTAGGCTTTCATCATCTTGTGTCTCAACTACTGCAACATACTTTAATCCTTTTCTCTAGCCTTGACAAATGCAGTCTTGCCCCACTGATATCCATTTGAAATATTGCTGCAATGATCATTTTCCTAGCCTGTCACTTTGACCATGTCACCCCTCTCTCTGCATCCCTTTACTGGCTCCCTCTTCTCTATCATATCAAACATAAGCTATTTGTCTTCACTTTCAAGACCTTTCACAACCTATCCCCTTCCTAACTATCTCCTCTCAGAGTCAGCTCTTATCTCCAATTGGCCGCTATCACTCACTTGTTAAAATTTTCAAACACGTACCTTTGTTATCTCCCATACTGATCTGTACACTTGGGAGAAGCTCTTGGTAAACGCCTATAAAACTAACTCATCAACCTTCTTCAAAATCCTCCCTTAACACTACTTTGCAGTGAGGCCTACAAAAACTTGGCAATGGTTAGGCTACTGGTGTGCTGAGACCACTGCCTATCATGCTGACCAATATTGTCTCTCTGTTCCTTGTAGTCCCCAGTCAGTCTGTATCTGTCTGTCTCTTGTGTTAGATTGTAAGCTCTCTGGAGCAGGGACCATCTTCTTATTCTATGTTTGTACAATGTATAGCACTATGCAGGGGTGGCCAACCTGAGCCTGAGAAGGAGCCAGAATTTACCAGTGTACATTGCCAAAGAGCCACAGTAATACGGCAGCAGCCCCCCATCAGTTCCTACGCCCAAGCTCCCAGCACCTCCCACCCACCGGCAGCCCCGCCCATCAGCACCTCCCCCTCCTTCCCCCACACCTGCCGATTAGCTATTTCATGGCATGCAGGTGGCTCGGGGGGGGAAGGGGAGCAACGAGGGCACAGCAGGCTGAGGGGAGGGAATGGGAACAGCTGGAGTGGGGGCAGGGCCTGTGGCAGAGCCAGGAGTTGAACAGTGAGCACCCCCCAGCACATTGGAAAGTTGGCACCTGTAGCTCCAGCCCTGGAGTCGGTGCCCATACAAGGAGCCGCATTTTAACTTCTGAAGAGCTGCATGTGGCTCCAGAGTCACAGGTTGGCCACGCTTGCACTATGGGATCCTGGTCTATAACTAGGGCTCCTAGGTTCTACAATCATATAAATAATAAATAATAAGAAGATATCAGAAGGAACACTTGGCAACTGCTGCTGCCAGGACATCCAGGAACAAGAGGCAGCTTAAGCCAGCACCATATTTGGGTAACCATTACAAGATTTCACATCTTATTCAAACCCCATTTTAAACTCATATTGTGCTGTGTTTTTTCCCTTATTACTGCAGTTACCACAGGGTCTGGACCTGTGTGTGTGAACGGAGGCTTTCACTTTCCTAATCTGTTTGACTCATCCAGGAACTGACAGCATGTTACAGAGATAACATATACGTCTTCAAGGATTTGATGCGTATTTGTTCTGATGCCAACAACTGGGCCATGAAGTGGCATTGGCTTTGGAAGCTAAAGAAAGCAGTGCGTTTCCCCCTTTTTTGAAGTATTTTTAAGGAAGAGCCACCTCCTTCTTCCGCAGTCCTGGAATTTTGCCCTGATATCCCCCACATTATACACACACACTCGGGCCAGGAAGACATTTTCTAACTGCCAAGAAAAACAAATGAGAGAAATGTGAACAGCTTGCATTTAGCCTGTACCTCATCCTGAGCCACCTGGGCTGCTCGATAGTTGTCATTGCATTCTTGGTTCCTCCTTGCTCTCTGCAGAATAGATTAAAAAGTTTGTTGAAAATCAATAGTAAGAGATACTAATGGAAAGCAGGCAGCAGCAACAGCTCCAAGGGGCAAAGGGAGAAATCTATGCTATTTCTATGCAAAGTGACTTTTTTGGTTTTATTAAAAATAGATCTTAATATTCTGAGATACTGAAGTTGTTTTAACCAGTAGCCTGTCACGGTGGCCTGTATATGGACTCAAGGGTATATGTACTTTAGATAATGAAGATAGGATTGTTTGTAGCACACAATCCCATAGAAAAATATAATCAAATTAGAACTTCCAATTTGAGAAACACCACTGCTGAGGTCTAATGTGCTTCCTTTCTGCTCAAGGTTCACCTACTGCATGAGTCTACTCCTTTTCCTGCAGTCTCTGAGACAGTTCTTCATTTTGTAGGAACTGCTCCTGATTCCCAAGTTCTAGTTCTGCCATCTGCCATTTCAGGGGGTTAGTGCTGCAAGACTGCTGGGGATTCTCATCTGAACAGAACTGCAAAATCACAAGTATCAAACATGATTGAAAGAGACCAGAAGTGGGTCCATCAGAAAAGCAGAGTTGGTCAAAAAGGAAGCTATTGCTAATGGTAATCCCAAAACTTCCCAATCTCAGCATGCTGGATCAAAGAATAATCAACAATGACAAAACTGGGAAAAAGTCCCAAAGAGAAGTAACACAAGTCAATCAGCCTTAGCAAAAATTCTCCCTTCCAAAACAAACACTGCATTTGGCTTTAGCATCCTTTGACTCTCTCAAAAGCTTTTATAAACACAGTGAAACCGGACTGGCCCTCCATCACTCAAGAAGAGCAGAGAGAGAAGCGGTGATGATTTTCTTGTTCCTCTAATTAAAGAAAAGGAAGTTTTTGACTTGATTTTTGTTCGCTCAATATCCACTGAATTCGGTTCCCCGAGACACTGTTTCATTATAGGGTTCCCAAAGCCCAATACACTCCCCCTGCTATTGAACATGTGATGACTAAAATGAAAATCCTGTCACAAAGATCTACTATGCTGTGGAATTGTCTATCATAGTAAGTGGCAAAAGCACCATAACTTGGTACACTTTAAACAAGACTAGACAAAGAATATAGATAGAGAATAATCCTAACATGGCCAAAGGGGAATGGTCTACAAGAGTGTATTAAATGGCATTTTCCGTTTCTAATTCCTGTGATTTGTTGGTGCTGCTGTAATAAAATATATGAATAATAATAAACAGTGAAACTATTATTCCCATTCGGATACACTATTTGGTGGTCAAATTCTTTTACCATTGTGTCTTTGCATGGGTAGCGTTAGTTATACTTGTAGGCTGCATTTTCTAATGAGAAATCCCAGATAAGGTTAAACTCCAATGCATCTAATTACTAGTACCTGATCTGAGGCCAGGGTTTCCTTTCCTAAAAGGGAGATGTGAGAGACCCATCCTATTTTGGCTCTACTGTGAACATGGCCATCCTTCGGGGGTGCAGGGCCCAGGAAGTAAGTGACGAATTCGTCTCTTCTGGGACCAACCACGCCGGCCAATTGCACCAGCCTGCGGGGGCCCCCAAAGCGCAGAGCCCAGAATGGGGAGGCCCAGGACAGAAGTGATGGATTAGTCTCTTCTGGGACCAATTGCACTGGCCAATTGTGCTGGCCCGCAGGGTCCCCCAAAGTGCAGGGCCTGGATTGGTTGCCCCGATTCACCCTATCCAAGGGAAGCTCTGACTATGAGACCTATCTGCTGTCCCTAGAGCTGTGTTCAGGACAGTTCTCATTGTCTGAGCTGGCTTTCCCCAGGACATTTAGAGAAATCTCCTATATACCTTTTCTCCCTGTGTTCCCTGATTCCTTGTCCTACTGCAGTTGAACCCAATCTCCCTGTCTCAGCTGCAAGGAGAGTTTCTGGAGCCCCTCCACAGAGCTGTTTCACAGGCTCTAGTCCTCTTCAGAAAGGCTTTCCTGAACAGTACTTGGTGTCTAGTATAATGGCAGCTTTCCCTAAGCATGTTTCAGGTGACATTTTTAGCACAGGTTTCAGAGTAGCAACCGTGTTAGTCTGTATTCGCAAAAAGAAAAGGAGTACTTGTGGCACCTTAGAGACTAACAAATTTATTAGAGCATAAGCTTTCGTGAGCTACAGCTCACTTCATCGGATGCATCCGATGAAGTGAGCTGTAGCTCACGAAAGCTTATACTCTAATAAATTTTTAGCACAGTCTGAATTAATGTTACTGAGAAGCTCTTTTGAATATTT
The DNA here is from genome assembly GCF_009764565.3 of Dermochelys coriacea. Classification (NCBI taxonomy): domain Eukaryota; kingdom Metazoa; phylum Chordata; order Testudines; family Dermochelyidae; genus Dermochelys; species Dermochelys coriacea. Next base: position 23,422,561 of record NC_050085.1, on the reverse strand, counting down.
CCAGCTATGGTCTTGTTCTGGTTTGCACCATCCTCCCGTGCCATCAGCTGCATTTGGGCTGTTAGTATTAGTGCTAGGGTTGAAGCAATAATCGTCCTCTTCCTCATTGTCGATTGCTCTTTGGTTGCACCAATGACATGAAAGTTTAGCATGCCCTTGTATATACATGCAAATATAAAGTGAGGGTAGTAAGGGTTACACAGAAGATATAAACAAATTTTCACAACAGCCTTGTTCATCACATCCAAGCAAAGAAAGACAATGTGTTGGGATTGGCATGATTTTCTACATGGTCTCCTCCTCCTAACTTGAAGAAGCTACTTGATTAAGGTCAAGAGAGCAGATCCAGATCAACCCACTCTTGTGTTTCTATGCCACCAGTCCAGTCTATATACGATTCTACAATTTGCTGTGAGTAAATCATTTTTCTTAGAGCAAGAAGAGGAGGAAATATTTTATTTATTTTGCATTTTTAAGAGGGAAAAAAGCAAAAAACAAGAAAGCAAATTATGCAGGTTAAAGGTATTAGCGGAACAGCTTAAATGCAGAGAATGGCAGCATCTACAATGAAAATATCAAAAGAACCAAGACAATTTCTGCAATTTCAGCATGCTAGAATAAAAGAGCAAATAATTCAAAAAATAATTCTCCTTGAATGTACTATGGTCATTACTTCATTCCTTTCATAGCAACGAAACTATGGATATTGGATTTGCTTTGGTGCAATCAAATTATTTTGCACAATATTTTCTATGTATGAAGCCATTGCCATAAAGGCGTGTAACTTACTATTTAGTAATAACAGTCTTAAGCATATGAATAGCCACCAAAAAGAATTACTCACGTGGAAGACAGACTGATTCATAAGCAAACCACAAAATCTATTAACAACGTCTACTGTCCTCATCCCACACACATCCTCCACCCACCTAAACAAGATGCAGAGTGAATCTTTGAATACACTAATGTATTCCACACATGACTTGGAGTCAGGGGCTCTGCCACTGACTCACTGTGTAGCCTTGAGTAGGTCATTTCACCTTTCTGTTGTAGTTTTCTCAGTTGTAAAACAGGGATGATAATAATAATACCCACTCCCCCACTTCCCAGAGTGGTGTGAGAATTAATTAATATCTGTACAGTGCTCTGAACATATAGCACATTAAATACATAAGTATTAGTATTATGTTAAACAGTTCATGTGATTGCATTCAAGATGTGCATGTATAGTACTCGGAGATTTCAGTTATAAAACTACCTCTCCCTTTGCAAGTCCCCATCTCAGATAAAAGTTGGACAGCACCACTCTTATCAAAGAAAGAAAAAGCCTCTCTGAAAATTCCACATTGAGAGGTGCACATTTCAAACCACTTGAGTCAATTGGATTTTTTTTTAAAGCAGACAAGCATTTCAATCTAAAAGGAGAAACTAATCATTCCCCACTTCTTTGTGCCTCCCCTGCCCTGCACTGCCATCTTTGGGGAATAAAGGGTGACTGTTTTTAGTATGTCAAGATTCAGTACAATCTGTGTCATACAGCAGCAAAAAAACAAAACAAACAAACCCAGAAAATTCTTGACAAAGTTGAAAGCAATCCAGATTGTCTAGGATAGCTGAAATCATTGATTGGATCTGAAGGTAACCCTTGCACACATGCACTATCAACTAAATTAACTCTTTATGGTTGGCATTACGGCCCTGTCTACACTATAAAGTTTGTCAAGTGCAAATCATGTCAGCATACAGCTGCCAACTCTTCTATATCGCTCCAGTGCATGCAAACTTGGGTGCTTGTGTCAGTGCTGCGCATACGCACCATGAGTGGTTGCATCGATGTAAAATGGATGCACCACTGGTAGGAATCCCCGTGTACCCTGAGACAACATCCTGATCAATCCCTTGTGGGACATTTTCGCAGTGCTGTGGGATATCAGCAATTTGCTCAGGGATCAAGTTCCCACCACACCACTTTCTCCATCCCATCAGGGGTGGCTCTACCAATTTTGCTGCCCCAAGCAGTCGCTGCTGAATTGCTGTCATCGAAACAGTAGTGGAGCTGCTGTCGAATTGCTGCTGCGTCTGGAAGAGCGGCAGAGCTGCTGCCCAAAAACCACCATAGCGGGAAGAGTGGCAGAGCTGCCACCGAATTGCCAGCGTGGCACATGGACTGCCGTCCCATTCTGAATGCCACCTCAAGCACCTGCTTGGAAAGCTGGTGCCTGGAGCAGGCCCTGCATCCCAAAATGCTCTCCCCATTCCATAATTTCCATGCCCTTTTAAAAAACTTCTACAGTCCCATGTACTGCTTTCTTTTGCAGAAGCATGGACCCTGCACAGCTCAGCACACTTCTCATGAGCATTGCTAATATAAGATGCAGGAGCCACCTGTATTTGCAGAACTTGAACAAGTTCTGCTGCAACTAGGAGCGCAATGAGGAAGATGCAGAGTTGTTCAAGCACAAGATCTGGATGCTGATGGATGCAGAAAAAAAAAGGTGCCAGGCTGCTGCTGACATTCATGAAGCAGTTCCACATGATAGATCGCCACTTCTGGGTCTTGAGAAACGAGCCTTGATTGGTGGGATTGCATCGTAATGCAGGTTTAGGATGAGAAGCAATGGCTACATCATTTTCGGCTGCAAAAATTCCTCGATCTGTGTGCCAAGCTCATCCCAGACCTCCAGCGCAGGGACACCAAAATCAGAGCTGCACTGACAATGGAGAAGCAAATGGAAATCATGCTCTGGAAGCTTGCAATGCCACATTCTTTTCAGTAAGTGGGTAATCAGTTTGGTGTTGGAAAATCTACAGTGGGGCCATTGTCATCCAATTGTGTAAGGCCATTAAGCATCTCCTGCTATACAGGACTGTGACTCTCAGTAATGTGCAGTGGATGGATTTGCTGCAGTGGGGTTCTCAAACTAAGGTGAGGCATTAGACAGGATGCATCTCCCTGTTCTGGCACCATCTTACTCTTCCAGCCAACATATAAACTGAAAGGGTACTTTTGCCGTGGTTATGCAAGCACTAGTGAATCACTGGAGATGCTTCACTGATATCAGTGAAGGCTGGTCAAGAAAAGTACTTGACGCTCGCATCTTTAAGAACACAGGACTTTTCAAAAAGCTTCAAGCTTCCCCAACTGACACACTACCAGCGCCAATGTTGAAATGCCAACAGTGATTCTGGAGGATCAAGTCTACCTCTGGCTCATGAAGCTGTACACTGACCATCTCAACAGCACCAAAGAAAGATTAAATTACCAGCTCAGCAGGTGCAGAATGATTGTTGAACGTGCTTTTTGTAGATTGAAAGGTCACAGATGCTGTTTACTCATTATTGGAGCTCAGTGAGCAAACATCTCCATTGTTATAGCTGTATGTTGTATACTGCATCATAACTATGAGACAAAGGAGGAAAAGCTACCCCCAGGGTGGAGGGACGAAGTGGAGCAGCTGTCTGCTGAACTGAAACAGCCAGATACAAGGGCTATCAGAAGACCCAGCTGTGGAGCTATAGAGCTGACAGAGGCCCGAGACCCTTTTAACAGTCAGCCAAAGTAGTATTGTCTGATGCTTTATGAAATAATGTTTCTTGTGTATGGAGGTAAAATACGGTGGGTAACTGGCTCCTGCTATGAATTCTGTAATGGTTGGTGTAAACTAATAAAGATACTCTCTAAGTTTCCAAAAAACAGAACTTTATTGTGTGCAAAGATATTGACAGCAAAATTAAAACAGGAAAACACACAAGGTAAAAACCACTTAGCAGCACTGTAACATGGTGAAACTTACTTTAAAACCAAGTAAAAACAGAAGTAAACAGTGAACATTAATGTTCATGTATGTATATAGCAGGTTGACTCTGATCCTGTGGTTTTCACAGTTCGGTGTATGTGTGTTATGATTCTCCATGTTTTCCCCACCATGGAGTGGCAGCGGTAAGGATGCACACCATGTTGCCAACTAATGTGTTTGGGGGTGCCGCAAGCACTGACCATGGAGTTTTCTAAGGATTGGAAAAGCTACTGAGTCCAGGATCTTTGGGCATGTTAATGAATAGCGGTCTGCAACATCCAAGTTTGTGGCTTCACCAAACCCATGATGTCCTGGTGCATTTCCTGATGCACCTCTCGGTCCTCTTCCCTCCCCTGCTGAACCACTGTCTCCATTTTTGGTCCTTCTCCATGGTCATGATCACATAACCCCTCTAAGCCCTCTGTTCACTATCCAAGGCCATAAAGAATTGGAGAATCTTGCAGAACATATCCTACCTAGTCGTCATCTTCTCCTCCTGTTCAGCATCAGAACTTCACCACACATGGAGGGGGCACCCCTCAAGGCCACCATGTCAAAGGCTGCTAATATACAGTCAGATACACCATTAGATTTAGTCACAACAGACAGAGAAAGATAAGTCTCCAAATTCCTATACATTATTCTCTTAAATACCTTTAATAAGAAATGATAGCTTTGGAGTGCCTAATTAGAGCACCACTCTGTGGCTCAAAGTATGGTGAGTACGGCCTACGCTAGTGGAGAGGAAGGGAGGTATTCTTTTGCATGGAAACTTTAAATGCTAGGCTCATCAGGTATGGGTATCCGGAAAGTGCAGTGAATATTGGGAATATTTTCACAGGCAGTGGTGATTCTGGCTGATATCTGATGCTTGAGGGTGACAAAGACACAGAGAACTCAGCTGCTAGTTGTGTCCCAAAGCCACATGGGCACATATGCTGCTAGCCTGTTTACTTCAATGGAACCAGGCACAATCAAACTCCCTGCAGAGTGGGAAAGTCTCCTATTGCAGGAGAAGAAACAAGGCTGCCATTCCTAGAAAAGTTTGGAAGAGGATTGCAGAGTACAAGTATTTCCATATGATAGTTTCATAGAGTTTAAAGCCAGAAGGGACCATTAGATTATCTAGTCTGACCTCTGGTGTATCACAGGCCATTAAATTTTTCCCTGATGTCCCTATGTTAAGCCCAAAGATTTTAGAAAGACTAAACCATTTCAGTATTCAGGAGATTAACTTGTATGCCACAGGCAGAGAACAGGAAACACCAAGCTGCCACTTAATTTGGCCTGTCTATATAGAAAAGTTGCACCAATTTTTAAACCAATTTAGGTAAATCAGTGTCCCTGTGCAGACACTCTAATTTCAGTTTAAACGTAGATTATGTCAATTTATCTTAAACTTTTAAATCTGTTCCCTAACAACTGAAGCTACAGGGAAAAAAGTCATGCGCAAGCTGACATTAGAGTGTCCATCGAGTCAGTTGTAGCAGTTTAACTATATCAGTTTAAATTCACACCTTAGGCTGCACCAATGTATCTTTCTCACATAGAAAATGTTTGATATTTAACCTAAAGTTAACATTAGACTGGTTTGTAAGTATACAGAGGGATTATTTCTACTGATTATGCAATTTCTAAATGACTTTTTAAAAACAGAGTACACATTTACATAGAAATGAGAAATATCGTAAAGAATGCATATTATTTGTATGATGGTCACAGGGTTGCTTGCTAAAGGGCAATAAGTCTTAGGTAGTTTTGTATGTCTGCAGGAACCAAAGTTAATGGCTTTACTTAGCCCAATCATTGATTCTTATTTGACAATACAGATGTCAAGGCCTTAGAAGTGGTCTCTTCCAAATCACATACACAGCACTCCCTAGCTTGGGACAGAGGTCAAAAGTACAGCTGATCCTAAACCAAGACAAATAATGTAAACTGAAAATCCATCAATAGACAAATAAACCATTACAATTATATTTAACTGTGTTTTTGACACAGTGACAAGAACTCTCATATAATGTACTGAATATTGAATGATTAATGTAAAAGTCATTGCACCAAATTTTCAGTTTGATGTCTAACTTTTGAATATTTGATGTCTAGCTTTGCTAATAATGATCTCTCAAGATAAAAGGTAAAAATTTCAAAAGCAGCTAAGTCCCAGTTTTGAAAGTGACAGACACTTGGATGCCTGAATTCACTCTTAATCTATGGCAAGACTGCATGATGTGCAGAATGAACAACGGAAGCATAGTGAAATACAAACATGGTATACAATAAATTATACCAAAAAATTTTCAGTAAAATTTTCAAAAGTGCCTAAGTGACTAAGGAGCTAAGAACTTTTGAAAATTTTACTCTTAGATTCTTAAATAGTTTAAGCACTTTTAATACAAAGCTTTTAGTATCATTTACAAGATCGTTGTTCCAAACCCAAAGCCACCCGAAGTGGAGTTGAAAAAACGAGTTCACTCTGTACACAAATCTCTAAAGCACAACTTCACTTTCTTGAATCAGAGTGTGAAACAAAGACAGTGATCCTAAAAAAGAGGGAAATATACAAGAGGGGGGAAAAAAAGTCCTTCAGCACAGGGGGACAGAAGCATTTCAGTTCAACACCAGTTATCCTGAATTCTATTGTCTCGTAAGTTAAAATCCCACCAAAAAGCCAAATACAATTGTCTTCTGAGTCACACTATGAAATATGAAGAGTGGAGGAAAAGAAGCTTCCTATATTGAATCATATAAGAACCATCCCATGTAGCGATACACAAGACCGGAAAATGAAAAAAGGTACACAAACATTGTAGCCACAATTAACACATGCAACTCCTGTCACCCAACCCCCTCCTGAAAAAAATCACTCCTTTCTTGCAAAAAAATAAATACATCTCACTAAAAACAAATTAACTATTGTTACATCTTGTCTTTTTAAACATAACAAAGTGATTGAGCATGTTCAGGGAGGTTCCATGGACATGGCAAACCTCTGACTGAAAGTCTGCATTCACTAAGGTAAGAAAGCACACTATTTTCAAAAAAAAAAAAGAAAAGGAGTACTTGTGGCACCTTAGAGATTAACAAATTTATTTGAGCGTAAGTTTTCGTGAGCTACAGCTCACTTCATCGGATGCATTCAGTGGAAAATGCAGTGGGGAGATTTATATGCACACACAAAACATGAAACAATGGGTTTTATCATACACACTGTAAGGAGAAAGAAAAGGAGTACTTGTGGCACCTTAGAGACTAACAAATTTATTAGAGCATAAGCTTTCGTGAGCTACAGCTCACTTCATCGGATGCATCCGATGAAGTGAGCTGTAGCTCACGAAAGCTTATGCTCTAATAAATTTGTTAGTCTCTAAGGTGCCACAAGTACTCCTTTTCTTTTTGCGAATACAGACTAACACGGCTGCTACTCTGAAAACTGTAAGGAGAGTGATCACTTAAGATGAGCTATTACCAGCAGGAAGGAGGGGGGGAAGGAGGAAAACCTTTTGTGGTGATAATCAAGGTGGGCCATTTCCAGCAGTTAACAAGAACGGCTGAGGAACAGTGGGGGGTGGGTCTACAGTTCACATTGTGCTCCCTAAGAGCATGTCCAATCTCTAATATCCAATTTGCAAAACAGAGCATCCATTCAGTGACACAAGGAAGGATATCACAGAAATAAAGATTCAAGAAAACGCCTGATAACAGTTTATTTCAGGCAATGTGCATATTTTAAAGATACACAAGCACATATTGCCAAGCCTGGCTCTGCTGAATGTGTGTGATGCACTCAAAGAGCAGCTCATGCACTCTCTGAAATATAAGTACCAGGGCGCACGCACACACACTCTGTGGGCATTCACAACAGGTGAAAGTGTCCTGAGACTTGAATTTAATTCAGAATATTTTAGTAATTGAAAGACCTTTAAGAAGGATGCAGAAATCTGTTTTAACAATTCACACAGTCCTCATTTCTTTAGGGGGAAAAACACCTATCCAAAATGGCAATATCCCTTTAAGAACTTATTCTGTTAAGAGGTGCCTTCGGCACAAGTCCCCACCAGTGATGACATGAAGAGGCTTATCATGGCTTACCGTGTGGGAGAAGCCAGGTTGTATTGACTATTATTTCATTGGTCTGCCCAAGTTTTCAACTGATGCAATTTCTTAAACATTTCATTCGCTCCTGTGCAAATAACATCTTAAGCAGGTTCACTGAAATCCAAAGACTTCATCCATGTTGTAGTTAAGGAATCTGTCTATATTGGCTGCAGATGGCTGTACATATTTTGTGCCATTAGAGGTAGTGAAAATTCCTGCATGCCAAAATGCCAAAAATGTACAGAATCTGTAGAAACTAGAGTTTTTTAAAAAATGGTAAGGGATTAAAAAGTTTATATTTATCCACATCAAATTCCTAAATGTGATACCTAAACATGAATGGGATCTCTTATTTTGCATTATTTGACCTGTAGAAGAATACCACATGCATCACAATACTGACACCTTTCTTCTCTTGTGATATCATGCAACAATAATAAAGTTGTACTGACATTTAAATCTCAACAGTGAAAGAGAAAAAATACATTCAGATGAGCTGGATGAAGAGTATGCCTGTATCTTTCATAAAGTGGGATGGTTTCAAAGGTGAGAAGACTGCCATGCCAGCATTTGCTTCTGAGAACAAACAACAAAACAATTACCTGTATTTTGGAAGGTCAAGAGCACAAGGGCAACTTCCCTGATGGTGACTAGGACCTGCACCTCTTCTCCTAAGACAGGAATTTTAGTCTTCACCATTGTCAGCTAGACACTTGAGCTAGATACTTGAGATTGTTTTTTTGCTCTCACTCTTTCAGTTTCTTGGCTTAAACTAATAGTTTAAGAGAGATTCCTAACCTCTCTTCCAGGATAATCTTCTTTGCCATTAAATTATTCACTTTATGTTTTAAATGTATTCCTTGCAACAGAATATCATTTGCTGCCTAGCATTTTTCCTCCGAGCTGTGGTCTACCACTAACCATAGGAATATTCAAGTGAGGGTTGTTTTTTGGGCAGTGGTTTCACAGTGCTGAAACTGAAAGTCACTTTCCGAGAGAGGCTCAGGGAACACTCATTACTTTCCATTGAAAAGTGGATAAGAAAGCAAAAGTTTGACATAATGAGACAACTCCCAAATCTAGATTTAGATAAGAATACCAACAATTATTATGATGATGTTGATTATGATTATTTGCATTACCGTAGCACAGGGGCGGGCAAATTTTTTGGCCTGAGGGCCACCTCAGGTTTCCAAAATTGTATGGAGGATCGGTTAGGGGAGGCTGTGCCTCCCCACATAGCCAGGTGTGGCCCAGCCCCTGCCCCCTATCTGACCCCCCCCCCCGCTTCTCACTCCCTGATGCCCCCCCAGACTCCCATCCAACCCCCCGTTCCCTGTCCCCTGACAACCACCTGGGACCCCTGCCCCATCGAACCCCCCTGTTCCCCGACCTCTGACCACCCCGACCCCTATCCACACCCCAACCACCTCCCCGAACTCCCTTGCCCTCCATCCAACCCCCCCTTCTCCTTGCCCCCTTACCAGGCTGTCTGGAGCACCAGTGGCTGGCGGCGCTACAGCCGTGCCACCCAGAGCACCAGGACAGGCCGCCATGCCACCCAGCTGGAGCCAGCCACGCCACCGTGCAGCACAGAACACCGGGTCAGGCCGCAGCTCTGCAGCTGCGCTGCCCGGCAAGAGCTCGCAGCCCTGCTGCCCAGAGCATTGCACCGGCAGCACAGTGAGCTGAGGCTGCGGGGGAGGGGGAGCAGTGGGGGAGAGGCTTGGGGCTAGCCTCCCCAGCCAGGAGCTCAGGGGCCAGGCAGGACGGTCCTGTCAGCCGGATGTGGCCTGCAGGCCGTAGTTTGCCCACCTCGGCTGTAGCACCTGCATGCCCTAGTCACGGACCAGGACACCACTGTGCTAGATAATAATAATAATAATGGGTGGACACAACTGGGGACTTAGTGATTGGTTTGGCTCTTGCCCCCGTCTCTACACACACACTTAGGTATTGCATTAATAAATAAAGGAAACACTGCATTTGGAACAGAAATGCATTTATCTCACTTTATTAAATGTGGACAAAATTCTACCACCCTCAAATAAAAATATGTTGCTTATGCCCCTGTGACATGTAAGACTAAAACCTAATATTCCCTGAAGAAAACCACATGTCCCTCCTAACTAACTTTTAGACCACCCTACACATCTTGTGCCTTGGCTGCCTTAGAGACAACACACTCCTTGTGCGTCATCCCAGCTGGGTTTTTATATAACGACTATGCACAGAGCTCACCATGGAGCCTGTTTATAAAAATCTAAAAGTAAAGAAAGGTAAAACATATTCCATTATTACAAAACCATAAGAAAAAGGCTGGCCAGCCACAACCCAATATCTGGCATAGTTGCTCAGACTAGACCCCACCAGGCAATACACCCTTCTAGCTACAATACTGTTCTTACCCATTCTCCCCACAACTCATCTCTGTGGGCCTTCCAGCCTCATTTTAATAGTTTCCATTTGGCGTTGTCTGTGTTAAAAGCTTTAGTAAAAAAATACAAGTTTATTAAAGGGACAAGGATAGGAGGCCAAACACTGACTTCTTGGGGAATGATCCTGTACTGTAAGTCTCCCCTTCAAAATACCAGGAGTGGATGTGTCCCCGTCCCCCACTCTAAATTCACTCCTTGCTAATTCTTGTATCCCTGATACAGCAGGTAAGGTTCATTTTGCTGCGTGCCCCATGATAAACAAACCGATGCACAAATACCTTCTCTCTTCACCCTGGTTCGGTCCCTACTCTTGTTTATCATCTCCCTTTCAGGGAGGCAGGGTTTCCACTTCAATCACTATCAGCCGTGCAGTAAATCAGACACCACAGGGATGATTTATTAGTATTTGTTGTAGTACTAAGAACTATTTGATAAATAAGAATCCACTTCTGGAATGGTGAAGGGAAGCTTCTGTATGGATGGCTGCCAGGAAAGGCCAATTCATCTATGCAATAACCTTGAAAGTGTCCTTTTAAATGTTATGTTGCCTGAGAAGACCTGGGCCAGCCAGCTTCTTTAAGTGCACAGATTTATCCTAAAATTTGAGTCACTGAGGCTGTATAGACTCCATCTAATTAACAGAAACAAAAAACATCATCCATGGAGTGAAGGATTAAAGGGATTAAGCACTTGGATAGCAAAATGCAAAATTAAAATCAGCTTCTATGTGCCATTCATCTGCTGCCCAGGGTAAGTAGGACAAATACATTCCAGTGACCATTAGGAGGCCTCTTTAATTAGTCAAAAGAAAAGGAGTACTTGTGGCACCTTAGAGACTAACAAATTTATTTGAGCATAAGCTTTCGTGAGCTACAGCTCACTTCATCGGATGCATTTTCATCGGATGCTGTAGCTCACGAAAGCTTATGCTCAAATAAATGTGTTAGTCTCTAAGGTGCCACAAATAATCCTTTTCTTTTTGCGAATACAGACTAACACGGCTGCTACTCTGAAACCTTTAATTAGTCAGGTTTCAGAGTAGCAGCCGTGTTAGTCTGTATTCGCAAAAAGAAAAGGAGTACTTGTGGCACCTTAGAGACTAACAAATTTATTAGAGCATAAGCTTTCGTGAGCTACAGCTCACTTCATCGGATGCATTTGCTCTAATAAATTTGTTAGTCTCTAAGGTGCCACAAGTACTCCTTTTCTTTTTGCGAATACAGACTAACACGGCTGCTACTCTGAAACCTGTCATTATGCAAGGCACTGAATTTAGCCGTATAGAGTGGAAATCTGTCAACTTCATGAAAAAACTCGCACAGATACAGACAGACAAAATGCATCCGATGAAGTGAGCTGTAGCTCACGAAAGCTTATGCTCTAATAAATTTGTTAGTCTCTAAGGTGCCACAAGTACTCCTTTTCTTTTTGCGAATACAGACTAACACGGCTGCTACTCTGAAACCTGTCATTATGCAAGGCACTGAATTTAGCCGTATAGAGTGGAAATCTGTCAACTTCATGAAAAAACTCGCACAGATACAGACAGACAAAATGCATCCGATGAAGTGAGCTGTAGCTCACGAAAGCTTATGCTCTAATAAATTTGTTAGTCTCTAAGGTGCCACAAGTACTCCTTTTCTTTTTAATTAGTCAGTGGCTCTTGTCCAAGGTTTGGGTTGCTACAGACTGCCTCACATTTGTCCTCTAAAATCAACTCTGGAAGGGTTAACAAACTGTTTTATTCTGCAGCAACTAGCTGGACGAGAGGAAATGCACACTGGAGCAGCTTTACCCTTCCACTGCTCTTCAGTGTCTATGGAAAAGCAGGCAGGAAACACATACAAAACCTGGAAATAGGTCAGCGGGGGAGAGAAGGGATAAGGACTGCCATGGCAGAACTGCTTCAGCTCTGTTCCCTACTGTGGATTCCAGCTCTTATTCTCTTGTTCCTGCAGATAGTGAGCCCTGGCACCGTCTTCAAGGACAGCAAAATCTCGACAAACTGCAGATCAAAAAGGCTAAAACAAAAAATTAATTAGGAACACAGTCCAATTTATTGAGTAAAGCATGCATCCCCACCCAGCTTGCTGTCAAAAGGGGAGGCACTCTCTCCCTCTACTTCACTAAGCCACTTATAATTTGAAAATTCTTCATTTTTACTAATCCTCATTTAATGGCAGAGAGAATGCAAGGGAACAGCACTGCCAGCCCTCCCTGTTATGGGGCAGAGGCTGCAAGAAGCTACAATTACCTTTTTTTCTTTATTAGAACCAAACAATTATTTTCTTACAGAGTCTTGGCAAGCACACATCTAGACAAACACCCAAAGCATGGTGAGTGTTGGCTGGGGCAGGGGGTGCCTACATGGGGAAAAGAGCACTCTGCAGGGGTTGTGGTGCAGCCGACTTGGGAAAAAATTCTAAAATTCTTTCACACTTTTCCACAGGCAGGGGTCACTGTTGCAGATATCTCACTGTTGAGGATAAGCAGGGAAGCGAGGGTACATCTACTACATGCTTGTGGCTTCATCCCTGGTCCCTATGCTGCTTGCCTGTGTGCCATTTTTGTCCTTACACAAATGATTACCGAATGGCACAGGCAAGTTTCCTACCATGGGGAAGGAACAAAGCAGCCTGCAAAGGAACCTTTGGCAGAGGATTGCCGAGTACCTTCAGGAAACTTTCCTAGAGATCTCTCTGCAGGATTCCCATGAGATCTTGGTGTGCATCAACACGCTGTTCCATCAAACTGATTAGTTGCACAGGGAAATATCCAGCACCCAGAAACACAGCCAGTCTTGTACATTTCTATACCCTGAACCCCTCTGCGCTATACAAAACACAGCCACTTACCAGGCGTTTCCTCTCCTGCTTCTTGCTCAGAGAGCAACTGTTGAGACAGGCTAGACACCTCCGGAGTGGAGAACAGTGCCTGTCTGCCTGCCTGCCCCATTGGGCCACCCCGCCGGGAGCTCCACATCATCTAACTCCACCTCTTCATCAATGACTTTGTCCTCTGGGTTAGGTCCTCTTTCCGCTGCCTCCAGGCCCGCCGAAGTATCCATGGGGCTCTTGGTGATGGAGGTGGGGTCGTCACCGAGGACAGTGTCCAGCTCCTTATAGAGCTGGCAGGTCTTAGGTGCAGCACTGGAGTGATGGTTTGCTTCCCTCTCCTTATGGTACGCCTGCCTCAGCTCCTTTATCTTCGCTCTGCACTGCAGTGTGTCCTGATCATAGCCCCTTTCGAACAATCCTTTAGTGATCTTCCTGTAGGTATCAAAATTCCTACGGCTCATGCACAGCTGGGACTGCACAGCCTCCTCTTCCCATATACTGAGCAGATCCAGCAGCTCCGCAGTGGTCCAGACAGGAGAGTGTTTGGTGTGATAAGATGCCATGGTCACCTGGGAAGATGTGATGAGACCTCTCCATGCCGAGCCAACAGGAAATGGAATTTCAAAAATTTCTGGGGCTTCTAAGGGGGAGGGGCAGATGGTTGTTTACGTGGCTGTAGGGCAGTGGAGTTCAAACTGCTGACCAGAGCGGTCAGGATGGGCCTTGTGGGACACCTCCTGGATGCCAATTAAAGCGATAAAATCAAGCGTGGTGTCTACACTGGCACTTTGTCGACAAAAATTTTGTGCAAAAACCCTCGTCTCTCATATCAAGGTGGTTTTGTTTTGTCACCAAAACAGGGTATCTTTGCTGGCAAAAGTTGCATTGCAGTATCCATTATCCATTGTTTTGTCGACAAAAGCTGCCTTTTGTCAACAAAACTCTGTAATATAGACAAGGACTTAGTGAAATGAAGAGTTATCAGAAGTTCATCCAGTAAGTTCATCCTCTCTAAGAATGCAATCTGTCAGACACAGATAACACCAGCTCAATCAGAAACTGGCATGTTTGAGCTTATGCTCAAATAAATTTGTTAGTCTCTAAGGTGCCACAAGTACTCCTTTTCTTTTTGGGCATGTTTGAAAACCAAGGTTATAGCACTCCCCAGCTATAGAAAGCTACATGACCACATCCCACAGTCTGAGAAGCTGTCTCTCAACTGCCAAGACTTTACTCTTAACTATGTGTTGAAATTATGTGTTTGGTTATCTGTACTTAAGGTTATCTGCACTTAGGGTTATCTGCATTGTTTATGTAACACCAAGTGAAAGACTAGAGAAGTAGTTAATGAAATCTGAGGATTTCACTAGACTTTGACAGTTTTTAAGGCATATATAAAGTTTCTATGATCACCTGGCACAGTAGGGGGAGACAACTAACAAGCTGTGTAGCTTGCCTTTAGCACGCTGGCATAAAGCTCAATACTTACTAATGAACAGGCAGCAGCAATTAAGTCAGGTGTCTCTGTTCATGGGAAACCTGTGCTGTAGAAGGCTACATTATACATTGTATTGACTTTTTATTTGTACTTAAAGATCATGTCACTCCATGTCAGGGGTGGCCAACCTGAGCCTGAGAAGGAGCCAGAATTTACCAATGTACATTGCCAAAGAGCCACAGTAATACGATCAGCTCCCCCCTTCCCCGCTCCCAGCACCTCCTGCCCACTGTCATCCCCACCAATCAGCACCTCCCACTCCCTCCCCCCACACCTGATCAGCTGTTTCGTGGGGTACAGGAGACTCTGGGGGGGAGGGGAAGGAGCGAGGGCATGGCAGGCTCAGAGGAGGGGACCGGAAGAGGTGGAGTGGGGACAGGGCCTGTAGCAGAGCCAGGGGTTGAGCAGTGAGCACCCTCAGCATATTGGAAAGTTGGCATCTGTAGCTCCAGCCCCAGAATCAGTGCCTATACAAGGAGCTGCATATTAACTTCTGAAGAGCCGCATGTGGCTCTGGAGCCACAGGTTGGCCACCCCTTCTCCATGTAATTAAAGTGCTGTGGCTGAAGTTAGGGCCTTCTAACTAGGGCTATGTGGTACTGCTTTCTGATCCGGTTTATAAGCAATTCTGGCAAATGGCCTCTAGGAGAAGAATGGAAAACACCTGTTCAAATGTAGTACTTCAAAATACATTTTAACTATATTTACTCAAATGTATACACTAAAAAATAGAAGCAACTGGAATTTTGTATGGTTGTTTCTACTTGCAGGATCCAACAAAAGCAGCTATTTTTATAGACATAGGAGAGCCTTTGTGTTGAGTTACGGAGAAAGTATATCTATATAGTCTATACAGTGAGATGGATAGTTAAAAAATAGCATGTAATTTTTATTTATACTGACAGGGTGAGGGACGATTACAGTTTGGGAGAAGGGTACCTGGACATTAAGGAGAGGTACTTAATTAAGGAGAATTTGAACCCTGCAAAACAACAGCTTCAAAGCCACTTGTTTAGCTCTTTCATTTTATAATTTGTTATGTATGTCGTCAGAATCCATGCTTCCCCCACAAGTGAAACAAGTACATTCACGGAATATTTTTGAATACTGCTCTGTGGGTTTAGAGTGGCATCTTCTCATCAAAACAGGAATAAGCACAGAACAGGCAGGCAAAGAACAACTGGAAGCTGTTTGGAGAGAGATTCTTTCAAACAGCTACACAGCTCAAAGAGAAAGAAAAGATAAACAAGCCAGGATATTCTAAACAGTCAGCCAGGGTACAGATGCCTCTGACATGATATGCAAGCATATACAGCAGCATACAGAGCAGCAAGGAACTCCTTTTCATCAAAATGACTATTCCTGATCTCCCACATACTTTCATGGAAACAGCTGTACTTCAAACAAGATGTCCTATGTGCAACTTGCAACAGTAAGCTCTTGCTTCACCACAAGACCTAAGTTGGAGAAACCCCAAGTCTGGTGCTCAAACCTGGTATCCCAGATGCATTAAAATTTGACAGTCAAGCTCAGGAGCTCTGTGCACTGCCCTCTTGCTGGAAACAGAACACTCCACTCCCCTTGCTCCAGGGAGAGTATATCCAAATACTGACAGATTTCCAGGCCCTGTTTGTGTGCATTATTCTAAAGTTTGAAGGATAGGCTAGAATTCAATTTCTATTGACAAATATGGCAAAATAATATTTATAAAGTTGGGCAACCTTTAATTGCCCAATCGAGACACAACCTAACATTTTAATATGTGCCTTGTGCTAAACAAACACTCCTGCTGCATATTCCTCACATGAACTCAGACTCCTCAGACTTATCAAAATTCTTTCTATAACAAACAACTGGGACATCAAAAATGGCATTATCACATTAAGGGGAATGAGCAGGAGATACTCTAGAGTTTAAGGAAACAAGGATCCTGTTTGCAGGCAAACCCTACTCAAAATAAGAGGATGGGGGAAATGCAAAAAGTAGATGCATTCAAAGCAGAATATTTGCAAGGTGGCACAGGTGGCCTTTCAAGAATAAATGGTGCAATTTTAGGAGATTTGTTTTAAGTGAAGTAGAAAACAATCAGTCCTTATCTCTCCTATGGGACAGCAGGGGTAGTGGCCAATCAGCCAGAAAACAGCAATAAAACATCATCTAAGCAAACCTTATGACTGCTAATGCAATTTACTGGCTGTAAGTCCCCATTACAAACTGAATTTAGAACTGGAAGTAACAGAAGGGCTGCTGGACCAGATGAAGGAGAAGAAAGGGCCATCCGAACGTAAACTCCACTAGGACTTTAAGACTGATGATATACAGGAGAGAAGAGACTGCTAGAGAGCTGACAATGAAAAGAATTATACATAATTACTTGACTATATAGCATATGTATGTTATCCAGGGCCACATGAGTTTATGAAGTCTTCCAAAAGTAAATCAATTAATTTCTGTTATGCCCCAGATTATGTGCTGGAACTAGGCCCAACCACAGAAGATAGCTACAAAACTGTAATATAAGGTTACTCACCACAAAGGAAATGATCAAGGAGATGTATAGAAATGCTACAACTTAAGTTATAAACAAAGTCCGTACATTAATTAACTTTACTTAAAGTATCACCTTTCAGTGTTTTTTCCCCTGGAGAAAGGTCACCGATAGGAAATGGATATGAGGTTGGAGGGGAACAAAAACAGTGAAAATTACTGCATACGGGAGACCATAATGTAAGTGAGCACCTTTAATACCTTGGATGTCATCCTTCCCCCACAAGATTTGGGTGAAGCTCCCAGAGAAGATGATTTTCTTTTACACCACTACATAGTAGCTCTCCCTACTTAGCTGATGGCTGTATTTGTCTGGAAAGAGCTGCATCTCACCATATACACATGACCAGAATAAATTATTTCAATTCCCTAATCAGCTTGCAAGAGGAACATGTCAGCACAATCTATACATCAGGCCATTTGCCTTCAAGAACTACAGCTCACCAGACAAGAACATTTTGCAGTGTTATGATTACAAACTTTATATTAGGATTTGAAAAATATAACTTTTTCATATCCCAAATGGCCATAAAGGCTAAAGTGAAAACATATGGTGCCTTTCACTGTTCCTCCTCTTATTCTCAGACTATCAGATGATATGCTTCATGGTAGAAACCCACAGAGTTTCTAGGAAGGACAAATTTTATTTAACATGGATAATCAAAATCACCACCATCACAAAAATCTCTTATCAAAGCTCCTTGCCAAGCACATCCCCAAGGCAGTGAGATGCTAGCTCTGGTCACTGGAAAGTTACAGCCATTTTAAAGATATTTCAACAAACTGATTTGTTCAGATAAGATTCAGATCAAAATAATTTTATTACTGTTCCCCATTGCTTTTTACCCTTCATTTTCTCTCCCTTTTGTTTCTTTAGCTCACACTGTTTATTGTGCTTTTTAACCTGCTACTACAGCAGAAAATCCACACTATGTCATCACTTGCTGAGGCAAGGAGCCCACCACTGTAAATCTGATTATAGCAATCATTTGCTTTGAAGTGGGCAATTTTAAAAGAAGTTTGATAGGTGCCTTTTAACATTTATTTGTGAAGAATAATTACTGGACATGCGTGTAGTACTGGCGACACTGATTGTGCCTTTGGACATAACCTCAAGACCATTAGAGCATTTATACATGTCATACTAGCCTTAAAATAATTAAAGAATATTTGGCAATGATTGCTTCTCATGGAGAATTATATCTGGATTTACCAGCTACCTTTGCATCTTTACAAAATGGCTTTAACTTGGGAAACAATTAACAACCAAGATTTCATGCATTTTCAAGTAATCTGCATGCCTGCTGGGTCAGAGCACCAAAGCCACGTCCTATAGCTCTGACAGATCTTATGAGGCAATATTTGAGGAACACCACCACACTCTGGTACCAGGTCTTCTGGCATAACCTCCACTAGAATCCTCAGAGAGCTTCTCCTGGGGGGTTGGCCAGACAGGCATCCTAATGGGGATAACCATCTGACCAGCCCAGATCAGAGAAATCCCTACTTTTCTTGGGAAATCTAGGATCCAGTAAGGCCAGTGCATCATATCTCTTTGGAACATCTCTCTTTCAGAGACATTCCTTTTTGCACTGTGCAGCCTCTTCGAGCCACCAGAACTATAGAAGCTGAGCCTCTAAGTTTGCTAGTTAACTTCTGCTGAAGAGCCAGCACAAAGAGTAGAATGCATTTTTAGAAGGATTCACTACTATCTCAGTGGCTGATTTTTGTTTTTCAGTGACATATAATAGGGTAATTTTAATATCAGATATTTAGAATCTAGAGGACCTTTTTCAGATCAGATGTAGGTCAAATTTAGGGATAATCTACTAGGCAGTGTCTCCCACATATAGAAAGAGAACTATGCAGAAACGGTTCTAGCCTTCCCTGAAACTGTATAGGAAAACTTCTGACCCTCTTGGGCTCAAGCAGTGCAGGACATGATCTACTGAGGGCTTCACTAAAGCGAGTAAAAAAAACAGACTAACGGTAAAATTACCAAGGCTGTTTGCCCTTTTGTATAGTGTTACACTTAGAGCAGCTGGGAATGGGCATTTATTAACTAGAACACATCATGGAACTTATTTTTAGTCCATTTAATAAATTACATGAAGCAGGATTTAAGTATATGTTCAATTTTTAAAAGCAAACAAAAAAGCCCACGCTGGCATCACTCCAAATCTGTGCCATCCCCTCTGCAATTCCACAGTATAAAAATGAGAAGGAAAGCAGCATAATATTGAAGCCTGGGACACAAAGGGAGCAGTGCAGACACATATGTACTCAAACATACATATGCGCACACAGTACAGAATTTTGGTGACCAGTTAGATATATCCACTGCCTGGAACTCTTGCTTCATTATTGGTAAATACAGTTCTACTAATCACACAAATCTGAATCAATTTGTAAAGAATAAACATTAAGTTTGGAGACCTTTGTAAAAATAATCCTCCCCCCTGCAACATCAAGCCTTACCTTCCTGAACAATCTATCTGAACGTCAGTCATCTTCAGGGCTGCAACTTTGTGTCTCTACAGCTAACAGTTCTCAGGCACCTCCTCTGGCATTAATACAGTGACAGTCTACAAAGACAAAAGAAGCATGTTACTGGTCTGCTCTTTTTCTTTAAAAGATAACTTCAGGCAGTGTCAGAGATGCCAATGGCAATATATTACACAAGAGCAGGCTAGTATTGTAAATTTAGAAAAAGTGTTGCCCCAGCATATTTGCACTGAAAGCTGAAAATGTTAGTCTATCCAAGGTTCTTATATGGCTCACATTGCCAAATCATCTGAGATCTTCACAATTTTTATTCTATTTTCACTGCAGCCATGTGAGGCAGGAAAATATTGTATAGGGAGCCCCCTGATCTACTGCAGCAATAAACTGAGGGAACATCAGAAATCAACATTACTTTTGATCATGGGGATCACTGGAAAAATAAAATAGCAAGGCACAGATTATCCAACAAGTTCTTGGAATGTTTTGGAGACAACTTTTTGTTACAGAAACTGGAGGAAGTGACTAGAGGAGAGGCTATTCTAGATTTATTCTAACAAATAGAGAGGAACTGGTTGAGAATTTGAAGCTGAAAAGCAGCTTGGGTGAAAGACTACAACAATGGAATTCTTGAAGTTCTATATCTTGGTTATCTCGCCACCCCACAAATGTTTCCCCATTGACCATCACCTTCCGCTCCCACTGGGGTCCGAGGGGCCTGAGCCCAGGAGGCTCCACACAGACATATAGGTTAGGATCAGGAGTGGGAACCTGTCCACCTCCACACCCATCTAGCTATGGCCTTGGGACCCAGCAAGGGAGCTAGACACCGGGGCTGTTCCGCTGGGTCCCCCTGGTTCAAATCTCCAGCCTGCTCAAAGGCAGTGAGGTTGGCATCCACATCCCCCCCATCCTTAACCAGGGGCAGCAATTTAGTATCGAGGTTCCCTGCAGAACTGGCACTCCGGGGTCTATCCCCACTTACGCTTGGGAGACTCCCTATGTCTCTCCGCTCCACCATCGCCAGTTCATGCTGCTGCTGCTTCTGCAGCTCTTTCTGGACTCTCGCTGTCTCTCACAGTACTCTTGCTCTCTCGGACTCAGCTCCAATCCAGTCCGTCTCCTATCCCCCGATAGGGAACCTGATCGTGAAGACCTCCCGTCTGGTCGAGGACAGGAGTCTTAGGGGTGCCTGGCTACTACTCCAGCTGCTCCCAGATCCTGCTATAGCTCCATTTGGGGTCAGGAATCTGCCCCTTAGAGTGATCATCCTCCTCCAGCTGCACGATTAACTGTGCTTTGGTGACCTTTCCAATGCGCAACCCTCTCTTTTTGCACAGGGTTACAATGTCCTTCTTAAGGAGATGGTGACAGGCCATCACTCTGCTCTTCCCAAGTTGTTGTGGACTCACAGGCCTGTGTGCTCTCAGCTCCCCATGGTTTCCAGGGAGAACCGCTAGTGTGCCAGCCCTTCTCGAGGTCACCACCTCTTTGCCAGAGTCGAGCTGCAGACTCCTCCGCCCCTGGGACCGCTTGCTGCAACCCCCAAGGGAACTGTGTTACTGCAAAAGTCCTTCTCTCTCCCAGGGCCAAGCTGCAGGCTCCTCCGCCCCTGAGACTGCTCACCGCAGCCCCCAGGGGGACCCCATTACTGCACAGTCCTTCTTGCTGGTCACACACTCCCAGGGGTTAACTGCCCCCCGAAACTGCTCCTCTCTGAGCCTTCAGCATGCCTGGTCCTCGTCAATCCCCCTTCGTTTTACTGCTCCCCAGTCACTTACTCCAGGAAGTGCCATTTATGGGGTGCAGTACATTCCACCTCTGCCACCAGTACTCCTTTTCTTTTTGCAATTACAGACTAACACAGTTGCTACTCTGAAACTTGATCTTGGTTGGCACTCTGACACTACTGTGAAAGGGGCCAACATAATGGACAGAGTGTTGACAACAAATGCATGACAAAGATCCACCATTGTTAAAGTCTCTTCTGTCTTGTGGCATGAAGAGTACTCCAAGTATGAAACCAATTAAAGGTTCAAAACCTGATGCAACCAAAGAGAGTTGCAAACAATTAAGCAGGGCATATCACAAATATAACCACAAAGCCTGCACAGTTCTCATGAATTTTTCCCATCCTGTTCTTCACTCTTCCCAAAATTCTGCAGCCTTATCATGGAGTTTGCACAATTTCCAAATGAAAATCTAAAGGTGGGGCAGAATTATTAATGCCATGCTTTAAAAGGGCCAGGAAAGTAACTACCAAAGGAGGGCAAAACTGCTGAGGCCACTTAGAAATGTCTGTGTGTCTCTGTTTCTGTCAGGAGCGCTCTCCTCACGACAAAGCTACTGCTGCTCATTGGGGGTAGAAGGTTTTTTTCGGCAGGAGAACTCTCTTGCCGACAAACAGTGGCTACACGGTGTGCCATTTAGCGGCACAGCTATAGTGGCACAACCATGTCGCTAAAAGCTGCGTAGTGTAGACATAGATACACAGATGTAGACTGAGGCTCTGTCTCTCTCTCTCTCTCTCTCTCTCTCTCTCTCTCTCTCTCTCTCTATTAGAGAGGTGAGGTAATATCTTTTATAGGACCAGCTTCTGTTGGCGAAAGAGACAAGCTTTTAAACTTACTCAGAGCTCTTCTTCTGGTCTGGGAAAGGTACTAAGTTGTTGCAGCTAAATATACAAGGTGGAACTGATTGTTTAGCATAAGTAGATAACACATTTTGTAAGAGACCATTGAAGGTGAAGTAGTCAGTTAACACTCTGCAGTCATATGACAAGAGGGGGGTGGGATTAATGTGTAACAGATTTCTTTAATAAACCATAAATCCAGTGTCTTGATTAAATCTACGGCTTTTAATGTCTAGCAAAGTTATGAATTTAAGCTCCCAGGCTTATCTTTTGATAGTGTTGTGCAGGCTTCCTTTGATAATGAGGACTGAGAGGTCAGATATACCATCATCAACTTCCTGGACACCGCAACTGGCTTCAGCAATGGAACCCTACAGACAACCATGTACAAGAAACCCACGATTACCAGAGTTACCTTCACAGATGCAGTAACCACCCCAAACACACCAAGAAATCTGTTAGCTACACCCAGGCACTCAGAAACAGCAGAATACACAACTTAAGACACCCAAAACCACCTTCACCAAACAAGGACCTTCCACCAGAGAAGCAGATCACATTATGGAATGAGCCACCCAAATGCTCCACAAGAACTGGCTTCCACATGGAAAAAAAAAACCCTCCAACCGCACACCCCTAGTTGTCACCTACGATGCACACTGGAACCCATATGGGCTATAATTAAACAATGAAAATGGATACTTGGTGGGGAACACTTCCTGAAAAAAATCTTTCCTGAACCCTCTCTCATGGCCTTCAAACAACTGCCCAACCTCACCAAGCTCATCATTAGAAGAAGCTCCCCATAGCCCGGGACGCATCAACTCAAAGTGGCACCAGACTCTGCCAGAACAGATGCAAAACCTGCAGACATATCTCCAGGGCTATGACAATCCTCACCCCTCACAACACACTTTGAGATCCATGGGTCCTATGCATGCCTATCACAACATGTGGTGTACCTCATCCAGTGCATTAAATGTCCCGATAACAGCTATGTGGGTGAAACAAGACAGTTACTATATTCTCAAATGCACCCACACAGAAAAATGATAAAAGACAAAAACACTATCACCAATGGGTGAACACTTTTCACAAAGTAATCACTCCATATCTGACCCCTTGGTCCTCATCCTCAAAGGAAACCTATATAATGCTATCAAAAGATGAACCTCAGAGCTTAAATTCATATCTTTGAGAGACACTAAAAATCATAGACTTAATCACAACACTGGATTTATGGTTTAGTACAGTGGCTCTCAACTTTCCGGACTACTGTACCCCTTTCAGGAATCTGATTTCTCTTATGCACCCCCAAGTTACACCTCACTTAAAAACTACTTGCTTACAAAATCAGACATAAAAATACAGAAGTATCACAGCACACTCTTACTGAAAAATTGCTTACTTTCTTGTTTTTACCATATAATTATAAAATAAATCAATTGGAATATAAATATTGCACTAACATTTCAGTGTATAGTATTAAAATAGTATAAACAAGTCACTGTATGAAATTTTAGTTTGTATTGATTTCACCAGTTTTTTTTACATAGTCTGTTGTAAAACTAGGCAAATATCTAGATGAGATGAGATGCCCCCTAGAAGACCTCTGTGTACCCCCGAGGGTGCATATAACCCTGGTTAAGAAACACTGGTTTAGTACACCAATCTGAAACCCACTAACCTCCCTTTTTTGTCCTATATGTGCAAAGGTGTTAACTGGCCATTTCACCTTGAATGCTCTCTTATAAAATGAAAAAGAGTACTTGTGGCACCTTAGAGACTAACAAATTTATTTGAGCATAAGTTTTCGTGAGCTACAGCTCACTTCCTAACAAATTTATATGAGCATAAGTTTTCGTGAGCTACAGCTCACTTCCTAACAAATTTATTTGAGCATAAGCTTTCGTGAGCTACAGCTCACTTCATCAGATGATGAAGTGAGCTGTAGCTCACGAAAGCTTATGCTCAAATACATTTGTTAGTCTCTAAGGTGCCACAAGTACTCCTTTTCTTTTTGTGAATACAGACTAACACGGCTGCTACTCTGAAACCTCTTACAAAATGTGTCACTAATTAAGCTAAACAATCTGTTCCACCTTGTGTATTTAGCTGTGATGCTGGAACTACCTTTCCCAGACCTGAAGAAGAGCTCTGCATGGCTCCAATGTGTCTCTTGCCAACAGAACTTGGTCCAATAAAAGATAGTCTCATTCATAGAATCATAGAATCATAGAATCATAGAATATCAGGGTTGGAAGGGACCCCAGAGGTCATCTAGTCCAACCCCCTGCTCAAAGCAGGACCAAGTCCCAGTTAAATCATCCCAGCCAGGGCTTTGTCAAGCCTGACCTTAAAAACCTCTAAGGAAGGAGATTCTACCACCTCCCTAGGTAACGCATTCCAGTGTTTCACCACCCTCTTAGTGAAAAAGTTTTTCCTAATATCCAATCTAAACCTCCCCCATTGCAACTTGAGACCATTACTCCTCGTTCTGTCATCTGCTACCATTGAGAACAGTCTAGAGCCATCCTCTTTGAAACCCCCTTTCAGGTAGTTGAAAGCAGCTATCAAATCCCCCCTCATTCTTCTCTTCTGCAGACTAAACAATCCCAGCTCCCTCAGCCTCTCCTCATAAGTCATGTGCTCTAGACCCCTAATCATTTTTGTTGCCCTTCGTTGTACTCTTTCCAATTTATCCACATCCTTCCTGTAGTGTGGGGCCCAAAACTGGACACAGTACTCCAGATGAGGCCTCACCAGTGTCGAATAGAGGGGAACGATCACGTCCCTCGATCTGCTCGCTATGCCCCTACTTATACATCCCAAAATGCCATTGGCCTTCTTGGCAACAAGGGCACACTGCTGACTCATATCCAGCTTCTCGTCCACTGTCACCCCTAGGTCCTTTTCCGCAGAACTGCTGCCGAGCCATTCGGTCCCTAGTCTGTAGCGGTGCATTGGATTCTTCCATCCTAAGTGCAGGACCCTGCACTTATCCTTATTGAACCTCATTAGATTTCTTTTGGCCCAATCCTCCAATTTGTCTAGGTCCTTCTGTATCCTATCCCTCCCCTCCAGCGTATCTACCACTCCTCCCAGTTTAGTATCATCCGCAAATTTGCTGAGAGTGCAATCCACACCATCCTCCAGATCATTTATGAAGATATTGAACAAAACGGGCCCCAGGACCGACCCCTGGGGCACTCCACTTGACACCGGCTGCCAACTAGACATGGAGCCATTGATCACTACCCGTTGAGCCCGACAATCTAGCCAGCTTTCTACCCACCTTATAGTGCATTCATCCAGCCCATACTTCCTTAACTTGCTGACAAGAATGCTGTGGGAGACCGTGTCAAAAGCTTTGCTAAAGTCAAGAAACAATACATCCACTGCTTTCCCTTCATCCACAGAACCAGTAATCTCATCATAAAAGGCGATTAGATTAGTCAGGCATGACCTTCCCTTGGTGAATCCATGCTGACTGTTCCTGATCACTTTCCTCTCCTCTAAGTGCTTCAGGATTGATTCTTTGAGGACCTGCTCCATGATTTTTCCAGGGACTGAGGTGAGGCTGACCGGCCTGTAGTTCCCAGGATCCTCCTTCTTCCCTTTTTTAAAGATGGGCACTACATTAGCCTTTTTCCAGTCATCCGGGACTTCCCCCGTTCGCCACGAGTTTTCAAAGATAATGGCCAAGGGCTCTGCAATCACAGCCGCCAATTCCTTCAGCACTCTCGGATGCAATTCGTCCGGCCCCATGGACTTGTGCACGTCCAGCTTTTCTAAATAGTCCCTAACCACCTCTATCTCTACAGAGGGCTGGCCATCTCTTCCCCATTTTGTGTTGCCCAGCACAGCAGTCTGGGAGCTGACCTTGTTAGTGAAAACAGAGGCAAAAAAAGCATTGAGTACATTAGCTTTTTCCACATCCTCTGTCACTAGCTTGCCTCCCTCATTCAGTAAGGGGCCCACACTTTCCTTGGCTTTCTTCTTGTTGCCAACATACCTGAAGAAACCCTTCTTGTTACTCTTGACATCTCTTGCTAGCTGCAGCTCCAGGTGCGATTTGGCCCTCCTGATATCTTTCCTACATGCCCGAGCAATATTTTTATACTCTTCCCTGGTCATATGTCCAACCTTCCACTTCTTGTAAGCTTCTTTTTTATGTTTAAGATCCGCTAGGATTTCACCATTAAGCCAAGCTGGTCGCCTGCCATATTTACTATTCTTTCGACTCATCGGGATGGTTTGTCCCTGTAACCTCAACAGGGATTCCTTGAAATACAGCCAGCTCTCCTGGACTCCCTTCCCTTTCATGTTAGTCCCCCAGGGGATCCTGGCCATCTGTTCCCTGAGGGAGTCAAAGTCTGCTTTCCTGAAGTCCAGGGTCCGTATCCTGCTGCTTACCTTTCTTCCCTGCGTCAGGATCCTGAACTCAACCAACTCATGGTCACTGCCTCCCAGATTCCCATCCACTTTTGCTTCCCCCACTAATTCTACCCGGTTTGTGAGCAGCAGGTCAAGAAAAGCGCTCCCCCTAGTTGGCTCCCCTAGCACTTGCACCAGGAAATTGTCCCCTACGCTTTCCAAAAACTTCCTGGATTGTCTATGCACCGCTGTATTGCTCTCCCAGCAGATATCAGGAAAATTAAAGTCACCCATGAGAATCAGGGCATGCGATCTAGTAGCTTCCGTGAGTTGCCGGAAGAAAGCCTCATCCACCTCATCCCCCTGGTCCGGTGGTCTATAGCAGACTCCCACCATGACATCACTCTTGTTGCACACACTTCTAAACTTAATCCAGAGACACTCAGGTTTTTCCACAGTTTCGTACCGGAGCTCTGAGCAGTCATACTGCTCCCTTACATACAGTGCTACTCCCCCACCTTTTCTGCCCTGCCTGTCCTTCCTGAACAGTTTATAACCATCCATGACTGTACTCCAGTCATGTGAGTTATCCCACCAAGTCTCTGTTATTCCAATCACGTCATAATTCCTTGACATCACCAGGACCTCCAGTTCTCCCTGCTTGTTTCCAAGGCTTTGTGCATTTGTATATAAGCACTTGAGATAACCTGTTGATCGCCCCTCATTCCCAGTATGAGGCAGGAGCCCTCCCCTCACAGACATTCCTGCCTGTGCTTCCTCCCGGTATCCCGCTTTCCCACTTACCTCAGGGCTTTGGTCTCCTTCCCCCGGTGAACCTAGTTTAAAGCCCTCCTCACTAGGTTAGCCAGCCTGCTGGCAAAGATGTTCTTCCCTCTCTTCGTAAGATGGAGCCCGTCTCTGCCCAGCACTCCTCCTTCATGGAACACCATCCCATGGTCAAAGAATCCAAAGCCTTCTCTCCGACACCACCTGCGTAGCCATTCGTTGACCTCCACGATTCGACGGTCCCTACCCAGGCCTTTTCCTTCCACGGGGAGGATGGACGAGAACACCACTTGCGCCTCCAACTCCTTTATCCTTCTTCCCAGAGCCACGTAGTCCGCAGTGATCCGCTCAAGGTCATTCTTGGCAGTATCATTGGTGCCCACGTGGAGAAGCAGGAAGGGGTAGCGATCCGAGGGCTTGATGAGTCTCGGCAGTCTCTCCGTCACATCACGAATCTTAGCCCCTGGCAAGCAGCAGACTTCTCGGTTTTCCCGGTCAGGGCGGCAGATAGATGACTCAGTCCCCCGGAGGAGAGAGTCCCCGACCACCACCACCCGCCTTCTCCTCTTGGGAGTGGTGGTCGTGGAACCCCCAACCTCAGGACATCGCATCTCATGCCTCCCAACCAGCGGAGTCTCCTTCCGCTTTCTCCCCCCAGACATATCATCTGGTCCACTCTCCGCATTGGTACCTGTGGAGAGAACATGAAAGCGGTTAGTTACGTGTCATTCACCTCATCTCTCTAATATCCTGGGACCAACACAGCTATAACACTGCAAACAACAACAGAAGATATCCCTCTGCGTGTGTGTGTGTGTACGTGTGTACTTATGTCTATTTATGCCCCTATCTCCTTGTATTTGTGCCTGCATCTGCGTGTCTCCATACCTCTCTGTGTCTGTATGTACGCGTATTTATCCTGTGTGTCTGTAGGTACCTGTGTGTGTGTCTGTCCTGGGTGTCTGTAGGTACCTGTGCATATCTGTCCTGGGTGCATAGGTGCCAACTTCTCCTGGTGCCGGTGGGTGCTCGTGCCCCCCGCACCCCTGCCTCCACCCCTACCCTGTCCCCATTCCAACCTCTTCCCCAAAGTCCCCACTCCAATTCTGCCCCCTCCCTGCCCCTATTGCTCTCCTTCCCCAAATCCCCATCCCGGCCGCACCTCCTCCCCTGAGTGTGCCATGTTCCTGCTCCTCCCACAGCTTGTTACGCTGCAAAACAGCTGTTTTGTGGTGGCAAGCGCTGGGAGGAGAAGCGGGGACGGCACACTCAGGGGAGGAGGTGGAGGTGAGCTGGGGCAGGGAGCTTGGCTGCCGGTGGGTGGAGAGCACCCACCAATTTTTCCCCATGGAGACGGCGCCTATGCCTGGTTGTCTATAGGTGCCTGTGCATCTGTTAGTCCTTCATGTCTGTAGATACATGGGTGTCTCTGTAGGTACCTATATGTCTCTGTCCTGGGTGTCTATAGGTGCCAGTGCATCTGTCTGTCCTGCATGTCTGTAGGTACCTATGTGTGTTAGTCTGTCCTGGGTGTCTGTAGGTCCCTGCGTGTCTGTCAGTATCTGTCTCTCTCTCTGTAGATATCTGTGTGTATGTGTGTGTCTGTCCTGCAGGTCTGTAGGTGCCTGTGCCTCTCAGCGTCTCTGTCCACAGGGAAGCTGGTGCCTGCAGCTTGCAGCTTGGCTCTGGCCCGCTCCTGTTACTGGGCAGGGAGGCCGCAACAGGCACTGCCCCACCCGGGGCCCCTCAGCCACGCTCCTGTCATCACAGCTGCAGCTCTAGCTTGCTCTGTGGGGGATGCCCAGTGCCTCCTCCATGCAGCAGCTACACGGCCAGTCCCGGCTGGGAGACGCACTTCCTGCCCTGGCCAGTGCCGAGTGGGCAGGGGCAGGGGAGAGCTCTGCGGGGACCCAGTTGTCTGGGGGAGGGGAGCCTGGCAGCGCTCAGCAGGTCTCCTGGGGCTAATGTTGCCAAGCCTCCAGGATTGGCCTGGAGTCTCCCAGAATCAGCATCGATCTCCTGGCGACTATTGAAAGCAATCCAGGAGATTTTAATAGGATATTTTAAGAAAAGTGACATTATATCATATTGGAAATAAAAAAATCTCCTGGAATAGCTTCAGTCAGAGTTGGCAACCCTATCTGGGGCAGACATGAAGAAATGCTGCTGGAGCCCAGGGGAGGCCCACTGGCAGAAGGGCCCTTGCTCCTCCCCAGCCTCTAGTGACCAGAATCATTAACTTTGGGTTATAGAAAATTTTTAAGTAATCCCCATAATTTTCAACTTCTGGCATCAGGGCTAGGTTAGAGAGGACCTGGGATAAAGGACTTGATATAATAGAGTAGTTTTCAGTGCTGGTAACCAGGCTATGCAGAGTTTTGTAGATATGTTTTATAAGAATCACTCTCTTTCCCTGTGTGCATGGAAAACATGTAACAAAATTAACAAGTGCATCTTACATCTGAAAAGAACATCTCAGCTACTGGAATTATAAAGGCAAAACCCCAGAAGAAACACTAGTTCAGCTAACCAGCGGAGCAGCGGGGACAGCAGAGCAGCTCACAGCAGGAGTTTGCCTGGGAGTTCGCCTGGAGTGAGCCCAGTGAGGCTTACATCTTGCCAACGTCTCTGAGGAAGCTCCGTAGTAGGTAGGTGATATGGAAGGGGGGGATTCAGCTGTTGTGACCTGCACTGGATGTGCCATGTTTGTCTTTCTTCCACAGGACAGAAGCGACTTTGTCTGTACAAAGTGCAAGCTGGTCTCCATATTGGAAGAGAAGATTGAAGGTCTGGAGCAACAGGTAACGACCCTGCGTTGTATACGAGAGACTGAGGATTTTCTGGACCAAACTCAGGATAGCCTTCTAGGGGCACAAAGCTCTAAAGATGTAGAGCAGGTTGCACAGAGGAGCCAAGAGGCCAGTGAAGAAGCTTGGCAACATGTGACCTCCAGAAGAGGTAAGCGGAATGTCCGGGTTCCAGTAACACAGACACAGGTAACTAACCGCTTTCATGTTCTCTCCACAGGTACCAATGCGGAGAGTGGACCAGATGATATGTCTGGGGGGAGAAAGCGGAAGGAGACTCCGCTGGTTGGGAGGCATGAGATGCGATGTCCTGAGGTTGGGGGTTCCACGACCACCACTCCCAAGAGGAGAAGGCGGGTGGTGGTGGTCGGGGACTCTCTCCTCCGGGGGACTGAGTCATCTATCTGCCGCCCTGACCGGGAAAACCGAGAAGTCTGCTGCTTGCCAGGGGCTAAGATTCGTGATGTGACGGAGAGACTGCCGAGACTCATCAAGCCCTCGGATCGCTACCCCTTCCTGCTTCTCCACGTGGGCACCAATGATACTGCCAAGAATGACCTTGAGCGGATCACTGCGGACTACGTGGCTCTGGGAAGAAGGATAAAGGAGTTGGAGGCGCAAGTGGTGTTCTCGTCCATCCTCCCCGTGGAAGGAAAAGGCCTGGGTAGGGACCGTCGAATCGTGGAGGTCAACGAATGGCTACGCAGGTGGTGTCGGAGAGAAGGCTTTGGATTCTTTGACCATGGGATGGTGTTCCATGAAGGAGGAGTGCTGGGCAGAGACGGGCTCCATCTTACGAAGAGAGGGAAGAACATCTTTGCCAGCAGGCTGGCTAACCTAGTGAGGAGGGCTTTAAACTAGGTTCACCGGGGGAAGGAGACCAAAGCCCTGAGGTAAGTGGGAAAGCGGGATACCGGGAGGAAGCACAGGCAGGAAGGTCTGTGAGGGGAGGGCTCCTGCCTCATACTGGGAATGAGGGGCGATCAACAGGTTATCTCAAGTGCTTATATACAAATGCACAAAGCCTTGGAAACAAGCAGGGAGAACTGGAGGTCCTGGTGATGTCAAGGAATTATGACGTGATTGGAATAACAGAGACTTGGTGGGATAACTCACATGACTGGAGTACAGTCATGGATGGTTATAAACTGTTCAGGAAGGACAGGCAGGGCAGAAAAGGTGGGGGAGTAGCACTGTATGTAAGGGAGCAGTATGACTGCTCAGAGCTCCGGTACGAAACTGTGGAAAAACCTGAGTGTCTCTGGATTAAGTTTAGAAGTGTGTGCAACAAGAGTGATGTCATGGTGGGAGTCTGCTATAGACCACCGGACCAGGGGGATGAGGTGGATGAGGCTTTCTTCCGGCAACTCACGGAAGCTACTAGATCGCATGCCCTGATTCTCATGGGTGACTTTAATTTTCCTGATATCTGCTGGGAGAGCAATACAGCGGTGCATAGACAATCCAGGAAGTTTTTGGAAAGCGTAGGGGACAATTTCCTGGTGCAAGTGCTAGGGGAGCCAACTAGGGGGAGCGCTTTTCTTGACCTGCTGCTCACAAACCGGGTAGAATTAGTGGGGGAAGCAAAAGTGGATGGGAATCTGGGAGGCAGTGACCATGAGTTGGTTGAGTTCAGGATCCTGACGCAGGGAAGAAAGGTAAGCAGCAGGATACGGACCCTGGACTTCAGGAAAGCAGACTTTGACTCCCTCAGGGAACAGATGGCCAGGATCCCCTGGGGGACTAACATGAAAGGGAAGGGAGTCCAGGAGAGCTGGCTGTATTTCAAGGAATCCCTGTTGAGGTTACAGGGACAAACCATCCCGATGAGTCGAAAGAATAGTAAATATGGCAGGCGACCAGCTTGGCTTAATGGTGAAATCCTAGCGGATCTTAAACATAAAAAAGAAGCTTACAAGAAGTGGAAGGTTGGACATATGACCAGGGAAGAGTATAAAAATATTGCTCGGGCATGTAGGAAAGATATCAGGAGGGCCAAATCGCACCTGGAGCTGCAGCTAGCAAGAGATGTCAAGAGTAACAAGAAGGGTTTCTTCAGGTATGTTGGCAACAAGAAGAAAGCCAAGGAAAGTGTGGGCCCCTTACTGAATGAGGGAGGCAAGCTAGTGACAGAGGATGTGGAAAAAGCTAATGTACTCAATGCTTTTTTTGCCTCTGTTTTCACTAACAAGGTCAGCTCCCAGACTGCTGTGCTGGGCAACACAAAATGGGGAAGAGATGGCCAGCCCTCTGTAGAGATAGAGGTGGTTAGGGACTATTTAGAAAAGCTGGACGTGCACAAGTCCATGGGGCCGGACGAATTGCATCCGAGAGTGCTGAAGGAATTGGCGGCTGTGATTGCAGAGCCCTTGGCCATTATCTTTGAAAACTCGTGGCGAACGGGGGAAGTCCCGGATGACTGGAAAAAGGCTAATGTAGTGCCCATCTTTAAAAAAGGGAAGAAGGAGGATCCTGGGAACTACAGGCCGGTCAGCCTCACCTCAGTCCCTGGAAAAATCATGGAGCAGGTCCTCAAAGAATCAATCCTGAAGCACTTAGAGGAGAGGAAAGTGATCAGGAACAGTCAGCATGGATTCACCAAGGGAAGGTCATGCCTGACTAATCTAATCGCCTTTTATGATGAGATTACTGGTTCTGTGGATGAAGGGAAAGCAGTGGATGTATTGTTTCTTGACTTTAGCAAAGCTTTTGACACGGTCTCCCACAGCATTCTTGTCAGCAAGTTAAGGAAGTATGGGCTGGATGAATGCACTATAAGGTGGGTAGAAAGCTGGCTAGATTGTCGGGCTCAACGGGTAGTGATCAATGGCTCCATGTCTAGTTGGCAGCCGGTGTCAAGTGGAGTGCCCCAGGGGTCGGTCCTGGGGCCCGTTTTGTTCAATATCTTCATAAATGATCTGGAGGATGGTGTGGATTGCACTCTCAGCAAATTTGCGGATGATACTAAACTGGGAGGAGTGGTAGATACGCTGGAGGGGAGGGATAGGATACAGAAGGACCTAGACAAATTGGAGGATTGGGCCAAAAGAAATCTAATGAGGTTCAATAAGGATAAGTGCAGGGTCCTGCACTTAGGATGGAAGAATCCAATGCACCGCTACAGACGAGGGACCGAATGGCTCGGCAGCAGTTCTGCGGAAAAGGACCTAGGGGTGACAGTGGACGAGAAGCTGGATATGAGTCAGCAGTGTGCCCTTGTTGCCAAGAAGGCCAATGGCATTTTGGGTTGTATAAGTAGGGGCATAGCGAGCAGATCGAGGGACGTGATCGTTCCCCTCTATTCGACACTGGTGAGGCCTCATCTGGAGTACTGTGTCCAGTTTTGGGCCCCACACTACAGGAAGGATGTGGATAAATTGGAAAGAGTACAACGAAGGGCAACAAAAATGATTAGGGGTCTAGAGCACATGACTTATGAGGAGAGGCTGAGGGAGCTGGGATTGTTTAGTCTGCAGAAGAGAAGAATGAGGGGGGATTTGATAGCTGCTTTCAACTACCTGAAAGGGGGTTTCAAAGAGGATGGCTCTAGACTGTTCTCAATGGTAGCAGATGACAGAACGAGGAGTAATGGTCTCAAGTTGCAATGGGGGAGGTTTAGATTGGATATTAGGAAAAACTTTTTCACTAAGAGGGTGGTGAAACACTGGAATGCGTTACCTAGGGAGGTGGTAGAATCTCCTTCCTTAGAGGTTTTTAAGGTCAGGCTTGACAAAGCCCTGGCTGGGATGATTTAACTGGGACTTGGTCCTGCGTTGAGCAGGGGGTTGGACTAGATGACCTTCTGGGGTCCCTTCCAACCCTGATATTCTATGATTCTATGATTCTATGATTCTAAACTGTGGCAGAAATTGTGTAGCCAAACACTTTTTCCTATACCAGTTCACCCAGCATGTAGGCAACCTCTATGAGTCAGGGGGTCAGGGCTTTAACAGCTGGATAGTTTAGCCAAAAACAATACATAGATCTACAGGCTAAAGAGACAATAATGCTATCTCATCCTTCAAATTGTGAGCTGGTTGCCACATGGGCCAGAAAAGAATTTCCCTTCCTTTCACACCCACAACAGTCAGCTATGAGTGAGTGTCAGAAGTCATTTATTTATGACATGTCTTACATAAGGAAAAATGCATGTAACAAATGGACAAAATCTCTTCCCACAAAATTGTACATACTAAAGGCAGAAGTGAATATAGAACAGCTGACACAAGTAGTAGAAAGACGAGTTGTGTCAGCATTATTCTTAGGTCACATGAACATGGTTTCGGTATGATTTGAGGAAGGAAAAGTGAGAGCATTTAAGGGATGTTTTATAGATTCATAGATTCATAGATACTAAGGTCAGAAGGGACCACTCTGATCATCTAGTCCGACCTCCTGCACAGCGCAGGCCACAGAATGTCACCCACCCACTCCTATGAAAAACCTCACCCATGTCTGAGCTATTGAAGTCCTCAAATCATGGTTCAAAACTTCGAGGGAGCAGAGAAGCCTCCCTCCAATCAACCATGCCCCATGCTACAAAGGAAGGCAAAAAAATCTCCAGGGCCTCTCCAATCTGCCCTGGAGGAAAACTCCCTCCCGACCCCAAACATGGCAATCAGCCAAACCCTGAGCACATGGGCAAGATTCACTAGCCAGATACCCAGGAAAGAGTTTTCTATAGTAAATCAGATCCCATCCATCTAATATCCCATCTCAGGGGATTTGGCCTATTTACCCTGAATATTTAAAGATCAATTACTTACCAAAATCCCATTATCCCATCATACCATCTCCTCCATAAACTTATCGAGTAGAATCTTAAAGCCAGATAGATCTTTTGCCCCCACTGCTTCCCTTGGAAGGTTATTCCAAAACTTCACTCCTCTGATGGTTAAAAACCTTCATCTGATTTCAAGTCTAAACTTCCTGGTGGCCAGTTTATACCCATTTGTTCTTGTGTCCACATTGGTGCTGAGCTTAAATAATTCCTCTCCCTCTCCTATATTTATCCCTCTGATATATTTATAGAGAGCAATCATATCTCCCCTCAACCTTCTTTTAGTTAGTCTAAACAAGCCAAGCTCCTTAAGTCTCCTTTCATAAGACAAGTTTTCCATTCCTCGGATCATCCTAGTAGCCCTTCTCTGTACCTGCTCCAGTTTGAATTCATCCTTTTTAAACATGGGAGACCAGAACTGCACACAGTATTCTAGGGGAGGTCTCACCAGTGCCTTGTATAACGGTACTAAAACCTCCTTATCCCTACTGGAAATGCCTCTCCTGATGCATCCCAAAACCGCATTAGCTTTTTTCACAGCCATATCACATTGGCAGCTCATAGTCATCCTATGATCAACCAATACTCCAAGGTCCTTCTCCTCTTCCGTTACTTCTAATTGATGCGTCCCCAACTTATAACTAAAATTCTTGTTATTAATCCCTAAATGCATAACCTTACACTTCTCACTATTAAATTTCATCCTATTACTATTACTCCAGTTTACAAGGTCATCCAGATCCTCCTGTATAATATCCCGATCCTTCTCTGAATTGGCAATACCTCCCAGCTTTGTATCATCTGCAAACTTTATTAGCACACTCCCACTTTTTGTGCCAAGGTCAGTAATAAAAAGATTAAATAAGATTGGTCCCAAAACCGATCCCTGAGGAACTCCACTGGTAACCTCCCTCCAACCTGACAGTTCGCCTTTCAGTAGGACCCGTTGCAGTCTCCCCTTTAACCAATTCCTTATCCACCTTCTGATGTTCATATTGATCCCCATCTTCTCCAATTTAACTAATAATTCCCCATGTGGCACGGTATCAAATGCCTTACTGAAATCTAGGTAAATTAGATCCACTGCATTTCCTTTATCTAAAAAATCTGTTACTTTTTCAAAAAAGGAGATTAGATTGGTTTGGCACGATCTACCTTTTGTAAAACCACGTTGTATTTTGTCCCATTTACCATTGACTTCAATGTCCTTAACTAATTTCTCCTTCAAAATTTTTTCCAGGACCTTGCATACTACAGATATCAAACTAACTGGCCTGTAGTTACCCGGATCACTTTTTTTTCCTTTCTTAAAAATAGGAACTATATTAGCAATTCTCCAATCATTCGGTACTATTCCTGAGTTTACAGATTCATTAAAAATTATTGCTAATGGGCTTGCAATTTCAGGTGCCAATTCCTTTAATATTCTTGGATGAAGATTATCTGGGCCCCCCGATTTAGTCCCCTTAAGCTGTTTCAGTTTCGCTTCTACCTCTGATATGGTAATATCTACCTCTATATCCTCCTTCCCATTTGTCATGCTACCATTATCCCTAAGATCCTCTTTAGCCTTATTAAAGACTGAGGCAAAGTATTTGTTTAGATATTGGGCCATGCCTAGATTATCTTTAACCTCCGCTCCATCCTCAGTGTTAAGCGGCCCCACTTCTTCCTTCTTAGTTTTCTTCTTATTTATATGGCTATAGAACCTTTTACTATTGGTTTTAATTCCCTTTGCAAGGTCCAACTCTACTCGACTTTTAGCCTCTCTCACTTTATCCCTACATCTTCTGACCTCAATTAGGTAGCTTTCCTTGCTGATCCCTCCCATCTTCCACTCCCTGTATGCTTTCTGCTTCTTCATAATCACCTCTCTAAGATGCTTGCTCATCCAGCTTGGTCTACAACTCCTTCCTATGAATTTTTTCCCCTTTCTTGGGATACAGGCTTCCGATAGCTTCTGCAGTTTTGATTTAAAGTAATCCCAGGCCTCCTCTACCTTTAGATCCATAAGTTCTTCAGTCCAATCCACTTCCCTAACTAATTTCCTTAATTTTTGAAAGTCAGCCCTTTTGAAATCAAAAACCCTAGTTGCAGATTTATTTTTGTTAATCCTTCCATTTAGTTTGAACTGAATTAGCTCATGATCACTTGAGCCAAGATTGTCCCCTACAACCATTTCTTCTATGAGGTCCTCGCTACTCACCAAAATTAAATCTAAAATGGCATCCCCTCTAGTCGGTTCAGCAACTACTTGATGAAGGAATCTATCAGCTATCGCATCTAGGAAAATCTGAGCCCTATTATTATTACTAGCACTGGTCCTCCAGTCTATATCTGGGAAGTTAAAGTCTCCCATGATCACACAGTTTCCATTAGTATTTACTTGATTAAAGACATTAAAAAGGGCTCTATCCATATCCAAATTAGATCCCGGAGGTCTATAGCACACCCCAAGCACTATCGTAGGAGAGGCTTTACTAGTTTTCTTCCCCAATGTAATTTTTGCCCAGACGGACTCTGTCTTATCCATTGCATCGCTTCTTATTTCTTTACATTCTAACTCATCATTGATATACAATGCTACTCCACCCCCTTTACCTTTGTTTCTGTCTTTCCTAAACAGCACATACCCTTCAATACCTGTAGTCCAGTCATGACTACTATTCCACCATGTTTCTGTTATCCCTATAATATCTGGTTTCACTTCCTGCACCAGTAGCTCTAGTTCCTCCATTTTGTTACCTAGACTCCTCGCATTGGTGTACAAACATCTTAATTTTTGCTGTTTGGCCTCGCTCACATTTTGTACCCTATTAGGCACAGTCATTCTACAGCCAGTATAACCTATTAGACTAGTATCCACACCGCCCTCGCTCCTTATATACATTCTCCTACCCACGACTGTATCCTTTCTTACTTCATCTTCTTCCCTCTCAATGCTAAAATCTGGCGTGGAGATTTTCTGGACATCTCCCATCCATCTCCCCCCAATTCCTAGTTTAAAGCTCTCTTTATCAGTTGTGCCAGCCTCGATCCTAGAAGTCTATTTCCTTCCCTACTCAGATGAAGTCCATCCCGAGAGAACTGACCTCTGTCTGTGAATGCCTCCCAGTGGCCATACATCTCAAAGCCCTCCTTATAGCACCACTGCCTAAGCCATCTGTTGACAGTCATAATCTTGTCAGACCTTTGTTGCCCTTCTCTAGGAACAGGAAGGATCCCGCTAAAGATCACCTGAGCCTCAATTTCCTTAAGCGTCTTCCCCAGCCTAGCATAGTCTCCCTTGATACTTTCCAGCGAGAAACTGGCTGTATCATTTGTTCCCACATGAAGGATAATTAGGGGATTCTTTCCCACTCCCTTGAGGATCCTTTTCAACCTCAGGTCTACATCCCGTATCTTAGCACCCAGAAGACAGCACACCCTTCTATTCTCAGGATCAGCTCTAGTTACAGGCCTGTCTATTCTTCTCAATAAAGAGTCCCCGATCACATAGACCTGCCTTTTCCTGGTGACAGTGGTATTCTCCAGTCTCTCCCCTGTTCCCTCTGGCTGCAAGTTCTTTCCATTCCTATTTTCCCTTACAATCCTCTTCAACCCATCCTGTATCCTCCTGGGGCTCATATTTGGTGTAGTCTCCCTTGACTCTTTCCCTTTTCCTATAGGACTAGCCTCTCTTCTCTTCTTCCTTACCGTTCCACCTTCAACAAGTACCTGCTGAGCCCCTTCTTCATTTTCCAACTCTGCAAACCTGTTCCTAAGCTCTATTTCTCCTTCACTAGCCCGTCTTTTTCTCTGCCTGGTTCTTTGAGTCACATGTTTCCACTGACCACTTTCCTCACCCAGTCTCTCCTCAAAATTCCCCAGCCCTGCTTCCATCTGTGAATCTGAGCTTTTCCCTTCAGATACCTCATGTCTTTGCTCCATCATCTGCTCAAACCCCTTCCTAAACTCAACCAGACTTTCCACCTGCATCTCCAAACCTCGGATCTTTTCCTCCATCAGCTCTATCAGACGGCATTTCATGCAGACAAAACTCTTACCGGTTCCCCCCTCCAGGATCATGTACATACCACAGCTTCCACATCCAGTCATCCTCAATGTGTCTTTCACTGCAGGAGTCACTCCCACAGCTGCCTCTGTATCTGTCATCTCCTTCCCACCTAAATCCTGTTAATCTGGGAAACACAAGCCACACCAAAAAGACCACCCTCCCCCAGCAAAAGCAAACCCCAAACAAGCACCACAATACAAACTCCCACTCAAACTCCCCTGTTTAGAGCTCTGTTTGCTAGCTCCTGTGCCGCTGCAGCTGTCTGTTTTCATTCCAAGTGTGAAGAAAAGAAAAGAGGCAAAAGTGAATGAAGGAGACAAAATGAAGGGTTTGGCAAGAAGCCAGGGCAGAACTCTGACAACAGGATGTGATGTAGAAGGAACTGGATAGTCATATGGGTAACAAGAAATATCTAGAGTTATAATAAGATACCCACACGAGGAAATAAGGAAACAAATCAACAGAGCCAGACGTGTACCCAGAAGCCTCCGGCTGCAAGACAAGCCCAAGAAAGAAACCAACAGAACTCCACTGACCATCACATACAGTCCTCAGCTAAAACCTCTCCAACACATCATCAGTGATCTACAACCCATCCTGGACAAAATCCCTCACTTTCACAGGCCTTGGGAGGCAGGCCAATCCTCGCTCACAGACAACCCACCAACCTGAAGCATATTCTCACCAGCAACTACACACCGTACCATAGTAACTCTAACTCAGGAACCAATTCATGCAACAAACCTTGATGCCAACTCTGCCCACATATCTACACCAGCGACACCATCATAGGACCTAACCAGATCAGCCACACCATCACCGGTTCTTTCACCTGCACGTCCACCAATGTAATATACGCCATCACGTGCCAGCAAGGCCCCTCCGCTATGTACATTGGCCAAACTGGACAGTCCCTACGTAAAAGGATAAATGGACACAAATCAGATATTAGGAATGGCAATATAAAAAACCTGTAAGAGAACACTTCAACCTCCCTGAACACGCAATAGCAGATGCAAAGGTAGCCATCCTGCAGCAAAAAAACTTCAGGACCAGACTTCAAAGAGAAACTGCTGAGCTTCAGCTCATTTGCAAATTTGACACCATCAGCTCAGGATTAAATAAAGACTGTGAATGGCTAGCCAACTACAAAAGCAGTTTCTCCTCCCTTGGGGTTCACACCTCAACTGCTAGAAGAGGGCCTCATCCTCCCTGATTGAACAAACCTCCTTATCCCTAGCCTGATTCTTGCTTGCATATTTATACCTGCCTCTGGAAATTTCCACTACATGCATCCGAAGAAGTGGGTATTCACCCATGAAAGCTTATGCTCCAATACGTCTGTCTATAAGGTGCCACAGGACACTCTGCCGCTTTTACAGATCCAGACGAACACGGCTACCCTTCTGATATTAGAGTTATAATAGTTAATGATAATAAAGATCCCTGGCTTTGATCTCCCATGAACCTCATGGGCAACCCTAAACCATATCTGCACAAACTACAGCAGATGCAGATACTTGCTTCACAAATGGAAAATTAAAGACTCTCCAGTGTGCAACTGTGGTCACCCAGAACAGACCAGGGAACATATAACAACTCAATGCCTGCTTCACAAATATGAAGAAGGCATCACAGCAATACACTCAGCTATTCCAGACACAATTATCTGGCTTACCCATCTAACCATAAAATTATAATTGTTGCTCTACATTTACACATCAGCCACACAAAAAAGATGATAAAAAAATGTTGGAAGGGATACTAAACCTCCAATCTCTATTAGGGATACAAAGTACAGGGGAGACTTAGCTAAAAACAGAT
Organism: Dermochelys coriacea; assembly: GCF_009764565.3. Classification (NCBI taxonomy): domain Eukaryota; kingdom Metazoa; phylum Chordata; order Testudines; family Dermochelyidae; genus Dermochelys; species Dermochelys coriacea. The sequence continues at coordinate 23,381,581 of NC_050085.1, read as the reverse complement.
AAGAGGGAACAGGAGGGAAAGGAGAGAGTTTTTGTTTTCTTTGAATTTATACACTAATGGTACAAAGTGCCCCTTCATGGCTCCAGGCACCTCAGCCATATGTTAAAAAATTCAACCACATGACTACAAACAGAAGTAAATTCAGCAGCTTCCACACAACCAACAGAGATAAAAGCCATCTACCAGTACCAGCTCTCCCTGCAAACTCCTCCCCCTCCTATATCTTGGGGAAAAAGAGGGACTTCATAGTGTGCCCAGAAGGGCAATAGATTTGGGCTATTTTGGATAGTAGAAGGAGTAAACTCCAGAGTTCAGTGCACCTCAGACAGCACCCTGCTAAGTGCCTGTCTTCCATACTAAAGGAGCACCAGATTGAGAACCCTCGCTTCTCACAATTGCAGCTGTGTGGCACAGGAGAGAGGCAGCAGGCCAAAATAATAACTTAAATTCTAGCTAGAAGCCCTCAGGCAGCCAGTGTGGAGCCTGTATACCAGGTGCTGTGCTCCCAACAAGAAACTCCACTGAATAAACGAGCTTCAGTGTTTTGCATCATCTTCAGTTTACAGGTTGATCTAAGGTGTTGGGAGCACTGCAGACATACTGAGGCATAGATCACAGTAACAAGGTTTCAGAATAACAGCTGTGTTAGTCTGTATTCGCAAAAAGAAAAGGAGTACTTGTGGCACCTTAGAGACTAACAAATTTATTTGAGCATAAGCTTTCGTGAGTTACACCTCACTTCACTGGATGCGTTCGGTGGAAAATACAGTGGGGAGATTTATATACACACACAGAGAACATGAAACGATGGGTTTTATCATACACACTGTAAGGAGAGCGATTACTTAAGATGAACCATCACCAGCGGGGCGGGGAGGAAAACCTTTCATGGTGACAAGAAAGGTGGGCCAAGACAAACAAGATAGGTTGTAGATCCTTGATGATGCATTGGAGAAGTTTTAGTTCTAGGTGATGGCTAAAACTAACTGAGTTTTAGTTTAGGTGATGGCTAGTGGCGTTCTGTTATTTTCTTTGTTGGGTCTGTCCTGTAGTAGGTGACTTCTGGGTACTCTTCTGGCTCTGTCAATCTGTTTCTTCACTTCAGCAGGGGGGTATTGTAGTTGTAAGAATGCATGATAGAGATCTTGTAGGTGTTTGTCTCTGTCTGAGGGGTTGGAGCAAATGCGGTTATATCGTAGAGCTTGGCTGTAGACAATGGATCATGTGGTGTGATCTGGATGAAAGCTAGAAGTATGTAGATAGGAATAGCGGTCAATAGGTTTCCGATATAGGGTGGTGTTTATGTGACCATTGCTTATTAGCACCGTAGTGTCCAGGAAGTAGATCTCTTGTGTGGACTGGTCCAGGCTGAGGTTGATGGTGGGATAGAAATTGTTGAAATCCTGGTGGAATTCCTCAAGGGCTTCTTTTCCATGGGTCCAGATGACTAAGATGTCAACCTATCCTGAAGGATGACCCATCACTCTCACAGATCTTGGGAGACAGGCCAGTCCTTGCTTACAGACAGCCTCCCAACTTGAAGCAAATATTCACCAGCAACCACACACCGCACAACAGAACCACTAACCCAGGAACCTATCCTTGAAACAAAGCCCGTTGCCAACTCTGTCCACATATCTATTCAGGGGACACCATCATAGGGCCTAATCACATCAGCCACACTAGCAGAGGCTCGTTCACCTGCGCATCTACCAATGTGATCTATGCCATCATGTGCCAGCAATACCCCTCTGCCATGTATATTGGTCAAACTGGACAGTCTCTACGTAAAAGAATGAATGGACACAAATCAGACATCAAGAATTATAACATTCAAAAACCAGTCGGAGAACACTTCAATCTCTCTGGTCACTCGATTACAGACCTGAGAGTGGCTATCCTTCAACAAAAAAACTTCAAAAACAGACTCCAGAGAGAGATGGCTGAATTGGAATTAATTTGCAAACTGGATACAATTAACTTAGGCTTGAATAGAGACTGGGAGTGGATGAGTCATTACACAAAGTAAAACTATTTCCCCATGTTATTTCTTCCCCCACCCCACCCCCCACTGTTCCTCAGCTGTTCTTCTTAATTGCTGGAAATGGCCCACCTTGATTATCACCACAAAAGGTTTTCCTCCTTCCTCCCCTCCTTCCTGCTGGTAATAGCTCATCTTAAGTGATCACTCTCCTTACAGTGCGTATGATAAAACCCATTGTTTCATGTTCTCTGTGTGTGTATATAAATCTCCCCACTGTATTTTCCACCAAATGCATCCGATGAAGTGAGCTGTAGCTCACAAAAGCTTTATGCTCAAATAAATTTGTTAGTCTCTAAGGTGCCACAAGTACTCCTTTTCTAGTAACAAGGTTTGCATCAGAGAGAAATGGTCATAGCCATTTGGCTAGCTGTAAGTGGAAATGAGCTGTTCTGGTCAGGGCTTCTATATGAGCCAACGAATAGCAGCTGGGGATCCAACAGCACCTCCAGATTATAAAGCTAGTGACAGGCAAACACCCTCAATTAAGGAAGTGATATAATCCTTTCCACATCTTCCAAGAGCTTCCCCAAATCTATCTGCACTACTTCACTTTTACCCAGACTGAACTTCATCCAATTACCTCTCATCTGTGACTCTCTCTCTACCAACCAGTGGGTAAAGTAGCTCTGGCTCGGTCAGATGAAATACAAATATATAGGTGGGTTTACTGATAGCACTGCACCCCATCCCTCTTTACTAACCTTCCTAGGAGCCCCATATATTCACCAAACAAGAAGGAAATGAGATGCAGCCCTGCAGAAGAACAGCTTTGGGACAGAACTGCCCAAAACTACACACAGGTATCTCTCTAAGAGATAGGAATGAGTAAGCAAAGGACGACATTACCTCTCCTGGATGGGTGGGTTTGCAGGAGAATCAACACTACCAATTAGACTGTAAACTCTTTGGGGCAGGGAACATCTTTTCATTGTATATATTTGAGTAGTGCCAAGCACAGGGCACTGAGCCTGAGAAGGAGCCAGAGTTTACCAATGTACGCTGCCAAAGAGCCACAGTAATACATCAGCAGCCCCCCCATCAACTCTTCCCCCTCCCCACGCCTCCCACTGATTGGCAGCCCTCCCCACACCTCCTGATCAGCTGTTTCGTGGCATGCAGGAGGATCGGGGGTGGGGAGGGAGGAGTGAGGGCACAGTAGGCTCAGGGGAGGGGGCAGGAAGGGGTGGAGTGGGGACAGGGCCTGTGGCAGAGCCAGGGACTGAGCAGTGAGGCCCCTCCGGCACATGGGAAAGTTGGCGCCTGTAGCTCCAGCCCTAGAGTCGGTGCCTATAAAAGGAACCTCATATTAACTTCTGAAGAGCCACATATGGTTCCGGAGCCACAAGTTGGCCACCCCTAGCCTAACACAATGAGGCCCGGATTCCCAATGGGTGCCACCAGGCAATACGGCAATCCAGATAACAACAGCTGTGATCAAAAGAATAAAAGGCAATCAATAGATTCAACATGATCAATATGGACTCCTGATCTTTATCCACCACCAGCAGCTCAAAGGTCAGCGTACAGGCACCCAGGTCTGTCCATTCAGTCTGACTGCACTTGATTTTTCTCTGCAGCATAACATAATTTTTCCTCATAACTAAAGAGATTAGTATCAGCACTCAATTCTGTGGTAAAAATGACAATGGCCTGTCTACACTAGCACTGTTGCTAGCAGTCCCCAAAATGGTTAACATATAGACAAAGGCACCTTGTACAAAACCCATCCATTTGCAGAAACAGAGATGACTAAATTGCTCTAAATTCTTCTGGTATTCAGATACGGCTGTGATGAAAATGCTATAATTACAGCAGTCATTCAACAGAGAACATGATGAGTAACATGACAAAGGAAAATTCTTAGGAATTGTCCATGTTTTTTCAGCTACAGAGACCCAGGTGTAGGCAAGAGAAGTTACTTCAGTAAGATATTATGTTTTTCTTAGTTTCCTAGGAGTAACTCTAACTATTCACTTTTTTGCTGCTGGGGCATTTGCTGTTGGTCTTTTGGTTCAGTAGACTCTTTCCTCAGGCCATACTTTCTCAGTTGGGTTAAAGCAGATTATTTGGGGGCACCTGGGGAATGAAGGGGATTCCCTTTGCTTATTCCTTCTGCCAATGGTATCATCATTTCCCCATTTTACTTTTAAAAAAATAAACTATAATTTCCCAGTTGGCTCCATGATATTTTGTGTGGAACAAGTTTAATTCCCATGGGACAAAAATAGCCTCATTCTGAGTCTGAAGACTGTACTCCAGTAGATGCATGATATGGAATCTGAATCCCATAGGTGGCTGATGTGTAACATTTCCAAGCTCCAGTCATGCCAGATTTGCTGTCCTTCATGTTGAACATGTGAAGGTTTTAGTTGTTAACTCTCTAGTGTTGGGTGGACAAGGAAAATAAGGGCCAGTTTGTAAGGCTCCACTTGGAGAGAATAAACCCAGAATACTGTGTGCCAGCCCAGCAGGGCTTGCTTCAAAGAAGATATTCTCAGAACAGGAAGAAACTGCCCTACAAAGGAGCAGTGTTTTGGCAGCTGGGATCCGGTACTAGCCCAGGTCCCAGGGACTGTTTCCCATTTAACTGCAAAAAAAGTCTGCAGAAGCATTTAATTCCCTGCCATCTTCACTCACATAAACACGCGTTCAGTCACTCATATGCATGCACACATGCATGCCTTTCAGCAACCCAGCTAAGAGAAAAGCCTATTTTCCTCTCTTATAACTTTTCTCTCGGACTCAAAGAACAGCAATACTATTTGATTATACACAAGACACATACCGTATTACTGTTACTGCCCATACAATGGGCTAACAAGCAGCTAAGAAAAAGGAATGTTAACAGACGTGTCCATGTTATAGTTAGGTATTTGTTTGATCTTGTAAGTCTCCCAACAGCCAATTTTCAGTATCCCAGTTCCTTTACTACTTCCTTTTGTATGCTCAGGCTTACAACAGTATATGGATAAAGTATATGGATAGAAATATAACTGACTGGAAATACAACTTAGTGTGCGTGACTTGAACAAGTGACCACCCCAGATCAGTGACTTATAAAAGGATTTAATAATCCTAGAAATTTAGGATTGGAAGGGACCTCGATAAATCATCTAGTCCAGTCCCCTGCACTGAGGCAGGACTAAATATTACCTAGACTATTCCTGGCAGGTGTTTGTCTAACCTGCTCTTTAAAAACTTCAATGACAGAGATTCCACACCTCCTTAGCAATTTATAGTTTGCAATCCAACCTGATCAACAGTATAAGATAACTTGTTTACAATGATTCCTCCTGGTTAGTAAAGATTATTATTAAATATTGAAAGTACAGTAATGTGGTTGCTCTTCCTTGTTTTTCCACAAGAAGTTCAATAATTAAACTGGGTTGAAATTGCCTTATCTCACAGGCAAGTATTATCATGGGAAGCAAAATCTACCAACACAGTAAGGATTCAGAGAATATTTTTGTTTTGAATAATGGTTTTGGAAAATCTTAAAAACTCTCCTACAAAGAATCCCCCAAATTTTCAAACTGACATTTCACATCCATTTTTGCCATCCACGTGCTTGGATTTTTGTATCCTCAATAGAGGAAGAGTTTCCTTGCTTTTCATGATGATGTGCACCCTGTTCTTGAATGCCTTTGGCACCCCAGCAAAGGAGAGTTTATAGGTGACAAGTGCAAGACCTGAGTAGAAAGCAATAAGGTATGGGCAAGATGCCCGATTTCTACATGACGCACTTCATGATTGCGGTAAGAGGCTGCACTCTTCCTGATGGAAAGACAAAGGACAAAAATTGCTTATGTAGAGTGCTTCCTTCATTAGCTTTCCTTGGAGGATGTGCTGAGTGAATGTTGATGATGCCATTGTCATTGATAGCTCACTGAAGGAGAAGTGTTTGTGCTGAGCATTCAGCACTATCTTAAACAATGAGGTCATGCAGCAAAAATCAGACCTAATTGCTGTTTGCAATCTTGGAATGAAAAGGTGCATGAGTCACACAGATGGAGGGAAGAGTTCCTTCAGCCACTTGCATTCCCCGTGGAGGGGAAGAAGGATACATGAATTTGTTAATTTCGTTTTGTAGAACTCTTTTCTATCTCACTCACCCACCCAAGCAAAGACAAGTCTAGGAAGTAGGAAATGGGTCACACAGTTGAGGCACCTACAACAGATGTTTTACAAATTGATATATGGCCCCTATTCACACACTACTACAGATGTAGCTCAATGTAGGTAAGACATGCATTACATGGAATGTCCCCATCCCTCTCATGCCAGTGTTGGTGCACAGGATGGAAACTCTCTTCCATCCATCTCTGCCATTAGCTGCTGTTTCCATGTGCTCTATGGTGTTGAGATCAACTCTTCTGCCCTTCCTGCAAAGGGTTCTTCTTAAGGTTTCTCTTGGGTGTTCATGTTTCCTCACACCAGTTGGTTTTCACTTGACAGCTTCATGTGGGAATCTGTATGTTGGCATCCGGTGTGTATGCGCCAAATCTGTCCACTGCTTTCCTCTAATTGTAGGGGAGATGAAGTGCTGGTTAGTGATTTATCAGATCTCTTTGTTGGTGATGAAGTCTGTCCATCCACTGTACAGAATTTTTCTTAGGTACTTATTTTCAAAAGCGTCTAGTTAGCTATCTAACATAGATCTCCAGTTCTTGCCAACATAACTTAGCATTAAGTGAGATAACATCTGAGTTGAACATTCAGAGTTTTGTTTTGGTACTGTATATATTTGATTTCCGTACATTGTTGATTTTAGAGCATGGTGTGGATGGCTTTGCAATCTATGATGTCACTTTTTCTTGAGGTCACTATTAGCTAGTACAGTGCTGCAAAGGTAAATGAACCCTTATACTTCCTTAATATGTTTGCCTTCTAATATGACCTCTGTGCTGCTCAATATGTCTTTGCATCTTGGACAGATGACCCATATCTCAAGCTGATGCTGATTTGTAATTCCAGTTACAGATAATTTTCAGATAACTCCAGAAGCTAAAGAATTTATAGTATGAAAGATCAACCTCATTAGTAAAGTCAAAAGGAAACAGAAAGTCCCAGTATCAACTGATCAGATCTCACTTTGTTTTTCCCAAGAGTTGGAAGGCAGGAAAACTATGTTCAGGGACAGTGTGCCTGAACTGGGATGGCCATTTTTGTAGACCTGAATGTAAGCTCATGTTCTCAACATCACCCAAACCAAAGGTACACAGCATAAATATATGTCAGTTTATGACATTAACATCTGTATATGGGGGTGTGTGTGTGTGTGAGATGCTTGAATGAACACCTGGCCCCTTCCCAGAGAAGTTCATAATCTAGAAAGAAAAGACAGGTGTGATTGCAAGGAGAAGTGACATGAGACAAGGTAGATGAATGGATGCAGGAACACCAAGAATAAAGTCACGAGGCACTTGTTTTGCATAGTACCCACAATGTTAGCTTTAAAAAGAAAAAAAAGCTAGCCAGCTAGAGATTAACATATTATCTAATACAAGATCAAGTAAATTTCTTTAGAGGAGGGGAACAGGTGATAGGTAAGCTTGAAAGGAGGTCAGTGCTGCTCCCAGACTACTAAAAGACCTACATTTAACACTTCCCAAACTAGTTTATATGTATTGAGCGAGTCTCCACCTAACCGTAAAGGAAGATCAAAGTCATACTCCTGCTGCCAAGGCAATTCTCTAGGGCAATATTGGAAAAGGCCTTTGCAAATGGAAAAAATAAACAGACATGAAATCTATGGGAAAAACACCAGCAACTTGAACTCAGCTCAGCTTTTCTTTGCAAATTAAACAACTGGATGGAAGTTTTAATCTCCTCTCGTCTCACTCTCCTGGCACGAGAACCCCCAACACAACATGACAACTCATCCATCCAACTCACAAAAGGAAAAAAAAACCCAACATTTCATATCAGATGCTCTGCGTCAAGCTTGCTATGGCTCATAAATCAGCCATCTCACTGCCCTGGTCATTTCAACCAACGTCTGACCCTTTCGTTAACTCATGATTTATAACTGGAAGTTATTTTTTATGCCAGATTTATAAACTTTACTGTGCCCGGTTTGATATAATATCCACTTTGTACACCACGCAATGAGACAGTAAATTTATTGGCTATAAACTGTTACCTTGAAAAATGACATCAATGCAAAGTGGTTTCCATTTAGAATCAATGGGCAATAAATTCATTGGATTTTTTTTTTAGATGATGCTATTTATGAGGTCATGAGTGACTATATAATAGGTGTAATTGGGAGGAGAAGCACCAGTCAGATAGCGGTTCTGTGCGACGGGGTCAACAAAGACGAATTATATTCACGCAGCAACAATGCATACGCTGGTATTCTGCTGTCTCTTTATTATCAGCCTCTCATGTCCTCTCTTGTCTCTCCCTATTATCGACTCCAGTGAGGTGTCCTATCAGCTCTCAGGTAAGACTTTTTTGCTTTTACTGGTCAGGAGCTTAGTAGGGCACTGGGCAGTAATGCCGGATGAGTAACCGAGAAATTATTTCAGAAAGGACCTTTTCTCATCTGGGCTCTTCAGCTGTGGCAAAAAGCAGATGTTTCTTCATGATGCTAGAAGCGCAACTGGAATCAGTGGTCAGTGTAAATCCTCATAAAATGAAGAGGTTGGGTACCCTACATATCCCTTGCTATTGCCTTCAGATCCTGAATGCAAGCTCTCTGAACCCTGCAACATGAAACGTGAGCTAGCTGACATTTGATTCTCTATTTAGAGTAGTGTGGCTGCATGGCCAGTTCTTCTGGTTGTACTTTAATACTTCTTATTCATTATTTTTAAAATTAAAAAATATCTAGAAGAAGTGGGAGAGGTACAGAAATTAATGCAGTAATCACTCCCACCTTGGAGTTGAGGACAGTCCAATTTTGGCTTAAGTCAGCAGTGAAAATGAGTTTAGCGTTTCACATTCAGTATCCTGGTAGATATTTGCTCACATTAAGGAGACTTCATTCAGTTTACAAAGAGAAGAAGTTTCTGCTTGGTAAATCCAAGGTTTAGAAAAGTAGAGGTACAGTAGGTCAGGACTGAGAAGCATAGGTAAAATGATATAGGGGTCCAAAAGTGGACTAGAGAGGATACCATATAGTCAGGATTGAAGTGTATGAGCAGAACTCTGAACCAGGGCTCAGGACTGGAAGATCAGGGAGGCTGCAGGTCAGAAAGCTGCACGAAGAAGGTACTATGCCTACCTGCCCTCTACTTAAGTACTTCATGTTCTTTTTTGGAGACACTGCTGCTATATTCATTTACAAAGTCTGATAGACAGAAGTGTTTTTCTAAATATTAGTAAGCCCAAAATTTAAACAAGTGTCTTTCCAAATCTTCTACAGTGTAATTGCAGACACTTTACAGCCAGCTGTCATTCAATCCAGACATCATTCACCGTATGATGAGATGGACGAGCTGGCAGTAACCATTAATATCAACTGTATTTATTTGGAGGCATGCATTAAGCTTATTAAATCTTCTCTACGAATAAAAAAGCGCCCTCTAGAGAACAAAAGACAAAATCAGGAGTCTATATTCAATTATATATTTTTATCTCAAACCAAAGGTGTATGTCAGCATTGCTAGGGAGAGGCAAAGTATATTGGAATAACTGTGTGAAATGTCTCAGCATATTGCACATGGAAGTAGCAGCTTGTCTTATGCAAAGACTCATTTCTGAAACTTCCCAGTGTCCTCTGCAACTGTCCCTCTGCACAAACTACAGAATTCACTTATGGCCAAGGATTTTTAAAAAATCTTCCCACCAGATATGTAGTTTTGATTAAAATGTTTTAAATTTAATTTAAATAAAATAAGGGGTTTGTGGGGAAATCAAAAGCAGATAAGTGATACCTATGATCCATTATATTGTCTCTAAGTCAGCCAGCTATTTCAGGGTGCTAAAAGACCCCAGCTTGTATTCATGTAGGTTCTCCTGAAATTATATCACAAAGTTCTAGAAATCCCACCTTTCTTTCCTTTCAGACAGTCGGATCTTGTTCTGGTAGCCTGTCCAGTTCATCTGAGCAGTGAGCCACATGCTGCTCCATTTAATCATTTGGAAGACTGCCACTTTCACACTGTGTTTCTTTTAGCATTGCAGACACTCTGAACAGCACTAGTTTCTTCCTTGGGGCAATAGGTACCCAGGGCCCCCAACCAATGGGTGACCTACTGTGCCAAATTGGGTAGATCTGTTAGAGCAGTGAGAACAGAGTGACTGTATAGATGTAACATCAGGAAAGTGACTCAGGTGCCCAAAGAGGCAATCATCACCTCTTTCACATTTATTAAACAAAGGTCAGTGATTAATTACTGGTGCTACTGGTCTTCAAAACATGGGGCCCAGAGGCCTGTTCAGGAGCCATCTGACTAAATGGATGTTACCCAAAAGGAACCAGGATCCTGAGGCAGGTGTCATCCCATACAGACTCTGATGTCATGTCTTCTTCTACCAACAGCAGATGAAAATACAAGATTAAATGTGGAGCGATTGGACAGCTTGGGGAGAGCTTTTCTGCTTCAGACTCTGCCAAGGCTCCTGGGGGCACAAACTGAGGACAGTCCCAGCAAAGCAGGTAAAGCTCTCCCAGTTTACACATAGAGATGTTCCAAAGTACAAAATGCCAAGGGTCCCTTCTGAAAATTCAGCTGCTTTGAGTAGCAAAAAATAAGAAACATCTTGCAATATGAATCTGCCTCAAGAGTGCACAATGTCAAAGCAGATGAAGTTCACTGTCTGCAGAGAACCCAAACTCCACCAGCAGGAACATCTTAAGTCAGGGGAGGGGATGGGAGAATCAAAGAACTATCAGGTACAATCCCATTAAGAACTCATTAACAGGAGGAAGGAAAGGAAGTTGCAGCCCCTAAGTTAGTGAGAGTCTGAAAAAAAGTCTGTTGAACTTCATACTGCTGTTGAGTAGCTGATGATGACTAGGGGGCAAGGAACTCCTCTAGGCAAGACAGGGACTTGGTCTGGGAGTGGTTAACTGGGCCTTGCAAATGTCAATCTGTTGAACTGCACCAGCATTTTCAGAAAATGCAGAATCCACAGCAATAAATGTCATGATACAAAGACTTATGCGGGAGAGAGGGTCCTTAGAAGTAAGATAAAGTAAAAGGCTGCAGCCCCACTTCCATAGATCCATCAGGAATAATGTGCTATGACAAGGACTGACCCTACATCAGAAGGGACAGTTGGTATTTGAATCTTAACTTTAGTTTTACCTCTGTGGGTATTTTATTTTTTATATTTTATATTATATTTTGGCAATCAGAAGTGACATGGGTAGTTTCTCCATTTCTAAATTAAGCAGCATTTCATACTTGTTTTTCCAGGTCTCAGCCCCAGCAGCTACAATCCAAGGGAAAATGTGAAAGAGGTAAGTGAATGACTAGCTATTGTAAAAATAAGAAACTGGAAACCCACATTTTAGATTAAGGAGAAGTGGCTAATAAAACACCTTTTAAAGATCAATTTAACTTAAAATAGTTTAGATCAAAGTATGACCCATCTTTCTGGAGCAGAAAAAAGATGTTGGAAGATGACAGAAATCTGCTAATTTGCATAATTTTAAAAATATTTTCAAGGCTGTAGTAACACAGATTTGGCAGAAATTGAGAGCATTTCAGCATCATTTTAAAATTCCAGCCCACTTCTGAAAAACTGCCTTCTAAATAAAAGGTTAGTTCCAGATTCAACAGGCCTGGCTAAAGAGTGTATATGGATATCAATGAGATTCAATAAGAATTCCAGGTATCAGAGTAGCAGCCGTGTTAGTCTGTATTCGCAAAAGGAAAAGGAGTACTTGTGGCACCTTAGAGACTAACAAATTTATGAGCTGTAGCTCACAAAAGCTTATGCTCAAATAAATTTGTTAGTCTCTAAGGTGCCACAAGTACTCCTTTTCTTTTCTGCAAATACAGACTAACAGCTGCTTCTCTGAAACCTGATATTGGGCTGGCTGTGTCTCTGGGGTAGTCAGAATATGGGGCCACAGGGCCCGGTCAGAGATGGCAGAGGGACTGCATCTCATTGTAAGCATTTTTCAGAGAATTAATCCAATTTCCCCCTCACTAACCCGCATGATGTTGTTTGATTTTAGGCTTTCTATGGAAGTCACCCTCGAATTGCTTTGCTGAGCCGCCTGCTGGCCAAGGATAGGAAACAGAATAAAAAACGTGGGAACCTCTCTGAGTGCTTCTGGAAATATTGTGTGTAACCTGGGGTGGTGGAGTGGGATGACAAACTCTTTCCTGATCCTGGCTGCTTAATTTATAAAGATGTTAACTGTCCTTGAAACATGTACATAGATTTGCTTGTTTTAACATGAGGAGAATAAAGAAATGTGAAGCTGACTCTTAACTCTACATTCCACGCAGTTTGGAGATTAATAAATCCTCTATGTTTTGCAAATAACCTGTGAGCAATGAGTTATTTTCCTTCAGAGATTCTATCCCTCTTGGGTACTAAGTGATGGGGTAAAAAGGGGAAAACAGACAGATAGCGAGGGACCAGTCTGGGAAATTAGGAATTCTATAGGATTGTCTCTCTAAGCAGAGGGATAGATGAACCAGCACTACGCCACACTAATTTGCACAGTCTTTCATACACGTTGTATCTCCAAATGTGTTAATATAGCAACAGATCAGTAATAGAAAAGAGAGATAATAATGATATGGATCACCCCCAAGAGGAATCACCTGAGGGGAAGCAGACTACCAGAAGTGGTGGGGATGGGAGAGAGCTGAGGAGAACTGATGAAAAGGTGGGGGACATGGGAGCCTGACCTAATGCATATTAGAAAACAGAGCAATTTCTTACAGCAGGCAATTGCTTTGCCTTGCAGGCCTCTGCTTTCACTCACCCAACACACACTCTAACTTCTGCTCAGCACACTAGGGATGTAAGGGGCATTCACTGGAGAGAGGTATTAGGATGGGGCCTGACATTTATGCAGCCTCATTTCAGTTCTGGCTCTGCTGGATTTTGTATAACACAATAGCTGACTTGCATAAGAGCCCACCAACACCACTGGACAGCAGACTCTCCCACACCCACCCCTCTATTCTGCCAATTTTAGAAGGGCTGGAGAGGCTGTGTCTGGGGACACAACCAGCCTTGGCGGTGGCAGGATTCACTGAATTACATGGGTGGTTCTCCAACTGTCACAGCAGGGAAGCCTGTTAGCAAAAGATCCTCTAGAGAACTGCTCCATGCTTTTGTCTTCTTATAATGCTTGTCACCTGTGTCAGGTGTTATATAGAGAAAAGTAGTGTTCAAACCCCAAGGTGAGAAGAAGTTACTCACCTTGTGCAGTAAAAATGGTTCTTTGCGATGTCTCTGTCGATGGGTGCTCCACTGTAGGTGTGCTTGCGTCTCTCCACTGCTGATCAGAGAACTTTGGTAGCAGTGTCTGTTATGCCCGCACATGCACTCTCTCTCCTCATGCCCTGCCACAAGGCTAGCCAGAGCACACAGGCTAACCCCCCTCAGTTTCTTCTCTACTGCAGTCATTGACAAGAATTTGGAAGTAAAGGGGAGGAGGGTGGGTTGTGGAACTCCCACGGGGTAAACATCTTAAAAAAACCCACTGTTACTGCACAAGGTGATTAACAACTACTACTTCTTCAAGTAGTGTCCTCATGGGTGCTCCATTGTGTGACTCTCAAGTAGTAACCCTAGTGGAGGAGATAGGAAGGTGAAATGGATGGAATATCCATTGTGAACAACTTCTAGGACTCATTGTTCTGATGTTATGCATTCTCAGGTGCTGCGGAACTTTGCAAGGCAGTAGCCAAATGCATAGGAAGAGGTGGTCAGCTATAGTGGTTGGGGGGAGTGGTCTGTCGATGCTTTAAACACGTCAAAATTGGTGCTTGGAGATGGGCCAGATGGTTTTTGCCTAGGAAATTTAGATTTCTTCCTCTGAGGTTTGCAATAGTGCTGTGTCAGGTGATAGGAGGTGAGTGGTTTGTGTCGGGGCTGCAGACCAAATTTTCTCTTTTGTCGAGGTGTATAGATCCCAACGAGTGGCAAGCAGCCCAAGAGTCTTTTAGGATATGAAGAGATGCATCCATCTTCACTAAAAAAGCTTGGTGCCTTCAAAGGGAAGGTCTTCGACAGTCAACTGCACCTCTTTAGAGAAACCTCAAAGGTGTAACCATGATGCACTTTGCATAACCATCCCTGTGGAGATGGACCAGGCCACTGTGTCAGCTGCATTTAGGGCAGACTGTAGCGCTGTCTTGGCTAATAGCTGTCCCTCCTGGATGATTGGAACTGTCCATGCTGTGACGTGGGAAGCTGAGCAATAAAGTTTCTAAGTTTCAAATAGCTGACAGTCATATTTCAGAGTTAAGGGCTTGATATTTTGTGATTCGAAACCGTAGCATACCTGAAGAATAGGCTTTCCGACCAAATAGGTCCAAATGTTTCCAAACAGTCATAGGGAGTGAACCTCATATGGCGTTGATGGCCCCAAATGTTCACAGCGTCCATGACACTAGAGTTTGGGGGAGGGTGGGAGAAGAGGAATTCTGTCTCCCTAGCAGGGACATGTTTTTTATGATTGGTTTGCTTGCAAGTAGGTACCAGTAAAAACAACGAGTGTCCTTGTGGTACCTTAGAGACTAACAAATGTATTTTGGCACAAGCTTTCACAGGATATAACCCACTTCATTAGAAGCAAAAGTAGGTGCTGCTGATGCTGGGGTCTACCATATTGTTTTTGCAGTGTCCAAGAGAGCCTCATTAATAGGGATGGCTATTTTAGAGGATGAGGAGTATAGTATGTCAAGGAGCTTGTGATGGGTGTCCTTGACTTCTTCCAAGGATATCTGCAACTTGTTTTGCTAGATTCTGAAAAAGCCAGAAGTTATTGGCCCAGGACAGTGGCGGAGGCATGACAGCCTCATCTAGGTAGGAGGAGGAGATGTTGGTTGTTGGAGTCACCTCTTCCTCAGTGCCAATCTTCTCTTCCTCCACAATCTCCTCTGGAGGTTCTAGATGCTGTGGCCGAGGGGGAATGTCTGGGTGTTCATGGGGAAAACTAGAAGCTCCTGATTCTCCATTGCCCTGCATATAAAATGTGAACAGCCACTGCTCCCATCTCCCACCTGAGCTCATTTCACATCCACTCCTCAGGGTTATGACACACATTTTCATAGATATTTTGGCTTTTCCTTTCATAATAATTGCTGTGCCTCAGTCCAGGCTACCGTCTGCCTGAAAGGACTTTCACAAAGTTATTATGTCCTTCTGTCCTCTACCCTTGCCTCATTTAATTCACTCCCTTGGAAGCAGTGTGTTCAAAAACCACATTAAAATAACTCCTGGGGCTAAGAAAACATGTCCCTGCCACCCTCCAGATCATTATATTTATGTATTAAGAAAAGGAGGACTTGTGGCACCTTAGAGACTAACAAATTTATTTGAGCATAAGCTTTTGTGAGCTACAGCTCACTTCATCGGATGCATGAAGCATTTATGTTTTGTATCCCTTCCCCTTCATCTCACTAAGTTCTTTGGGAAGATTCTGGCTCTGGTCCGGAGAGTGCCTAACATTTTGGTAGATCTGCAATACAAACAATAAATAATCCTATTGATGTGCTGCACAGGGCTGCATTTCCGCAGCCCTCCTGGGCAGAGTTTGTGAAGTACCCTGAAGTGAACCTTGAGGATGAAAAGCGCTATATAATCTTATTAGTAAACAGGATGAGTACTGCAGACCACAGGCCCTTCCTTAAGGCAGAAATTATCCCACAGAAAAACCCCACAGGAGCTCTGCTATGGTTTCTCCTGTAGTATCCAAACTGAGCCCACTAGGATGAAAGTTAGCTTTGACCTTCAGCCCCTTGATCCTGTTCATTCAATATGTAGGTTTTGTGCATTAAGGCATATCTTGACACCTGCCATTGAATTAGGAAGAAGGGGCCACTGTTCAGAACACTTACGACCAAGCTATGGCAGTGTCCCAGAGCCATGTCTTGTTCCATTACAACCAGTGAGGTTTCTTGTACAATTTATTTGCATGATAGTACCCAGAATGCTTTTTGCAGCTGAAAGCTATTTCTTGGCAGTGCTTGTGTCTAACTGTCTTCAGAGCACGAAGTCTGAGTTGCTTTTGGGTGTGTGCACTGTGGGATCTGCCTGTGAGTCACATAAGCTCTGTGAGAGCAGTGGAAAGATTTCAGGGAGCCCTGCCTTCTTTAGTAGATGCTTCGTATAAAAGGCACAAATAGAACTCCAGTAAATCTTGAGTTAAAGCTACAGCTAGCAGGGATATATGTTACATTGATCTCATTGATGTACATCATAAATCTCTGACTAGGTTGCTTAAAACACATCCTACAGGTCAAACAAATCTTGTTCACTTTTCATGACGCTTAAGACAGATGGAACCAGCTACAGCAATGAAAAATGTACTTACAAATGTTGAGCAGTTGGATGTACAATGCAGCCATCCTAAATCTTCTAGACAGAGTAAAAATTAGTCTATCTGACAGAGTTTGGCAAAACAGAGTTCATTCATAAAATCTCTCATTTCCTGCCACTTCATAAGTCAAATATTGTGTCCTTCAAAGGAGGCAGGATAAGACAAGTGATTTTAAAGGATTTTAAAGCTTGTGATAGTGGCACAAACATCCAGCGCTTCACTCTCAGGGCCCTGGCCCCTGCAGTAGAAAATTATATCCTTCCCTATTCAGTTCTGTAGACCAGTCCTGCCCTTGGGGATTTCCTCACAGCACAGATTATTAGGATAGGAAATAAAAGCCTCATGGTTGTATTCCATCAATTTCCTGCCAAAACAATAGGAGAGAGTTTCAGCTGTGAGTTGGAGCATGGAATTACTGGAGAAAGGCTGCTATTGAAAGGTGTATAGTGTAGTCAGATTGATAATGAAGTAGCAGCAGCAATTTACCAGCAAACACAAACCTATATTATCATAACATGTATCTTTCCAGCTTGGGCACCATTAATAACTAAAAGAAAAGGAGTACTTGCGGCACCTTAGAGACTAACAAATTTATTTGAGCATAAGCTTTCGTGAGCTACAGTTCACTTCATCGGATGCACTCACGAAAGCTTATGCTCAAATAAATTTGTTAGTCTCTAAGGTGCCACAAGTACTCCTTTTCTTTTTGCGAATACAGACTAACACGGCTGCCTCTCTGAAACCTGTCATTAATAACCAATAACTGATCATTAATAATTTGTCAATAATCAACCAACTGATTGATAACCAATAATTTATACAAATTATAACTGATTATATGTTGCATGAGGGGTTCTCTCAAGTCTGGATTAGTTTAACAACAACAAACCTCGGAGAAGTGAGTTTTGGTTGGATTTACTGATTAACAGTTAAAAGAAAAGGAGTACTTGTGGCACCTTAGAGACTAACAAATTTATTTGAGCATAAGCTTTTGTGAGCTACAGCTCACTTCATCGGATGCCTTCAGTGGAACATACAGTGGGGAGACTTATATACATAGAGAACATGAAACAATGGGTGTTACCATACACACTGTAACAAGAGAGTGATCACTTAAGATGAGCTATCACCAGCGGGGGAGGGGGGGACCTTTTGTAGTGATAATCAAGGTGGGCCATTTCCAGCAGTTAACAAGAACAGCTGAGGAACAGTGAGGGGTGGAGGAGGGGAATAAATATGGGGAAATAGTTTTACTTTGTGTAATGACCCATCCACTCCCAGGCTCTATTCAAGCCTAAATTAATTGTATCCAGTTTGCAAATTAATTCCAATTCAGCCGTCTCTCTCTGGAGTCTGTTTTTGAAGTTTTTTTGTTGAAGAATTGCAACTTTTTGGTCTGTAATCGAGTGACCAAAGAGATTGAAGTGTTCTCCAACTGGTTTTTGAATGTTATAATTCTTGACGTCTGATTTGTGTCCATTTATTCTTTTACATAGAGACTGTCCAGTTTGACCAATGTACATGGCAGAGGGGCATTGCTGGCACATGATGGCATAGATCACATTGGTAGATGTGCAGGTGAACGAGCCTCTGATAGTGTGGCTGATGTGATTAGGCCCTATGATGGTGTCCCCTGAATAGATATGTGGACAGAGTTGGCAACGGGCTTTGTTGCAAGGATAGGTTCCTGGGTTAGTGGTTCTGTTGTGTGGTTGCTGGTGAGTATCTGCTTCAGGTTGGGGGGCTGTCTGTAAGCGAGGACTGGCCTGTCTCCCAAGATCTCTAAGAGTGATGGGTCATCCTTCAGGATAGGTTGTAGATCCTTGATGATGCGTTGGAGAGATTTTACTTGGGGGCTGAAGGTGATGGCTAGTGGCATTCGGTTATTTTCTTTATTGGGCCTGTCCGGTAGTGGTGACTTTTGGGTACTCTTCTGGCTCTGTCAATCTGTTTCTTCACTTCAGCAGGTGGGTATTGTAGTTGTAAGAATGCTTGATAGAGATCTTGTAGGTGTTTGTCTCTGTCTGAGGGGTTGGAGCAAATGCGGTTGTATCGTAGAGCTTGGCTGTAGACAATGGATCATGTGGTGTGATCTGGGTGAAAGCTGGAGGCATGTAGGTAGGAATAGTGGTCAGTAGGTTTCCAGTATAAGGTGGTGTTTATGTGACCATCGCTTATTAGCACCATAGTGTCCAGGAAGTGGATCTCTTGTGTGGACTGGTCCAGGCTGAGGTTGATGGTGGGATGGAAATTGTTGAAATCATGGTGGAATTCCTCAAGGGCTTCTTTTCCATGGGTCCAGATGATGAAGATGTCATCAATGTAGTGCAAGTAGAGTAGGGGCATTAGGGGACAAGAGCTGAGGAAGCGTTGTTCTAAGTCAGCCATAAAAATGTTGGCATACTGTGGGGCCATGTGGGTACCCATCGCAGTGCTGCTGATTTGAAGGTATACATTGTCCCCAAATGTGAAATAGTTATGGGTGAGGACAAAGTCACAAAGTTCAGCCACCAGGTTAGCTGGGACATTATTGGGGATACTGTTCCTGACGGCTTGTAGTCCATCTTTGTGTGGAATGTTGGTGTAGAGGGCTTCTACATCCATAGTGGCTAGCATGGTGTTTTCAGGAAGATCACCGATGGACTGTAGTTTCCTCAGGAAGTCAGTGGTGTCTCAAAGATAGCTGGGAGTGTTGGTAGCGTAGGGCCTGAGGAGGGAGTCTACATAGCCAGACAATCCTGCTGTCAGGATGTCAATGCCTGAGATGATGGGGCGTCCAGGATTTCCAGGTTTATGGATCTTGAGTAGCAGATAGAATACCCCAGGTCGGGGTTCCAGGGGTGTGTCTGTGAGGATTTGTTCTTGTGCTTTAGTTAATCCTGATAGGCACACAGTTACTAACAGCTGTGGCAGATGTTCCCCTGGATGGTATTACAGCCAGGATCCAATCTGCAGATGGTATTACTTCCCTTGCAATTTAGCGGCAAGTACACTTTTATTTTCCTTACTGTGTATAATTCTGGTCCTTATCTATTTCCACTTTGTGTTACACACTTCTTATCTTAGGCTATTTGCAAGGTTCCCTGTTCCACTGGAATTCATTTAATATCTTGCAGTTAGTACATTGCTAAAATATCTCCTACAACAGTTTTCAAAATAGGCTAAGTGTTACTTCTCAGTAAAATTCCACCTAAAGCTAGTTTTATCTTAACTGCAAAGCATCATGGGAGTCTTGCTCCCAGGCCAGCCTTCAAGTCTTTCTCAGCCTATCTTAAGTGTCAGAGGGCTGTAACAAGTGCTTGTGTGTGTGGTATGGCACAAAGCTAGCATACTGGCTCCATCAGGAAGACCCGTAGACAGTCCTGGATGAACTGCATAGTGAAGGACTTACAGTCTGTTGCCTATGGAACATATTTCAACTATGTGAAACAGAGTGGTGGCATGACTGTGCTCATAGAACATGCTCCTTTTCTATTTAGATGCATGTCCAGAACCTCCATTGAATAAACAGGCAAGAATAGACTTATTATGGCTAAAGCAAGATTTTGCAGGTCTCTACATTTAGTGGAACTGCAGCAGCTGCAGCACCAGGAGCCTATTTACTTGAATGTTTAACAAGGATTGTCTTTTCCACTTCTGATTTTAATGAAATTGCAATAAACATTTGTCTTGTCATTGAAGGAAGTATAATAGATTTTGCCTTTTTCCTGTAGACTTCTCTAGCTACTACTGATGTCACTGATTCCTTTGGATGAGAAGTTTTGTCTAAAGATCCAGAACCAGGAAAGGTTTCAGAGTAGCAGTCATGTTAGTCTGTATTCGCAAAAAGAAAAGGAGTACTTGGAAAAGAAAAGGACTAACAAATTTATCAATTCACGTAGAAAATGTTTCTTGATGGAGTGTATAGAAATCGTTCTATTCTATTCAAGGCTACTGTCAGTAATCACTTTCTATGATACTATGAAGAATGAAATCCCTGCTCCACCCTGCAGATGGGGTCCTTTCCAGATACAAGGCCCACTTGGGGAAGCTGCCACTGTAGCTGCACAAACTGTTCTTTCTTTGGGGATAGGGAACTTGGACACTTTGGGCCTGGGGAGTTCTTAGGCTGTTTTCCACTTACCTGTCTTTCTGACTCATCCAATACACATGCAAGTTTGAAATTCTGCATGATGAAAGCAAAAAGCTTTTATACTTAGCAAATATGACTCCATCCTGCCCCTTTGTGATTGTGTTAAATGACAAAAAACATTCATTGGAATTGGTGAAAAGTACAAAGTGAGACAGAAAAATAAAACGTGACCTATGTGACCATCTTTATTGTAGCGATTCGCTCCAGCTAAGTGTGTAATAACATTTACAAAGAATAGAGTAAGGGGCTACTTTTCTAAAAACCCCACAAAACTATCAAAACAAGAACACACGTCTAGAAGTTCTTCACAGGATTTTATATATATAGGTTATATATATAGGTTTTCCAGTTTATTTATAAAAAACAGAACACCTGTTTAAAAATACATTTAAAATTGTATGAGTAAATTCAACCACAGCTGATCACAGATTCAGCTGAAGTAAAATTTATTCAAATGGTGATTTGTAATAAGGTTTAATGCAATTGTGGAGTTACCCCACAGGCAAAGCACCTTTCTCTTTTTGATGAATTCTCACCATGTCACAGAAACACCACTGGGGCAGGTTCCATTTATAGCAATGCTGGGCAACTATTAGCACAAACACAACAGTTTGTTTTAACATCCAGTTTTGCATATAACAAAGATTCGTAAGATCCAGTTTGATGAAGCCCCAGAGTGTGCAAATATGGCTACAAAATATACTTGCCTGCCTTTCAGATCAGAACTGGATCTCAGCTTAGGTCACACAGGCAAACTATGGACAAAAGTAGAAACATTAATCTAAACCAAGGGAAAATATTAATTCCTGAAAGTAAGAGAAATAAAGGTTTTCATATGTGCTTTCTGCATAGGTGGTAAGATATGCCATAGTGAAGCAGTATGGTTTAAGTCAATTGAGTACAGAGCTCGGAAGCCAGGTATATTTTAGTTCTGATCATGGTTCTGCCAGTGAAACTGTAGCCTTGAGTAAATCACTGAATTTCAATATTTGAGTTTTCCCTCCCAGCAAACAAGACGACTAACTGTTGTGGTCTTGGTTCTCCTTATACCTTCTTCCTCATCCTGTCTGTCAACTCTTGCTAATTTAGGCCCTGATCAGTAAACATGTACCTAAGTCTTTGTGGGGGTCAGGATCTTCAACTGTAAGATCCTAGAGGCAGGACCTCCATTTTATGTGGCTGTAGTGTGCCATGCACTCCTATGTCACTGTAAGAATAACAATCTAAGATTTAGCCATTAAGAGATCTTCTTGAACACAGATTCAGAGAGGTAGATGCTTTGAAAACAGAATGGGCCTGATTCTCCAAAACTAGAGAGCCATTTTTATGTTACTAAATTTCAACCATAGAGAGCTGATTTATAATCTATATGGTTCAGGAAATAGTGCACTGGACTGTGACTCAGGACACCCAAGTTCACCACCATAGAATCATAGAAGATTAAGGTTGGAAGAGAGCTCAGGAAGTCATTCAGTCCAACCCCCTCATCTAGTCCAACCCCTCAAGTTCTATTATTGGCTCTGCCATGGACTCGCTGTGTGCATTTGAGCAAGTAATTTCTGTTTATAAAGCAGGGACAGTAATACTCACCCACCGTTGTGACATACTTTAAGATCTATCGATAAAAGAAAGCAAGTGTTATGTACATATTAAAACTGTCATATATAAGTCCCATTTTACTACACAAACAATGAATGAAATGCATGCTTCCTAACGTGTCACAAACCAACCTGATTTCCTCCTCAGCGAGTGAAAAATCCTGTCCAATGAGAGCTGATAGTTTAAACATTCCCTCTGGCTTTTGCTTTTAACACCCTATTTAAGATAGAAATCATCACTACTTGAATAATTCTAATTCGTTTCTGTTTGTTTCAGTAAGTGGCAGCTGATACAAAAGCTATTGATTTTAATTGCATACTGGTGACTAGAATGTAATCCAGGAGATGTTATCTGCCTAATTTGATAGGGAAAATGATTCAGTGGCCTCCCAATGAAATTAAAGGGTTTATAATTGAGACATCTTTTATATAGCTGAATTACATGTTTTACAGTAAATTGCTTAGGCCGTTTAGTTATAAAGTAAACCCCCCACTCCATATTTGGGAAATACTTAAAAAAAATTTTAACACAGGAAATGTATAAAGTATGGCTGAGGTTTTCCAACTTGGGTGCTTAAACTGAAGCATCTAAATCCATGTAAGCACCTATCCTACAAGTTCAAACACTAAGTATTGCATCCCTGCTGCTTCTCACTCTGAATAACAGTTTCAACATGAAATAAAAGCCAAATTGCATTCTTCCTTTAAAGTGGAAAAATGAAACCATTGGACATAAACACAGCAGGTGAATGTTCTGCAGAATTTAAAAGGACACTGTCCAGTTGACTAAGCCTCAGAATGTATTTTTTCTAAAAATAAGTTTCTATGAACTAATTTCAATAGAAGAGTTTCATGAATTGTGGAATGGCTAAATGGTAAGAAGTGTTGTAAACAAATACACATTTCATTGAAGTGCCTGCAAACAAAACATTACAGCATTATCCTACTGCTCAACAACCTGAAAGTGCCTGGAAAGCAAAAGTGAAACTAACTGGCTTAGTTATTCATTTTAGATGAGAGAAAAGCTAAAATTAAATAGCATAAATGGTGAACAGTAAATTAAGATTCTAAAATTCTTTATTTCAATTATCTCACGTGTTATTAAAAAAGAGCAATAATTAAATCTGTTTTTTAAAAACCTGGTAGGCCTGGTAGACTTAATTCTCTTAGAAAATCAAGGTGGAAACCCAACAGAAATGTAGCGGGCTTGGAAATTGGGTTACATTCAGAATCTTTATTGTACACAAGTGAAGAGTGCTCTGTTTGGAAGGCATGATCAAAATGACAGTCATTAGGTTCTAGGTGTTTAAAATCATTATGATAATTCTCAAAAGAGAACGTGATTGTGATTTTCTGGAGATGGCACCCTAAACATGCATAACCCACCAAAAGCCAACTCTAATTGTCCCTTTCTTCATGGATCCAAAATTCTGGACACTACAGCACTCAGGAGAAAGAAACTAGCCTTGTGAGGGAAGCAGTTTAGTGAACTGAAGCAGTTTAGATGCACTTTGATATGGGAAATTTTCTCCTCAGAGTGTTAGTTCTTGGGAAAATAGGAGAACTAAACTTGGTTTTGCTCTCTGTACATCTAAGCAACCTGAAATCACATCTCCTAACCACCATGGCAGATGCCTTTTCCAAAACAGGACCTGCTTGATACTATTATGAGATTTAATATTACTGCGCTTGGGTTGAAGTCACTTGACTGCTTTAATAGAAAAAAAAATCTAAACTAAGATACACGTCTGCCCACCCAGGAAGAGGTGAACACAAAGAAAATCAAACAAAAAACTTCACACCATGATTTAAACTGATACTAAGAATAAAAAGCTGTGAACGAATATTTGTAATGAAAAGAGAATGCAAATATTTCAGTGTTTCAGTATCCAATATTTCAGTGAAGAGACAGCTTCTCGGTTATTACTTCAAACTCCTTAGAATGGCAATTAACTGACGCCTAAAATTAACAGGATTTGTGAATGGGGTAAGGAACTCAGTAACTCTGCTAGTCAGTATCTGAAAAGAGGCCTGAGAAGGATACAACCTTAAAACTGGAATCTACAAATCATGCTGGCAACAATACAAATACCACAGGAGAGGATCACAGAGGAGCTCCAAAAGCAGCATCAGGAATATCTTTATAACCCCTCTACTCTAACTCCTTTAATTTTCTTCAAATGGGAGCAATTTGGGAAAGGCATTTTGAGCCAAACTTAATTTGTGAGCACAGAAAACTGGCAAACAAGCCTACTGAACTGTGGAAACAACTACAAGAGATTTTAGAACTTGAAAGTATTAGAATCCACAGCCCTTTACCATTTGCTGTAGCAAGCTCAACATTAAAGCACACAGTACTGTAGCTGGGATGGAGGGTCACTGATCTGTTTGCTTTATTAGAGAATAATCAAACTCTGATCTGCTGGGCTCTCTCGAAGTGCCTACTAAATGCAGCTGATCTCTTGGGATGTGTAGCTCTTAGTTAACTACTTAGTAGTAGTTTTGTACTGAACCCACCACTGTGCCATCGAAGTTATAAACAGAACCCATTCAGTATCTCCTGTTAGGACCAGGAAGTGCAACAGCTTCCTAGGAAGCGGCTTATCGTCTTCAAAATAAAATCATGAAAACACCTCAGAGATGGTGTAAACGTGTGTTTGCCAGGAAAAGGACACCTGGAAACATTTGCTGCCAACATGCAGCAAAGACAGAGGGAAAGAGTCTTGGAGATATGCTAAGAAATTCTACTGCCTAAAGAGCAGATGTCTTTAGTCTTGTGAGAGCTGGAGGTGACATCACAATGGAGGCAGACCCTCCAATGTCTTCCTCTTGAAGATCTTTGTCATCTGCCACCGGAGCCTCACAACCCCTGTCGCTGCTGTCATAAGTGACTCAGCCCTTTAAAAGGAAACAAGAACATATTTTATTATCAATATTAACACCTTCCTACAAAGGAGGATTTTAAAAAGGTTGCATCCTGATAGTGCAATGTACTTCAGCCTCTTCACATCCACCTCACCACTGGGTTAGAATCTCATGAAGAGCTTACAGATTTTACACACATTTTATTCTCAGAGGCAGATTGCCTGCAACTATTTCACTGAACTCTCCTCCCACAATGACCGATTCCATAAGCCCTTAACTTAGAGTGAAACACATGAGCTTTGCATTGGAATAAAGCTCTGAGTGTTACGAAAAATCACGCAGTGTGTGTAGCCAGTACATCCTCTGGCAGGAGAACACTATCCTTTGCTTCTGTAGAGGAAAGCTTTTACTAAAATAATTTGACTTGTCTACTGAACAGCAACAATGTAGAAGAGTCACAGAGTTTAAGGCCAGAAAGGACCACTAAACCTCCTGTATATCACAGAAGAACTAAACAACACAAGAGCACCTGACACTATTGACTGACCCCCAGAAGAATGTGTTATTTCCAAATGTTTACCCAGTTGCATAAGAGAGGATGATTATTTTCCAAGAAAATCCTGGATTTCTTTACCCCATCATAGGCTTACTACTGTTGCACATGGCATACTAATACAAATACTGTTCACAAAAGGGTGATGATGTACAGCACATGGAACACTGTCTGTTGCTTTTTTTGTTTTACAACACAGAATCTACCTTCAGGCCAACAAATGACTAGTATTTGAAATGTCAAATATCATTATTAGCAAGATAATTTTTGTATCTCAAATATGAAATGAGAGTTTGATTAAATTCTTGTGTTATTTTTGAAACATCATTGGAGGTGGGCTCTTCTGTTTGAGCCAGAGATCAGGTCCTACACACAACAGTGAGATTTCTATCAACAAGCTATTAAGGAAGCAGAGAAGCTTCTCTGGCTTTTTTCCAAGTCAACAGGGACAATTCTTACTCAGACACCTCTGTAGGTTCAGAGCAATCAATGGAGCTATGCCATGGTAAAACTGTTGCAAGAGGACAATGTGTCAAAATTGTCAGAGAATTTGAACCACTTTGACGAAACAAAAGCCTTAGAAACGGAGCTTCCTCTAAATGTGAGCCTCAAACCTTTAATTCCATTCTGTCATTAAAAGTTTTTTCTGCTTATTGGTCACTCTTGCCCCCCACCTCCCCATGGTTTTACCCACAGCTGCCCTTGGCATTTAATCACCTCCACACTTAGCATGATAGTGAAGCCAACACAGAGCCTAACCCTGACAGCAAGATGCTACTAGGACTGGAGAGTTAGGTCATTATTTGAACCAATTTTCTGGGTTTATTCCTGTGTGTCTAACATGGTGTGACTACAGGGAGTTTATTTTGCAGG
This sequence comes from Dermochelys coriacea, assembly GCF_009764565.3. NCBI lineage: Eukaryota > Metazoa > Chordata > Testudines > Dermochelyidae > Dermochelys > Dermochelys coriacea. The sequence goes on along the minus strand of NC_050085.1, from coordinate 23,355,049 downwards.
GTGGCTTCTACACAGGGAGTTCACATTTGTAGAGATTACAGGGGAGATGTCTAGACGCTGGCATTTCTCACACTTTCATTGTAACTTCATCCTCACCATACACTAGCGGGTGTGGGGGGTGAGGTGGTGGTGGCAGACTCACCATAATACCACCCCCATGGAACTGCATTACTCAGAAGCACTTGCTGGATTTGGCTAGCCATATATTGCAAGATATAACCCACTAAGATCTTTTCAGGGCTCCTTACTTCCACATTGATTTCTTGTGGGATGGTCTGGCTCCGAATCCAGGGGTGCACTTCTGCCAGCTCCTCCTTCTGCCCATCAGTAAACCAAGGCTGCTTCTTTTGCATGATTGCCAGTTTCTCCAGATCCTCCGTTAACACCTCCTCTTTAATCCTGCAAGTAACAGGTCACCCATGAATATAGCAAAACACTGACAGCATCTCATATGGTACCCTTCGCCTATATCCGGGCCGGACTGGACTGAAATCCACATTGCATCAGTCATTCAAATAATGTCTGAACTCCAGAACTGCACCTCATTTGTTTTGATGACTCTTGTACAGTGATCCAAACTGATTTATTTAAGTATGTTAGGAATTAATTTTTATGTTTTCAGGAATTTCAATGCTGAATCCTGCAAACAGTTGCCAGTCTCCAGAGTTGATCCAACAATATAAATACAGTATGGTGGTTTTGTGTCTTATAATACATGGGGTTGTGCATCTTTAATTGTAAGCAACAGGCCATCTTTGGACGATTCAGAAAAGATTAGATCATACTAATGGGAATGACATGCAGCATGAAAGGCTACAGGATACAAAGGACCGCTTTTCTGGCTCCAACCTCTAGGAGGTCTTGGGATTCCCCCCAACTCCCCCCACACACTTTTTTAAACCAAACAGAATAACATGCACAGCAAATAATCATACTATTTTACTTACACACACAAGCACACCCTTTACCTTCCAAATCAACACGAAAGGAAAAGATCTGAAGAAAAGCTCTACATAAACTTGATAGCTCGTCTCTCTCACCAACAGAAGTTGGCCCAATAAAAGATATTACCTTCCCCACCTTGTCTCTCTAATAACCTGGGATCAACATGGCAACAACAACACTGCAAATAATATGAAAGGAACAGGCTGGCATCATCCTTGACCACCAGAAAATTGTTTCAGCACAGCTGGCTTATATCATGGGCCCAAACACTGTCATTACAAATGATGGCATCAACAGCCAAGGATGTGCTGGCTTTTCAAATGCTGGGGAACAATTAACTGTGGTTATACTTTATGAGCATTTAATTTAATCTTGTCTTACAATAACTAGAAGCACTAGGACTCTCCTCTTGGGTCCACTCTCCTTCCTAGTAGAAGGTTTCAAATCAATATGTATAAACTGATAAGGATAGAATGGATGATAACAATATGTAGAATTTTTATAACACTTCATATGTTCAAAGCACAGTACAGACATGAACTAATTAACCCTCACAACACCGCAGCGGTGTAAATGGGTAAACATTATCAGTTTTTTAGAGACGGAGAAAATTAGACAGCAAACTGCAGTATCTCACACACAGCAAGTCAGAGACACCCAGAATTAGAACTCAGGAACTCCAAGTTCCCAAATCTGTGCTTATTCCTTCAGTTCAAACTGTCTTCTTGGATGTAGAGTTCCTATAGCCTCATTTCTTATTCTATAATTCTTCTATACATAATTCTGAACACAGTGTTAGAAAAATGATACTATTTCTTCACCTGTCAGTACTTGATACATCATTAGGACAGGCTCAGGTATACGATCCATCATCATCCAGACTGACTCACACCCAGGGTTGACAAATGTTCCTTTTTCCTCTGCTTCCTAATTTTTCCTCCCTTTTTTGGAGGCTTCAAAAGAATCACTGCTAGCAAAATATTTGCTTCTGTTTCTGCTGCCTGCTGAGAATTATTGCAAAAAATTAAGTCAACAGTTTCCTGTAAAAATCTCTCAAAATCCGGCACAGACAGTGAATTAACTTACAAGCCCTTGTGGGCTGATTCTAAACACTTGGACCACAGGTAACTGTTCAGGTGATCACTATGGCAACAGATTACAAGCTACTGCTGACACTTAGGAACCCAAAGTTTAAGTATATTTCTACTGAACACCTCAAGATTCCCCCAAACACACGATCCTCACCTCATACAACTCCTTCTCTTCTTCAAAATGAGTTTGCCCTATTTTCCTAGTGACTGTCTGAAGAGACCCTCCTCTCATCAGCCTCACCCTGGGTCAAGTGGGATGCAGGCGATGATCAAACACAACAATCCAACATGGAAAGGTTTGATGTACAAGCAAATATAGAGACATTTCAGATTCCTGTTTTGTTTAGCTCTAACGCTCAATGACTAATAATTGCCCCCAAATAATTAACGATAACAACTGGTTTAAAAAAAACAACAACAATCCCTTTTAGTGGCGAGTTCCCACACCCACCATAACCTCTAGCTGTACACAGCCAATAGATTCAGCACTACAATAAGCGATCCATGACTTAAGCCAGTGGTCCCCAAACTTTTTACCTTGTGCCCCCCGACCTGTCTGTGCCCCCACCCGAGCCGGGGCTGTGGCTCCGTGATGGGGGGGACATGCAGACCGAAGTTAGGGGGCTGAGGCTGGGGCGAAGCCTCATCCGGGCCCCTGGGCTGGCAGCTGGGGACCCGGGCACAGAGTGCTGAGTCAGTAGCCGGGAGCATAGCTGAGTGGTGCTCCCTCCCCACCCCTCGTGAGGGCTGGTTCAGGCCCCAGGCCTCCCTGAAAGTTCCTCTGCGTCCCCCTATGGGGGTGTGCCCCACAGTTTGGGGACCTCTGACTTAAGCAATGGCACCCAAATCCCAAAGCTTCCCTATCAGTGCCACAAGGAGAAGCCTCATTGGTGCTAGAACCATTGAAATAAGAGCCTGTAGAGCTAGATTCAGCTGATTCATTGCCTGATGTTGCTGAACTTGTACATGTCTAAGAGCCCTCACACAATAAGAGGTCAAACAGTTCACTGAAAACAGAGTGGCTTTCACTATTCTCCAGATCAATGCCCTGGAAAGAGAATGTAACAAATCTGTCCACAGAAGTTACCTTCATGCTTGAAAAGGGGAGTTTCTGATTTTGGTGGCCAATGTGATACAAGTTCTAGTAGTTCTGACATGAATTCCGCAGATTAATATGGAGTTTACAATTCCGAAAATAAATCACTGCCCCTGGAGCTCAGTATAAACACTCATGGTGAAGCCAGCAAGCTTCTGGGCTTTCATCATACTGGTTTCTGCTGTGGACCCTTTTTATCAGATTTATTTCAAGATACTGTACTTTGGCTATAAACTCAAGATTTTTTGCTGACAAGATTGCAAAAATCAGTTAGTTGCTTCTTTATGCATGTGTCAACACAGCCATGGATATCAAGCAAGCCTAATGGTATACTAGAAGGAAACTTAAGTATTCTTGTCCCCCGATTCACTGTGTGAAACTCTCAGCTTCTGCAGCCATGGCTTAGTCACTCCCCTTCAGGACCTGACCCAGCAAAAATTCAGCCCAATCTGGATTCAGGAGCCAATACTTTTTCCTTGTCTGCAGAGCTCAGATTCCTGCCTTTGAGTATACAGCGGAAGTTGGAGAGAGGCTTTTCTATGCCCACGTATGGAAACAGACCCATACAGAGTCCCTTTTCTTCGTTCATTAGCTGCATCCCTGGGAGACAGAGGGGGTAACTAATTAAAATGATGTCGTCCCTTTGTTTTGGCTCTCCACAAAGCCTGAGGGACTGGCTCAGAGAGGAAGTGAGTTGTGCAGTGCTAGCTAGGTTCCACATGCAGAAAGCCCACCCAACATTCCTGGTAGACCGCATGAACTAAAACACCACTGCCCAAGAGAGCAAAGGCAGCCCATGATAGCCTGGACTGGAAGGGCACTATTTTGTGACATTTACAGTTTGCCAATATTGTATTGTAAGAAGGTTCCAAGGACTTGAATATAAACTAGTTTCATGGGTCAGAGCCTGAAAGCATTCAGCAAAATGCTTTTCATTCTGCAAAATATAGTCAGTGATAAAAAAAACCTGCTGTAATACTTGAACACAGAACAGTATTCGTGTTTGCTAAAGGGCTTCCTATAGGGCTCCTTGTTTGCATTTAATACCTGGAATTACTTACACATTTAATTTCCACACGTGCTTCAGCTCCAGCTCCACTGGGAGGCTCCAAAGGTTTGGCAGCTCCTCTTGAAGCAGGTTCAGCTGAAGCATGGAGCTGCTCTGTGAGTTACCAAACAGTGGCGGCAGGTCACTCTGGGTCTCTTGCTGCTCTTCAACAGACATAAGTGTAGGTATTGGAGAGGGTTGCGCCACAGGGTTTGATGCCATTGATGATGATATACTGAAGAGAGGGCCTGGGGGCATTGTAGAGCATGGATTTAAAGAGAAGGAGCAAGCATACTGAGCAAGAAAGAAAGGCTGAGGAATCTGAGTATACATGGGGAAACTGTGAAAGACCATGGCCATAAATGTGCCCATGTATGAAAAAAGGAAGGCTGGAAGGGATTGCATGTTGTAGAGCAGAAGTGATGGTATGGACTGAGGTCTTACTGAGGGGGTGGCACAATCACCTCCTACGGGGTCATGATGAGGACAGGAATACCAGATACTGGGTAAGAATGCATGGGAAGGGCCAAGGAATAAGGAAAGGTCACACTGGAGGGTTTCAGATATGATGCTTTAGAGGGAGGGCAGAACTGTTTCCCAGAAGCTGTTGTTCTCTTCTTACATGGAAGATCATTTCCATTAAATGAATGCCTCTACTGGTTTCTGGCAATTGAGTTTCCCATATTTGCCTCTTCTACAGCTAACTGTGCTTGTCTGCTTTGAAGGGGAGTCTCCTAAAAGAGAGGAAAAATAGTCATTCACTGAAGTAGCAGGTCTGGAGAGACAGAGACAGGCCTTCAGAAAAATAATGGATAATATGCAACACATTCAGAAAGTTAATTTAGCAGAATATGCCTCTGGACAATTCAGGGTAGGAAAATTTTTGCTAGCAGGCCTAAACAGTCCTCTTCTATATCCCATCAGCCCCTCTAACTGCTCTCCTAGGCTTACCCCAACTTATTCCTTCAGCTTATTGGAGTCCTAGTAATAGGAGGCATTACACTGCTGTGTGGCCTTTTGCAGTGTTTATTGTTTGGGTTACATGTCCTGATACAAGTCCAGGATAGCAGCATCTGGGATGGGGTAGAGCATTCCATGCTGTGACTACTATCAAGCCCCAGCAGTTAGAAAAAAACATCCTGCTCGGATTTGCAATACTAGTAAGATATTGATTAGGTCACAAGATGCAGAACTAGACTCAATTATTAATTCATTTATCACACAGAACAACTGGTGCCTACCTTGACCATGGGAATATCCACTGTGGCTTCTGCTCCCTTGCTGAAGATCAGACTAGTATGGAGATGACAATGTCCTCTGATGGAGCCCGTCAATGTAGTTTTGCTCCTCTTTCAGAGTGTGGACTGACAAAACTTCCTTTGTTGGTCCAACTTGCTTAAATTCCTCAAGAACCACAGTGGGAGCATTCAAAGGAGGCAGCTCAATTTGTTCACTCCCTACAGTGGCATCTTCTATTGCAGTCACTTCTACAAAAGAGAAGGAAAACAAGTAACTCTTTGGCCTGGCATCCTGGTGTTTGTTCCCCCTTTCAATGAATGATCATTCAGAAAACAATCTCATCTGAGCTATTGAGTTGGTTCACGTGACATTGCAGAGGGAGAGAGACACTACGTAAGTCACAACTCAAGTATATTCATACTAACAGCAGCTGAGTGAATGATATCCCACCCATGGAGACTGAGGTGCACAGGAATGATACAGTGACAGCACTAGGTTCCTGTCCATACAGCACTGGACCTAACTGTGCAAGCTCTATCTGAGCTTGTATCATCTGTGGTTGTACCAGCCAGTCCATCTTTATAAATGGAAGGAAGATCAAACACAAGAGATCTATCCCGGAGTAATACTGTATGATGAGATAACTGGCTCTGTGGATATGGGGAAAGCGGTGCATGTAATATACCTTGACTTTAGCAAAGCTTTTGATATGGTCTCCCACAGTATTCTTGCCAGCAAGTTAAAGTAGTATGCATTGGATGAATGAACTATATGATGAATAGAAAGCTGGCTAGATCGTCGGGTTCAACAGGTAGTGATCAACAGCTTGATGTCTAGTTGGTAACCGGTATCAAGAGGAGTGCTCCAGGGATCTGTCCTGGGGCCAGTTTTGTTCAATATCTTCATTAATGATCTGGATGATGGGATGAATTGCACCCTCAACAAGTTCACCGATGACACTAAGCTGTGGGGAGAGGTAGATATGCTGGAGGGTAGGGATAGAGTCCAGAGTGACCTAGACAAATTGGAGGTTTGGGCCAAAAGAAATCTGACGAGGTTCAACAAGGAAAATGCAGAGTCCTGCACTTAGGACGGAAAAATCCCATGCACTGCTACAGGCTGGGGACTGACTGGCTAAGTGGCAGTTCTGGGCATTAGAAGATGAGAAGCTGGGTATGAGTCAACAGTGTGCCCTTGTTGCCAAGAAGGCTAACGGCATATTGGGCTGCATTAGTTGTAGCATTGCCAGCAGATCGAGAAAAGTGATTATTCCCCTCTATTCAGCACTGATAAGGCCACATCTGGAGTATTGCGTTCAATTTTGGGTCCCCCACTACAGAAATGATGTGGACAAATTAGAGAGAATCAAGTGGAGGGCAATGAAAATGATTAAGGGGCTGGGGCACCTGACTTACGAGGAGAGGCTGAAGGAACTGGACTTGTTTAGTCTGCAGAAGAGAAGAATGAGGGGGGATTTGATAGTAGCCTTCAACTACCTGAAGGGGGGGTTCCAAAGGGGATGGAGTGCGACTGTTCTCAGTGGTGGCAGATGACAGAACAAGAAGCAATGGTCTCAAATTGCAGTGGGGAAGGTCTAGGAGGGATATTAGGAAACACTATTTCACTAGGCGGGTGGTGAAGCACTGGAATGCATTACCTAGGGAGGTGGTGGAATCTCCATCCTTTGAGGTTTTTTAAGGCCTGGCTTGTCAAAGCCCTGGCTGGGATGATTCAGTTGGGATTGGTGCTGCTTTGAGCAGGGGACTGGACTAGATGACCTCCTGAGGTCTCTTCTAACCCTAATCTTCTGTGATTCTGTGACCACATTTTCGTATTATAGCATAAGTACACATCTAATTAAGTTCCTATAAAGCTATAATCATGGAAGCAATTTCTACTCCTTTTGTTCAGACAGATATGAACTCAACCTCAAAAGTAAGGTGATAGTATCTTATAATTTTATATACTACAGTCTATACAGAACCATAAGCGTAACATCAGGATGACTATTTAGCAGAGGATGCAGTCATATTTTCAGTAATACAGCTAAGTACCAAGTGTTCACAGTACTAAGGTTATAGAATAGATTCCAGTTTGAATTATATATATATAATAATATATATTGTATTATTTGACAATGAATATGATATACACAATACAGAATGCATACGCACAAGGAGGCAAGTAGAGGATGAGCATTCAACCTTAAACATCAAGTACTGTATATATTTGTTCATTAGCCCGTTTGTTTATAAGCCGAGCCCCCAAGATGGATAGGTAAAAATAGTAAAAACTGTATGACCCTTTCATAAGCTGGCCCTATATTTCAGGGGTTTGCAAACTTCGGCTCCCGGCCCGGCAGCTCCCATTGGCTGGGAATGGCGAACTGCAGCCACAGGGAACTGAGGGGCTCCATGCCTGCAGATGCTCCAGGTAAACAAAATGACAATGTATTAGATATTCAATTCAATGATTTCATAGAGTTTAAAATCATCAAATTTTGGTGTAGACCCCTTTATAAGCCGAGCCCCGCTCTTTGATGCGTCACTTTTTTCGGCTTATGAACAAGTATATACAGTAATTCCAATAGCTGAGTGCTTGCTTTTTCAAATGAACTGTAAGCCAGTGGGGGAGACCCACTAGCAGGGGAAGGACAAACAAAGTCCCAACTGCTGGACTCTTCACATCTCCTTTTTCAGGGCTGGCTTTATTCTCAAATGCACAAACTCAAAACCCGTACAAATCAACTCAAACAACTGGGAAATACACCCCAGAGGCCAGTCCAGCTTCAGCCAGCTGGGAGCAGAAAGGACTGTTCCCCTATGATAGTCTCTTTTGCACTACCTTTCCTTTTCCTTTTATAATCCTGGCCAAATCAAGCATATGACAGGCTCCTACATGTATCACTAACATTGGGTTTTGCATTAACTATATTTTATTTAGCCTGATACAGACTAGTCAATTCTATAAGGGAAAGTTCCAAGTTTGTCAGATTTCAGAGTAGCAGCCGTGTTAGTCTGTATTCGCAAAAAGAAAAGAAGTACTTGTGGCACCTTAGAGACTAACAAATTTATTTGAGCATAAGCTTTCGTGAGCTACAGCTCACTTCGTCGGATACAAGTTTGTCAGAGAATTCTCAAATTTGTTTGATGGTTGCTCTTATTAGTATAAGAAACTGATATGAAAAAAAAAGTTTAAATAAAAATAATTGTGATTAACTGTTCATGCTGTTTACGTTTTGCATTCACTGTACTTTGGCCGTGAAACAAGACTTGTACATTTCTTGATAGTTTCACCTTTTGAGTCTCCTGTGCTAACAGAATGCTATAATGGTCATAGATTCAAATGCCTGAACAGATCATTGTGACCATCTAGTCTGACCTCCTGCATAACGCAGGCAGTAGAACTTCTCCAAAATAATTCCAGAGCATATTTTTTATAAAAACATCCAATCTTGATTTAAAAATGGTCAGTCATGGAGAATCCACAATGACCCATATTAATTGTTAAAAAGTTAATTACTCTCAGGTTATTAAAAATGTACACTTTATTTCCAGTCTGAATTTGTCTAGCTCAACTTCATTGGATCATGATTTACCTTTCTCTCTTAGATTAAAGAGCCCATTAGTAAATATTTGTTCCCCATGTAGGTACTTATAGACTGTAATCAAGTCACCCCTGAGCCTTCTCTTCGTTAAGCTAAATAGATAGAACTCCTTGAGTCTATCATTATAAACCATGTTTTCTAATCCTTTAATCTCATGGCTCTTTTCTGAACTCTCTCCAATTTATCAACATTCTTTTTGAATTGTACACACTAGAACTAAGCACAGTATTCCAGCAGCAGTCACATCAATGCCAAATATAGAGGTAAAATAATCCCTTCACTCCTATTTCAGATTCTTTTGTTTATGAATCTAAGGATTGCATTAACACTGTTGGCCACAATGCTGTATTGGAAGATCATGTTCAGCTGATTATCCATTACTCTCCGGCCCCCAACTCTTTTTCAGAGTTGCTGCTTCCCGGGTTAGAGTCCCCCCATCCTGTAAGTGTGGCCTACATTCTTTGTTCATAAATACATACATTTACATTTAGTCATATTGAAACAAATATTGTTTGCTTGCACCCAATTTACCAAGTGATCCAACTTGCTCTGAATCAGTGACCTGTCCCTTCATTATTCACCATTCCCCTAATTTTTGTGTCATCTGCAAACTTTATCAGTGATGATGTTTATGTATTCTTAGAGCAGTGGCTCTCAGGCTTTCCAGACTACTGTACCCCTTTCAGCAGTCTAATTTGTCTTGCATAACCCCAAGTTTCATCTCACTTAAAAACTACTTGCTTACAAAATCAGACATAAAAATACAAAACTGTCCAGTACACTATTGCTGAAAAAGTGCTTACTTTCTCATTTTTAGCATATAATGCTGGGCTCTGAAGGCCGCAGCCACCAAGTTTCCTGCAGCTAGAAGATGTTTCCGGAGGTGAAGGTGGGTCTGATCTTCCCCAAGATGCTGGGAGTGCCTCAGCCAGGGGCTCCTAGCTGTTAGTCCCAGCCAGTGGTGGATTAACGCGGGGCCCTTGCCAATTTGGGGGCCCTCTGGAAAAATGGGTGCCCCGACCCCAGCACCCCAAGCCCTGACAGAACCCACTGGCGGTGGAAGCCCGGAGCCCAACTCTGGGGCTGCTGCAGCACAGAATTGAGTGTGCTCTGGAGGTGGGTCTCATCTCCACACCGCAGGGGAAGGATAATTCCTGTCCCTCTCCAGCCTGGCCCGAACGAGCAGCTAGGACATGGGTGGGCAAACTTTTTGGCTTGAGGACCACATCGGGGTGTGAAACTGTATGGAGGGCCGGGTTGGGAAGGTTGTGCCTCCCCAAATAGCCTGGCCCTCACCCCCTCCCACTTCCCGCCCCCCTCAGTACCCCCCCCACCCATCCAAACCCCCCCGCTTCTTGTCCCCTGACTGCCCCCTCCCGGGACCCCCCCTCCCTTAACCGTTCCACAGGACTCCACCCCCATTAATCCGCCCCCCTCTCCCTGTCCTGACTGCCCCCCCCGAACCTCTGCCCTGTCCAACCGCCCCGTTCCCTGACTGCCCCCCACCCCAGAACCTCCGCCCCATCCAACCACCCCCTGTTCCCTGTTTGCCCCCTCCCGGGACACCCCCCCCCCAAGAGTCCACCCCCTATCCAACTGCCCCAGGCTCCCTGTCCTCTTACTTCACCCGGGTACCCCCTACCCCTTATCCAACCCCTCTGGCCCCCTTACCATGCCGCTCAGAGCATCATGAATGGCAGCTGCACTGCCCGGCCGGAGCCAGACACACTGCTGCACTGCCCTGCATGAGCACGCAGCCCCATGACCCAGAGCACTGCCCGCATGGCAGCATAGCTGCGGGGGAGGGGGAACAGCAGGGGAGGGGCCAGGGCTAGCCTCCCGGGCCAGGAGCCAGGCAGGACGGTCCCGTGGACCGTAGTCTGCCCACCTCTGAGCTAGGAGCCCCCAGCTGTGGCTCTCCCAGAAGCACAGGGAAATCGGGATTTCACAGGGCAGTGTTTATTTCATGGTCCATGACACATTTTTCATGGCTGTGAAATTGGTAGGACCTTACTTATCAATTAGCCAGTTTTTAATGTATTTATGCACGCATGTTAATTCAATATTCTAGTTTTTTAATCACTATTACCTTTATCAAGCAAACTTGTAACCTCATTGAAAAAGATATAAGTTAGTTTGACAAGATCTATTTTCCACTAACAATAGAAACACAGAAGGGAAGGTTTAAATAAAAAGAAAATTAAGATTAATGGAAACATTTCTCTTATAATTCGATTTTATAAAATAAATTACCAGATACATAAATTTTGTGCCTAAGTTCTTAGGCAGTGGCCCTTAAAGATATCAAAGTTATATTTTAAAGTTCAGATCATGATCTATAATGGAAACAAAACAAAAAAAAAGGAGTGTTGCAAATGGTTTAAAGTTAAGCATGTAGGTCTATAAGTATTATCTGTAAGCTTAAATGTCAGCAGATTACAAAATGTGCAAGTGCGAACTCTGTACCTGACTCAGGTTGTGGGATATGCACAACGGTGCTGCTGTAACTGCACTGGCTAGTTACAGACACCACGCTCAGAGGCTTGATGGTCATCATCAGATTTGTCAGCGGAGCTCCTACCACAGCTGCTGCTGTTTGCTCTTTCATGGTCTCTCCTGGTTCAAGAAAAGGAGTACTTGTGGCACCTTAGAGACTAACAAATTTATTTGAGCATAAGCTTTCGTGAGCTACAGCTCACTTCATCGGATGCATTTTGATTCCCGGTTCAGTTGATATTGGTGTCTGGGAAATAAGTAATAGCAGGACAGATGCATCTAGTGGTAACAGAAGAAATCTCAGTAAGGTCACTCATTTCAATGACTAAGTATCTAGAAACTATGTTTTCAACAGGCCAAGGCCTTGGTGCTAGATTCGACCCAAAGGTAACCAAACTGGAGAGTAAAAGAGATAAAACTGGGCAAAAATTCAGAAATGGAAAGTGTTTTCACCTTAGAAAGTGAAGAACGCTAAAACACTGACTGGAGTTCTGCTTAAGGATAGGATTAAAACAGAAAAGTGGGTCTACAGAAAACTTTAATTAAGCTTTAGATACAGTGCTTCTCTGCTATCTGATGGGGAGGAGTTAGCTGATACCATCACTTTATGGTTAAATGATTTAAAACATTTCAATCATTCCTCCCCAGATATCTTTTTTTTTTAAATATTCTTTAAAGGGATAGTATATAAACTTTGAAAAAATTAACTTTTATCTTTGTATTGATAGCTTCTTTTGATGGAAAGTGTATAAAGCAGATTCTGTAGGGGGGAAAAAAGTAAGAATTTTGTTTTCTGGTTTAACAGTAAGAAAATTCTTTAGTTGTCTCATGTTTCTAGGGCCAGACAAGTGAGGTGTATGATATTATTGTTGCTCAGTGTTGATTTTACAACTTACAGCTCTTGGCTTCAGCCCTTTCGTAACAAAGCTAAGGCTACAAAAAGTTCACGAACAATATATATATTCATATTTTTGACTGCAGTAATGGAAGGCTTTTATGTCTAAGATTTAAAAATAATCAAGAGGATTCAGAATTTAGATCCTGATTTTTTGCATTTTTGATGGGGATTTTACTATGTATTTTGTTTGTTGATATCCATCAATCTGATATATCTTAAGTGATTAAATAAACAATTTGAGATAATCACAGGATATTTGCATCTTTTACATAAGTAATAGTTTGCTGTTTCAGAAATCTAAACTCAAAAACTTAGAAATTTTCATTATAGCAGTCCCCTGGTTATGTTCCCATAAATTCATTCATAGATACTCTTCAGCAGCAGAAACTCATTTAGGGACATATGCACCAATCCTCTCAACAATTCAGTTAATAAACCTCCTCACATCTCAAACTATACTCATTTCTAATGAAGATATCCTGTTATTCAATAACAGGGAATTTTAAACTGATGCAACTTGTATTCTTGATTACAATTACCCTTCCCTAATTAATCTTAAGTAAATGACACTAAAAATTCCTTGTAGGTTTACCACCTGATGATACTGTCCACACAGTTGATCTGCTGGTAGGATGGAACATGTTGTATCTTCCTTGAATCATCATAGGATGAACTCTCTGGGTCTTCAGTGATGGTACTTCTCAGTGCCTGGAGAATATATGAAGCAGTGTTCTGCTTGCCTACAAAAGAAAAAAAAGTCAAGTCTTCCAAAAGCATCTTAGAGCTGCCCCCTAAGTAAGTCTTTATGAGGGTATGTGGCCTGTGAGAGTATTACTTCCATAATTAAATAAATGTGTTCTCATTTGAGCTCACATTTTTCTGAAACAATGCATTATCAACAAGAAAAAAGTTACAAGCTTAAAATGAAACATCCCAGAAGATCTTTGTGTACTGTCTCCTCATTTCCATCATTATGGTTAAGATAATTTTGCTTAATTCCCACCCTAACACCAACAGACTAAACAGAAGTATCCTTGGTGATGCGGCTGGAAACCCCAGATACTAAGCCTTCCCATCACACAACTAGGTTTGCTGCCAGTTGTAAAAGTAGCTTTAGTTACTTTCTACTGCTTGCCATCCCTATTTACAAATTACAACCTCTGACCTCTAAACCAAGAGAAATTCCTCTTCCCCAACCCAAGCAATCCTGGAGAAACTGCAGACTTAAAGCTAAATTCAGAGGTGCTGTGCAGAATAATGTAAATCCTTTACCAATGAGTGAACATAACAGGGAACATTTTACAAACCCAGGAGCTATATAAGACCATGTAATTTAAATATTTTACTTATGCATTCTTACCAGCTCTGCTTATTGCTTTTCCTGCTTGCTCTCTGATTCGTTGGCATGTAAATTACACCAACTAAGAATAACTTCAGACTCAGACTTAGAGTCCATGAGCCATATTTCAAAGTGATGTGTCGGTGGGGCATAAGTTACATAGTTTTAGTATCTGTAACATACAGCTGAGGAGTATGAAACATGTGAGTTACACCAATTTAGACTCACCCAAAATCACCTCTGAATTTGGTTCTTAGTTTCTATTTGGGTCCTTCTTGGCAGCAGCACTCAGTTTGCTCCCTGAACAAGTGTATTTGGGGTGAAAAAGCAAGTATTTAAGTAAGTTAAACACTTTCTGTTAAACATTTCCAACTAAAAATTTAGCAACCAGAAAACTATGTGTACAGTAATCTGAGCCCACAGAGAGGCACCAAGAGAAAGGGCATCCTATATGCAGTGCAACTGGAAGCAATTTAAATGGAATCGAAGTGCAACTGGTCAGAGGAAGGAAATACTCTTGTTAAAACACTTCTATACATCAAGAATGCAGCCAATCTGCATAGGCAGCTTAAACTAATATGCTTGAGAAGGGGAGGAGTACAGCAGAGCATATAGGCAGTTCTGTGCTCAGGCTGCAAAGACAAACCATTTTCCTGTGCAAAGAAAGAAAGCGTGTTGCCAAGTCACCTGCTTGAGTTTCCATGTTCCAGGGTGGGAGGTGGGACTGGGTAGTGCGTGTGTAAAACACACTTACATCTTGAGGGTCAAGCAGCTCCACAAACTGGGAGGAGTACAAAAATTTCTTCTTACAGTTCAGAATGGAGGCTGCTTGGTCAGAGAGATGCACCATCTGCCCAGAAAGCAAGGAAAATATAGCCACAAATGTGTCATAGAAAACAGGTATTTCTTAAAAGTAATTTCCTCCAAAGCACAACAGGAGTGACATAAAGGTACAAAATTATTGGTTGAGAGAGACAAAGCTTCAGAAATCTGTGCTCAAACTAGAGTGCTACGTTCAAAATCTTATTTTATTCAAGCCATCACAATTCCTCATTCTATAAGTTTGTTCCTGGCTTCCTATTGTTAACACAACACCACAATGAAACATATGATTCCAAATTAGGCCCACTGTGGACACCAGCCTACCGAAAGAACAAGCTGGCTTCTGACCACACAGAAGTTGCTGCGACCAGGTCCTGGCCCTCACTACCAACACTGAGGTGGGACACCACTGAAAACTCAAGACACTTTTAATCGATCTCTACCACTCTCTCCAAAGGCACTGAAATAATCTCAAGAAACATTCATTCTTCCAAGCAAAGCCAAGGAGCACAGCACATGCTGTATATCAGGAACAAAGTAGGAAGAAATAATTTATTCCTGAAGTACAATTATGAACCAAATAGAAGCAATCCAGAACTACACTGCTTCCTCAGGTTTGGAGCTATTTTACCAAAGCTGTCTCAAGAAATGACAAACCTTTTTGTGGTTTGAGAAAACTAAGGGATTCTGAAGGAGACCTTGAATACATTTGGCAAAGGGGAAAAGAAATGTTACTTTTTTGTGCACTTGTTAGTCTTGCGTTTCCTGAATCAGAATGGATGAAGGACACGTCCGATTTGGAGCTGAACTCCTTACTGTGTTTTTCGGAGTGTGTTCAGATGTAACTGCTACCAGTTCCTAAATGCTGTATGTTGTTACATCTGTCTGGAATACTCCATAGCCATTCACAGCTTGGAAAAACTAACTAACTGTTTCCTGATTGAAAAAGAGAGGAAAACAAAACAAACAAGAAATGTCAATGAGGAGAGTATTTCAGAAACAGCTCTTACAATCCTGACTTTTAAATCAATCTTTCGTCCTCCCGGTAGGGCTAACATGCAGCAATGAACAGCCAAGTCCACACCAAAACTGATAGCAACAAGTACAGGACCTATTCTTAAAGTTTAATCCATTTCATACATACATCACCTAACATCTTAAGGGGCCATACTCTGCTCTTACCTAAAAGGGAGTGATGAACCACTCTATCCAATGGCCACACAAGGCTGAGTGACTTGGCACAAAACACCATGCAAATTACATGACTGTCGGGCTGTGCAGATCCACAGTATACGAAAGAGACACATGCAGGATTCAAGAGACTAATGCATAGAATCGTAAGACTGGAACGGACCTTGAGAGGTCTTCTAGTCCAGTTACCTGCACTGGGGCAGGACTAAGTATTATCTAGACCATCTATGACAGGTGTTTGTCTAATCTGCTTTTAAAAATTGCCAATGATGGCGATTTCACAACCTCCCTAGGCAATTTATTTCAGTGCTTAACTACTCCGACAGTTAGGAATTTTTTCCTAATGTCCAACCTAAACTTCCCTTGCTGTAATTTAAGTCCGTTGCATATTGTCTAAACTCAATATTTAAACCC
This sequence comes from Dermochelys coriacea, assembly GCF_009764565.3. Classification (NCBI taxonomy): domain Eukaryota; kingdom Metazoa; phylum Chordata; order Testudines; family Dermochelyidae; genus Dermochelys; species Dermochelys coriacea. The sequence continues at coordinate 23,338,863 of NC_050085.1, read as the reverse complement.
CAACATGGGCGTTGGGGATTTCAGTTGCATAGGAGTCACCATAAAGAACATCCGAGTTTTATTATTTATTGCAAAGGACAATAAATCATCATATTTTGGCACAGGAGGGGCACATTTTTTTTAAGCAAGACATTACATGTGAAACCAATATTGACACTAATAGGAGCAGTGTACGTGACTCATCTGTCCAAACATCTGTTAATAGGATCATATATCAAATCAAATTCGCAATGTTATACATTACACAATTACATGGGGGTTAATTCATGACTTGATAAAAAAATTAGGACTACTGCTCATGGTTCAGGACATAAGCTGATCATCAGCTGGGTTGGGAAATTTTTTCTCTACTCCAAGATATACAATTACATAAGTACCGATATGCATTATTTTGGGGAGAATATGAGGAGGGTGAAGATTCACCTCTCTTAGAAGCATCTGGGATAGATCACTGTTGTAGGTTGGATACCAGCTTAGAACTGCCTGGGCAACTGCCTACCAGGTACAAAGTTTGGGGATCTCTCAAGACATCTAGGGCATGCATATGTGCAGTGCTGGGGAGGCGCTGGTGATCATGGTACACGTGGGTACCAATGACATTGGGAAAGGCAGGAGAGAGGTTCTGGAGGCCAAATTTAGCCTTCTAGGTAAGAGACTGAAGTCCGGGACCTCCTCATAGCATTCTCTGAAAAGACAACTGATACAAAATGAAACAAACAAACAATCCCAAAGCAACTTGAAAATAACCTTAGACCGAACAAACAAATAAAAAAAGCCATTCATTTCAAGTCAAACTAAACATTTTGTTTAACTTGAAACTTATTTTTTGTTTGGTTAAGAACATAAGAAAGGTCCATCTAGCCTAGTATCCTGTCTTCTGATAGGTTTCAGAGTAGCAGCCGTGTTAGTCTGTATTCGCAAAAAGAAAAGGAGTACTTGTGGCACCTTAGAGACTAACAAATTTATTAGAGCATAAGCTTCCGTGCGCTACAGCTCACTTCATCGGATGCATCTGGTGGCAAAAAACAGAGGGGAGACTGATATACACACATAGAGAACATGAAACAATGGGTTTATCATACACACTGTAAGGAGAGTGATCACTTAAGATAAGCCATCACCAGCAGCGGGGGGGGGGGGGGGGGGGGGGGAAAGGAGGAAAATCTTTCATGGTGACAAGCAAGGTAGGCTATTTCCAGCAGTTAACAAGAATATCTGAGGAACAGTGGGGAGTGGGGTGGGGTGGGGTAAGGAATAACATGGGGAAATAGTTTTTCTTGCCCATACCTTATTGCTTTCTACTCAGGTCTTGCACTTGTCACCTATAAACTCTCCTTTGCTGGGGTGCCAAAGGCATTCAAGAACAGGGTGCACATCATCATGAAAAGCAAGGAAACTCTTCCTCTATTGAGGATACAAAAATCCAAGCACGTGGATGGCAAAAATGGATGTGAAATGTCAGTTTGAAAATTTGGGGGATTCTTTGTAGGAGAGTTTTTAAGATTTTCCAAAACCATTATTCAAAACAAAAATATTCTCTGAATCCTTACTGTGTTGGTAGATTTTGCTTCCCATGATAATACTTGCCTGTGAGATAAGGCAATTTCAACCCAGTTTAATTATTGAACTTCTTGTGGAAAAACAAGGAAGAGCAACCACATTACTGTACTTTCAATATTTAATAATAATCTTTACTAACCAGGAGGAATCATTGTAAACAAGTTATCTTATACTGTTGATCAGGTTGGATTGCAAACTATAAATTGCTAAGGAGGTGTGGAATCTCTGTCATTGAAGTTTTTAAAGAGCAGGTTAGACAAACACCTGCCAGGAATAGTCTAGGTAATATTTAGTCCTGCCTCAGTGCAGGGGACTGGACTAGATGACTTATCGAGGTCCCTTCCAATCCTAAATTTCTAGGATTAAATCCTTTTATAAGTCACTGATCTGGGGTGGTCACTTGTTCAAGTCACGCACACTAAGTTGTATTTCCAGTCAGTTATATTTCTATCCATATACTTTATCCATATACTGTTGTAAGCCTGAGCATACAAAAGGAAGTAGTAAAGGAACTGGGATACTGAAAATTGGCTGTTGGGAGACTTACAAGATCAAACAAATACCTAACTATAACATGGACACGTCTGTTAACATTCCTTTTTCTTAGCTGCTTGTTAGCCCATTGTATGGGCAGTAACAGTAATATGGTATGTGTCTTGTGTATAATCAAATAGTATTGCTGTTCTTTGAGTCCGAGAGAAAAGTTATAAGAGAGGAAAATAGGCTTTTCTCTTAGCTGGGTTGCTGAAAGGCATGCATGTGTGCATACATATGAGTGACTGAACGCGTGTTTATGTGAGTGAAGATGGCAGGGAATTAAATGCTTCTGCAGACCTTTTTTGCTGTTAAATGGGAAACAGTCCCTGGGACCTGGGCTAGTACCGGATCCAAGCTGCCAAAAAACTGCTCCTTTGTAGGGCAGTTTCTTCCTGTTCTGAGAATATCTTCTTTGAAGCAAGCCCTGCTGGGCTGGCACACAGTATTCTGGGTTTATTCTCTCCAAGTGGAGCCTTACAAACTGGCCCTTATTTTCCTTGTCCATCCAACACTAGAGTTAACAACTAAAACCTTCACATGTTCAACATGAAGGACAGCAAATCTGGCATGACTGGAGCTTGGAAATGTTACACATCAGCCACCTATGGGATTCAGATTCCATATCATGCATCTACTGGAGTACAGTCTTCAGACTCAGAATGAGGCTATTTTTGTCCCATGGGAATTAAACTTGTTCCACACAAAATATCATGGAGCCAACTGGGAAATTATAGTTTATTTTTTTAAAAGTAAAATGGGGAAATGATGATACCATTGGCAGAAGGAATAAGCAAAGGGAATCCCCTTCATTCCCCAGGTGCCCCCAAATAATCTGCTTTAACCCAACTGAGAAAGTATGGCCTGAGGAAAGAGTCTACTGAACCAAAAGACCAACAGCAAATGCCCCAGCAGCAAAAAAGTGAATAGTTAGAGTTACTCCTAGGAAACTAAGAAAAACATAATATCTTACTGAAGTAACTTCTCTTGCCTACACCTGGGTCTCTGTAGCTGAAAAAACATGGACAATTCCTAAGAATTTTCCTTTGTCATGTTACTCATCATGTTCTCTGTTGAATGACTGCTGTAATTATAGCATTTTCATCACAGCCGTATCTGAATACCAGAAGAATTTAGAGCAATTTAGTCATCTCTGTTTCTGCAAATGGATGGGTTTTGTACAAGGTGCCTTTGTCTATATGTTAACCATTTTGGGGACTGCTAGCAACAGTGCTAGTGTAGACAGGCCATTGTCATTTTTACCACAGAATTGAGTGCTGATACTAATCTCTTTAGTTATGAGGAAAAATTATGTTATGCTGCAGAGAAAAATCAAGTGCAGTCAGACTGAATGGACAGACATGGGTGCCTGTACGCTGACCTTTGAGCTGCTGGTGGTGGATAAAGATCAGGAGTCCATATTGATCATGTTGAATCTATTGATTGCCTTTTATTCTTTTGATCACAGCTGTTGTTATCTGGATTGCCGTATTGCCTGGTGGCACCCATTGGGAATCCGGGCCTCATTGTGTTAGGCTAGGGGTGGCCAACTTGTGGCTCCGGAGCCATATGTGGCTCTTCAGAAGTTAATATGAGGTTCCTTTTATAGGCACCGACTCTAGGGCTGGAGCTACAGGCGCCAACTTTCCCATGTGCCGGAGGGGCCTCACTGCTCAGTCCCTGGCTCTGCCACAGGCCCTGTCCCCACTCCACCCCTTCCTGCCCCCTCCCCTGAGCCTACTGTGCCCTCACTCCTCCCTCCCCACCCCCGATCCTCCTGCATGCCATGAAACAGGTGATCAGGAGGTGTGGGGAGGGCTGCCAGTCAGTGGGAGGCGTGGGGGGGGGAAGAGTTGATGGGGGGGCTGCTGATGTATACTGTGGCTCTTTGGCAGCGTACATTGGTAAACTCTGGATCCTTCTCAGGCTCAGTGCCCTGTGCTTGGCACTACTCAAATATATACAATGAAAAGATGTTCCCTGCTCCAAAGAGTTTACAGTCTAATTGGTAGTGTTGATTCTCCTGCAAACCCACCCATCCAGGAGAGGTAATGTCGTCCTTTGCTTACTCATTCCTATCTCTTAGAGAGATACCTGTGTGTAGTTTTGGGCAGTTCTGTCCCACAGCTGTTCTTCTGCAGGGCTGCATCTCATTTCCTTCTTGTTTGGTGAATATATGGGGCTCCTAGGAAGGTTAGTAAAGAGGGATGGGGTGCAGTGCTATCAGTAAACCCACCTATATATTTGTATTTCATCTGACCGAGCCAGAGCTACTTTACCCACTGGTTGGTAGAAAGAGAGTCACAGATGAGAGGTAATTGGATGAAGTTCAGTCTGGGTAAAAGTGAAGTAGTGCAGATAGATTTGGGGAAGCTCTTGGAAGATGTGGAAAGGATTATATCACTTCCTTAATTGAGGGTGTTTGCCTGTCACTAGCTTTATAATCTGGAGGTGCTGTTGGATCCCCAGCTGCTATTCGTTGGCTCATATAGAAGCCCTGACCAGAACAGCTCACTTCCCCTTACAGCTAGCCAAATGGCTATGACCATTTCTCTCTGATGCAAACCTTGTTACTAGAAAAGGAGTACTTGTGGCACCTTAGAGACTAACAAATTTGAGCACAAAGCTTTTGTGAGCTACAGCTCACTTCATCGGATGCATTTGGTGGAAAATACAGTGGGAAGATTTATATACACACACAGAGAACATGAAACAATGGGTTTTATCATACACACTGTAAGGAGAGTGATCACTTAAGATGAGCTATTACCAGCAGGAAGGAGGGGGGGAAGGAGGAAAACCTTTTGTGGTGATAATCAAGGTGGGCCATTTCCAGCAATTAACAAGAACAGCTGAGGAACAGTGGGGGGTGGGGTGGGGGAAGAAATAACATGGGGAAATAGTTTTACTTTGTGTAATGACTCATCCACTCCCAGTCTCTATTCAAGCCTAAATTAATTGTATCCAGTTTGCAAATTAATTCCAATTCAGCCATCTCTCTCTGGAGTCTGTTTTTGAAGTTTTTTTGTTGAAGGATAGCCACTCTCAGGTCTGTAATCGAGTGAACAGAGAGATTGAAGTGTTCTCCGACTGGTTTTTGAATGTTATAATTCTTGATGTCTGATTTGTGTCCATTTATTCTTTTATGTAGAGACTGTCCAGTTTGACCAATGTACATGGCAGAGGGGTATTGCTGGCACATGATGGCATAGATCACATTGGTAGATGCGCAGGTGAACGAGCCTCTGCTAGTGTGGCTGATGTGATTAGGCCCTATGATGGTGTCCCCTGAATAAATATGTGGACAGAGTTGGCAACGGGCTTTGTTGCAAGGATAGGTTCCTAGGTTGGTGGTTCTGTTGTGTGGTGTGTGGTTGCTGGTGAGTATTTGCTTCAGATTGGGGGGCTGTCTGTAAGCAAGCACTGGCCTGTTTCGCAAGATCTGTGAGAGTGATGGGTCGTCCTTCAGGATAGGTTGTAGATCCTTGATGATGCGTTGGAGAGGTTTGAGTTGGGGGCTGAAGGTGATGGCTAGTGGCGTTCTGTTGTTTTCTTTGTTGGGCCTGTCCTGTAGTAGATGACTTCTGGGTACTCTTCTGGCTCTGTCAATCTGTTTCTTCGCTTCAGCAGGTGGGTATTGTAGTTGTAGGAATGCATGATAGAGATCTTGTAGGTGTTTGTCTCTGTCTGAGGGGTTGGAGCAAATGCGGTTATATCGTAGAGCTTGGCTGTAGACAATGGATCATGTGGTATGATCTGGATGAAAGCTAGAGGCATGTAGGTAGGAATAGCGGTCAGTAGGTTTCCGATATAGGGTGGCGTTTATGTGACCATCGCTTATTCGCACCGTAGTGTCCAGGAAGTGGATCTCTTGTGTGGACTGGTCCAGGCTGAGGTTGATGGTGGGATGGAAATTGTTGAAATCCTGGTGGAATTCCTCAAGGGCTTCTTTTCCATGGGTCCAGATGATGAAGATGTCATCAATGTAGCGCAAGTAGAGTAGGGGCATTAGGGGACGAGAGCTGAGGAAGCGTTGTTCTAAGTCAGCCATAAAAATGTTGGCATATTGTGGGGCCATGCGGGTACCCATCGCAGTGCCGCTGATTTGAAGGTATACATTGTCCCCAAATGTGAAATAGTTATGGGTGAGGACAAAGTCACAAAGTTCAGCCACCAGGTTAGCCATGACATTATCGGGGATACTGTTCCTGATGGCTTGTAGTCCATCTTTGTGTGGAATGTTGGTGTAGAGGGCTTCTACATCCATAGTGGCTAGCATGGTGTTTTTAGGAAGATCACCAATGGACTGTAGTTTCCTGAGGAAGTCAGTGGTGTCTCGAAGTGTTGGTAACGTAGGGCCTGAGGAGGGAGTCTACATAGCCAGACAATCCTGCTGTCAGGGTGCCAATGCCTGAGATGATGGGGCGTCCAGGATTTCCAGGTTTATGGATCTTGGGTAGCAGATAGAATACCCCAGGTCGGGGTTCTAGGGGTGTGTCTGTGTGGATTTGTTCTTGTGCTTTTTCAGGGAGTTTCTTGAACAAATGCTGTAGTTTCTTTTGGTAACTCTCAGTGGGATCAGAGGGTAATGGCTTGTAGAAAGTGGTGTTGGAGAGCTGCCTAGTAGCCTCTTGTTCATACTCCGACCTATTCATGACGACGACAGCACCTCCTTTGTCAGCCTTTTTGATTATGATGTCAGAGTTGTTTCTGAGGCTGTGGATGGCATTGTGTTCTGCATGGCTGAGGTTATGGGGCAAGCGATGCTGCTTTTCCAGAATTTCAGCTCGTGCACGTCGGTGGAAGCACTCTATGTAGAAGTCCAGGCTGCTGTTTCGACCTTCAGGAGGCGTCCACCCAGAATCCTTCTTTTTGTAGTGTTGGTAGGAAGGTCTCTGTGGGTTAATATGTTGGTCAGAGGTGTGTTGGAAATATTCCTTGTGTCGGAGACGTCAAAAATAGGATTCTAGGTCACCACAGAACTGTATCATGTTCGTGGGGGTGGAGGGGCAAAAGGAGAGGCCCCAAGATAGGACAGATTCTTCTGCTGGGCTAAGAGTATAGTTGGATAGATTAACAATATTGCTGGGTGGGTTACGGGAACCACTGTTGTGGCCCCTTGTGGCATGTAGTAGTTTAGATAGCTTAGTGTCCTTTTTCTTTTGTAGAGAAGCAAAGTGTGTGTTGTAAATGGCTTGTCTAGTTTTTGTAAAGTCCAGCCACGAGGAAGTTTGTGTGGAAGGTTGGTTCTTTATGAGAGTATCCAGTTTTGAGAGCTCATTCTTAATCTTTCCCTGTTTGCTGTAGAGGATGTTGATCAGGTGGTTCTCCAGTTTCTTTGTGGCACAAGCTGTCAGCATAATGTGTGTGGTATGTATATTGTAATGGATTTTTTACCTTCAGTCCTTTCAGTATGATGTCGATCTGTTTGCATTTGGAGAGGAAGATGATGTCTGTCTGTATCTGTACAAGTTTTTTCATGAAGTTGACAGATTTCCACTCTATACGGCTAAATTCAGTGCCTTGCATAATGACAGGTGTCAGAGTAGCAGCCGTGTTAGTCTGTATTCGCAAAAAGAAAAGGAGTACTTGTGGCACCTTAGAGACTAATACATTTATTAAACCAGCTCTGTATATAATACACTGCCCTCAGCCTCCTCTTCCCTTGTAGGCCAGGGGGTCAGGTTGGTGGTGTTACATACTCCTTTCCTTTGAAACCCACTCCTCTTCCTCCTCCCCAGACCAGTGAACTACAGTTTCCCCCAGCCTCCAAAATCGCTCTCAGTCCTGGGGGCTACACAGTCCCACCCACATCAAACACCTCTTCGCTCCCTTCCCGGTATCTGGAGGATTATACAGGCCCCTAACACAGGGGGGGGGTGATACAGTCTTAACATTTCCCCTACCCCAAAAGAGGGTTTAGAGCCCCCCCACCCCTCACTTCCACCTCAGAACGGGAGGAGGGATTATAGAGCCCCCCAACCCCTCAGCTCCACCCCATCCCGGGAGGGGTTTATAGATTTCCCCAAACACTCACCTGTATCCATTCCGGAGGGAGGTTACTGAGGCCCCCCAAACACTCACCTCCGGCCCAGCTCGTAGGAGGAGTTTAGAGCCCTCCAAGACCGGGGAGTTACAGCCCCATCCCGGGGCTGCTATACAGCCCTTGCCCTCAGCCCGGCGGCTCTGTAGGTATAGCCCCCAGAGCTCGGACCCTCGCCATCACTCCCCGGTCTCGAGCCGCCGCCGGGGGTCTCTCTGCGCGGCCCCGCAGCCAGCGGGCTCGGCTGCCGCCTCCCCGCGTAGCGGCCTCCGCCCGGCCGCTCTCACACAGCCCAACGCCAGCGGGCCCCGCCCCCCAGAGGATGCCGGGGGCCCGGGGTCTTCGGCGGCGGGGGTTCTGCCGCCCCGGGCCTTCGGGGCACTTCGCCGAAGCCATGGAGCGGAAGGACCCCCGCCGCCGAAAACTCTCGTGGGGGCCCCCGCGGGGCCCGGGGCAAATTGCCCCATCCCGGGCGGCCCTGCCTCCCCCTCCGGGGCCCTGGGCCGGCCGCCCCGTGCTCTCACAGGGCGAGAGAAGGGGCGGGGCCTGGCAGACTATTGGGCAGCGTGGGGGAGCGGCTGCCAAGGAACCCGCCTCCAACGCCCGGAGGGGCTAGAACGGGAACCTACCGCCGGGGCTCGAGCCGCCGCCTCAGCGCCCAGCGTCCCTGTCACCCGGGGCGGGGATCCGGGGCTACAGCCTGGCCCAACTCGCCAACCGCCCTTGCCCTACTCTGCCCTCAACGCCCGCCCCGCAGGAGGCGTAGCCGCCCTCCCCAGCCGTGCAAGGCAGCAGAGACCTTTCTTCCTAACGCTCCCCCACCACACACACACACACACACACACACACACACACACACACACACACAGGAACAGGAGGAAGTTTCAAAAGCCACTTTATTAAACGTTACAAAGGCCTCTTTTCCAGTACAGTGCAGGGACACATGCCCTCCTGATGACATACGCTTAGAAACCTCTGAAAGTGTAGGAACTAATACACAGAGTTGATATTTCTTTAAAAGCTGCAGCATAAAAAATAGTAAACAGTTTCTTAATTGTGAGTAAGAAGGATTTCAGTTTGTACAATTAGCTTTGTTACTGGTCCATGGTGCATTTATACAGTAGTTATTTCTTTGAGACTTTGTACAGTTAAAGAAGTCACTGCAGTGATGAAGGCAGAGCAGAAATTAAAGTACTTCAGTAGGCAAAGAAATCCTTGCCTTTCTCTCTCTCTTCATCCTCAAACACGCAAGGCCTTAGACAGTTAATTATAAGCCAACAGAACAACTTTCCACAACACTCACTACCAAAAAAAACCAAACCCCACCATTCTAAAGCATCTTGTACTTTGGGGGTAAAGAGGCCAATATTTCTCCCTCGGTGCTTAGAGAGCAGATCCGCCTTTGGGCATCGCCACCCTCTGAGCGCTCTGTCACATCTTTCTGGTATTTGTCCATCAAGAGTCTGGCTCATTTTTTGTGTGATAACTCAACAGTCAAAGCAACATCCAACACTCAAAGAAGTAAGCTACGTCGATTAGGTTCGTGAATCAATTTCAGCGTAGCTACTTGCAAATCTACCCCAAAAAGTAAGGGAGGAAAAAAAGAGACAAGAGAAAGGAAAAACTATACGGAGGAAGTAGAAACAAGGACTGGGAAGAAGTTAGAAACATACATTTTAGAGGGTACACAACGTGGCGACTGGGTGAAGCACCAAGTTATTTCTTTCCCTCCTCATGGAGAGTAATCACCCATACCTAAAAAGTTTAGAGATAAGAGGGAAGAGGCAACAGCATTTGTTACTAGCCTTTCCTGAAGTCCTAGGGGCCTCACTCACTCTGAGGACAAGTTGAGAAGGAAGACAATTTGTGAAGTAATGCAAACAGATTACATATAAATATATATATATATAAAATTTTAAACAACATTTGGCACTGATTCTACACTGGAAACATCTTGCTGGCTTGCAGAGAAAAGTCTTCACTGAGCTACTTTTTGGCAAAAGACAAAAACCCCAAACAAAACCAACTTTGGTAAGTGTCTACATTACAAACACTAAACATTTTTAAAGGTACTCTTTCAGATTAAACTGACACCAGAAAGTGACAGACTGTCTTTTGAAGAGAATGTAAACACCTTATATAGGGAAGTGTTTAATAACAATTACCACAAGGCAGCACTAACGGTTCAGTGCTCAAATCTTTAGAACTTCAACAACAGAATTTAACTGCATATTCATAAAACAGCAGTGAACGACAAGTAGTGTTTACAAGGGTGGCAGGCTCTTCCACAACTAGTCAGAAGGCATTAATGGAGTATGGCAAGGCAGGCAAAGTCTGTTAAAATGGCAGACGTGTTAAGAGTTTCTTCCAAGAAGGCACAAATTTAAGATTTGGTTCCCACCCCTTTAGTAGTGTGTCAGAAGAGACCTTTAAATTGGGACCTGGAGGAGACAGCGAAGAGAACAGATACGCAAACATACTCTTGCAATTTATCTAGAACGCAGTAGTCAGTGGCAACAATACACTGCTTCTAGATTCTGAAATGCAAACATGAAATCCTCTTCACCAGCTCATACTCAAGATTACCAAGGCACTGTGCAAGTTGTGGGCTGTGCTTATTAGCATTTTAAAATTAAAAGTGTAACTTTTAAATAAAGGCACATTTCCTATAAACCAGAGAAAGTTAACATGACTAATCAAAATAATTTTGCTTTATACATCAGTAGGTGAGAGCTTGAAAATACAGCAGGTTTGAAGGAGAGAGATGGCTTCTGCTGGTTTGCATTTCTTCTTGCAACTCATGAGGACACACTCCAGACTATAACAGAAAAAATAAGGATTGGAAAAGCAACAGTCCTCTTCCCCCCACATCAGAGGCATAAAACAATCCTGCAACTTAAAGACTTGAGCTACAGAACACTCAAAGTATTCAACAAAAGGAAATTCTAAATAATTTCTTGTGTTTGTTTTACCATAGTTTCATTCTTGCACAGGATTGGCTTTTAGAATTTATGTACCAGGTATTTCTCACCTATGGTCACAATTCTGTTTGTAGCATCACAAGTAGTTGCTGTAGATTTTGTTACAAACAGGCCCAAAGGTGAGAAATGAATATGCTGTCAGAGCTCGAGAGTAAATGAATCCTGCTGGAAAGTTTTTTTGTTTTTTTTTTTTTTTTAAAACAGCTACATCACAAATTCAAACTGCTGAACACCAAGCAGTGTAACTAGTTATAAGCTCCCTGGCTCTACAACAGCCAGAGTATGAATCCACAGCTTCCTTGCACGCACCAGAAATATCTCCACTTGCATTTGTATTTATAAGTTTGTTACCAGTTATAATAATGGGCTTATGACTATTGTATACATAAGGATACATCTGGCAACATTCAGAAGTTGGGACAAGTGAAATCTGGATATCAAACCATTTCTTTCCTCTTAAAACTTCTACTGCAATATACTTCTGTTTAAACAGCTTTTTCACTGGTGATGAATCCTTGAGAACTGCCAGTCTTCCCTTCTCCCCCAGGCTTCTGCTCCAGCAGGAAAACTAGTGCATGAAGTCAGGGGGGTTTCCTGCACTCAAGTGAGGCTAGGCAGATCAAGGCTCTTGCCTGGACTGAGTTTAAGGGCAGGGTTTTAAGTGTAGCCCTGCAGTGGCACTAGTGCAGCTGGGCTACTGTAGCCCTTCAGTGAAGACAATACTACGCTGATGGGAGAGTTTCTCTCATTGGCATAGTTAATCCACCTCCATGAGAGGCGGTAGCTATGTTGAAGGGAAAAGCTCTGTCAACATAGCGGTGTCTACAACAGGGGTTAGGTAGGTATAACTGTGTTGCTCATGGGTGTGGATTTTTCACACCCCTGCACGACACTGATATAAACTATGTAAGTTTACAGTGTAGACCTGGCCTAACTACCTTGCTATCTAAGCACTACTGAGGATTGGAGGAGTCGTCGTCTTATATGAAGCTTCCCTACTTTTTTTGTTGTTTGTTTTGCCTGACTTCTGGGCTAGAAGACAGCAAGGGGAGTCTGATTGGCTGGAGTACCCATTTTGGGATTAAGAAAAGGGTGTGACCCAATAGAAGAGGGCCAGACTGCTTTGCAAGAAAAAGGTGACAAGGATGTTGAACCTGGAGTCTAAAGGATTAATAAATGTAGAAATACTATAAAAGATGAATGAGAGAAATGTGTATGTCCACAGCTCCTCTCATCTTAAGGTTCTCAAGGCACTTCATGTACTCTTTGGAAACCCCTGTGAGGTATGCGTCATTATCCCCATTTTAAAGATTGAGAAACTGAGGCAAAGAACAGGGTTTCAGAGTGGTAGCTGTGTTAGTCTGTTTGAGCAGAAAGAATGAGGAGTACTTGTGGCACTTTAGAGACTACAAATTTATTTGAGCAGAAGCTTTCATGGGCTAAATTGGTTTACGATCAAATACATTTGTTAGTCTCTAAGGTGCCACAAGTACTCCTCGTTCTTTCTGCTGAGGCAAAGAAATGGTCAAGTGACCTGGTCACGCTCAGTCACTGGCAGAGCTGGGACTGGGACTCACGAGTCCCAGTCTCCTGTGAGATCCCATTTCTGCTCAGTGTGCAAGAACCTGAGATTCAACAGTTAAGGTTCCCACAGAAGCCATAATTTCACCACATCGCACAGATTACATTCAAATATCAATTTAGCAGCATAAGTACTATTTTGGACTCCTGCATATGTCAAGCATGCAATATAGCTAAGTTAGCGTTACTGTGTGAACCTTAATTTTTGAATATTATGACTTATGTACTAGCAGTCACACCCAGAGAGTGTTACATTAACTTTTTGCATTCGAGTTAGTCTTATGCCCCACGTACGCTAGTCCTACTGACAAAACAGTGCTTTAGCTAAACACTTACCGATGATGATGATGATGATGATGAGAACAACTGCTATCAATATTGCCCACATCTGTTAAAAAAAAGCACAAACAACTCACTTAGATATTAAAAAAAAAAAGGGCAAAAGCTTCTTCTCTAGACCCAACTACTGCTCCCCTGCCTTACAATTAATGTTTTCCACTCTGTCTTGGCTTCTCAGCAAATAAAGAGTATGCTCGCAGGCCTTCCTGTAATTAGCAGACAAGACTGTAAGAGACTAAAGGTTCTTTGTAGTGCTATGTCTGTGTTGTTGTCATTCAATCCATATCACTGAATTTCTTCCTCTTAGATCTGCAACACCTTAAACTAGTACATACATTTATCCTTGGCAACATTTCTGTCTTGGAGAATGTTTTGTGTGAAGGAACATGACCAGAGCACCCAACTTTTGGCCAGTTCATCTACTTCACTAAGCCAGATGCTCATTAAGGACCAGATGTTGTAATCTTAAATACCATTCACCATGAATGAAGGCTGCAGAAATTGGCCATATGTTCTCATGGTTAAAGTCACATGGATTTCTTCCCCTTTATGTAGTATTCAACTACTTATAATTCTTAGTCACATTAATTTGTATTGGAAATACTCAAGTCATGGTTACCTTACAGTTCTTCCACCAATACTTTCTTTTCAGCTTGGCAGCACTGGTCTCAAATTGGGAAGCTCCCGCCTGCAGTGCGTCAGCACGGTCATCCAACTCTGACAGCTTCTGATCTCGTTCCAACACCTTGTCCACATTCACTCTCATGATATCAACCACCTACAGTGATTTAATAGTCACAGTAAGTTATTCATTCATTAGATGTTCATTCCCTTGAACACTTTAAGCATGCAGCAGATCCTGACAAACCCCTTTTATAACATTAATATCATTCAAGTGTTTTTAAATAAAGCAGAAGATATTGCCTTTTTGATTAAGAGTAGACAATATTGAACTTAGGTTCTTATATTAGTTAAAAGATTTGTGGAATTAAGTAACTGAGTTGGAGATTCCCAATGCCTGCCTTGGGGTTTCAATATCAGAAACTTTGTTTATAAACTTACTCTTACTGAAAAAAAGTATTCCACTAATAATCTAGCATGTTAGAGAAGGGTATAAGAAAAACTCAGTTATGGAAGCCACAACTGGCATTTGAACAATACAGTAACTGCTCACTTAATGTAGTTCCGGTTAACGTTATGTTGCTGATCAATTAGAGAACATGCTCGTTTAAAGTTGTGCAATGCTCCTTATAAAGTTGTTTGGCAGCCACCTGCTTTGTCCACTGCTTGCAGAAAGAGCAGCCTGTTGGAGCTCCCTGGTGGGGGCTTGGAACCAGGGTAGACCAGCAGCCACCCATCAGCTCCCCTAACTTCCCTGTGCAGCCGCCGCCTAGCAGGCTATCAATTGCTGGGCAGTTCAGCTGTCCCTCCCCCCACTGCCATGTGCTGCTCCCGCCCTCTGCCTTGGAGCTGCTCCTGGGAGCCTCCTGCTTGCTGTGCAGGTGGGGGGGGGGGAAGAAGAAGAGGGGTGCTAATGTCAGGGTGTCCCCCTCCCCCAGCTCCTGTACCCTATCTCCACAGATCAAGGGAGGACACCTGACAGGGCTCAGGAGAGAGGGAGCTTGCTGGCAGCAGCTGCTATCTCAACTTGCTGATCTACTTAAAAAGGCAGTGTACTTAGAGTGGGGTCAGTGTACTTAAGGGGCAACGCGCATCTCTCTCTCTCACACACACACACAGTGCGTCTCTCTCCCTCTCCTCACACAGACACACTGTGTGTGTGTGTGTCTCTCTCTCTCTCTGCCATGCCGTGTCTCCTCCCTCCATTTGTGCTGCCTTGTAGAGTGTAAGGCTACATTAACAACGTGTTCACCCTTGAGGGCTCAGCCGAGTGCTAGTACATCATTTAGCAGTAAGGCATTCCCTGGGAAACATCCCACACTCTGACGAAAAAATTTCCCTGGAATCTAGCCCCCCACCCCCCTTTTACATCAATTCTTAGGGGAAATTGGATTCACTTAAAGTAGCATTTTTCAGGAACGTAACTACAACATTAAGCGAGTTACTGTCCAATGTTTCTTTTGACACACAAAGCACCTATGACTTCTGAAAAGGAAGTTTTGTGCTACCCCATCCAGCCAGAAAGAAATGAGGCTCTCAGCCAAGGATGGCTTTTGGCTCACATAGTACGTTTTGCCACAGTTTTGATACACAACTAGAAACCCCTGGCAATTGTGGATTTCCATATAGGAAAGCTCATTCTCTGTCAGAAACCAACTGGAGTCATGCAGCTAACACATTGGCTCAAAAGATATTCATCTTTGCAGGAGCAGGTCAACACCTGGGAAATATCACAGGTTTCCTGCAATGAGTCTCAAGACAATAGTTCAGATCACAAGAGGGACAAACCATTCTAACTTTTGGTTCATACACTGAAGGAGACAAATTTAAACTTTGCCCACACAACACTTCCATATGTCTTCCCTCTGTCAGATTTCCCATGGTCAAAGGAATGGTAAAGCTGCTCTATACAAGAGCCATACCTCATCTACTTGGTGTTGTGTCTGCTGAAGGCGACGATTACTGCCAGAGGCATTACTTGAGCTTCCAGGGCCACTTGTTGACCTGCAGTGTAGAGACGCTTACACTATGAGATCATATAATAAACTACATTTATATACCACCTAGAAGTATGCTTGAGTAATTTGCAAACAAAGGTATATCCAAACCAGTGAAAATAAATGTAAACACCAATGGTCATAGAAAGAAAGGCAGAACATTCCCTAGGAGCTAAAATGCAGAGGAAGAAAGTTAGATTTCTTTTGCAGCGGAGGAGTGAAGCTTCAGTCATAGAATTCAGACAGTGTTCCAAACTTACCACCAATGAATGGCTACAATGGCACTGGAGAGCAGAGAAGCAGGTGGGAGAGAGAAGAGCAGCACTACAGCTCTACAGCTCAGAGCATAGCATATAGTTCCTCTTGATTGGCCAAGAACATGGGTTTAGGGATCTTCCCCCCCCCCGACCTTTGCAATAAAAAGCACATGAGCTTGTGCACACTTCTCCCCCCCCCCCTTGTTGAACTTGGGAATTTAAATTCTTTTCCGAAGCTACTGAACTCAGAAAAAGGATTATGTCAGTCACTGGAAGCATGCAACATACACTGCTTGTTTTCCTAAAAGTTCACCACAGAATAGAGAGACAGTGGCCAGTACCAGATGTTTCAGAAGAAGGTGCAAGAAGCCCTGTAGAGCAGTGGGACTTAACCTTTCCAGACTACTGTATCCCTTTCAGGAGTCCAATTTGTCTTGCGTACCCCCAATGGAGGAAGAACAGGCACATTTACAGTTTGTACACATAAGACATCATCAACAGTGGTTCTCAAGTAGGCGTCTGGGTCCCCCTGGGAGGGAGCCACAAGCAGGTTTCAGGGGGACCGCCAAGCATGGCCAGCATTAGACTTGCTGGGGCTCAGGACAGAAAGCCAAAACCCCACTGCACAAGGCTGAAGCCAAAGCCTGAGCAACTTAGCTTGGTGGGAGCCCACTGTGACATGGGGACCTGGGCAATTGCCTTGCTTGCTACCCCCGATGTTGTTCCTGGCTTTTATATACAGAAAAACAGTTGCTGTGGCACATGTTGGGTGGGCCTCAGAAAGAAAGAGGTTGAGAACCCTTGATCTACAATATAACCTGTATTTTGGCCTTTTATTATTTGCTTGCTGTACCACCTTTCTATATTGATTATGAACACAATTCTAGATAGGACACAGGACAGGACACGACACCAACTGGACCTCAGGTGTCCTTAAGCATAAAGTTACTTACATAGAGATGTGTGGGTTATCCATCACTTGGAAGTCTTTAAATCAAGACTGAATGTGTTTCAAAAAGGGGAACTACACAAAACTGAGGAAGCTGGTAAAATGGAAATTAAAAGGAAAAGTCAAAGGTGAAATGCCTGAAAACTGCATGGACACAGTGACAAGCAAAAAGGCATCCTTTTAAAAACTGGAAGTCAAATCATACTGAGGAAAATAGGAAGGTGCATAAACTTTGGCAAGTCAAATGCAAAAGTATAAGGCCACAGGTCAAAAAAGAATGTGAAAAGCAACTAGCTAAAGAAAAAAAAACACTAATTTTTTTGTTAAGTACTTCAGAAGCAGGAAGTCTGCCAAACAGTCAGTGGGGTCACTGGATGATTGGGGTGCTAGAGGACCACTCAAAGACGACAAGGCTGCTGGAGAAGCTAAAGGAATTCTTTGCACTGGTCTTCACTGCAGAGGATGTGGAGAAGATCTCCACATCTGAACCATTCTTTTTATGTGACAAATCTAAGGAACTGTCTCAGATTGACGTATCAATAGAGGTGGTTTTGGAACCAATTGTGAAATTAAACAGCAGTAAGTCACCAGGAACAGATGGTTCTGAAGGAGCTCCAATCAAAATTGCAAAACTACTAACTGTGGTATGCAACCTATCACTTAACTCAGCCTCTATACCAGATGATAGCAGGATAGCTAACGTAACATTGATTTAAAAAAAAAAAAAAAAAAGGCTCCAGAAGTGATCCTGACAATTACAAGCTGGTAAGTGTAACTTTAGTTTCAACCAATGTGCTTGGTACTGTAGCAAAGAACAGAATTATTAGATAACCACAGTATGTTGAGGAAAGTCAACTTGGCTTTTGCAGAGGGAAATCATACCTCACCAATCTCTTAGAATTCTCTGAGGGAGTCAACAAGCATATGGACAAAGGTGATCCAGCTGACCGTGTACTTGGACTTTCAGAAAGCCTTTGACAAGTTCCTGCACCAAAAGGCTCTTATCTCATGACTCCTTAGTTTGCTTAAAAGGGAAGGTCCTCTCATAGATCAGTAACTAATTAAAAATAGGAAATAAAGGGTAGGAATACATGGTCAGTTTTCACAATAGGAAGTGGTAAATAGCAGTCCTTCAAGAATCTATTAATAAATGATCTGGAAAAGGGCTGAACAGTGACGTGGCAAAGTTTGTAGATGACCCAAAGCTGGCTGTGAAGAGTTACAACAGGATCTCACTAAACTGGGTAAATGGGCAAGAAAAGGGCAGATGACATTCAATGTTGATAAATGCACATTGGAAAACAATCTCAAGTAGACCCCATCATTTTGTATGTATAAGTTAGCTCTTACTACTCAAGATAGATCTTGGAGTCATCACTGGCAGTTCTCTGAAAACATCTGCTCAATGTGCAGTGGCAGCCAAAAAAGCTAACAGTGTTAGTAAGCATTAGGAAAGGGATAGACGATAAGAAAAAAAATCATAATGCCGCTATATAAATTCATGGTATGCCCACATCTTGAATACTGCACACAGTTACTATCACCCCATCTCAAAAAAGAGACATTAGAATTGGAAGTAGTACAGAGAAGGGCAACAAGAACGATCAGAGGGGATGTAGCAGCTTTCATATGAGGAAAGAAAAAAAGACTGGACTAGTCACCTTGGAAAAGACGACTGGAAGTGATCACATAATTACAGAATTCATGATTCTAAGGAAGGGTAGGAGGGAGAACAGCAAAATAAAGACAATGAGTTTCAAGAAGGCAGACTTGAGCAAACTCAGGGAGTTGGTAGGTAAGGTCCCATGGGAAGCAAGTGTAAGGGGGAAAAAAACAAGAGAAGACATTTAGCAGTTTTTCAAAGAGACATTATTAAGGACACAAGAGCAATCTATCCCACTGCGTAGAAAAGATAGGAAGTATGGCAAGAGACCATCCTGGCTTAGCCAGGAGATCTTCAATGATCTAAAAATCAAAAAAGAATCCTACAAAAAGTGGAAACTAGGTCACACATAAGAACCTAAGAATGGCCCTACTGGATCAGACCTAAAGTCCATCTAGCCCAGTATCCTGTATTGCGACAGTTGACAGGGCCAGGTGCTCCAGAGGGAATGAACAGAACAGGTAATCAAGTGATCCATCCCCTGTCGCTCATTCCCAGCTTATGGCAAAACAGAGGCTAGGGACACCATTCCTGCCTATTCTGGTTAACAGCCATTGATGAACCTATCCTCCATGAATTTAGGTTTTTGTTTTTTTTTTAAACCCTGTTATGGTCTTGGCCTTCACAACATCCTCTGGCAAGGAGTTCCACAGGTTGACTGTGTGTTGTGTGAAGAAATATTCCTTTTATTTGTTTTAAACCTGCTGTCTATTAATTTCATTTGGTGAACCCTAATTCTTGTGTTATGAGAAGGAGTAAACAACACTTCCTTATCTACTTTCTCTACACCAGTCATGATTTTATAGACCTCAATCATATCTCCCCTTAGTCTCTTTTCCAAGCTGAAAAGTCCCAGTCTTATTAATCTCTCCTCATACAGAAGCCATTCTATCCCTAATAATTTTTGTTGCCCTTTTCTGAATCTTTTCCAATTCCAATATATCTTCTTTGAAATGGGGTGACCACATCTGTACACAGTATTCAAGATGTGGGTGTACCATGGATTTATATAGAGGCAACATGATATTTTCTGTCCTGTTATCTATCCCTTTCTTAATAATTCCCAGCATTCTGTTCGCTTTTTTGACTGCTGCTGCACATTCAGTGGATGTTTTCAGAGAAGTATCCACAATGACTCCAAGATCTCTTTCTTAAGTGGTAACAGCTAATTTAGACCCCATCATTTTATATGTATAGTTGGGATTATGCTTTCCAATGTGCATTACTTTGCATTTATCAACATTAAATTTCATCTGCCATTTTGTTGCCCAGTCTCCCAGTTTTGAGAAATTCTTTTGTAGCTCTTCGCAGTTTGCCTGGGTCTTAATTATCTTTAGTAATTTTGTATCATCTGCAAATTTTGCCACCTCACTGTTTATCCCTTTTTCCAGATCATTTATGAATATGTTGAATAGGACTGGTTCCAGAACTTACCCCTGGGGGACACCACTATTTACCTCTCTCCATTCTGAAAACTGACCCTTTATTTCCTATCTTTTAACCAGGTTAAATGACAAAGGATGAATATAAACAAACACCACAAGTAGGTAGGGACAAAATTAGAAAGGCCAAGGCACAAAACGAGATCAAACTACCTAGAGACAAAGTGTAACAAGAAGACATTCTACAGATACATTAGAAGCAAGAGGAAGACCAAGGACAAGGTAGGCCCGTTTCTCAACGAGGTGGGAAAAATAACAGAAAATGTGGAAATGGCAGAGGTACTTAATGACTTCTTTGTTTCAGTTTTTACCAAGAAGGTTGGTGGTGATTGGACATCTAACGTAGTGAATGCCAGTGAAAATGAGGTAGGATCAGAAGAGGCTAAAATTGGGAAAGAACAAGTTAAAAATTACTTGGACAAATTGGATGTCTTCAAGTCACCCGGGCCTGATAAAAATGCATCCTAGAATACTCAAGGAGCTGACTGAGGAGAAATCTGAGCCATTAGCGATGATCTTTGAAAAGTCATTGAAGATGAGACAGATTCCAGATGACTGGAAAAGGGCAAATATAGTGCCCATCTATAAAAAGGGAAATAAGGACAACGCAGGGAATTACAGATCAGTCATCTTAACTTCTGAACCCAGAAAGATAATGGAGCAAATAATTAAGCAATCAATTTGCAAACACCTAGAAGATAATAAGGTGATACGTAACAGTCAGCATGGATTTGTCAAAAACAAATCATGTCAAACCAACCTGATAGCTTTCTTTGACAGGGTAACAAGCCTTGTGGTTAGGGAGGAAGTGGTAGAAGTGGTATATTTTGACTTTAGTAAAGCTTTTGATACTGTGTCACATGAACTTTTCATAAACAAACTAGGGAAGTGCAACCTAGATGGAGCTACTATCAGGTGGGTGCAAAACTGATTGGAAAACCATTCCCAGAGAGGAGTTATCAGTGGTTTACAGTCATGCTGGAAGGGCATAAAGAGTGGTGTCCCACAAGGATCAGTTCTGGTTCCGGTTCTGTTCAATATCTTCACCAATGATTCAGATAATGACATAGAGACATGCCATAAAATGTGCAGATGATACCAAGCTGGGAGAGGTTGCAAGTACTTTGGAGAATAGGATTAAAATTCAAAATGATCTGGACAAACTGGAGAAATGGTCTGAAGTAAACAGGATGAAATTCAGTAAAGACAAATGCAAAGGCTCCATTTTGGAAGGAACAATCAGTTGCACACATACAAAATGGGAAATAACTGCCTAGGAAGGAGTACCGCAGTAACAAATCTGGTGGTCATAGTGAACCACAAGCTCAATATGAGTCAACACTGTAACCCTATTGCAAAAAAAGCAAACATTGTTCTGGGATGTCTTAGCACAGGGGAGGGCAAACTTTTTGGCCTGAGGGCCACATTGGGATTCCAAAATTGTAGGGAGGGCCAATGTAGTGTATTAAATTGCTCCCCGAAGGAATGAGCTTACAGTGTAATACTTACGGCTGCCAGTCCGGGTGCTCCGTAAGTAGCACATTCCTACGGGGAGCAATTTAATACACAACACCCCGGCGGCTCTCGCAGCCATGCTGCCCAGCAGGAACTTGCAGCCCCACCGCCCACAACGCTGATGGCACGGCGAGCTAAGGCTGCAGGGGATGGGCCAGGGGCTAGCCTCCCTGGCCAGGAGCTCAAGGGCTGGGCCAGATGGTCCCACAGGCTGTAGTTTGCTCACCTCTGTCTTAGCAGGAGTGTTGTAAGCAAGACACGAGAAGTAATTCTTCCGCTCTACTCTGCACTGATTAAGCCTCAACTGGAGTATTGTGTCCAGTTCTGGGTGCCACATTTCAGGAACGATGTGGACAAATTGGAGAGAGTCCAGAGAAGAGTGACAAAAATGAATAAAGGTCTAGAAAACATGACCTATGAGGGAAGGTTGAAAAAACTGGGTTTGTTTAGTCTGGAAAAGAGAAAACTGTACTTTAACAGTTTTCAAGTACATAAAAGGTTGTTACAAGGAAGGAGAAAAACTGTTCTCCTTAACCTCCGACAGGACAAGAAACAATGGGCTCGAATTGCAGCAAGGGAGGTTTAGGTCATACATTAGGAAAAACTTCCTGTCAGGGTGGTTAAGCACTGGAATAAATTGCCTAGGGAGGTTGTGGAATCTGCATCCTTGGCGATTTTTAAGAGCAGGTTAGACAAACACCTGTCAGGAAGGGTCTAGATAATACTTAGTCCTGCCACGAGTGAAGGGGTCTGGACTAGATCACCTCTCGAGGTCCCTTCCAGTCCTATGGGAGATACTATAGAGATCTATAAAATTATGAATAATATGGAGAAAGTGAATAAGGAAGTGTTATTTATCCCTTCACACAACACAAGAACCAGGGGTCACCCAATCCAATTAATAGTCAGCAGGTTTTAAACAAGAGGAAATACATTTTCATATGGTGCACGCTCCACCTTTAGAACTCATTTCCAGGGGATGCTGTGAAGGCCAAAAGTCTAACTGGGTTCCAAGAAGGATCAGGTAAGTTCAGGGAGGATAAGTGCATCAATGGGTATTAGCCAATACGGTCAGGGACTGAACCCCATCCTCCGGGTGTCCTGAAACCTCCAACTGCTAGAAGCTGGGAATGGATGATGGGATGGATCGCTTGCAATTGCCCTGTTCTGTTCATTCCCTCTGTAGCATCTTACACTGGCCACTGTCAAAAGACAGGATATTGAGTTAAATGGACCATTGGTCTGACCCAATGTGGTCATTCTTATGCTCTAGCTCCAACACAAATTATGGACTTGATACAATTCTTTGGATAGTACAATGCAGGAAGTCAGACTAGATGGTCACAATGGCCCCTTCTGGACTAAAATCACGTTTGCTGTAGCATCTTTTTAGGAGAAATCTTTGAACTATCCCCTGATTCTCTTTCTTATTTTAAAATGCTTTAATTTTTTTTTTTCACTGCTCAAAGTACTATTGTCACTATAAACACTCTCTGGTGGCCAGCGTATAGAATGAATACTCCATCACACTATATGCCACCTTTTAAAAACAGCACCAAATAACCAGGTTCCTTTAATTTGTAAAATAAAGCAGTATAAATCCAAAACAAAATAAACAATCCCACAATACCTACCCCTCCCTCCCAACTGGTGAAGCCAAAGAAATAAAAGGCTTTTTTTTTTTTTTGCTGGTATATTTTAAAAGGCTCCCTGAATTGCTAGCTAGTGGCTCAGAAGAGTGCCTATGTTCATTTTTAAAAAATCAGAGTCTAAGCAGAATCACAGAGCTTACCATCCCTGCACACTATAATCTAGAAATAAAGAACATTTTGCTTAATTTTTGTCAACCTAGTATGAACTGGCTAGTTAGCACTGAAGTCATTTAACAGCACAGTATCAAGCTGTCTGTGAGAGTCACAACCCATTATTTACCAGTTCTGCAAACAAACAGGAATATATAAATTCCCAGATTCCTTTCACTGGTGTTAAACCTTAAAAAAAAAAAAAAAAAAAAGCACTAGTCATTTGACAGGGAAAAAAATCCCCAAACACACTGCCCACAAAAAGTTAAAAGATCTAATGCCATTCATATTTTACTCTTTCCTAGTCTGTAAAGGTTTCAGAGTAGCAGCCGTGTTAGTCTGTATTCACAAAAAGAAAAGGAGTACTTGTGGCACCTTAGAGACTAACAAATTTATTAGAGCATAAGCTTTCGTGAGCTACAGCTCACTTCATTGGATGCATTTGGTGGAAAAAACAGAGGGCATCCGATGAAGTGAGCTGTAGCTCACGAAAGCTTATGCTCTAATAAATTTGTTAGTCTCTAAGGTGCCACAAGTACTCCTTTTCTAGTCTGTAAAGGCAGCCCTTACAGAATTCACATTTATCACCCTTAAGAGGCATACAGCAAGAAAGCATGAGTTTTCTATGACTTAGTAAACCACTTGTGACTCAACAATCACTACTCTAAGAAACACAGAGATAAGGCTTCCTGCATAGAGTTATAGCACACAACAACAACTGATAGCAGCTGCCACATTAGAAAGCAGAGACCGGCTGTGGTGGTACGACCATGTGTGACACACTCTGGTGTGCAGATCCGACTCCAGCTGTACCACGACGTCCCCACAGCAGCAGGTCCGAGCCACACACTTTCTAACTATTTGGGTAGTTAAGCTCTGGAAACACCTGTCAGGGATGGTCTAGAAGATTTACTTGGTTCTGCCACAACACAGGGGACTGGACTTGATTACTTCTCGAGGTCCCTTCCAGTCCTACATTTCTCTGATTCTGAGATCCCTGAAACACATAACTTCAGGATTTTCCATGCTCTTTTATCAATCCTTTTTGCATTCTATCACGCTTTTGCCTTCACTGTAAGCTTTTCATTATTAGGTTATTTAAAAGAGACACTAAAGCAGGAGTTGGCAACCTTTCAGAAGTGGTGTGCCGAGTAGCTGCGACTTGTGACCACCGGACCCAGCATAGATTCACCCTGGCTCAAGTCCCCGACCCCAGCCGCGGCGCAGGGAGATGCGTGCCCGGTCCGCACGCACGGCCGTAGCCACACACAGCGCGGCGAGCGGGCTATGCCACGGGCTACCACGGCTCATACGCGCACGGGGCAGAAAGTGACCGTTGTGCCCTGCCACACCCTGCCCAGGTCCGTGCACCGAGCAGCGGCTCAGGGACACGCCCAGGCCTGGCCTGTCACGGGGACACTAGCGGCCTTTACCCCTCCGCCGAGCCCCCCGCCTCACGCTCCCGGCGCCACGCCCCCAGGCCCGCCCGGCGCACGCAGCCCCCCGCAGGGCCGCCCGCCCGGGAAGGTGGGCGCCGGGCAGCCCCCCGCTGTGCGACTCCCCCGAGCTCCCAGCAGGCCCGGCCCGGCCGCAGCTGGCACTGAGACGCTCCGGGACCCGCACTCACATGGCGGCGGCAGGGGCGAGGCTCCGACGGGAGCTGGGGGACGCGTCGGACAGCGGAGGACGAAACTGTGGAACTGAACCGGAAACCGCCCCAGCTCGCGCAGTCGGGGGCGGCGATGTGACGGTCCAGGGGCGGGGATTGGCCAGGCCCCGCCCACAACGCCTGTTCCCGCGCGTCGCGCGTCCGGTTGCGTAAAAACGCGCGCGCTTCTTCCAGACCGCTTGTGCTTGGGGGAGGCTCTAGGTGTGTTGGGGGCGGGGCTTAGGAAGCTGGTTTCTTCCTTGGTGTCCCTGAGGAGGGGTGGCAGGTTCCTGGGTCTCCATGGGAGGGGTAGGTTCCTGTGCATTCCTAGGGAGGGGAGCAGGTACCTGTGCCTCCCAGGGGACAGGATTCAGCAGGTTTCCAGGGCAAGTGACTGTGTATATTTGTGGTAGGGTGGGTTTCTGCATATCCCTGTGAGAAACCTGTCACTCTCTGGTGCTCTGAAAATAAATCCATACTGAGTTAGCTTCAAAGTGCCCTGTCGCACCTATTGTCTCTTCTCAGCATTCTGTGGGTGCTTGGCCTATGGGGCAGTCTTCATAATCCATAAATAGCTTTTGCCTAGGGCTATAAAAGTTACCCTGGATGGCGATGGGGGGACTGAGAGCCACACCGGGGCAACCTGAATCCCTCCATACCTGCTACCGGAGCTCAGGCTTGACATCATCCAGCTGCTTCAGGTCATTTCTGAGGAGTGGCTACCAGGAAGAGCCAACAGATGGAGCGAGGCCTCATGGACATAGAGGGGGGGCAGAGTTATGCTACAGTGACGTTGGTCTTTGCACAGCTATGCAGCTGAACCTTACATCATGCTGATGCCTAAACCGTTCTCTTACCTCTCTTATTTAGAGCAGTCAGGCCCAGACTCCATCCTCTCCCAGTATAGCAGCTGCTGGTGGAATGTGTCTAAAGAAAGCACTAGCAACAACTGTTAATTTACTGACAAGCTTCACAACTGCAACATTTTCTCTCCTGGCCTGAACCTTCTCAAAATAGCAAATGAAGAGATTGTTCATGATGCTCATGCTGTAGGTAGGCATCGGTCTTCGTTCCAGGCTATTGGCTGAAGCTTTCCCACTGTGTTAATTCATCATATGAATTATTCTTTGCCAACTGACTAATTCAGAGCTAACTCTTCTCTTGATCTACTGTACCTATTTATTTAGTCATTCCAACTGACTGGATGTGCCTAAAAATGCTAGGCTAGCCTACTGGACTAAGATTCATCCCAGTTCGTGTAACTGAGTAATCACTCACTTACAAGAAAGGGTGCTGACAGGACTTCAATCCTGGTTGCAGTCAAAAGAAGACTTCTATATTCTAAGACCACATCCTATCCTATATGTACAACTACAAAATGGGGAATAACTGTCTGGGTGGTAGTACTGCTGAAAAGGATCTGGGGGTTATAGTGGACCACAAACTGAATATGTGGTAAATGTGACCCAGCTGCAAAAAAGGCTAATATGATTCTGGGGTGTATCAATAGTAATGTTGCATGTAGGATACATGAGGTAATTTTCCGCTCTACTCAGCACTGCTTAGGACCCAATTGGAGTACTGTGTCCAATTCTGGGCACTATTGTTTAGGAAAGATGTGGACAAAACTGGAAAGCATCCAGAGGACAGCAACAAAAACGATAAAAGGGTTAGAAAACCTCCCCTATTAGAAAAGGATTTCAAACAAACAAACACTGGGCACATTTAGTCTTGAGGGGGAAAAAAAGACTGAGGGGGGAAACCTGGTAATAGGCATGCTATAAAGAGAACAGTAGTCAACTGGTCTCCAGGTCTACTGAAGATAGAACAAAAAGTAATGGGCTTAGTCTGCAGCAAAGGAGATTTAGATTAGATGTTAGGAAAAACTTTCTGACTATTTGGGTAGTTAAGCTTTGGAAACACCTGTCAGGGATGGTCTAGAAGATTTACTTGGTTCTGCCACAACACAGGGGACTGGACTTGATTACTTCTCGAGGTCCCTTCCAGTCCTACATTTCTCTGATTCTGAGATCCCTGAAACACATAACTTCAGGATTTTCCATGCTCTTTTATCAATTCTTTTTGCATTCTATCACGCTTTTGCCTTCACTGTAAGCTTTTCATTATTAGCTAATTTAAAAGAGACACAAAAGCAGGGGTTGGCAACCTTTCAGAAGTGGTGTGCCGAGTCTTCATTTATTCACTCTAATTTAAGGTTTTGTGTATAATCCATTTTAACGTTTTTAGAAGGTCTCTTTCTATAAGTCTATAATATATAACTAAACTATTGTTGTATGTAAAGTAAATAAGGTTTTAAAAATGTTTAAGAAGCTTCATTTAAAATTAAATTAAAATGCAGAGCCCCCCTGGACTGGTTGGCCAGGACCTGGGCAGTGCGAGTGCCACTGAAAATCAGCTCGTGTGCTGCCTTTGGCATGCATGCCATAGATTGCCTTACCCCTGCACTAAAGCAATCTTGGTGCTTTTTTTGTTGTCTGTGTGAGCTGGTTTGTTCAGACTCTTTCTAAAAAAATGAAAGTGATAATTCTAGGATACCGGTCCCTAATTCTTCACTCAGGAAAGCTAATATTCTTGGTGTTATATGAAGCTGTAAGTGTTGACTGAGCACAGAATCAGAACCTACTAGTGTACTAGGCACCTCCTAATTCAATCAAAAGATATTATTCCTGCCCCAAGGAACTTACAGACTAATTTTTAACATGACATAAGGAGATGTTAATAAAAGAATGGTAGAGGAGGAAGGGTGGGGCAACATCAGTAAGAGAACAGTTTCATAGAGAAGGCTAGTGCACAGAATGAGTAAGCAAAGATTTTTTTTAAAAAAAGAAAAGGAGTATTTGTGGCACCTTAGAGACTAACAAATTTATTTGAGCTTAAGCTTTTGTGAGCTACAAAAGCTTATGCTCAACTAAATTTGTTAGTCTCTAAGCTGCCACAAGTACTCCTTTTCTTTTTGCGAATAGACTAACACGGCTGCTACTCTGAAACCAAACATTTTTTGTTTCCTGTCTACCTTCTATCTGGGGAGCCAAAAGTGCTTTACACCTAACTGAGTAAGCTTCATCACCCCATTGTGCAGTATTATCACCCTTGTTTTATAGCTGAAGAGGCTGACTGAAGGGACAGACAAGTGAAGTGACACACAAAATCTGGGGCACAGCCAGGCAAGTTGCTGATACACTCCTGTATTGTCACTGGCTTTCTGAAGTGTTTTGGAGCTAACCGCAGTAGGCAAATAGCAACATAAAATCAAATTCTGATTCTAGCTGAATCGTGTGTGGCATCCCTCAACTTCAGGCCACTACCTCAAAAAATTGGCAGGTGCTGACTAGGGGAGTCCAGCTACCACTCATGAGCTTGACTGTGCAATTCCCGAGAGTGAATCCAGACTGTCAGGTCAGGAAGTGAGGGATGAGACTGGAACTTTAACTCACTCACTTTCTGGGACAAACTAATTGCAGCTTTTATTATTGACCTCTACATTTTTCTTGTGCTGGATATGGATTGTAATAGGGTAAAAAGTTCAAAGGTGCGTAGGTCTTTTAGGAGTCTAAGTCCCATTCACTGCATCGTTAAGGGCCTGCTCCTGTTTCTGGTGGTGTTAATGGCAAAGCTTCCTTACACAGAACCCTGCATTCCCCCTATGGTGGTTGGCAAATTTAGGGTAAATATAGGATCCAAGTGCCACACTCTGACCTGGAACTGTTCTTACTCTGATTACTATCATATGTTGAATGGGTTAATTATGAGATTAATGATGCACACTTTTACACAACAGAGAGATTTTGTGTGTGTGTGTGTGTGTGTGTGTGTGTGTGTGTGTATATGCTATAATAGCTTTATAAAGACAGGAAGAATTATTTACTATATTATAACATTATCCAGCTCTGGTTCAAAGCTATTTATATGCCTGTTAATTGCATTAACCAGAAATTAATTCTACATTGTTATTTAATGGGAGTTTTTGGATTTTGTTTCTAAAGGCCTCATGGAACTTTTAAAATTATTTTTATTCTGTCCCTCTATGTAGAGTTTTGGAATTTATTACACACTGCCTCATGGATTCTGTTGGAAACTTGGGACTTAGTCTCTGCCCTCACAGAGAGTACCTTATTTAAGAAGTACAGACAGTATTGTGCTCTCAGAAAGATGAAAATAGCTAGATGAAATATATTTTTATATATTTGTATTACAGTTGTCACTAGAGGTCTTGATCAGGATTGGGGCCCTATTTAGATGCTGGTCAAATATTTCTTCCTACTTTGTGGTGTTCTACTTTTTTCAGTTTAATTGTATTCAGTTATAAAAATTGTGCATTTATAATCTTCCTGGATGTAACATTTCATTGCTTTTTTTCTGAAGGAGCGTTATTGTTTAATGAAAAACTCACTATTCCCCGGTCAGCATTTTGTAAGTGCACACAGAAATTGCACTTCTCAGTATGACTCTCATACTTGGGGGGAAAAATGGCCAAATTCATCCCTAGGGGAATTTATCATCATATAAATTAAATAATTTATTTGCTCAATTTTGAGTTATTTTTCAAAAACATTATTAGACATCTTTTTTTACTTTATTATTATTTACTTTATTATTAGACTTTTTTTTTTTTTTTTTTACTTTTTTTACACATTTGGTCAAATAATTCACAAATATATTTGTATAATGATTTATTCCAGGCATTTCATGAAGTATTTAAAATAAATTATTTGACAGATTCTAATCTCAGCATAAGGTTCCGCTGAATTTTATTAGCTTTAGAGGAGCTAGAACAGTGGTGGGCAACATGTGGCTGCATTACCACTCCCAGTGGCCGGATTACCCTGATCGGCCACAGGTTGACCACCACTGAGCTAGAAAGGGGATGAATTTGCCCCCACAAATTTAAATACAGTTGGATTTTCTAAGCTTCTGTGAATTGCATCCATCTTGCTAAAAATGGTCATTTGTAACATGAACAAGAGGGGAACCCAAAGTCGGAGAAACTGGTTACCTTTCTGCTGTAAAATCTGTCATAAGATTAACTGTCATAAGAACAGGTTTCAGAGTAGCAGCCGTGTTAGTCTGTATTCGCAAAAAGAAAAGGAGTACCCGTGACACCTTAGAGACTAACAAATTTATTAGAGCATAAGCTTTCGTGAGCTACAGCTCACTTCATCGGATGCATTTGGTGGAAAAAGCAGAGGAGAGATTTATATACACACACACACACACACACACACACACACACAGAGAACATGAAACAATGGGTTTATCATACACACTGTAAAGGAGAGTGATCACTTAAGATAAGCCATCACCAGCAGCAGGGGGGGGGGAAAAGGAGGAAAACCTTTCATGGTGACAAGCAAGGTAGGCTAATTCCAGCAGTTAACAAGAATATCAGAGGAACAGTGGGGGGTGGGGTGGGAGGGAGAAATACCATGGGGAAATAGTTTTACTTTGTGTAATGACTCATCCATTCCCAGTCTCTATTCAAGCCTAAGTTAATTGTATCCAGTTTGCAAATTAATTCCAATTCAGCAGTCTCTCCTTGGAGTCTGTTTTTGAAGCTTTTTTGTTGAAGTATAGCCACTCTTAGGTCTGTGATCGAGTGACCAGAGAGATTGAAGTGTTCTCCAACTGGTTTTTGAATGTTATAATTCTTGACGTCTGATTTGTGTCCATTCATTCTTTTACGTAGAGACTGTCCAGTTTGGCCAATGTACATGGCAGAGGGGCATTGCTGGCACATGATGGCATATATCACATTGGTAGATGCGCAGGTGAACGAGCCTCTGATAGTGTGGCTGATGTGATTAGACCTACTACAGGACAGGCCCAAGAAAGAAAACAACAGAACGCCACTAGCCATCACCTTCAGCCCCCAACTAAAACCTCTCCAACGCATCATCAAGGATCTACAACCTATCCTGAAGGACGAGCCATCACTCTCACAGATCTTGGGAGACAGACCAGTCCTTGCTTACAGACAGCCCCCCAATCTGAAGCAAATACTCACCAGCAACCACACACCACACAACAGAACCACTAACCCAGGAACCTATCCTTGCAACAAAGCCCGTTGCCAACTCTGTCCACATATCTATTCAGGGGATACCATCATAGGGCCTAATCACATCATCCACACTATCAGAGGCTCGTTCACCTGCGCATCTACCAATGTGATATTGGTACATTATACCAATGGTACATTATACCATTATACCAGGAGCCACGGGTACTCCTTTTCTTTTTGTCATAAGAACATTTCTTTTCCCCTGGGATAAGGAAAGAAAAAAAGGAGCCTCACATAGCATTTGCTTCTTGCTGCCAGACTCAGAAGCAAGACATGGGAACCACTGCGTTTTACCCGAGTCCCCCTTGTGGCAGGTGCAGAACACTATGATAGTCTCTGGGCTGATCTTAAAACATCTTAAACTAAAATAAACTGTGATAGGCAGTGCATTTCTGAGTAATTATAATGCACCTTGGGGTTATCATGAAGGCCTGAATCTGAAGACAAAGTCAGTTTTGCTACTTGAAGAGCAACTATAGCTCTGAAATGTACTGGTGGACTGGAACAATTTACTAAGGGTTGTGGTGGATTCTCCATCACTGACCATTTTAAAATCAAAATTGGATGCTTTTCTAAAAGTAGTCGTCTAGAAATTATTTTGGTCCCTTCTATGAAATATGCCTGATGAAGAGTATACATTAAAAATCCCAGAAAAGAGTCAGGCCTGTGACTATATAATGTACATCATCAATACGCAGGCTGAGAGATCCAAGTGACTTCAAGTTTTTCACTCTTGTTGATAATTTTGATTAGATAAATATGTTTCCTATTTCCTAGCATCCCTCTTTTGAAAGAGGTGTTAACTATAGATTTTAAGGACCACATTCTCCTCTCACATGAGTACATGGATCCCACTGAATCCAATGGGAGCTGTACACACACTAAAAGCAGAATTTGTGTTAAAAAATTATGTTTACCTTTGAAATTCAGTCAGTTAAGAGACTATGAGTTTATAAGTAGGTCTTCTAAGTGTGTGATAGAGATCCATACTTTGCAAGGAGTGTGTGTGTATATATATATATATACACACACACACACACACACACACACACACACACACACACTTGAGGAAACTTCAGCTTCTTGATTAAAATAGAAGAGAAAATGTTAAAAGAAATACACTTAGTATGGGGAAATTTTTTGTTTTTAATTTACAGCAGAAAGAATATAAAGCATTCAGAAAACGTTTTCCATATTTTAAGGGCAATTCAAAACATTTTGCATGGTTCCAGCAGCTGAGTTCTTCAACAGATCCATTGATTCAGTGATGCTTTACATGCACAGTTACAAAAATAAAACTTACAAAAAAGAGACATCTATACTAGTTTTACATGCAAGTCTTGGGGACCCCCTGTTGGGCACCAACTACTGTGTGGAACTGCTGTAAGCGTGCAACCGTATAGGGAGTTCATGTTATATTCTTTATTTCTTTCACACAGTATTACTTATGTCAAATGTGTTACACAAAGGAGCAATTCCATATTCAGGAGGCAGAAGAAGGTCCTGCTCCTGGCACTTGGGAATCCCGATTATCCAAGAAAGCTGCACTTACGTATCTTCTATCAGAAATAAGTTCCACAGTCAAGAAAGGGGTAAGCAGAAAAGCTTTTTCAATGGGAGAGCATTTTTAACTCATCAGTGGTCACATTCACTGAAAGGTTCAACCCTGTTCAGCAAAGTACTTAAGGATATACTTAACTTTAAGCATGTGAGTAGTCCCATTAAGTTAATGGAACGACTCATATGGCTAACACTAAGCATGTGTGTAAATATTTTGCTGTATCAAGGTCTTTATCAGTAGGTACACCACCAGGCCTATGGATCTGGAAGGGTAACTTGAAATAGCTCTGTATTTTACTGAAAATTTTAAGTACAAATATAAGGGGTTAAAATGTTTCCACTGAGGTCATTACTCTTGTTAGGAAAAGATCAATTGTATTTGTCATAATGCCAGTCAATGGGACAAACATTTATATTTCAAAATGTCAGAGTATTTCCAAGATTAATACAGAGCATTCCAGTTCATTCCAAAGGAGTTTATTTTCAAATTCATTTCCCATTCTTTGTGTGTGGTATACTTAATATGTAAGGTTCCATTTCAATAAAATATATGGAGATTATGAGGCTTCCACAGCCACAGTGTGGGAGCCAGACAATTTTTTTTTAATTGAATCAGGTCATAAAGCAGAAGTTCACAAACGTACAGAGTTCTGATAAAGAGCTATATATCACATATATTGTAATTCAGTGCTGGCAGTGAAAGGAAGTAATTAAAAACCAGATACAATTATAGAAAAGGCACCAAGAGCACTGACCCCAGTTTTTTTCCCACAATCTTTGTGTTTACCCTTTTTTTTAAAGACACCAGTTTAAAAGCTCATTTGTGAATATTTTTAGGCTTCACAAAAAGCCTGGAGTTTAAACATTTTAGTTGGTGGCCAGGATCAAGTAAGAGCAACTATTTCAAAACTAACTATGTAAAATTTACACCAACCATTTGGAAATTTT
Source organism: Dermochelys coriacea (assembly GCF_009764565.3). Classification (NCBI taxonomy): domain Eukaryota; kingdom Metazoa; phylum Chordata; order Testudines; family Dermochelyidae; genus Dermochelys; species Dermochelys coriacea. Next base: position 23,305,344 of record NC_050085.1, on the reverse strand, counting down.
AAACTGGTACTAGCAACAAAGTCACAGAAGCAATTTCTGATTTCAGCTACACTTGTGTAAATCCAGAGTAACTGCACTGACTTCCTGATATTTACTAGTGTAATTAAGATCAGTTCCCTATTGTCTAAACTTCATGACAATTTTTAATTAGTATTTCAATTTAAAAAGTATCTGATTTCTTTGGCTCCTTACTATGTAGAAATAGCAATATACCATGACACCCCTACAAGACCAGTTTGCATCTTTTAAGTTTTACTTTTTATTTTTTTAAATTTTTGTGCATTTTTATTACATTTTCTGACTTCCAGCAGGAGATATGAAAATGTGAAACATATTTTCTACTTTCATACTATTTCTTTTTTCAGTTTATGTTCATTCTGAGTGTTCTTTATTGGAGTGAGTGTATGGTGTTAAGCTAGATACGTTTTTGTATTCTTATGATTATCTGCTTTGCAAAAGTAACTTAATTTTCTTAAGCAATATTAGCATTCACATTACTTGGCACCATTGGCAAAAAATAAAAATAAAAAAAAAACCTCCTGGTAGCCAAAATCAAATGTAAACATATCCTTTTTTAGTAAAGTTACTCTGCCTTTTTTTCCTAAGTCTAAATACAATAGCTCTTTTTTTTTTTTTTTGCAGTTTAGTCATGCTTTAGCAAAATGTTCTTCTAAAGAACATTTAAAATAAAGTTTCTTATAGTGAAATAAAGTTTTTTGTTTCATTTTACAGACCATAGCCACTAATGCTTTGCTTTTTTCATTTCTTTTTTCTTGAATTCATGCACATCTGTTTTAATATATACAATATGTACAAACAATACATCCACACTCTTCGCTCATTCAGACAAAACTATACAAATAATAATTTTATCTTGCCAAGTTATTAACCCTTTGTGAATAAAATATTTAGTAATTAATCAATATATTCCCTTTCAAATATTATTTCTCATTTTCCATTTCTACCTTCTATATATACAGAAACTGCCCAGATTTTGATGAAATAGCCAAAATAAGAAATTTACTGGCCAGGATGGAGCACCACTCTGATGTTTAGGTGGTATAAATATCCAGGCAACATATGTACGTGATTGCTCAGAACAATAAAATTACTGTAAAAAAAAAAAAGCGCTACATACGTTACGAACTATTGTAAGTAAATAATTAAAAGTAAGGCCAGAAAATAAAGTGCTGAATATGAGAATAAGTACATGACACTTTAAATACTTGCAGGTTCTAGAAAAAATACCAAAAAAGGAACTTTTAAAAACTTGCTCAAGCTGCTCTCTTTATTTCCCATGCATTACCCGTTTGCCTCATATGCCAACCCACTCTGTAAATTTCCACGGGATGTATTAAAAACCTGCAGATTTAAAAAGTTGCATTAAGTGTGCTGTAGAGAGATTCAAATAAAAAGAAAGGACAGAAGTGCAAAGGAAATGAGAATGCATGTACCCAATAAAGATTTACTGATCTAAGCCCCGCCACTGACTCTTGAAGCTTCAGTTTCTTGGAGATGATTGACAGGTGCAGGAATAGCATTCTTGTGTTGCTTGTGCATTCCCACCTTTTCTTAACAATATTTTTGGTATAATATTTGTACAGTTCCACACGTTTTAATACAGCCCTATATGAAAAGGATAATTAATCGCTTCTTTTGGAGAGAATGAAGCAACTCACAAATTCCTCCTGGTGTCTTTTTTTCCCATGATCCAACAGAAGATTGAGTTCCAAGATGTCTTGCTGAACAAATTAAAAGTTGTCCATGAAAGTGCAAATGCAATGACCAAAACATTACTGTTAAAATCCTGCAGCTGAGATTCCCAGAACTGCAGTGGGTTTTTTGTTGTTGCATGTCTCTGCTAAAAACAGAAAATGATAACAGTCTGAAAAGCAATGTCACATTGCTACGGGATGCTGCTGTGTATCTTCAAGTTCCTTGGCCTTTTTCAATTCTTTCACTCTGAAACAATAAAAAGGCCCTCTATAACATTTCTATTCCAAACGAATTTCAACAGGCAAAAGTCAAAGGGATCCCTCACTACAACTTCCAGTATGAAGTAACCATCACCTAAAGAAAACTCAGGAGTATCAATAAGAAAGAACCTCCTGATACAGTAAATAATTGGGAGCCAGGGAAGGGGAGAAAAAAAGCATTCAGAAAGAATTCACCTTTTGCAACCCATTTCTGGACAACTTTATTTAATACCCAAATTCATTCTACTATCAAATCATCTTACCTAATTATTTGTCTTTTATGACTGCTTTTCATCAACTGCTTTTCTGTTGCTGCCTCATGTACCAGATTTGAGCAAAATGCACTTTCTGTGCTGCCCCCTTTTCTAAGTAGGACACTGAACATGGGCAGCTGCTGCTGCGCCTAGCATTGTGGGAAGGAGAGATTTAGTCCAGACTTCCACTGGAAAGTTCTATTTAATTTATACAGTACTGTAGATTAGTAGAATTTACATGTGTGTATGGACTTTATACTGGCATCAGTGTAAGCAGGTACGTTACTTCAACTTATTATCTCAGTCTCACTGTCAGCATCTGAATAGTCTGGATACTTGTAGGATATATTTATTTGTATCTTCATAATCCCCAGTCAGGGGGACAGTCTCTCCACAGAGTACTAACTCCGTAAAGAGCATTCAGATGCTACAGTTGTGAGCACTTAAGAAATGCAAGTGCATTCATTGATTTATGTAGCACCTATTACCATTGGATCTAAATCTGCTATTTACAAAGCTGTAGTACATCAGTTAAGTGAAAATATGGAAAATTTAAAACTAAACAAATTAAATATGATGTGTGTCATGCCTAGAAAACCATTAAGGCCACTACTTGGTTAACATACTCTTGCTTTTTGTTGCTTTGTCACTTCACTGAGGCTTCCTTGAAGTGACTAAACAAACAACTGCAGACATCCAGAATTGACCTAGGCTATCACCCTGTCAAGCCTTTATCAAGTTGCTTAGTAAGGAACCCAGATTCAAGGGAGAGAGTTTGGGGTCCCAGTCATCGTTAGGTAGGGAATGAGTTTCTAATGCAGTTCTATATACCTCTCCTTTTGTCTCCACTATGTATAGCTCAATTTAACTCTTCTTTGTCAACCAAAGCACTCAATGTCACAAAAGGAACTGCACAGGTTTTTTTGTACTGGAGTTGAAGTAGCTCATTAGGACTATACAACTCATATGATTTTGACTATTTTTTATTACAATATACACAACTTAGTAAAATAATTTTAGACATTCTAGCTAGACATGGACTCATTTCTATGAACCATCACAATGCATTAATTCCAGTTCAGAACGAACAGCATGTTAAACCTGATTTCAGATGCAGTGTATTGGAATAAGCTACTTTCTACAGAATCATATCTATGTGAAAAAAACCTGCCTGAGTCTGCATGTCCATGCTCAGTTATTCCAAGGGTAGTTTTACCCCAAAAAGTTGTGATTATGACCCAAAGTAGAAGGATTTAGCAGAGCACATACACAGTTGTTAGTATATTAACTTCTTAAGCAAATTGACTTAGAGACACGACAAAGGGACAAATTCAGAGGTGCTTTATAAAGTATTGCAAGTTTCACATCTGTAAGTGGGCATAAGGGAGTCCAACTAAATCTGAATGAATGAAACAGAGCCATAGGTTAGCATAATTTAGATGCTATGGGGACAGAACAGAGCAGAAAGAGCAACTAATAGAGTGCAAATTAAAGTAGGTATCCACCACTACATTACCTTTTGGCCCCCTATGCCCAGAGACTGTTTTATACTTACATATTGATGTGTAACCAATACAAACTTACACATCTCTGAATTTGGCCCAGTGACTGTATGCAGAATAACTGTGTGTGTGCGCGCACCTGTGTAGAAATGTAGCCAGAATGGAGCTATTTGATGTTTTTAACTAGGTGTTTTAAACTATCTTTCAGCTAAATCAGAGCTCTAGCATTCAGGACATCCTGTAAGCTTGTGACACTGGGGGGCAAAGATTCTAGCAATGAATGAATGGATCACATGGGTCAGTATGCATGCATTTAGAACATTACTCATTGTCTTTATTTTACTGAAGTGTTTGAGAATTCCATGCTTGGGAGGACACAGAGTGTGGATATTGCTGATCAAAATGAAAAAAGGGTCTGCTGTATTTCATCACATGTGGCATGACTCTGAAGCCCTGGCTACACTAACATGAACTATGGCTGAAAGTGGCATCTCACTTCCACATTTTGAAACACTAAACAGTTTTGACTGACACTAGGATTTAAACCATTCTAGTATAGATTCAGGGAGCCCCATTGCTGTAAAACAATAACTCAATTTTGAGGTGTAGTAAAAGTATTGCAGTGAAAGACATGTCAAAGGCTAGCTTTTCTTTTCTGCTGTAAGGGAGCTAAGGTGAAATCCTGGCTCCAGTGAAGTCAATGGCGAAACTCCCATTGACTTCAACAGGTCCAGGATTTCAATCCAGTTGCCTGGGAGGAATTCTCCCTTCTGTGTCCTATGGAGGTTACTCCATATTCTCTCTTTGCAGCTCACTGTGGTTGTTCTGCTAATTATCTGGTGGTCCTGTTGTTCTTGTATTACAGAATATATATATTCAGAACCAGTAGAGGAAATTTATAATACGGTATTTACACCCAATAAACACAAACTCAGAATATTCTTAATTTGTTAAAATTTAAGCTCTCTTTCTGTGCAGCAAGAAAGTGAAAAGTTACTTCTCCCTAGCTGTGCACTAGTTCACATTTAATGTTGAGACTAATCACACATATGCACAAGATATCACCTACGATGCAGGACAGGTAGTACAACTTGTGCATTTTTCAGTTGCACCTCTACTGTAATATAAAATTCACCTGTTATTACTATAGGTCTCATTGAGAACATGCACAATTGGTAAGCTGTGGCTCTTACTAATACATGCTGTCTCCATGTTTAGCACTTCAACATGCAAGTTCTACACTAACCAGAGCACAGTTTTGCTGGAAAAATGCAAGACATGCTTTGCTGCCAACTTCAACCTAGGACATGCAACATCTGTACTGGTGCATACCTGTTTAACTGGAATATGCATGCTAATGCAAGTTGATTATTGTAGCATTCAATATTTGCACTAGTACAGATCCTGTTCACAAATATGCAACACCTTTCTTGGTCAAATGAGTCCTGTACTAGTTACAAGGTTTGTACAAATTTTGGAACTGGGGTGTTGGTTGATGCTTAAACATAAAGAACATACCATTCCTGAGTTTCCCAGGTATGAAATACAAAACAATGGTGTGTTCATTAGTGAAAGATGCTGCAAAGTGCACAATTACATTCACAGACCGCATGTGTTTCACAACCTCGTATTCCACAGCATTTGGAAAATGACTCAAAGATGATGCTAATGTTAATACTTTTTGAATTTGTTAAATTTTCCCACATAGTCAATAGCCCCGTGTGTGTAGGGAGGGGGAAAGGAAGATAGGAGTGTATGTTTGTACAGGTAGTCATTTATTTTTATAATGTACTGCATGTTAATACAAAGAATATGCCTAAACAGTGTGAAAGTTGTGGTGACACAGACAGCAATCAAGAAGATTAAATCTAAGGATGATGTTTTATCTTTAACTCATACTTAGAAAAGCAGGGCCCAGGTGAAATATCCCAATACAAGAGGGTTCCTTGGCTGACATAGAGCTACTGGAATGGCTCTGCCTGTGTTCTTCATTGCTCCTCAGTGCTGGAGCTAAGGAGGCTGGGTGTAGTGGAGTAGACGTTGGCTGTTCTTGGCTGGCTCAGTGCAGCTAGAATGTAAATTGAAGCACCTCTGAGGCTGCTCTTTTGTATAGTGGGGACTGGGAGTTTGGGTGGCACAAAGATCTTTTTTTTTCCTCCAGCCCTGTGCCAAGTGCAAGAATGAAGAAACGGAATCAGAGTAAAGGTCTTCTTTTTGCATTTTTCTGAGCTGTTTTTAAATTGTTTGAGACAAAACATATATGTTTTTTCTTATAGAATTTAAAATACTTATTAATGACCAAATAGCTCTGAATTGCTCTCAAGTGAACCTGAGTTAATGTTTTTGAACTGATTATTTTTTTTGTCCAGTCGTTCAATCCAAAGTCTTGCCAATTTGTCACATAAAAAGTGCACAATGCAAGTGCTTCAGAAACCTTGGAAAGTAGTTACTCTCGTCACCAGCGGTAGCCTTTAATACTTCCATAATTAAACAAAAATCATTTCTTGATCAGTGCCATTTTTATTTGGTGATGTTTTTACAGTGATATAAACTAGAACAGGCCAGTTTCTTCCACTTCCTAGCACTCAGTATATAAAAAAAAAGTACAAACTTAAATTTCAGAATATGAAAATGTGATTCCAAGATGGATTCCTGGACAAATTATAACCCTGTAAATAGAAATTCATAATAGCAGTGCTGTTCACAAGACAGCGACAGCTGGTGCTGCCTTACCTCAACTAGCCAAGACATTCTCTGCACCTTGTTTCATCTCTTTCCACTTTGAATTTCAGGTGAGGAAGGGGGCTGAGATCTGTGGAGGCTCCCTTCCTTTTCCAGCATTAGCAACCCGCCAGGAGTAAAAAAATTGTACCAGATTTTATAAAATGAAGGAGGCTTTTGCCCCCAAAATAGCTGCTCTCCGAGTGGATGGTTCATCTAGATCTGAACAGACTCCAAATTGCAGTCACAGGTGTCAGTACCTTAACTCAAGGCAGCCATGGGCAGAAGTAGCACTAGGCCAAAGTTTTAGGTGGGGGCTGTAACTTGTTTCAGCTCTATATGCATGTTCTCATTAGTTAAGGGCATTTTTGAAAGTGCCTCTTAGTGCTGTGATGTGGCTGACAGGGCTGTTCAAGTGAAGTCCTGCTGGTGCTGAAATGTGAAACTCTGTAGCCTGAGGCACTGGAGCGCTGCCCCACATGCAGCCTTCATCAAGAAGAGCTATTATGCTGTTGCATTGGCCCCTGTGAATGGTGCGCAGAATTGGAAAGAAGGTGAATTTATTTTCTTGTGTATCTGTATGAGGTAGGGGCCCAGTGTCAAAGGCTCCACTGGAGACCTCTGAATCACACATTTTGGCCATAGGCCACGCTGGCCACCTCCAGGTACAGGGTCATTCTTCACAAGCGAGTGAAGGGAACTTGGAGTGAGTAAGCCAGGATGACAGGGAGTATCACTGCCCCCCTTTTATTGTGTTCTAGTAAGTTAACTGTGAGGTTTGGTCCTTTTAAATGTGAACAGAGCTTTTGAGCTGTGACCCTGTGAAGTGTGAAGATCACAAACAATCCCACAGCTCCAAAAGTGCCCCAGCTAGACAGTTCTCATGACCTTTGGATTTTAATTACTTATTCAAAGTTGCATTGTTAGGTGCTGAAGCAATTAGTAAGCAACAGCCCTGAAAGCCAGCAGCAATTTGTATTATATTGTTTCCCTCAAATTTCAAATGAGAATTTGTGAGCAAATGAATTAGGCCTACTTAGAAAAGTTACAGCAGACAATAGCTTCATGGGTAAAGCATAAGGCAAAGCTGTTTCACAAAAATTACTCTATAATGCCCAGCCAAGGAAATGTTCAATGAGTAAGTGAGTTTACAGCAAAAAAGTTCTGGCAATGCTGGAGGTCAGTAATATAAAGGACAGAGTGAATTAGAGCCACAGAAGGCTTTTTAGTCAGTTACCTGTTGCTCTGAGAGCTGAATTGACTTGTGTGAAATTTAGGAAATGGGAGCTCTTGCCTTTTTCCAGATATCTCATTTGGATTGCAAAACAAAAAAGACAGAAAGGCCCAATAAGAATGACACCCCAGAGCATGGGGCCTCCAATTTAACGCACCAAAAACATTCAGTCCCTGCAAAAGGTAAATGAAACAAAATTATTTTGGAAACTTTCATTGCAGCCACCTTGACACACGCCCCACATAACATTTTTCTCCCATTATCCTTACATTGGATCACTCAGAAGAGGGTTTTGCCCCCTTCCCCTAACATTGGCCCCATTCTTAATGTTATGACAAGACACATAAGAAATTGGGTATTTAATGTAATGGCTGCTGCATATCACACATTTCCTTCTTTTATTAAAAGAACCTTGGTGTACAAGGGTGGGAGAGGCTGTATCTTTGAACTGCTGGGGGAAGGACTGGCCTGCAGAGAGCGACAGAGGACATTTTATGGGGTTGTTCATTCAGGCATGAAATAAAGAAGTTGTACTTACCAGAGTAATTGACATCACATGGTACATATACCCTCCCAAAAGCAGAGAACCACATATAACCAATGGGATGAAGTTTTTAAAAGGATGCTGCCATAGATGAATTTATTCCTTTATTATTGCTTGTTTCCTATGGTAATTTTGCTTGTTCTGACCAAGAAAACAGGCTAGAACCTTTGCTCTAAGCAGATAGTAGTTTAACCAGTACAACAGTTCAGGAAGACCTGATTGTTATGAATACCAGCTCCTCAGAATTATGGGAGAAAGGGTCACTGGGGTGTCACACATCTCTCTGTGAGTGTTTTGTAGTTGCAGCCTGCATCTGTATTCTGAACAAAACTTGCATGTGGGAGGTTAATAGGAAGTTTAAACAAAGGAACAGGTGAACATTTTATATGTTCAGGGGAGAGCAGTAGAGATTTGGCATAGCTGAAATCATTCCAAGGTTAATTTGGGATGAAAGGAGCTACTAATAGTAGCTTATTATTACCAGTTCCTTCTGAAACAGCATGTTATCACTGCTGCAGTAATGCAGCCAATTAATAGTGACTAAATAAGGCCCTTTGAGATCTGCAGCTTTCTTACTTAAATCCCACCCAAAAAATCTTAACCTGCTCTGGGAAATCTGTTATATTTAATCCAGGTAATTCTTTGGAAGAACACCTTCTCTCCTTCGCTTTTTTTTCCCCCCTTCAAATAATGAAACCTCATAATATAAGCTAAAAATTAGGGCTGTCAAGCGATTAAAAAATTAATCACAATTAATCATGCAATTAATCGAACTGTTAATAATATAATACCATTTATTTAAATTTTTTGGATGTTTTCTGCATTTTCAAATATACTGATTTCAATTACAACTCAGAATACAAAGTGTACAGTGCTCACTTTCTATTTATTTTTAATATAAATATTTGCACTGTAAAAAAAACAATATTTCAGTGCACCTAATACAAGTACTGTAGTGCAATTTCTTTATCATGAAAGTTAAATTTACAAATGTCAAATTATGTACAAAAAAATAACTGCATTCAAAAATAAAACAGTGTAACAGTTTAGAGCCTACAAGTCCACTCAGTCCTACTTAAGCCAATCACTCGGACAAACAAAGCTTGGTTACATTTGCAGGAGATAATGGGGCCTGCTTCTTGTTTACAATGTTACCTGAAATTGATACAGGCGTTTGCATGGCACTGTTGTAACTGGCACTGCAAGATATTTATGTGCCAGATGTGCTAAAGATTCATATGTCCCTTCATGTACCATTCCAGAGGATATGCATCCATGCTAATGACAGGTTCCGCTCGATAACAATCCAAAGCAGAGTGAACGATGCATACTCATTTTCGTCATCTGAGTCAGATGCCACCAGCAGAAGGTTAATTTTTTTTTGGTGGTTCAGGTTCTGTAATTTCCACATCAGAATGTTGCTCTTTTAAGACTTCTGAAAGCATGCTCCACACCTCATCCCTCAGATTTTGGATGGCACTTCAGATTCTTAAACCTTAGGTCAAGTGCTATAGCTATTTTTATAAATCTGACATTGGTACCTTCTTTGCATTTTGTCAAATCTGCAGTGACAGTGTTCATAAATCAAACAACATGTGCTGGGTCATCATCTGAGACTGCTATAATATGAAATAGATGGCAGAATGTGGGTAAAACAGAGCAAGGGACATACAATTCTCCCCCCAAGGATTTCAGTCACAAATTTAATTAACGCAGTATTTTTTTTTTTTTAAAAAGATCAGCAGCAGCATGGAAGCATGTCCTCTGGAATGGTGGCAGAAACATGAAGGGGCATACGAATGTTTAGCATATCTGGCACGTAAATATCTTTCAATGCCAGCTACAACAGTGCCATGTGAATACCTGTTCTCACTTTCAGGTGACGTAAATAAGAAGCAGGCAGCAGTATCTCCCATAAATGTAAACAAACTTGTTTGTCTTAGCAATTGGCTGAACAAGAAGTAGTGGACTTGTAGGCTCTAGAGTTTTACATAACTGCACTCAAAAACAAAAAAAACCCCTACATTTGTAAGTTACACTTTCACGATAGAGATTGCACTACAGTACTTGTATGAGGTGAATTAAAAAAATACTATTTTATCGTTTTTACAGTGCAAATATTTGCAATAAAAATATAAAGTGAGAACTGTACACTTCGTATTCTGTGTTGTAATAGAAATCAAAATAGAAAAACATCCAAAAATATTTACTAAATTTCAATTGGTATTCTATTGTTTAACAGTGCGATTAATTGAGATACCTTTTTTTCATCGCAGTTAATTTTTTTGAGTTAATCACGAGCGTTAACTGTGATTAATTGACAGCCCTACTAAAAATCTGTCTGTGTGTTGTCATTGTGCATGCAACATAAACACGTGTGTGTATGCATATACATTCAGTATGTGTGGAGTGTGTCAGTTTGTGCATGTCAGTGTGTGTGAAAGTGTTAGTGTTCTGTATGGTGTGTACATGCACCTACAGGGTTTGTGTGCATGTTGAGACATGCACATTTACAGCAATAAAGAATAAGTCTCTTATGCTTCAGCAGAGTGGCAGGTGATACGCCTAGCAGCAGCTCATCACTTACATTTTCCAAATATATAGAAAAAATAGTACAGATTGCGAGAGTAAGAAGCAGAAACTGTGGTTTATTATGAAAATGAGAACTGTACACTTAGAATGATTTCTGATGCATCATACCCCATTATTCATTGAAAAACTGCTTGATTTAAAGTCATTAGTCACTGGGTGTACTTACCTGATTCACATTCTTTAATTATTTGTATTACAGTGGAGCCCAAAGGTCCTAATCAAGGATTGGGCCCCAGTGAGCTAGGCACTATGCAAGTATGTACAAAGACAACTGACATATGGGGTAGAGGGAACACAATCAAATATGGACCATTATTACATACATATATCCATTTGCAATATATTTTTTCCTCAGTTATTATAGATGAAATGCCAAGTCTCCCCTGTGCACCTCAAACTAGAGTTCACATTAGTGGTTAGTTCCTTTTACGTGTCATATTAAAGGTAGGTCTTAAGAAAAATCTATGAACATCTGCTGCTTCCTTACTATCTCAGATGTCAGGGACCATTATATTTTATTTAATGATTACAATATACATGAAGCCATTTACATCTATAGTATAAGAAGATTCCTTTGTTTTATTTAGAAAATCACGTGGCTAAGAATTATCACTGTAGATCTTAATGGTGGATGGAGAGATGAGCCACTGAATGGGAAATGGACAAAAAAAATCCACTCATATCTGCTGTACATTAAAAGGTGGGAGGTGTTAAATTGTGCTCCGCATACATTCTTGTAACAGAATAGAATATTTAATTTAGACAATTTCTCATTAATTTCAGCTACTTACAGTGAAACTTCAGAGCATTTTTTTTAAACATTTGAGGAATCAGTGTTTTACTGTATATCAGACTGTGATACAGACAGACAGTGAAATCATATACAATTCAAATAAAAGCAAAGTGATTGATGTTCCTGGCTGCTTTTTGGTCATATAATCAAGCCATTTAAATATTTCGTACCAGTGTGTAACCAAGAGATTTGAATCCCATCCATCCTACTATATATAGCCTATGGAAAAACCTGCACATGTACTGCACCTGTAGTTTCCGATATGCCCTACAATCCATTTAAACTGCAACAATAGCAAGAGAATTCTTATGTTAAATAAATTCCATTCAAAGGTAGCACTGAACTCTCTAGCCGCTGCAAAGCACCACACTAAAATCCCAGGGGCAGATCCTCAGCTGGTATAACTTGCCATAGCTCCTCTGAAATTAATGCTCTGTCCCCCAATCTCTCTCCCGTCAAAATTATCTGGGTCTTTATTTTCATTATTGAATGAGACGAGAAAGTTACTCACCTTGTGCAGTACCTGAGGTTCTTTGAGATGAGTGTTCCTGTGGGTGCTCCACTCCAGATGAAGGTGCATCCCTGCACCTTTGCTCAGAGAGTTTTGCAGCAGTGCCCATTAGGCAGGCGCACTGCCTACCTCGCATGCCATTGGTGTCTCAATAGCACACGTGTGACCCAGACTCCTCAGTTCCTTCTCTACCCTGGAGTCTGCCCCTAACTCTGAAGTAGATGGGAGGACGGTGGCTAATGGAGCATCCACAGGGACACTCATCTCAAAGAGCCTCACTTACTGCACAAGATGAGTAACCTTCTCTTCTTTGAGAGAGATGTCCCTGTGGGTGCTCCACTTCAGGTGACTGAAGAGCACTGCCCGCCTAGGATGGTAGGGGCTTCGGAGTTGGCAGAAAAGCAACTGATAGCACAGTTCAACCAAGTTGAGTATCTGCCTGAAGGCCTTATGTGACAGCATAATGTTTAGCAAAGGTATGCTCAGAGGCGTCGGCCTTGTAAATGTCTATAAGGGGAATGTTGTGTAGGAATGCTACTGACACCAACATGGATCTAGTAGTGTGTTTGTGTCTTGATCCCTGCTGGAGGTTGTATGCCTTTTAATTGATAGCATAAGTGAATGCATCTGGATATCCATCTAGAAATACTTGAGTGGATATGGAGTTACCCTTAGAACTTTCTGCTATGGAGATAAAAAGCTTCCATGAGATTCTAAATGGCTTGGTCCCATCCAAGTAAAAAGACAGTGCTCTCCTAACATCGACGGTATGCATTGTAGCCTCAAAAGCGTTGGCATGTGGTTTAGGGAAGAAGGTTGGTATATGTATCGGTTGATTGATGTGGAAGGAGGAATGTATTTTGGGAAGGAATTTGGGATGGGTACTTAACATTACTTTATCTTTATAAAAGATGGTATATAGTGGGTCTGCCATAAATGCTACAATTTCTCCCACTCCTCTGGCTGATACGATTGCTATTAGAAACACCACCTTCATGGAGAGGTGTAGTAGGGAGCAGTTTGCTAGAGGTTCGAACGGTTTAAGCATGAGGACTATTTAAGGACCAAGTTTAAGTCCCAGGTGGTGCGTAGGTGGTCTCACGTCCGGATAAAGGGTTTGGATGCCCTTAAGGAATCGTTTTGTGATTGGGTGAGCAAAGATTGTAGTGTTGCCAATTTTTTGGTGAAAGGTAAAGATAGCCGCAAGATCAATTAATATGTACCTTAATTGAGCTGAGGGATAGAGCGGACAGGTTCAATTCTAAGAGGTAGTCAAATACAATTGGAAGAGGTGCAGATGTTGCGACGGTTTATCTAGCAACACACCATGAAGTAAATCTTTTCCACTTATGGAGATAAGCGTTACATGGAGTCTGTTTCCCGTTATGTAGTAGCACCCGCTGGACCTGTTCAAAGCAAACTAGCTCCTCATTAGAGAGCCATGGAGGAGCCAGGCCTTCAGATGTAGCATCCCTATGTTGGAATGTTGTAATTGGCCCTCCCGTTGTGTCAGATGATCAGTCTAAAGAGGGAGCGTGATAGTGATACATGCCGACATCTATGTAATGTAATCTATGTAATCTTGTCTCAGTCATGTGGGGGCTATTAAGATGACCTTGGCCCTGTTGGTCCTTATTTTCTATATTACTCTGGATAGTAACGCATATAGCAGATCTGTGTTCCAGCTGATCATGAATGCGTCCCCATTGATTATTTTCCCAGACAGACTCTGGAGCAGAATTTGGAGCATTTTGGGTTGCGAGCCGTCACAAATAGGTCCATTTGCCCCTAATTGGAGAAGATGTTCTACCTCTTGCATAACTAGTGCTCATGAGAAGGATCCCTGAAGAGGGATGGGGAGGGCGGGGTGGAGAGGGGAGTATAAGACAGGAAAGGAATGGTATAGCCCGATCTGATGACTTCCAGGGTCAATTTGTCTGTGGCAATAGCCACCCAAATGGGATAGATAGAATGGGAGCAAATGGTCTCCAAAAAGCTGGATGGATGGTGTAAGTGCTGAAACGGGTGAGAGGTCTTCCTGACCTTCAACCAAGACTTCAAATTTGCTTATTGGAGGAAGTAGGTGGAGATGCCGCTGGTGGTGGAGGGCATCATCACTGTAGTCTCTGCCTCTGTCTTTGCTGTTGGTCATATGGTCTTTGGTGTTGGCTGTGTGTGTGTGTGTGTGTGTGTGTGTGTAGGACGGGTATCTAGGTTGTTGATACGGGTTGTCGTCTTCTTGTGGCAGGTACATGGATGCCCAGGGACCGGAGGATTGCTCGTGAATCCTTCATGGTGTGCAGCACTTAATTGGTTTTGGCTGCGAACAGTTTTTCTCCATCAACATGGAAATCTTGGACAGTATTTTGTATCTCCCGTGGGAATGACGAAGAACTGAACCATGAGGCTCAGCGCATGACTACAGCTGTAGCAGTGGCCATGTCAGCAGCATCCAGTGTGGCCTACAGAGCCGTGCGCGAAATCATCTCTCCTTCAGAGACCAGACATTTGAATTGTTGTCGCTTTTCTTCAGGAACGTCATTAATAAATTCCATAAATTTGCCATAATGGTCATATTTGGCAAGTAAAGCTGTGTAATTCACCACCCGAAATCATAGCGTAGAAGAAAGAGATACCTTGTGGCCAAACAGATCCAGCATCTTACTCTCCTTATCAGAAGGAGTGGTCCTAAAATGTTGTTGTTTGCTCCTTTGATTGGCCACTTTCACTACCAGCGAGTTGGGTACTGAGTGTGAAAAGAGGACCCGAGATCCCTTGTAGGGAACATAACATTTTTGGACCGCCCTCTTGCAGGTTGGGGGTATTGTGGGACTGCTGAGCTATGTCTCAGGCTGGGGACGGCTGAGAAGGAACTGAGGAGTCTGTGTTGTGCACACACTATTGAGGCGCCAATGGCACGTTACAGGCACCGCGAGTGCACGACCTGTACGGGCACTGCTGCAAAACTCTCTGAGCAAAGGCGCAGAGACGCACCTTCACCTGTAGTGGAGCACCCATAGGGACATCTCACAAAGAAGAAAGCTATCATACATTCTCCTATAGAGTCCTCTCAGCAGGCTCTTTTAAGAGTGCAGACCATGCAAGATGAATGGTTGCAAGTAATCTTGAAACTGCAGCATCATGTATTCTTTTAGGAGTCCTGTTCTTGGATAGAAAGGCATGTTGGCACAATTTCTTTGTTCTCTCCTCTATTCCTAATGTGTGCCCTCTCACGCTTTTCTGTTCAGCTTTGAACCTGATTGGCTCATTCTGAGACATTAAAGTGTAAGGCTCATTTTATTATTTCTAGAATAATGAAATTCTTAACATTTACTCACTTCTGCTACAAATCCAGTACTTTTGTTCTGTGTTACCTGCATGCATAGCTGGGAAGCTGGATAGAAATCTTTCAGAGCTTCATAGCCTGTCCTACAGGAAGAAGTGCAGTTTGCGTGAGAGCCCCTTATGCATTCTGCAATAGTTGAGCAAGTGAATTTAGTAGGTAACCTATGCTGCTTCTTGTCTGTAGGTGAAGGGAAAGGGCAGAAGGTGACAAGTGAAGCAGCAGAGAACTGGAGCGGTAACTGCTAACTGGATGGGGGGACAGGGAAGTTAAAGAGCAATTAATTGAAGAGGATGAGGACTGTGAAGGGCAGCAGCAAAAATGTGATAGTGGGAGAGGAGTTTGGAGGGGAAGCAGCATAACTTTTTGAATAATGAATGGTTAATTTGCAATTATGCTCATCTTCAGCGCAGTCTCATAGCACAGGTCTTTGTGGCAAGCAGCCACACCAATGTATAGCTACAAACACCTGCCCAGGCCCAACACCTACCAGCCCCATGACTACTACCTCAGTTAAACAGACTTTAATGTGAAAGATGGGAATGTCCTCCATTTAACCCAGGACAGCGTATTGGCGAGAAACAGTGTGTCCCAGCTAGTAGAATTCCCATTAGTGTACTGTCTCTGGCCCCTTTTCTAGGTACCTGATAAATCTAGAATCCTCTTCACTTCCCACCACTGGGAGGAAGGGTAAAGCCATCTTCCTGAACTCCAACTTTTGGATTCTTTTCTCCTAAGTTTTCTGTTTCTCTGAAAAGTATTGAGCAACTTCAGAAACAGATGCAGTGTTTAGTTGCTGTTGGGAGAGAGGAAAAGAGTCTCCTTTCCTTAGCCTCTCCCACTACTGCTCAGCAAGAGCCTTCAGAAGCAGCACAGGGAAACTGACAAGCTTGTAATTGAGCACCCTGGTAGCTGTTCAGAAAACCATCAAGCAGCAGTGACACTGTGAGGAGACTGGGAATCAGGATGCCTGTGTTCTGTTCTGAGATCTGGAAGTGAGTGTGTAGAGAACAGAAGATTAGGGGTCTGAGTCTCACTGCCCTGCACCAAGTGCAGTCGTTTACACCACTGTAAAGTGAATATAAAATGATGCTATTCTGATCTGTGACATTTTACACCAATGCAACACACAATCAGGCCTTAGAAGGCAGGATTCTTGGATTCTGTTCCCAGCTCTAATGGGAGGATGGAGTGTCTTGTGCTTTGCCTTAGTCTCTCCTGCTGAGCACATGACAAGGAAATGATTTTATTTTCCAGAGAGAAAGTGAGACCAACTTCTGGTTTGCGCACGCGCGCGCACATACACACACACACACACACACAAAGGGGGGGCAATTTAAATATATTTCTGCATTAAGAAAAAAAGTAATCACTTTTACTTATTATTTATCCTTGCAATTGGTGATATATTGAAAACAAATGTGTGATTCTAAAAACAATTTATTGTGATTTCTCCTTTTCAGTATGAATAGCTCAGTCTTAATATTTTCAAAGGGGCTGTGGGAAGCTAGACACCCAACTCATGTCTGAAAATCCCAGCCTCAGTCTGCAGAGAGCAATCGAATAGCAAATAACAATGGACTAATAATGCTTTAGTAAGGGAGCATGGCAGGGAAAAGGCTATACTAATTCTGCATGCTTTCTCTAATTAATCTGCAAGAGGCATAAAGCACTTCACTGTGAACTGACTTCATTTCCTAAAAATAAACCAAACTGTGCTGGAGGATAGCTTTGCAGAGTATCAGTATCTGTTAAACTGTCTGTGAATGGCAGCAAGATTCTCCTTCCTTCATCAAGGCATCACATCAGAGAAGTCAGATTCAGAGAAATGGCACAATGAAGGGATTTGGGTCCACCTCCGTTTAGAACTCCATATCATAGGATTCTTACTTCAGATTTCATGAGGTAAGAAATCAAATGACTCTTCCTATAAATGTGAATGAAAAGACATTTGCAAGAAGAATTGATGCCAGAAGTCTCAGAATTCTGCAAAAATTTCAGTAACTATATTGTTTGTTAGGATCAATAAGTAAGCCAATAAGAGACAGGGCCACACCAGACTCAGTAATAGCGGGCGGAAGTTAGGGTTAATTCACAAAAATTAAACTTGCAACTGGTAGACAGCAGTTTACAGTGATATTTAGTTTATAAGATATGTGTGTGCAACTGTCTAATTAACCTCCCCACTAGACATTTACAAAATATGAGCATTGCAGCTAAGAAAAATAGCCTTTGTCCTCTGCATTATCAAACACGAGAACTGAGCTTTCTTGCTGGGTGCTTTTACACACACATTGTTTGAAAGTAGTACTCCTCTGCATTACAGGAACATAATGACTGTTGTTCTTCCACTGTGGTAACAAATCTCAGCCTCATTTTTGCCCTTTCATGGACAGCACTCAGTTTGTTCTATTGCTGGGTTGGTGAAAATTTCTGTCCCTGCGTAGGGGACTTGTACAACTGCAGCTCTCTTATTCAGATAATTGTACCACCACCAGCTTCTCCCTTCTATTTTCACTTCTTTCTCATTTTAAATATCAGCTGAGAAAGGAAAAAACCTGCGAGCTGGCTCTGGCAGGGCAGCCAGATGTGTAACCTACCTAATACTGCTTCCTAGGAAAAGGAAAACTAAAGCTTAACCATTTTAGGAAATAGCGAGGAGAGCTCCTTTTTGTCCCTACAGCTCAGTCAGAAAATACAAAAGGAAACCCATCTAGTGTAGGCTAAAACAATTTAGAAGCACACTGAGATTATGCTAAAATCTAATATTAATGCTGCAACATTTTAATTATGAAGGAAGTCATTACCCATTTAGCATGTGCCAGTGCAGACCCATTCAAGTTTAAAAATCTGTTAACCAAAAAAATCTGGATACTGTAAAGTTCCCACCAATACCACTTTCTAAGCATGCCCAGTGATGGATATAAAAGTCCTTTTTTTCCCACTTATTCATGCATTTGTAACATCTACTGCAGAGTTCTATCCTGTTGTGAAAAGCAGCAGTGTTAGTAATTGCAATAGGGTTAGTTTATACATTATTTTGTTTCATATAATTAATGGATGTGAAACTTACTGGCATATCTAGGCTGCAGCCCCATGCAAGCAAGCAGAAAGCAAAATATTTAAAATGGAATAGAGAGAAACTGGCTAGCAGGCAGCTAACTCACCCTTTTGTACAGCCTATGGTCCACCAGAGGGCTTCAGATAGCAAAACAATACCAAAGAGCTATTAGCATACACATGGCATCAAAGAAACCTTACAATAGTTTCACTTCAATGGAGGGAAGACAAAGTATTTCTATTTGCCTGGAGAGAGAAGGGCCCACTCCCCAGATGCTGCCTGTGTGATTCCCTCTCTTCACCAGGCAGCAGCAGATCAGAGTTCAGAACATTTTAGGACAGTAAAGTGCAATACAAAGTAAAATGAAGATGGATAGTTATTCTGGTGGCATTTCCAGCCCCAACCTATCTTCCCTTGTGTGTAAGGCTGTTTTCTATCTCAGTCCTAATTTCACTGGCTAAAACAGGACTATAATCCAGATGATAGTCACAGCCTAGCAATACTATAGAGATACCTCACAGAAGATAAAATTTTAAATATAAACTGAAGGAAAAGAAAGGAAATAAAATGTTAGTTTACTGAAAGCTGACTGTGTGGATTGTAAGTGGGTGTCGATTCAGTTAAACCAAGCCCAGTTAGAACTGACCAATATTGGTTCCACCTTTCCCTGTAGCTCTAAATCAATATTATTTACGAACAATTGACTAGCTGAGGATAGTTGGTGAATCATTAAATATGCAAGCCTTTAATTCTAATCTCACACAGAGACACTGTGCTGGAGGGCAGGTCAACAAGCAGAAGGTACTACTGCAACCTTTAGACTTAAAACTAAAATTCAGTCACTGGCTAACAGGCCTGAGCATTATTATCTACATTCAGAACTATTCAGCTGTGCATCTCTTGAAAGGCCTGTTCTATCTCATGCTCTATAATAAACACTTTCAAGATAAGACATGCCCATACCATGATATGGTAGCATAAATGTTTTTCTTCACATTCCTGAGGATATGTAACAGATGGACAAATAGATATTTTCCCAAGATCTACAGTAATCTCTGCATCTCCTACCTTAAGAGTTACTGTCGCAGATGAGTGTACAGAATCTGTTAATGGGGGTATTTTTGTCTACATGATGTCTGCCCATATTCATATGCATATATCTTAGCAGAGATGAGCTCCAGCTCCAAAAATCCTGCCTTCATCCAACAATGCACACTTAATTGAAATTCACATTTCTCTCTATCCTATGCAATGTTCATGTATCAGTTACCAAGTCTCTCTCTCATGAACTGACCCAATGGCATCTGAACTGCAGTAAGTGAAAATTCATGAATATAGGAAACTCCCACTAGCACACTGGCTCAGATCCTCAGCTTGTATAAATCAGCTTTGCCCCATTGAAGATCTGAGCCAATGAGTAGATCTAACAAACCACGAGAGGTACCTTAGAGCTGTTTTGGATCTGGACAGAAAGGAACTTTTCTTAATTTACTTAAACAGATTTAGACAAAATATTAGTCCGATGGTTACCAAGAGAAAGCCCAAGAAAAGCGCTTAACTGAATCTTGCATAAAGGGAACAGAATAATCTCTTAGCAAGAATTATTTCCACAATCCAGTTCCAATATCTAGATGTGGCCAACAGAATTAGGTTAAAGCAAATTTTAAAAATGCAGAATTAGCGAATGTTCACTCACAAGTTACACGTTTAAAAACTTCTGCAGCTGAAGGATTCACTGGCTTTACACTTAGTTTGATGGCTCTGTGCCAAGGTCTGGCTTTCTTTCTTTCTTGTGCTGTTTTTCCGTCCCCTCCATTAGCTGATAGGTCTGTTTCTAATAAGTCTCACTTTCCTTATGCTGCTAAGCTCTCTGTTCCTTTCTTTCACTCTTTTCTTTCTCTCTATGGTATTCATAGTGCATTAGTCATCACAGTATCTTGCATGCTGATGCGAATTTCAGAGGCGAAAGTAGCAGCTCCATTATGTCATTTTAGAGAGCCGAAGGTGCTGCTAGTCACATTTCCCACCCCAGCACCCAGAACATCCAGAGCAGTAAGTGAAGTCTAGACTTCAAAATGTGCTAGCTCACCCCCTGCGATTGTCACTGGAGCTAGGAGCCTTCTCCTATTGATGTGCTCACTTTTCCATTTCTAAGGGAATAAAATCAAATTTACTCTAATAATTTTACTAAAAAATCTGGGTACATTCCCAAATTCAACACAAAAAATACCCAACATCCCCACTGTGCCATTCTTTGTGTGACCTTTTCAGATCACGGTTTTTATGCGAAATCCTTATGCTGCTTCATTGAGTAATGAGATTTTGAAACTTTTGTTTGTAATTTTCTCCAATGCCAGGATGCCCCAAGGTAAAACTCTTGTAAATGATAAGATTAGTAATAAGGAAATATCAGTGTTAAACCTTTGCAATTGCCCAAGTAAAGCACATGCACATTCTGCATTAGAAACACGTACATAGCACACAAAGGATGTGGGCACATTTTCAGTTTAGAAGGGGAAGCATGGTAATTTGGGAAATATGATCAGCTCTTCCTTGGAAATGGGAGTCAAGAACTTCTTTTTGTTTAATTCCAGCCAAGAATCAGGGATTCATTCCAAAACAACACTGATCTCTTGCAAAGCAGTGCATTAGCCTCTGAACTCAGAGAAGGAATTGCTTTCAAGATGGTACATGAGTACAGAGCAGTGAGCTACAGTCAAAGTGCCTGAGGCAGGAAGAGATTTATTCTCTGGGTCACAGTCAATTTCCCTCCCCTCCTTGCTTTTTTTCCTCTGTTTAAAAGCAACCAAGACCTAATTCCCTCTGTCTCTACACAACTATAGTGACCCCACCTGACCAGGTATTGCAAGGAATTGAGCCAGAGACCTAGGAAAGGTCTACTCCTTCATGGGCTTGAGGTACATATGAACGCGCAGAGCCCTACTCTAAGGAAACGAGCAACTAAGGAGAGGCTGACAGAAGGAGAAGGGTCAAGGACAAGAGAAGCTGCCAAAACTGCACATTAGATAGGCCAAGGAAGAGACGGGCCTATTGAAAAGCCTGGGAATGGTGGTGTAGTCCAAGTATTTGGCTCACTGGTGGGAGATTGTGCACTATGGCTAATTTTAGGGGACCTTTTTTGTATGTGCAAGTAGGTTTATGAGGTGTCAAAGTTAGCCAAATACAAGAGTCCCTGGCAGCTCTGCTCCACTGGCCATAGGGAAGAGGGCACAGAACTTCAATGTGGACTGTCCGGCCTTCTAAGAGATCTGAGGGGATCTACCATTTCTGAGTTCTGTACCTGTTCTATGGGGGGTAGACCTGTATGGAGAATGATCAGGTGAACCTTTGAGTTCACCTCTGCCTGCCCTGTTGTAGTGAGGGACAAGCCAGCCACACTCTGACAAAATGCTGTCTCAACGTCAAGAGCACTTGGCACTAGTTTAGAAACCTAGAGTAGTCCCTCTCTTGGGCTGCATCTGTTGCTTGCCATGTGACCCTGCAGGGCAAGTTATCTGCCCACCGCTAGGGCTACGCCAGCCTCATCCCAGTCTGTATCTCTGACCTCATACAAAGATGACTATTTCTAAACCTTGTACCAAAATACTAGTGACACCATGTGCTTCCCTCCGTTTCAGAGCTTAGTTTGCTGAACCAGCATTGGCCTAAACTAAACATACTTTGGTCTGACTAGCTTCCAAGTATTTTACCTTGTCTTATTGGATGAGGTAAGTGTGTGGTTATCATGAAGGAGACATATGCAGAAAGAGCTGAATTCATTTCTACTAGTCAAGACAATGTTAATCACAAACAAGATCCTTTCATTAAGTAATGAAAGCAAGTCACCTGAACACAGTATAGCACTGTTATGGGAGCTCCAGCTGCCACATGTTGCAGGCAAACAATTGAATCAGTGTTGTCCTGAGTTCCTGGTACTGTTAGGAAACCCTTCTTGCCTTGTGTATTTATTCTCCAATTTATTGTTTATTTAGACATGTGGCATGGCTGACATTTGCACTGACTTGTTTGCTGTTGAGTCTCTCCCCTCCTAGAGGGCTGTGGGGCTCAACTTATCTAGATTATAAACAGAGTCATCCATTGTGACTCCACTAAATGTATACCTGTGTCTTAAGTAGAGATGCTTCCAAGGTATAGTGGATGCTGTGACATGCTGCACTACGAGGCTAAGGTGCAATGAAAAGTCTGTGAAGCAGTTAGGATATAATCTATGTAGCGAAAAAAAATCATTCAGCTGAACTCTCCTCCAGGGACCCTCAAGCCCAACTGCACTAAAGCCAACTTCAGTAAAGTAAGGAGTATAACTAAGAGTTTCTTTGTTCTGCTTCCACTCATCACAGCCTTAGCTTCTTTTACCATATCTGCAATGCAGCTGAATGTCTTAACGACAGTCCCAATCTGGAGATTTTTTTCCTAGTGTTTTTTGTAAGCAACTGGGATTTGTTACTTGATGATGTGAATGATTTGCAGTGATTCTATTCTATTCAGGTTCTTATACTGCACCCATTGCGATGCTCTGGGGATGGCCTAGGACTGATAGGTAAGGAAAATCCATATATAAGTGATGTCATACCTGTGGCGGCAGCGTCGTAAAAACCGCATGATCTTGCGAGCAGCTTGATCCTGCTTCTTGGTGAGCAGACTGCTTCTAAACACAAACAAAGGAACATCAGGGCATGGGCACTATTGAGGAAAAAGAGTGCTAAATGGGAGAATAATCATCCTATGTGTACTGTGCATTTCTCACCTGTAAAATGTGGTACAGTCCAGGGCTGTGTTAGATACCAATATACAAACAGTATAAGCCCTTAAGAAACTCACACGCTACCTCTATTACATTTTCCTCTACCTCATCTCATTTGTATAGTTGGAGAGTAAGATTCTTATGACCTGTCCCTTTTTTTTTTTTTTTTTAAACTTTCCCTTAAATTCTCCTTTGATGTGTGTATCATCTCTTTAATTTTAAAACTGATTTTTATGCATTGCTGGTGATGCTGTCTTGAGTCCCTATGATGCTTATTAATTTGCTTTCTATATGAGGCCATTCACAATCCAAGATGAGAGAATAAACTGAGTGAACTGTTCTTTCTAACCCAGACATATGGAGGAACCTCAAAGCCAGCAGATTTGCACACTAGCACACATGCTGCTATGGGGATCTCCATTCAGAAATCAGGATGCTGCTCTCATTTCAAAAGCAGCATCATTCAGTTTTATTTATTTTTTGCTTTGGGCTTTTCACTTGTAATGCCAGTATCCATGATTCACAAACTGCATCAACAGGAATAGCTATGAAAAGAATATCTGGGTTGTTCCTGCACTTCAGTTCTTGCACGACAGCTCAGTTTGCCTGAGAGCCTCCTTTCCTCTACATGCTAACTTAGCTCTCCTCCTCTCTTTCCTTCAAGAGTAAATTTTCAGCCCTTTACCACAGACCCACCTAAGTTTCTGTTGTACAATGGCAGCTGCTCGATTTTTTTGTCTTCTCTTCCCACATTCTTTGTAGCTGCGATAGTACTGCTGGATCAGCACTGCGGCTCGTCGGCTCTGCTGGAATTTTTTCTGTTCATAATAGCTTCTGAATTTGCTCTGGATAAGGATGGCAGCTTGTGTCATCTTTTTATAAAGTGCATACTGCAAGGGAGACAAAGAGAGGCTAAGGCATTCCAGCAGGAAGCAGGCTTCCAAGACTCTCGCCCCACTGGAATGTGATGGGGGAGGATACTCTTTCTTGTTGCTATGAATAGAGGCCAAACTTAGCATCTCCTCACTGACCGGAAACTGTCTGAAATATGGCCCTGTGACAAACTGGTGCAGTTGTAGGGTTGATGCTAGGGTCTAGTCTAAACTAGAAAAATTAGTACCTATAGTACAGCCTCTGCCAGCCATGGTGCAGTTGTGCTGCGGGTTTTTTTTAATTTATCTTTCTAATTGGTAACAATGGTGTAAGTACTAATGTAGACATGGCACAGATGTTTTAACTTCTGAGTTATGAACATGTGTTGTGATCTTGTGTCCAGTCTACAGTCGTAGGTACTTATACTTCTAGTGCACATACGTTCTAGTACAAAAGTAAGCCAACTGCAGAGGAACTGGTATTTACTTTCAACAGGTACAGCAACATTCGCCATTACAAGAT
Source organism: Dermochelys coriacea (assembly GCF_009764565.3). Lineage (NCBI taxonomy): Eukaryota > Metazoa > Chordata > Testudines > Dermochelyidae > Dermochelys > Dermochelys coriacea. The sequence continues at coordinate 23,280,656 of NC_050085.1, read as the reverse complement.
GCCAAATGCCATGAGATAAAGGTCTCTAGTTCTTCTACACACACAGCTGTTGCTGTGTCAGGACTTGCACAAACAAGAGGGGACTATGTCTAGCTAGCAGACTAATGAAAAAACAACATAACATACTATACACAAAGTGCTGATAAATGCACAAAGTAAGTATGTTGAAAAAAAACATTGTCTCTAAAAGTGACATTTTATAACGGAGAAATATTAAACAGATCATTTAAAAAATATTTTGCTTTTCAACGTTCATGCCATTTGTAGTTCACGCTGGTCAGGCAATGAAGACAATATTTGGGTTGCTCAGACTGTTTACATCCAAATGAAAACAATATTTTGAATGAAGTAATTTCTGATACTACTAAGAATCATTTGTATTAAACCAAGCCTAATGTTGGGCCTAAACTATTTGAGGGTACCCCTTTAATCATTATAAATGAGAGTAATTTTTCTGTGTTTTATAAAGTTATAATCACCATGCACTGGATTTTCAAATTTGCACTACTGCTCACATACACTAAAAATACCCCTCCAGTACTGGGTTATTTCCAGACCAACAATCTTTTATACCTCTAACCTTCCATCTTAAAACTTAACCAATGAAGAGGTGCTTTCCGTTCGGGTCCTTCTACCTTCGGAGACATGCCTGAACAATTCATGCACTCTATTTCTGGCTAGTTCCTGTGTGAAAGATTGCTAAACATGGGCAGAATGCTCCTCATTCAAAACCTCATAGATTAGCTCCCTGCACTGAACACAGCCCAACATCAATGGCCTGGGTCTATTAATTGAAAATGGGAGTTGTACGCTGCTCTCAGCTATTGTATTCTGTTGAGTAGATTTCTATAAGGTTTACCTTGCATAATTAAAGACACATATTACTTAGCCTTCTGCAGAGCAATCAGTAAAGAGAAGAGGAAGCAACTCTCTAAAGGCAAGAATCTCTTAAATTTTCTCCCTTCAAAATAACCAATGTAAGACAGCCCTCCCTGGTACATGGAAGTCATCTGAATTCAGGAATATTTAAAATTGCACACGATTTACTTTCTAAGTGGTAAATGCAGACTGGACTGATATGTGAAGGCCACATTTAGCACTCTGAACTGATGTGTAGAGCAGACTTTTACTATGCGCTGGTCTTCTTTTGAAGAATATGTCATAAAGTGTTAAATATCCCCAGACAGTTTGCCAGACTTTGACTCACTGCTCATCTAATTGCAGGAGAGAAGTGACACATGGGCAGCAGCCACATCTCTAAATCTGACAGTTTATATATCATACTTCAGAGAGTTCCCTCTTATTAAAAACAAATAAACAAACCCATCATATCATTATGGAGTAACACCAACATTTACCAAATTTAACTCTTTGGAACTGAAGCAGTTGTTGGTTGCTGGTACATTTTGTTGTCATTTTTTTATTTTCTGGGGGGTGGGGGGTAAATAAACTCTTACAATAATTAGATGAACCAAAGTTTGGTTTTAAATTAGCTATTTCAGGCTGGTGGGAGCTGGGAGAACAAGGGAAACAGTAATTAGCTTCAGTCAAGTGAGTATCTCCAGCCAATCTAGGCGCATGATGACAGCCACGTTCACCTTCTTTGACAAAATAGTGCTTTGGCCCAAAATGAAGTCTTTGGTGAAGGAGGAAGCTGGGAGTGGAAGAACAGTTCTAAGAGGACACACCCATCTTCATATTATATTAAGTCTCCTCCGGAAGAACAACATGCACTCTTATGTCCTAAGTACCCTGACAGCATTGGAAAACGCCGAGCTGATACTGATCACTGCCTTGGTCAGGGTACTGCACAGGTAGGAGACAGGCTGTTACAGTCACAGCATATTGTCACAGGACAATTCTAACAGGACACTGACTGTATTAGCAGTAACACACAAGTTGCACTGTAATTGGGAATTCAGTGCACAGGTTTTTAAAGCTGAAAATTAAAAATACTCATGGATACAGACAGAGCATTGATGTCATAGTCTGTGTGGATGTTCAGAGCAATATTCCCTCATGTGTCCATGACCATGGAGGCAAATAACAGAATCAGATCTCAGCAGCACTGGGAGCAATTTAATGACCCAGAGCACTGCGGACAGTAAAGGTTCTTGTTGCTCATAAAGATAATGCTAAGATCAGCTGTAGAGCAAAATGTTTCTTCATTCAGAGGTAGCACTGATGCAGTCCCTTCATCTCAGCCCTTCACTGCTCAGTAAGTGTAGAAATATTAATTGTGCTTCTATATTAACATGTGTTGTGTTTCTGATAACACAGCCAGTCTCTGTCTTACAATAGGGATTTGTGTTTGTCACAGACCAGTCTAGCTGACGCATACATTCACTGCTGGGCATTATCAAATCATTTCACTGAATACCAGGTTTTCCTGGTTTGTACTGAATATGGAAGTTTGTAACGCAAAGGGAACAGTTTCCAAGGCAGTGTTTGTTGATTCATTACCTTCAAGGCTATCCAAGTAAGCTTAGGGGAAAAACAGAAAATACAAGGTTAATGTTAGATCTGCAAATAAAGAACTGAGAAGCAAAAACCAAACACCCAAAAGAAATGGCTCCAGGGCCCAACACCAACCTTCTGGAGCAATATTTGAAAGGGAATTCACACTAGGATTATACGACCCATCACTCCAGAATGTCACTCTATGGTTTCCCAAATAAATGTTTCTAATTAAAAGTTATGTAATGGCCTCTCTTCAATATTGTCATCCTAGATGTCAATCTGTCTGAGTTGGAGGGAGAAGTGTGTTTGAACTGGTGCTAATAGCTCCTCATTGTTCCCATTTAAAAAAAAAAAATCTTATTTCTGGGTCTGAGAACTCAGCCTAAAACTTGGCTCCAGATGAAAGTGTGCTGAAAGGTTTCAGTCCCGGGACAAATTATATCAAGTGAAAAACTGGATTTTTCATATTTTAAAATTTGACATGTGGTGTTTTCCCCCTCTTCCCCCCACAGTCCAACTCGTGAAATTTAAGATGGTTTTATGCTTAAGACAATGAAATTTGGAAAGCAACTAGTCAGAAGTACAATGTAAATCACTTTGATAAATAATAATATATTAATATACAGGTAAATATGAAGTACGGCTTGTTCCTCGGTCCAAATGTGCAGCTATAGACACACAGTTGCTCTAGTTTCAGACCAGCTCATCACTAGTGTGTTGAGATAAGTTGCAGGACTATTTGATAACAAACCAGGGAAAATACAGAAATTAAAATGACAGGTTTCAGAGTAGCAGCCATGTTAGTCTGTATTCGCAAAAAGAAAAGGAGTACTTGTGGCACCTTAGAGCTATGCTCTAATAAATCTGTTAGTCTCTAAGGTGCCACAAGTACTCCTTTTCTTTTTGAGAAATTAAAATGTTCTCAAGGAAACATCTTGTGAGATTAGATTTACAATGTGATTTTTCTCCCCTTTTGAGCTTAATCATAACACAATCTGCATATTAATCACTGCATATTGAAAAGCACACTTTGGAGGTTCTCTCTTTGGGCCAGTTCCCAATATATGTAGAATCTGCTGCCAGTATTCACAGGTGCACATTATCTCACAGAAACTCAATTCTTCACTTACCTGTTTGTATTTTCTGTAACAACGCTGAATGACAGCAGCAGCCACTTCCTGCTGTTCTCGGAGAGGACGGCCCTGTGACGAAACGTGAAGAAGTTATGAGTCAGCATAAATCGCACTGAACAAACAGGAGAGAGGACGAGAGGTAATGGCTCTCTGCAGCCTGAGTATGACCCCCGGTTCCCACTTATCACAGCACCCTCCTTTTCAGTTCTAGCCAGCGGTCTCTAAAGAAGGGGTTTCTATTAGTAATTATGAAGATACAGAACACCCTCCCCAATCTACAAACAATGAGTTTGACAGTTTGCAGGAGAGGATAAAAACAGGCATCTGAACAAAGACTTTGATGTGTACTTTCCTGCTATGCTTTGTGGATTACCATGCTGTTGCAGAGGAAGCACTGCACATGCTAAAATCTGGACTCATCTCCCTTTTTATGCTAGCTTGTTAGACCAATTTCAGCAGCATGCGAGTCCCAGGGTAAGAATTAGCAGGATTACACAAGACACACTGGGAGAATTATTTTATCTAAGAAATATATAGTCTACATTTGATTTTCTAATGGATTCTACTTCCACACACCCATGGCAAAGAAGTGGGATGCTCCTTCTACTTACCTTGTATTTCCTGAACACGGTCTGGATGAGTTTGGCAGCTTCATAGAGTTCTCTTTGCTCATGATCAGACAGAGTTAACTGTGCAAACTCATTCTCTACCCTTTCGCTGGTGGATGCACTCAGAAATTCTGACCAATCTGCTGCTGAAGGAAGGCTGGGTTTCTCAAAAGCTATTTCACTGATTGGTGAGCCTACTGGGCTCAAGCTGGTGTTTGAAGAAGGGGTCAGGGGTTCACTATATAGACTTCTGAAATAAGAGGCACAAAAGGAACACTAGGTCAGAGAAGCAGGACTGGCATGACTAGTAGCTTATTAAATTTTTATATAATAAAACGGCAAAGTTACCTCTTCAAATGATGCTGCACAACCCAAAGCCCCATGAGGTCCATGTCCTGTGACATGCTGAATATGCACCTGGCTGCAGTGGAATTTGCAGGTTGAACACTGGCTTTGGGATTCTATTTCATGATCTGAGATATTTTTGCCTCCCCCACCTTTTACATGACTCATGTGTATGATGGTTTCCCCTCCATCTTTAAAAGGCGCAGAGCCAAATTAATCTCTGGTGTAACTCCACTGATTTCTCCCAAGAATGGATTTAGCTCACAGTGAACTGAATGTTCATATATTACAGTGTAATTTCTCTGTTATTTCTAATCATTATTTTGTCATTATAAAAAGGTTTGCGTGAAAGGATTTTTCAAAACAAACAACAAATTTATCTCTCCTGAAATACTTAAAAAGGATCTTGATCTTTCCACCCTGAGCAGAGCAAGCGTCTAGCCTGAGCCAATTTACTTTTTCTTCTACATTTCGATGTGGTATCAAGGCTGGAAAGGTTTTCTCCACCCATCTAATGCACAGTATTCTGGGAATTCACTGTCTCAATTCTATCTTGAATTCTGATATTTGTTTGCCATGAACTCACCATGTGAACAGCACAACTGCTTCAGCCCTTTCCATGCAACTGGGCCATAACCAGAGCAGGCAAATGGGGAAGGTGCCCAGGGTGCAAAGCTGTGGGGGGCAGAAAAATGGGGCAGAGACATGCCAAAATAACCCTGGCAGGGGGTAAAAATATGCTTGCATGCCCTGGATGATAAAATGTCTAGATACAGCTCTGCCATGCAGATACAACCGTGCCCAAACACAGAGTGCGCATCTGGGAAAAATTAAAGAGCTCAGTTTGTTCCAGTAACTTGATTTCTAGTTTTTAATCTCAGAAATATTTGTGGATCAGTCAGAGATACAAATGCAGAGGCTGATGAATTCAGAGGCAGCAGCTCTCAAAGGTGGCTGAGCTTCTATCACTTTAAATAGCCCTGTGGTCTCCTGGGAACTGGGCATCTCTAAAATAAGTGGAAGTTAATTTCTTTGCTGTTCAGATAGGGACTGTTACATTCAGGTTAGGATCCATTTTAATCTTTTTGAATGATCCTGAGTTTTTTACTCTAGTGCTGTGAAATGAGTTTCATTAGGGCTGCCTTGTCTTCCATTTCTCCATGGTGCTGGAGACCCCAGGCTTCATGGCCTAGCTACACTCTGCACTGCGATTCAACTTCAGAACCTCATGTTACTGCACATCCTTTTATAATAAAAGGCAAGAATTCCAGCAGCTCCCAAAGGGGAATGTCATAGAACATAAGAAATTGGGTAAAATGAGACAGGCATGCAATTCTTATGGGATGTTACAGGATGGTCTAATGCTGCTCACTTCTCCCTTTCTGATGCAGACAACAAAGGGTAAGGGATTAATGTTGCCTTACTTTCCCAACAGAAGTCTTCCCATAGACCTCTAACAAGACACAAAAATTATCCTGACATTTGCAGCAGTTGTGTTCATCTTCAGCATGTGAAATTAAGATGGAAGTTACTATTTAGAACAGACAGTCTGCAGAAGTTATCTGCAAAATCAGTGTGTGGGATTAATATTGCTAATCATCATAACCTCACAATCGTGGCTGGGTCAGATCTGGAGGATTCTGTGGGTGAATCCATCAACATTTTTAAAACACTTGTCACTAGGCACTTGCCATGGATTACAGATAGACACTAAAACCCTCCATCCTACTTTTGCTTTGGCACTTGGCTTCTGCCTTTGTGACCAGTGCTAGGGTTTATCTTCTGATCCATACTTTGGGGAAATGCTTTCTTTCCCCTTTCCTACCAGCCCTAGTGAAGGGAGGTGAGCTTTGCAGTATAACATGAAGTTGAAAGGAACTCTTCCTAACATCCTCTGGGATGTCATCCAAGAGCCTTCCCATACTCAGTACCATAAAAACGTTAAAAATGCATTCCAGTCACTCTCATCTATCTGTTCACCTCCTACTCCAGAACCTCTAGGACCTTGGGGTCCCTTTTCCTCATCTTTCACATTCTGAATTTTCCTCCAGGAATTGTGGATAGAGCCGCACATGGAACAGGCTGTGACTGCTGGACAACACAGCTGGGTGCAGGTCTGTGTGTGATTTTGGGGGAACAGCAGCAGCAGCTGGGCAGGATGCCAGTGCAGAGGAGTCCTAATGAGAGAGACTAATTGAGCCTATGTTGGAAATCCACAAGCGCTTATTTACTTGAATAGAGACTAGACCGGAAAGGACATCCCAGGCACTAGGACTGACAAGCCCCTGACTCTCAGTTGGACTACCCCATGGTCGAAACAGGAACCATTATTGCTCACTTTGAACTACAGTACAACCTCCGAGTTACGAGTTTGTAATTCTGAAATATTCGTAACTCTGAACAAAACATTATGGTGGTTCTTTCAAAAGTTTACAACTGAACATTGACTTAACACAGCTTTGAAACTTTACTATGCTGAAAAAAAATGCTGCTTTCCATTTATTTTTTAATAGTTTACGTTTAACACAGCACTGTACTATATTTGCTTTTTTTGGTCTCTGCTGCTGCCTGATTACGTACTTATGGTTCCAAATAAGGTGTGGTTGACTGATCATTTTCTAACTCTGGTATTCATAACTCTGAGGTTCTACTGTATAACTGTTTAAACTCTGTACCTAGTGTATTTGCAACCTTTCTCCTTTCCTACTGGCCCCAGTAAAAACATTCCCTTAGCCATGTGCCTGAGTGGTTACTGGGGCCCACCATATCTAGCCCCTACAAGGCCTATCTGCTGAAGCACCTACAGCGGTTGCCTCAGAGACATAGTTTGCCAGGCACGCTATTGGTATCCTAGCAGCTGGGGTACAGAATAACCCCAATAATTACAGCTATAGAGCCAAACAGATGCTGTTGTTTAACCAGCTGAACTTTCCTGTGGTCTCAAACAAAAATCTGTTGGTCGAAAAGGTCTGTTTTATTGCAGGGGTTTGCACTTTTCCATCAATTTACAGTTGTACCTAACAAAGGAAAGCATGAAGGCAGTTGCTTATATTGCTGGATGTTTGTATTTGCGAGATCAAGTGTCTGTCCTAGAATTACCTGCATTAAACCTAATTAAAAAGCAAAACCAAAGGTCAAAGCACACATACACACAAAATATCAGACCAGCAAATCTGTACTGAAACGGGGACATGTCCAAACCTGCCTTGTGGTTAGTGTTGCTGACCTTTTCTGTGCAGCACTTGGTATATGATCGACATCAGCGAGGTAACTGGCCAGCCAGCTCATCGTAGTGTTAATGGCAGCAGTGTCTGTTCTCTCCACCAGTGGTGACTCCATTGGCACAAAATTCTCCCGCTTGATCCTGTCAGGCGTTGCTTCAATGATGTGCTCTGCAAGTGTCATCATGTTCACCTGGGAAGGGACAGACAAAATCAATGTTTGCCAACTTCCTGCCAACACCTCTGTGGTGAAACGGTTCACAGCTTTACCCCAGGATGAGCACAAGGGCCTGTCCAAGTGTGTGGAAAGTGAGGGTCACTCACTGGACCTGATCCTGAATAGCTCATTCAGGCAAAAATGCCACTAGCTTCAATCTAAGACTATGTCTACACTAGAGAGCTTATAGCAGCTGCGCTGCTGTAAGATCTCCAGCATAGCCGCTCTATGCTGATGGGAGAGAGCTCTCTCATTGACATAATAATTAATCCATCCCCCAATAAGCGGCAGTAGCTATGTTGGCGGGAGAAGCTCTCCCGCCAACTGAGTGCTGTCCACACCAGCGCTTAGATCAGTTAACTTATGTCGCTTGGGGGATGGCTTATTCACGCCTCTGAGTGACATAAGTTATACTGCCATAAATTGTAGACATAGATTGTTACAGTTTTTCCAGACCCAAAGGCCAGTGTTGGATGGCTGGGAGGGGACTGTGAATAACTTGTGATCATTAGGAAAGAGAGAAAGGCATTGAGTGGTTTGCACTGGTTATTCTGTCAGCAACAAATAGGGATAGAAATTTAACAAGCATTATTTCTCCTTTACAAGTCTAGAGACCTCCACAGACTGAGGCCTTGTTTCTGACCCGTGGAGGAGTGGCAGGAGAAAAGCATTACATTTTCATTTAGCATCACTCCTGCATTCTTTCTAATGCTGTTCCAGTACCCAGAACATACCTATGTTCCCATGAAAGAGACAGTGGAAGAGGACACAAGTTCAGTGTTCATACAGTTTGTGCCACTTTACCTCCAACCCCATTCCAATTAACTGCCCAGACTGGCGGGTGTCTTCCCTCTATATTTTTACCCTTATTGCTCCCTTACGTTTTTTTTTATTTAGAAATAAATATTCATGTTTGGTATTTCACTCTTCCTTTTGCTAGACTTGACTCCTTTCCCTCTGGTTTCTATATAGTTTCTAACACTGTTGTATTGGAGTGCTTCCAAGCATCAGGTGATCCTTTCCTGTAGTGAAGAATACAGTCTATGATACAGGTATGGGACATCACTCCCAATATTAAATATTTGGTGTTGGCAACATTCAGGAACACAAGCATGACACCTCGGTTCCTATGACTAGGGACGGTACAGTGCTATAGCGACACGGTTGTAGAGCTGAAGTGAAGATGCTCCTACACTAATAGGAGAGCTTCTCCAGTTAGCACAGTTAACCTAACTCCCCAAGAGGCAATAGCTCTGTCTGTGAGAGAAGCTCTCCTGTTGACATGGCACTGTCTCCATGGGGGTTTAGGTCAGTATAATTATGTCGCTATGGGGTGTCGATTTTTCACTCCTCCGAGCGACACTGTTATACGGAGATAGGTCTACAGCATAGACCTGGCCTGAAATTCTAGGATGTTATCATCCCACGAACTGGCAAATTTTCCAGACCTTTCATGTGTAAACTTGGAAGTTTAAACAAAATCTTTTGTGCAGCAGTCTTATTTCTGTTATGCTTTTGCCACCACACCTGTCAGACCACTAGAAAATCCACTGCCCCTTGCATACTGGATTTGTGTCACACACACCACAGACTTCAAAATTAAATGGTAACAGGATAACAACAAAGACAGAAAATGTCAGATTTTGACACTCATAACAACAATGCAAGAAATCCAAGCCCATCAGCAACTATGTAAGAGAAAAGAAGGTGGGAGCATGATCCACAGAGACTTCAAGAGCTTCTCAAAACCACTATGCCTGGAGACCTATCCCATGACAGCATGACTTATTTCTGTCAGGAGATTTTCTATAATTCCTTCATTTAGATCCACTGAAAGGATGATGGTTACTCTAAGCAGCTCCTATAGTTCCCACAAAGAATATTACAAGGATTCAGAATGTCTATCACATATAACAAGTGCGCAGCAAAGCTCATGAGTTGATAAACACAATCTATGCTAATGCTCTGTACATTTGTGCAATGGCTAGCATACATTTTGTGATATCATCTTTGTTGAATTACGCAAATACATATAATCAAGAATGTTTACAGAAATCCTCCCTTACAACTAGTATTTAACCTAAGTTGGTCAGTGACAGGAAGAGATATTGTTTTGGGGGAACAGCAACAATTCCACACAATAAATGTTTTGTGAAAAATAGCCAATGCCCTCCATTGCCAGGTACTATTTATCAGAGCTAGATGGCAGTTCAGACACAATTACTAATATTTAAAACGACAATTAAACGCAGTTAAATTTCTTAAAAATACTCTGTCTCAATGCCTCCTTTCTCACCTGGGTTGTGGAGCTGCAAGGGAGAAGGATTAACATAGAATCAGACTAAATTGAGAATGACTGAACTAACAATCCAGGATCCCACAGTGTGATGTTGGCTCTTCTGCCTCATGACATTAGCTTTACACATAAATTCCTTGGGCTTGAGTGTATTTTACTATTAAATGACTGGGATTGCCTGGGCTTGTTTAGTCTGCAGAAAAGAAGAGTGAGGTGGGATTTGATAGTTGCTTTCAACTACCTGAAAGGGGGTTTCAAAGAGGATGGATCTAGACTGTTCTCAGTGGTAGCAGGTGACAGAACAAGGAGAAATGGTCTCAATGCAGTGTGGGAGGTTTAGGTTGGATATTAGGAAAAACTTTTTCACTAGGAGGGTGGTGAAGCACTGGAATGCGTTACCTAGGGAGGTGGTGGAATCTCCTTCCTTTGAGGTTTTTAAGGTCAGGCTTGACAAAGCCCTGGTTGGGATGATTTGGTTGGGGATTGGTCCTGCTTTGAGCGGGGGGGGGACTAGTTGACCTCTTGAGGTCCCTTCCAACCCAGATATTCTATGATTCTATGACTTAAGTAATTCTATGAGGTGCAGCTCATTCTATGACACAAACTGCACCAGACACACGTTATGATTTGCAAAGTTCCTGACCTCTCCCACTTTGTGAGGCACATTTGAAATCAGGTCACATGAGTTCAACTCACCTGATATGGCTGGTGCAGTCAGGAGCCATGGCCAGTATCTGCCGACACTGGAGTTGGAGAAGGCTACCTGTCTAAGGTTCAACCTAGAGGTGTCTGAGGTTGTGTTGGAAGAAACAGCAATGAGCAGATGAGTTCTCCTGCTGGGGAAGTGTGCCTGCTAGTTGTTAATATAGGGATCATGTTAGATCTCAGCTGCATGGCCCTGGCTCTAGCAGTGGTAGCTGGATTCTCTCCATTTACTGTACCTTTCTTCCTCAGAGGCCCCAAAAGATATTATTAGACAATGCTCATCTGCTCCAAAGACTCTCTTAGGAAAGTACCTCAGGGTTTTTTAATTCCTTTGCCCTCCTTTTCATCAATTGTATGAGACCCTGAGAAGAGTTAGTAAGGGGGCATAAGCTACAGAGCTGTTAGTATGCTAACACCTCTTACCACTGTCCTGATTTCTAAAGGTACCTCACAGCTACCACTAACTGCAGGACAGGTGATATACGAGACTTGCATCATAATCGCTGGAGTCAAGCTACAGGAATCAAAACGTAAACTAGGCCTGCATTCATTGCTTGGAGATCACCCACTCACGCTGCCAGTGTAGTGCTGAAATCAGATTGCCTGGGGTCAAACTGATTTGAGAACTCCATACACTGCCAGGGTTGCTCTGTTACAAACTTTAAATGCTGAATTCAAGATCCAAAAGCCTATGCCTGGTGTAAAAGAGGATAACAGAAAAAATCACATTAAGGAGAGAACTTTACATGACAGAAATATGACTTTGTGAACTTGCGAAGAAGCCTTCTGACCCAAGCCCCACACTATGCATAAAGATCTGGGAGGCTCAAATAATTCAGAACCCAAGGCAGTTCCAGAAATATGAATGCATCTTTTGCAAACACCAAGCAGATCCATCCATGCTTTGCAAGGGTTTGTTTCCCTTCATGACTTTGGCTGTGTGGAAGACTCTCCTGATGTAGTGGGTGAGTATATTTCTGAGGCTCTGCTCTCTTGGCTGCCACTTCACTTATCACCCCTCGTTAGATCAGAAAGCATATATAATCTTCCTCCCCTAAAAATTAAGTTACTCATCTCTCTCCTCTCCCCACCTCCTTTTTTTGCTGGGTATTATTTTCTCCCCTACACCATATCTTGGTATATTTCTCTTCCCAAAACACTATCCATATAGTCTCTCCCTTTCCTCCTCAAATCTAGAATACCCTTTCCTTCACACGCCTCATGTACTGCAGTGATTTCTTCTTCAGCCAATGGGCACCACCTTCAGCTTCGCATAGTCATTGTAGCTGCTTATTGCCGCAATGCTTCTTCGTTAGTGGTGCAGGGTTGGTATTGTGCACATGTGAACTCAAAGGTGTTCAGTAGCCAGGCTGTTACACCCCTGTTGCATGAACAAGGACATTAGTCTGTAGTTCCTGGGTTCAAAATGCAAGCTGCTTGAGCAGAACAGAATCAGAATTGCCTGTGTCTGTAGATCAGAATCATAGGACTGGGAGGGATTTCGAGAGGTCCCCTGCACTCATGGCAGGACTAAGTATTATCTAGACCATCCGTGGAAGGAGTCAGTCTAATCTGCTCTTAAAAAATCTCCAATGAGGAGATTCCACAACCTCCCTAGGCAATTTATTCCAGTGCTTAACCACCCTGACAGTTGGGAAGTTTTTCCTAATGTCCAACCTAAACCTCCCTTGCTGGAAGTTAAGCCCATTGCTTCTTGTCCTATACTCTGAGGTTAATAACTATTTTTCTCCCTCCTCTCTATAACAATCTTTTATGTACTTGAAAACTGTTATGTCACCTTTCAGTCTTCTCTTTTCCAGACTAAACAAACCCAATTGTTTCAATCTTCCCTCTTAGGTCATGTTTTCTAGACCTTTAATCATTTCTCAAAAAGAAAAGGAGTACTTGTGGCACCATAGAGACTAACAAATTTATTTGAGCACAAGTTTTCATGAGCTACAGCTCACTTCATCGGATGCATTCAGTGGAAAATACAGTGGGGAGATTTAATCATTTCTGTTGCTCTTCTCTGGACTTTCTTCAATTTGTCCACATCTTTCCTGAAACATGGTGCTCAGAACTGGACACAATACTCCAGTTGAGGCCTAATCAGCACGGAGCAGAGCAGAAGATTTACTTCTCGTGTCTTGCTTACATCCCAGAATGATGTTTGCTTGTTTTGCAACAGTGTTACACTGTTCACTCATATTTAGCTTGTGATCAACTATGACCTCCAGATCCCTTTCCACAGTACTCCTTTCTAGGCAGTCATTTCCCATTTTGTATATGTGCAACTGATTGTTCTTTCCTAAATGGACTATTTTATATTTGCCCTTATTGAATTTCATTCAATTTTCAATAATAACAAATGCAAAGTAATCCACTTAGGAAAGAGATGTGACCACCTGGCATCTCTGCAGGTGCTCAGCTGCAGCACGGGGATCTTGTGTGTCTAGCTGTAGCAGTATGGATTGCTCTTCCATTCTTATAGGGCTAGAATGCTTCTTCTACCTCCTAGGGTTGCCAAGCATCTGGTTTTCGACTGGAATGCTCAGACGAAAAGGGATCTGGGTGGCTCTAGTCAGCACCGCTGACCGGGCCGTTAAAAGTCTGGTCAGCAGCACAGCAGGGCTAAACAGGCTCACTATCTTCCCTGGCTCTGCACAGCTCCCAGAGAAGGCTTCTAGGTGGAGGCGTGGCCATGGGGGCTCTGCGTGCTGTCCCTGCTCTGAGCGCCAGCTCCACACGTCCCATTGGCTGGGAACCGCAGCCATTGAGAGCTGCAGGGGCAGTGCCTGTGGACAGGGGCCGTGCGCAGAACCGCATGGCTGTGCCTCTGTCTAGGAGCTGGAGAGAAATGCTGCCTGCTTCTGGGGGCTGCCTGAGGTAAGCGCCACCCAGAGCCTGCACTCTTAAACTCCTTGTGCACCCCACCCCCCTGCCCCAGGTTGGAATCCCTTCCCGCACCCAAACTCCCTCCCAGACCTCGCACTCTGCGCCCTGCCCCAGAACCCCAATCCCTTTCCCCAACTCAGAGCCCCACCCCCCCACACCCTGAACCCCTCATTTCTGGCCCCAGTCCAGAGTCCGTACCCCCTCCTATACCCTATCCCCCTGCTCCAACCTGGAGCCCCCACCACACTCTAAACCTCTTATTTCTGGCCCCACCCTGGACCCCTCAGCCCCTCCCTCATCCGAACCCAGTGAAAATGAGTGAGGGTGGGGGAGGGCAAATAACGGAAGGAGGGGGGATGGAGTGAGCGGTGGCGGGGCAGGGCAGAAGAGTTCAGTTTTCTGCAATCAGAAAGTTGGCAACCCTGCCACCTCCATTAGTGGCAATGCCAGCAGACTCTGCCTTTTCCTTATCCTTTGGACTATGCACTTGCTGCCCACTACATTGAAACAGCACTTCCTGGGAGTGACTGATGGGAGGTGTTGAGTTCAGAACAGAGTCAACTCTCAAGCTTCACATAGCCTAGCTTGAGGTGGACAAGAAACCTTTCAAAAGGGCAAAAAGGCAAGAACCCTCCCCAACTCTCTGGTACCCTTCTGTATAGAAGATAGCACAGCACACTTTTCAAGGGAGTAGACTGTCCAATTAATACAGTGCAATACAATGCACAACCATTCATGCCAACAGTCACTCTCACAGCAGGACTGAAAGGACACCACTTACTGTCAAAGGGGAATGTGCAGAGTTTGCAAGAACCATGAACTTTTGCAAAGCATGCTTTGGGAGCTCTATAGTTGCAAGAATACTTCCTACCACAGCACACAGGTCAGTCAGGTATGGTCTCAGAGGCTGACATAGAGGGATGTATTTGCCTCAGCTGGCCTCGCTACCATGTTATACATGTTTACCTGCAAGTCATCCATGTGCTGTAAGCAATCCTCATTCTCCACATTGTCCCTGTAGGAAAGCAGCTCCCCATCCACTATCTCCCTGTCAGCCATCATCAGCACATTCATCTGCTCTCGTTGACGCAGCCGGTGGGCTACGGTGTCCTTCCCCAATGCAAGCCCCTTTTGGCTTCCCGTCACCTGCACCGCAGACACACCAATATAAATGTCTTTTGGGTTCCACTTGATTCCTGCCTGGCCACCAGAGCTCCGGTACCCAGCAACTTCTGGAATGTGCTGGGAGAGCTCCCTGCCATAGTCCCTTATCCCTTCACTGTGGCTGATTGTCTCAGGGATGGATTGCTTGGAGCTGGAACTCTGCTTCCTGACACTTGGCTGTTCCAGGCTCAGTGCTGTGGAAAGCAGCTTCTCTTGCCGTGCCTGGAAATACTCAGGGTTCAGTTTATGTTTTTTGGGTGCTGGGTAATCTTTCTGACTCTCACTGCTGTAGTAGTTGGAGGGCTCAGACCTTGGTCGTCTTAACTCTGGAAGCAAACAAACCATCAGTCAGAACTGAACAATTGATGTGATAACTTCTGAAAGTGCTCCTGTCATCTATAACACCTCCCTCCTCCTAGGAGTGCAAGTAACAGTTCAGACCATGCCTTGGGACACAATGGTCTAATTTATGCAGGAGAAGTGACTGTCACACCTGGGAGGGAACCACTCCTATGAGTGGTTCATACTTCCTTTCCAAACAGCTAGAATTTTATACCTTTTGAGACACTTTTACACTTGCCAATGCTCCTGCAAATACAGGGAATGCTACAGAGAGACAGGGAGCTGGGAGCAAAGAAACAGGGCAGACACAGAACAGCTTCACTTAACATCCTCTCCACCTCTCCCAAGTAAACTGCCTGCTCCAGGCCACTATGAGTATGTCTACACTGCAGCTGGGAGTTGTAATTCTCATCATGGGCAGGCAGACAGACTCACACTAGCTCTGCTTTAGTTGCATGCTAAAGATAGCAGTGTGGACACTGAGGCATGGACAGCAGCTTTTACCCACTTGAGCTCAGAACCAGGGGGTTGGGCAGGTTTGGACTTGGGTGGCTAACCTAAGCTGTGGCCCATTCCATAACATCCACATTGCTACTTGTAGCATACTAGCCATGCTTAAGTTAGCACTAGTCTGTTTACCTGCACAGGGAATCATACCTCCCAGCTGCAGTGGTAGACATACCCTGCATGTCGTGTGTTAGCACAGAGAAACCTACAGTCAGGTTTTTTTTTTTTTGTTTTTTTTTACCTGTATTTGAACTGGACATAACAGTGACACCCTTCTGAGGCTCTTGAGAAGTAATTATTTCACTTTGCCACTGGGCAACCCAGCTCTCTGTGTTCGGCTCCCCACTCGAAGGGCAGTGAATTCTGGGATTTTGCCCAAGCTGAACTTGCTCATCTCGCTGTAGCTGCTCCAGACACTCTGCCAACTTCACATGACCCCGAGACCGAGCAATAGCCAGTGGCAGTCTCCCAAGAGAATCAGGAATAGAGATGGCTCGGCGGTCCCACTTATACAGCACAATGGCTGCATCCACGTGGCCCAGTGCACATGCCCACATCTGAAAGAGAAAAGGACAATTGGCTAACCCAGGACACATCTGTAGGTGCTTCACTCTCTGGCTAAGGCAGTGGAGTCCTCTCTTGTTCTCCTCTCAGATCACTGGCAAACAGCTCTTATCAGCAGAACTTGGCAAATGCTTCAACACCAAAGGATAGCTTTTATAAGTCACATCTGAATAAGTGGTCATTATGGAGGACTAGACAAGTCCTACTCTCTACTTCCTGGGAGAAGGAGTTGCCTATCCATCTATAATAAATTAAGATGAAATTTTCTTATTGAGCAACAAGTGAAATTTTCATATGGGCATAAATCTCAGCAATGCTCCAGAGACAGAAGAGTTCAACTGCATACACACAGGAATTATAGACAGATGAGCACATGAGCAGCAGGATTAAAGCTAGGAAAGGGAGAAATGTAGGGGGTCCTTACATTTCATATGAATTTCGTATCTGGCTTTCAAAGGACCAAGTGGCCACATGGGGAGACATCAGCTATGCCATGCTTGCTTTGGAACTCTGCTCACAAAAGGGAACACAATGAGCTGTAACATGGTAGGAAAGGGTCAGTCAGAAGCAAACTGCAAGGCAGGCTCCTGGACAGTTGGGACTTGTTATATTCTGTATTTAATAATCATGCAAAAGTCAAACATTTAGGACAATGCTAGAGAAGCAGGAACCTAGAAAGACCTCTCCACAGAAGTTAAAAGCAGCCAGCAACTACACAATTCTTAATAAGAAAGTATTCTCGGGACCATAACAAATGGGCAAGTTTTAAAACTCAGTCTCTGAGACAGTGCTTAATATAGTGTGGGAGCTAAGAGAATACTAATGAGTATAAATAAAGGAACCATGTCTGGCGTCTCATTAAGGCTGGCAGTAGCATCTTTGCACTCAAACACCGCTTGTTGTCAATGTCACAGAGAGTGCAACTGTGCACGTTATAGCTTTATGAAAGCTTATTCCTGTCTGTCTACTAACTAAAGAGATGGTTGAGCACATACACATGTGCACCTGTCTAAATAGGCCAGCAGGTACTGTACCAGCTCAGCCCTGGTGTAAGAGGTTCAACCACACTCAACCTCAAGAAATGGCACTTGCTTATACCAGAGCCGACTCTGGCCCATAAACTTACTCCTTTTACACAATGGCCTTGAACCTCTGCTTACAGTTATCCATTCTAACTTTTCAGCTTGTATCAATGATTAACACACTTAAGACTTGAATTATTGTTATTAAAATAAGAAAAGAAAAATGCTCTAAACAGCACTTGGCATCTTGGGCAGCAGCATCCCAGAAGAGTCAAGAGTTGCAAAATTATTTGTTAAGACATTGTCTACACCTTCTACAAGAGTTACACGGTGTGACTAGAAGCGTTACTCTAAATCAGTTTAATCAAACCAGTGCACACTAGGGGGTTGCACTGATTGAACTAGATGGATTCTAAACCTAGTTATATCAATGAACAAACTGTGGGTAGTCCAGCCCTGACAGTGTTTGCAGTGTTGTTGTAACCGTGTTGGTCCCAAGATATTAGAGAGACAAGGTGGGGGGAGGTAATATCTTTTATTGGACGGACTTCTGTTGGTGAGATAGACATGCTTTTGAGCTTACACACATCAACTGAAGAAGAGTTTTGTGTTAGCTCGAAAGGTGAGAGACAACCAACAGAAGTTCATACAATTAAAGATATTACCTCAAGTACTTTGTCAGCCCTAAGAGTGTCACTCCAACTTCTCACAGGGGATATGCTCATCTAAAAAATTCCACCTGGCTTTGGGAATTAGTTTTTATTTGGACCTATTCTTGGTTCAATGTATGTTGGATTTTCTAGGTTATCAGGAAACGTAACTATGAGTTCACCGGCTTTGACACAATAGGATGATTGAGACCTCCACAGACAGGAAAACATGTAAACAGACCAACTAGTAAAAAAAGACAAGTTCCTTTTCCTCAAGGCAGCAAAGCAGAGATGCTTGGGTAAAACAAGAGATCTGGAAACAAGAAAACCCACCCCACACTTCTTCAAAAAATTGGGATAACTATTTTGGTTTTTCTCGGAGCAAAACACTCTAAGACCTGCTAGAGTCATGTTGTTATTTATACAGCATAACAGTATGCAAGATACTTGCATAGAATATCAGGGTTGGAAGGGACCTCAGGAGATCATCTAGTCCAACCCCCTGCTCAAAACAGGACCAGTCCCCCAATTTTTGCCACAGAACCCTAAATGGCCCCCTCAAGGATTGAACTCACAACCCTGGGTTTAGCAGACCAATGTTCAAACCAAGATACATCTACTCCATTAGACTGCAAAAGTTCAAGAGGACTTGGAACGGCAGCAAAGAAGGAGCTCATCACCCCCTTGAGGAGGATCATTCTCCTGTCTCAGTGGACTGAGTCACTGGCACAGAAAGAATGCTCTGCTACTTACCAGTGGAGTGCAGGAGAAGTGATCCACGTTCAAAGGGTCAACTTCCAGTTCCAAATCAATGCTGTCTGCATGCTTGGTGCTGCACAGGAAATGAGAGCAGAAATGATGTTCTGTAGCTTGGTTAAGATCCTTACACAAAACCACAGCTTTACACCCCAAGACCTGACCACAAAAAGAAGAGCTGAACACATGCCTACAATGCACATTTGTTATAGCTGGTGGCCTGGGTTTTGTGCCACTTCTCAACAGCTCGCGAGAAAGGAGAGTCTGGATTAGGGAGGAGGATGGTCTAGTGCATAGGGCACTGGACTTGGATGAAAACACAGGTTCCATTCCAAGGTCAACCCCAAACTTCCTGGATGACCCGAGACAAGTCACTTGACCTACTTCGTGCCTCTGTTCCCCACCTGAAAAATGGGCATAACGCTTCCCTGTCTCACAGTGGTGCTGCCTATAATGCCATGAATGATTCTGTAGCATTCAGATACTACCATGATGAGTGCCAATAAGTATCTAGACAAAGAGTTCAGGATCTGCCTCATAGACTGGGGCCTTTAGCTCCCATAAACTCTGGTGACAAACACTAGGCTGTTATTTTATACCGCATGCACACCCCTACAGACTGCTCACAAAGAAAATAGGCTAAATTAAGTGAAACACTTGACAGTACAAAGAGGGGAAAGGGAAATAGTGGCCCCAGAACAAATGGATAGGGCAAATCTAGAGAGCTTACTGGGATCCACAGTAAGTCAAGTTTAAATCACCTTCTATTTATGAAGTAGAAGATGGAGACAGGCCAGCAATGAAAACATCAAACATATACAGCTAATGTAATGAGAACCCAGATCTTCCACTTTCCAGGTGAGCACAATGCCAGCGCAAGGCCAGCACATACATGCCAACCCAAGCAAGTTACTAGCTTCCATGTAAAAGGCTGAGGCACTTGGCCCGGGGAAATCACAACAAGGGGATAATTTTATCCCCTAAATTCAGAGAAGAAAGCTATGTGACAGACTGGGGATTTGTCTGTGGTAAGGGTGAACTCCCTCTTGTTTTGTAAATGCCATTTTGTTCCAGGGGCCCCACTTTATTGTAGTCTCTATTGTGGATTAGAACATCCATATTGCAGCGGGGGCTTGACACCTAGTTAAATGATGTTGTCTAAGAAGCTGACAGAGCAACACAGGCACATCAACTGATTGTCTCTCAAAGGCAGGTCAATCCTAGGAACATTTAATTCTCTACACAGTAGTCTGGATAGGAACAGAGGCCAGAGTTTCTCAACCTGGACATGTGGCCAAAGAAGTCAGAGACTACATTTAAGGGGGAATGTGCTGTGTGAAGGGAGGTCATATTCAGCACCTCAGAATAAAGGGCTTGAGGAGAGAGAAGGCAGGAGTTCAGGACAGTTTTTTTCCAATAATCTAACTCCCCAGTGCTTTCAAGAGTAAAGTTTCTCTCATTAAGAAACCCCTTTCCTAAGACTGTGTTTCTTACTTGCCTGCCACGTTGTTCCCAAAGAGATTAATTGAGAGGCTCAGAGCATCCACAGCAAAGTAGATCTCAGAGAATGGATAAAACCAATTGGGTGGCTCAGGTGGGCTGGAGCACTGGTTCTGATTGTACTGAAGGATTCAACTGCCCAAGAATGGTGCAGACATGGGGGATGCTCCCAGGAGTGCACCTGAGATCCCCAGTGCTAGGACCAATGACCAGTCAACTATCCAAACCCAGGGGGCTTAGAAGCATGTGGGATCCAGCGGTTGGGTCCACTCACAACAGACTGGTACCCATGCACAACGGGGGCCTGGGACAGGTTGTAGCAAGCAGCATCCTCTGCAAAGTGTGAGAGACACCCAGAAACTCAGGCCAACCAGAGATTATACCTGCTTCCTGCAGCCTGTACACTGATGATTCAGAAGTCTGAAGCATTGGGTCTTACCGCCATTTGATGAGGGTCTGGATCAGTGTTGCATAGCCCTGAGCAGCAGCAAGGTGTAGCAAGGTCATTCCTCGGAAAGTCTTCGAATGGATCAAGTGTTTGGACTTTGTCCAGCAGGCACGACTCATCATCTTCTCACACACCACCACCACACGGCTCTCAAAGCAGCTGCCCAAAGTCCCGGTCCCAGACACACACTGCAAGGAATATGCACATCTCAGAAGCTGTCATCTGGGAGGGTGGCTTGGACTCACATCCTGCACAGGGCAGGACTTGTTAGGCCATTGTGTGCATTTGCTTTTAAAAATAATTAGTGATAGGGAAGTGACAGAAGGGGATGAATGTGACACGAGGAACAAGACAAAAGCTGACAGGTTACCTTATTTATTTGCACTAACCTGTACTTACAGTCAACTCTATATGGTAACTTTCCACATTAGGGTGGTCACTGTAATCCATTACAAGTGGCACACTGGGTACAAGAGGGTGCCCTTCTCATGGACTACCTGAGCTAGGAGGAGACGCTGAGCACTCCACTCCCACCAAAGCCAGTGCCTCTCAGAACCAGACCTGGAAAGAGTACTTAAACAGGTAATAGCAGCAATGACCAAAAGCCAAGAGCCATGGCTGGTCAAGAGCTGTGCAGAAAGATTCTGGGAAGCAGAATTGCAGGTGTTCTGTCATATCTGTGGATAAAGACGACTTCAATCACTTGTACCGCACCCTAAGAAGAATTAAATCACAAAAAGGCCTCTTAACAGGAGGTAGAATGTGTATGTTACTGCCCACAGCAAAACTGTAGCAGTGCTGACAGGAACTGTAACTGCGAGGTCTCTGGAGCCACAGCGATCTAGGAGTCTGAACAAATAGAAAGCCCAGATACTGTGTGCTGAGTTCAAAAGACTCCTGTTATGAGTTGCTTCTTCACTGCTACCCAAGGCACTGTTCTCTCTGGACACCCAGAACTCCTAGACCAGCTAATGTCTTTGATTTTCTCAGTGATGATCAGGTGAAAGACACCTAAATATGCAATTATTACCGTGTTTCCTGCCAGCCCCTTCCCTGGTTTATCTGTTCTGTAGGCTGGAATGTGCTTCCAAAGGCAGAAGCTGTATAATGGGCTCAATGCTGCCTCAATCAGAGCTATAAATGCTGGATTTCCCTCACAGACCAGACACTCTGAAATGGAATTGCCCAACCCTATATGCTTACAGACTGGATTTCTGTTCCAAACAGCATATCTCGCCAGCGGGGCACTTCTCCTCCCCAAGGGGTCCCCCATTGCTGCTCTGCTCCTCATCCCCATCATCAGGTACATTTTAAAAAGACTCCAAGTTACAAGTGCTAATAGAGCTCTTTTTATGTGGCTAGCGAACCTCCCACTCCAGGCTATAATCCCCTCCTGTCTCATTGGACTATGTCAACATTGAGATGGGAGAAGTCCTAGGTAATACTGCAGGTAGCATAGTGATGATTCAACAGGTGACTCTTCCATCTGAGCAAGTACTGAACCAGTGCAACAGCACTGATGTTAGGCAGCTGTAGGAGGTGCAGTCTCTAGAATGAGATATAAAGCCAACTCCTGCCTACTTGTGGACTGTAATGATCCCATGGCATTTTTTTGCATAACTAAAGCTGTTAGCTCCAAAGCAATGGTCAAATTCCACCTTTGGTAACTTATTTGGTTGCATTAAGTTCCCGAGTAGCTTTAACTGCTGTGGTTCCTACAGTGTTCTTCACTTCTGACCCTAAACTATTGTGTTGCTGTGTGCCATTAAACAGCAGCCATATTTGACCCTCCGAGGTGAATGAATTCCCAGGATGGATGTACTGATCTCTGTTTGTGGTTTGTAAATCAGCAGTTATGTTTGTAAATTGCTTTGAACCCTTGGGAATCAAAGGCGCTTTTGACTGTCAAGTAAATTTAAACAAAATGTAAAGTTTAAAATTTAAAAATCCTGAACTCAGAGGGAACCCCTTACTCAACGGACAGATCTGATAATTCAATACTTGTTTTGTAACATGCCCCACTGTGCCTAAGTACTGCAGCAGCACACACTGATCTGCTATCCCTTCCATTCCTAAACATAACTGGGAGTGTTCAGGGTGAGCTTTAATTTAACCTCCTGGCTTTGTCACTGTGTGACAGCCCAAACACATAGCATGGGCTAGTTCTCTTCCTTAAAGGAGTTCACACTGAAAAGACAAAAGAAATCCCTTTCTAGAAGTGCAAGAGTTAACTCGAGAGATTTGAAGAGTTCCTCTGGGAGTCATATGACGTGATTGGAATAACAGAGACTTGGTGGGATAACTCACATGACTGGAGTACAGTCATGGATGGTTATAAACTGTTCAGGAAGGACAGGCAGGGCAGAAAAGGTGGGGGAGTAGCACTGTATGTAAGGGAGCAGTATGACTGCTCAGAGCTCCGGTATGAAACTGTGGAAAAACCTGAGTGTCTCTGGATTAAGTTTAGAAGTGTGTGCAACAAGAGTGATGTCATGGTGGGAGTCTGCTATAGACCACCGGACCAGGGGGATGAGGTGGATGAGGCTTTCTTCCGGCAACTCACGGAAGCTACTAGATCGCATGCCCTGATTCTCATGGGTGACTTTAATTTTCCTGATATCTGCTGGGAGAGCAATACAGCGGTGCATAGACAATCCAGGAAGTTTTTGGAAAGCGTAGGGGACAATTTCCTGGTGCAAGTGCTAGGGGAGCCGACTAGGGGGAGCGCTTTTCTTGACCTGCTGCTCACAAACCGGGTAGAATTAGTGGGGGAAGCAAAAGTGGATGGGAATCTGGGAGGCAGTGACCATGAGTTGGTTGAGTTCAGGATCCTGACGCAGGGAAGAAAGGTAAGCAGCAGGATACGGACCCTGGACTTCAGGAAAGCAGACTTTGACTCCCTCAGGGAACAGATGGCCAGGATCCCCTGGGGGACTAACATGAAAGGGAAGGGAGTCCAGGAGAGCTGGCTGTATTTCAAGGAATCCCTGTTGAGGTTACAGGGACAAACCATCCCGATGAGTCGAAAGAATAGTAAATATGGCAGGCGACCAGCTTGGCTTAATGGTGAAATCCTAGCGGATCTTAAACATAAAAAAGAAGCTTACAAGAAGTGGAAGGTTGGACATATGACCAGGGAAGAGTATAAAAATATTGCTCGGGCATGTAGGAAAGATATCAGGAGGGCCAAATCGCACCTGGAGCTGCAGCTAGCAAGAGATGTCAAGAGTAACAAGAAGGGTTTCTTCAGGTATGTTGGCAACAAGAAGAAAGCCAAGGAAAGTGTGGGCCCCTTACTGAATGAGGGAGGCAAGCTAGTGACAGAGGATGTGGAAAAAGCTAATGTACTCAATGCTTTTTTTGCCTCTGTTTTCACTAACAAGGTCAGCTCCCAGACTGCTGTGCTGGGCAACACAAAATGGGGAAGAGATGGCCAGCCCTCTGTAGAGATAGAGGTGGTTAGGGACTATTTAGAAAAGCTGGACGTGCACAAGTCCATGGGGCCGGACGAATTGCATCCGAGAGTGCTGAAGGAATTGGCGGCTGTGATTGCAGAGCCCTTGGCCATTATCTTTGAAAACTCGTGGCGAACGGGGGAAGTCCCGGATGACTGGAAAAAGGCTAATGTAGTGCCCATCTTTAAAAAAGGGAAGAAGGAGGATCCTGGGAACTACAGGCCAGTCAGCCTCACCTCAGTCCCTGGAAAAATCATGGAGCAGGTCCTCAAAGAATCAATCCTGAAGCACTTAGAGGAGAGGATAGTGATCAGGAACAGTCAGCATGGATTCACCAAGGGAAGGTCATGCCTGACTAATCTAATCGCCTTTTATGATGAGATTACTGGTTCTGTGGATGAAGGGAAAGCAGTGGATGTATTGTTTCTTGACTTTAGCAAAGCTTTTGACACGGTCTCCCACAGCATTCTTGTCAGCAAGTTAAGGAAGTATGGGCTGGATGAATGCACTATAAGGTGGGTAGAAAGCTGGCTAGATTGTCGGGCTCAACGGGTAGTGATCAATGGCTCCATGTCTAGTTGGCAGCCGGTGTCAAGTGGAGTGCCCCAGGGGTCGGTCCTGGGGCCCGTTTTGTTCAATATCTTCATAAATGATCTGGAGGATGGTGTGGATTGCACTCTCAGCAAATTTGCGGATGATACTAAACTGGGAGGAGTGGTAGATACGCTGGAGGGGAGGGATAGGATACAGAAGGACCTAGACAAATTGGAGGATTGGGCCAAAAGAAATCTAATGAGGTTCAATAAGGATAAGTGCAGGGTCCTGCACTTAGGATGGAAGAATCCAATGCACCGCTACAGACTAGGGACCGAATGGCTCGGCAGCAGTTCTGCGGAAAAGGACCTAGGGGTGACAGTGGACGAGAAGCTGGATATGAGTCAGCAGTGTGCCCTTGTTGCCAAGAAGGCCAATGGCATTTTGGGATGTATAAGTAGGGGCATAGCGAGCAGATCGAGGGACGTGATCGTTCCCCTCTATTCGACACTGGTGAGGCCTCATCTGGAGTACTGTGTCCAGTTTTGGGCCCCACACTACAGGAAGGATGTGGATAAATTGGAAAGAGTACAACGAAGGGCAACGAAAATGATTAGGGGTCTAGAGCACATGACTTATGAGGAGAGGCTGAGGGAGCTGGGATTGTTTAGTCTGCAGAAGAGAAGAATGAGGGGGGATTTGATAGCTGCTTTCAACTACCTGAAAGGGGGTTTCAAAGAGGATGGCTCTAGACTGTTCTCAATGGTAGCAGATGACAGAACGAGGAGTAATGGTCTCAAGTTGCAATGGGGGAGGTTTAGCTTGGATATTAGGAAAAACTTTTTCACTAAGAGGGTGGTGAAACACTGGAATGCGTTACCTAGGGAGGTGGTAGAATCTCCTTCCTTAGAGGTTTTTAAGGTCAGGCTTGACAAAGCCCTGGCTGGGATGATTTAACTGGGACTTGGTCCTGCTTTGAGCAGGGGGTTGGACTAGATGACCTTCTGGGGTCCCTTCCAACCCTGATATTCTATGATTCTATGATTATGTTATATTGTGTAGCTATTTAGTTACAGCCCTTTTAAAACAGGTATTTATGTAATTTCATATTTAGGTATTTTTCAGATGAGAATTAGTGACATCAACATCCTCCAATGCCAGTTCCTGGGAAGGGATGTTTTAATAGTAATGGATATAATTAACCCAAAATGCTGCTTCAGAGCAACAGACAACCTGTAGGGAAATATACGTTTGAACAGAAATACTGGGAAGCAGAATAAAAGTCTTATGAGAAATAATGACCCCTACAAAGAAGATATTTCAGTTAAAACACCTCAGCTTCCCTGTCATTCCAAGACACCAAAGCATGCCCCTATTACAGGCCGATCAGTTAACTCAGGATCATTGTGTATAAGTCTTTGGATACAAGATATAACAATATATCCAATCTAAAATCTGAGCAGCTGATAGCTTTGTTCTCATTAATAATAAAACTTTATCTTGGTTCAGCCTTTAGCTTCAGAAAAAGCATATGGATACTGAGACACCTCAAGTCTGCCAGCCAGTTCTAAGTCTCCTGGATCAAGTTATGCTCAATTACATCTGTGCCACCCCACTGACCTGGCTTGCACTGGTGTGTAACACAGCAGAAAATGGTTTCTGTTCAGCAGGCACCAGTATCACAACATTTGCTTATTTGCTTTAAAGGCAGGAGCTGTTTCAGTGGACATGAAGAAATGGACCTGCTCAGTGGGAGGGCCATGCTGGCTAAGGAGGCAGAGTGAACCTAGGTGTTGGCTTGTGGAGATCTCCCAGATCTAATTGGGATTTGGTGTAGGCGGGGGAGAGGAAGACACCCTAGAGGGGGATGGTAGTGTCTACCTGCTAGTGGGTTATTATTGCTGTTTGATGCCACTACAACCAACCCTGCTGCTGTCACTGGGATGACAGAGACTGCCTGGTTGCTTCGCTCCTGGGACCAAGGCCAGTACAGATGTTGGAGACAGTGTATTTCTGTTCTGCGGTGCATGGTTCTATGATATTTATTAAATAACTATGGAACTGTATGAAAATTTGGTTCTTTCATATTACACTGTACTATATTACTAACAAAGTGATTTATCATTCTGATTCATCACACAGAAAATAGTTAGTCCAGATAGTTTATGAAGCCAGTGGGGTTGTGCGTAGCAGCCTGCACCCTCTGCTACAAGCACACATCAAACAACTACCTGCTCTGGGTGCCATTTCCAACCTTCAGCAGCAGTTCTACGTGCTCCCCAGCAAGAGCTCAGTGGGAGTTAAGCTGTCAGACTAGCATTCAACTAGTATGTAAAAAGGGAATAAGGTATCACTAACAGATGTAAAATCTTTAGAATCCTTCCTGAGCATCACACTGACAGAAGCCTCAATCTTCTTACATCTGTTGGGTCAGCCAATGCCAGGTGGTCTTTATTCTTCATTATGTGCCCATCTCCAAAGGGAGGCTACAGAATTTGGGTTTCTATGTCACTAGAGCAGACTTCCATGGACCATAGATATGCATCTCCTAATAGATTCACAATCAATCCATAAAAGAAGTGAGAACTACTATTTATAATGCTGGTAAAGATGGAGATTTTGAGAGGAGGTTGTAATTAAAAGGTTCTCAAGAGGCAAGTGGTGTTTAAAAGATATCTCCCCCATCCTCCAAAAAGCAAATTCCAGAAGTAGCGCGTAAAAAGCAAAACTGACTCAGTTGCGAAGGACTCATACTTGCGTCTGGGTTCCTCCATTCCCGCTCCCGTTGCCCCCGCCTCCTACTCCTTGTTTGTGCTGCTGGGATCCCGTCATCTCAGCCATTCTCCTTTCCATCTGCTCAAGTCGTTCCAAGATTGACATCCTGAACTGATTATCTAGGTCAAAACAGACAGAGTTATGACATTTCCATGGAAGACAAATGCAAGCTTTCGGTGACCTCCTGCACAAAATCACAAATGGGACCTGGCACCAGGAGGAGATGCACAGAAGGCGAGCTCTATTTTGTAATTCATACTGTCAGAAGCAGGATCCCGGAATAATTTCCTGTCTCAGACAGACTCTCTGACCAGGGAAGCTGGTGAACATCTCCAAAGCAAAAGGAAGTAAAGATTAAAGACAGTCAGAACTGGAGATTTCCTGAAAGAACTCTGGACAGTCCTCATGCTGCACTCGGAGCCCACCTCCTGTTCAGGTGGAGGCTGTGGAGTGGAGTTGCTCTCCTCTAGATCACAAGAGTAGAAGAGCACCTGCTTCTGTCCCATTATTGTATCTCCTTGATACTTTCTGCTTGTTATGTTCAAGTATCTAACAATTCAGAGTCTTGGGTTCCTCAACTGGTGGGGAAGAGAAGGTAGCTGATATTTTATGGCTAATCTACAATACAATTGTTATAAATGAAATATGTAAGAGAGAGATATGGCTTTGCCTTCCCTGCTCCTCTCCAAAATCTTATGGCTTCCTATCGAGCTGACCCCTTCCCCACAACAGCTGGCTTTGGGCAGCCCTACCATCACCCCCATTTTACAAAGGCATGCTTTACCTGATGAGAACCATGAGTGACTGATTGCTATAGGAAAAAGCTTCTCTTGGAACAAAGAGCTAGTAGAGGAGCACATTCCCTTCTTCCTAGGCCTAGACCCAGATCCCAGTTCTCAGAAATTAACATGGACAAAGCCCATAAAATGTGCTAGTTACCTGAAAACTTGTAAGGGTTCAGTAACAATTACTTTAAATGCTATTGTAAAGTAAGGCAGTAGACAAACTTCCTCCACTCCCCCAGGCTGGTGGCAACTGCCAACTACGTGGATAGCATTTGGGCACATCAAAGATTCTTTACAAAATGCTTGTTTTACTTGGGATTGATCTCTGTGGGAGCCGGCAGGTACCACTGGGTACTCTCCTCCTCCTGAACTGCAAACCAGTATGAGGAAACAGCTACTAGGGCTAAAATTATGGAACATATTATTTACCCTTTCACATAACAAATGAGTCTGGAGTCTGCCAATGAAATTAATAGGCAGCAGGCTTAAAACAAACACAAAGAAGTACTTCTTCATACAACTTACAGTAAATCTGTGGAACTCAGGGGATGTTGTGAAGGCCAAAAGTATAACTGGGTTCAAAAAAGAATTAGATAAGTTCATGGAGGATAGGTCTAACAATGGATATTAGCCGAGATAGTCAGGACACGACCTCATGCTCTGGGTGTCCCATAACCTTTGACCGCCAGAAGCTGGAACTGGATAATAGGGGATGGATCACTCAAAGTTGTCCTGTTCTGTTCATTCCCTCTGAAGGAGCACTGGCCACTGTCGAAAAACAGGCTACTGGGCTAGATAGACCATTGGTCTGGCCCAGTATGGCCGGTCTTATGAACTAAGAGATGGAAGCCAACACAAGCATGTTGCTTCACCAAGATTATTAAGATAAACCTGTCCTGTGCCCTGTATCTAGGTCAAATCAGTACAGTGAGAAGAGGTGAATTGCTCTGGTCAACTGAATGTCTACACAGACTGGTCTCCCTCTCAATACTCTTATTGGTTGTGCATCAGTATATCTGTGGTGCACAAAGTCAGAGGTCATTCAGAGTTTTCTGGACCTTCTTGCATTAGCTGCTAGGGTCTGTTCTGGCCTCAATGGAAGTTATGTAGTTGCATCAAAGACAGAAGTAATTAGTGACTATTTCTTCCTGACTCATATCAAATCTAATCTTCAGGGTAATTTCATGAAGCATAGGGGATTTCTAGACATTGTGATTGGAAGGGAAGCAGTAAATTGCCAGGGAAGGGATTTATGTTTTATGTTCCACACTCCCTGTGCCATGTTGCCAGCAGAAGCACATGAGGTGGATTCCCCTCCTTAAGAGAGGAAGTTGCGTTCTCTGTGAGGGCTCCAGGATTCTGGAACTTGCTTCCCCCTGGGTTTGAAAAAGCCCAAATATGGTGACCTTCTAGCACACTGAAAAAACTACCCTCTTGAGAGGGCTGATAATGTGCTTTCTGGAATGATGAAAGGATAAAAAAGAGCTTTTTTATAGGTGGCTGGTTGGGCAAGCGCTTATATGAATTAACTTTTAATAACGCTGGGATTCTGCTGTAACCTTAACTATGTGTTCAGGTGTCTAGAACCTTAGATAACTGTCTCCTCTTCTTCTTATTAAACGGAGACAGATTATGGATGTCAGCCAGGAGGCTGCAGGAACAGTCAGGCCAGCCTACACTTTGCTACTTTACTTCCAATGATGAGGCCGGGGTCTTCAGACTGTCACAGCACAAGTGCATTTCAATGGCAAGAATGGCCCACGGACCCGCATGTGATGGCACTAGAAACGTGTGGCACCGACATCAATTGCCATTGTGGGGAATTGACACTGGTAGGGTGAAGGAGGGATGAAGGGGACTTGTCCATTTTTAACTTGGCTTTAATGCAATAAACATTTTGTGTTTTTTTGAAAAGGAAATCACATGGCTGGATTTTGCACTTCACCTCATCACCCTCCCATGTGCTCCATCCTCTCTTCCCCTACCTGTCTCTTGCTCCTCCCCTTCCCCTCCTATTGTACAAGCAAATAACTGGCAGGGAAGCCATCTCTCTGGAGTAACCTGTGGTAAGGGGATTCCCGATTTCTTCCCCTCTTATGTAGCAGTGGCCCCAAAAGGAAGCAGCCAGGCTGGCTTCTCTTCTTCCCCAGGGGCTTTTACAGGCTTAGGCTTTTCTGGGCAAAAATAAGCCAGTGGAAACAAAGAGCAGGAGCCGACCCTATAACCCACAGACTAAGGACCCAGGAATAAAGCGTGCAAGGTGCTTACAGGAGATCAAGCCAGTCAGAACCGATCCTCCAGAAATGCAGTCTAAGGGCTAGTCTACACTGGCAATGCTAAAGTGCAATGTGGCTTGTGTAGTCGCAGCAGAGCATTCTCCCAGCACTCTAAAAATTCCACCTTCACGAGGGGCATAGCTACCAGCACTGGTGCACTGTCTATACTGGCGCTTTACGGCACTCAATCTTGCTGTGCTCAGGGGGGTGTTTTTTCACACACCCGAGCGAGAAAGTTGCAGCACTGTAAATTGCCAGTGTAGACAAGCCCTAACTCCCATGCTGCCCTGTCCTGGCAAATCATTACTCTGGTTGGGCTTTCGGTACCAGACGACGTGGCTTTCTGTTGCAGACCATAAAATAAAAGGTCTGATTCAAAGCTCTTTGAAGGCAGGGGGAGTCTTTCCATTGACTTCAATGGGTTTGGATCCGGCTCTAAAAGAGGAGCAGAGCTCTATGAATTGGTTACATGCATTTCCGCACAGAGATAATGCGGGCAATAGTGCAATCCAGAGGCTTCGAGGGGAGGGGGGACAAATAATGGACCCTATCCCACACCCAGGGATCCCATTCTGGTTCCCATAGTCCCCTCCTCCCTCAGTGACCCCTAGTCTCCCCTAGCCAAGGAGTCTCCCCCTCTCTTACCCACACAGTGCATGAGCTGGTGCTGCCATGAGTTGGATTCTCAGCGTACTCCCCAATGCTCCACGATCCAGGAACCTGTGTGCCAGGTTGCAACACCATTTGGCTCAGCACCCCTCCATTTAGACAGAAGGGTGGCTGGGCCAAATTTGAGTGGTGTTGTGACCCTGTGCACTAAGTCACAATGCCACTCACTGATATCTGGCCCAGCCACCCCTTCTTCTGTACAGAGGGATGGCCCGGTCAAATATCTGTGGTGGTGTGACCATGCAGCTGGAGTAATGCTCTGGCAGCAGCTGCACTGATTAATACAGGATCTTTGCTTAAAAGTGGTCAGGCCGTAGCCCCCCCTTAGCTTTGCAGTCTATGGTACTTTGGCACCACTGGATGCAGGACTGCCTTGCTCTAGAGCAATTTCACTGGTAGTCTCCGGTGCCGTAATACCGCAACCATGTTTTTCTTCTGTTTTTGCAGCATCTAGCACACTGAGGCCCTGATCCATGTCTGGGACTCATAGACGATTCTGCAATACAAACAATAAATAATAAAATCATCCCCACAGTGGAATTCCAGCATGCTGGCACTAGAGTAATACGTTTCCTTGGGACACGTAGGTCAGGAGTCAGCTGTCTCAGAATTGCACTGCCCTTTTCTAATATGCACAGATTTACAGGGAATATTCCTGTAATCAAAAGGTGGCAAATGCTGTGTTTCTCTAATCATTTGCCAGTGAAATGTCAGGTATGCTTTACCTGCTGAGTTTCCTGGCACAGGACAGGAATTCCATAAGATACAGAAATGCAAGATTCTTCATTAGGAAATCAAACCTGAGACACAAACTTATGTGCTATGCTGAGCCTGAGACCATTTGCAGACCATTAATTAGAGACAGAAAATTACTGGGGTCAGAGTGAAGCTCCCATGAGTTTATATCACGCTTTTGCCTGTCACTAGAAATTACCTGAAGTTTGACAACAGATAAAGAGCTCACCTGACCCCTTCTACCAGACTGGACTCTCTCCTGCAGGGATATCTGAATTCAGTTTTACATACTAATTAATAGTGTAAGATCAATTTAAAAAGTATTTCTGCTGTTAATGAGTGTGGGAGGCCAGTCACCTCTCCAACCCTATTTCAAAGGGTGTAGAGGTTTTTAAGATAGTGAAGAGCCCATTAATTGGTTTCCTTTGCCAAAACAAAATTGGAATCTCACTAATAATTTCCTTGTTCAGATCATTCCAAGGCCTCTGGGGCAGAGTCTGGCAGGCAGTTGTAAGAGGAGACCTACCAACTCAAAGTGGCACCAGGCCCTGCCACAACAACAGATAGAAAACTTGCAGACATAACTCCACTGCTACAATGATAAATGCCCCCCACAACACATCTTTCAAGATCCATGTGGTCTTACATGCTTATCACAACATGTGGTGTTGTACCTCATCCAGTGCACTAAATGCCCTGACAACAACTATGTGGATGAAAGCACCTTGTTCTCGAATGAACTCACACAGAAAAATGATAAAAGATAAAAACCACCATATCCCCTGTGGGCAAACATTTTTCATGAGTATCTGACCTCTCAGTCCTCATCTCAAAGGAAATCTGCACACCTTCAAAAGATGAGCTTTGGAGCTTAAATTCATAACTTTGCTAGGCACTAAGGGCAGTCTTCATTAGCAATGTTAAAGCACGGCCACAGCAGCGCTTTAATGTGTCTGTGTAGTCGTGGCACCAGCACTTTAAAAAACCCACCTCCATGAGGAGAATAGCTCCCAGCACTGGTGCACTGTCTACACTGCCACTTCACAGCGCTGACACTTCAGCGCTCAGGGGTGTGTTTTTTCACACCCCTGAGCAAGAATGTTGCAGCGCTGTAAAGTGGCAGTGTAGACAACGCCCAGAAATCATGGTCCTAAATAAGACACTGGATTTACAGCTTATTACAAGTTTCAGAGTAGCAGCCGTGTTAGTCTGTATTCGCAAAAAGAAAAGGAGTACTTGTGGCACCTTAGAGACTAACAAATTTATCTGAACATAAGCTTTCGTGAGCTACAGCTCACTTCATCGGAATGCATCCGATGAAGTGAGCTGTAGCTCACGAAAGCTTATGTTCAAATAAATTTGTTAGTCTCTAAGGTGCCACAAGTACTCCTTTTCTTTTAGCGTATTACAACAATCTGTAACCCACTACCTCCCCCCCCACCCTTTTTGTCCTATGACTGCAGACATTAACTGGCCACTTCACCTTGAATGGTCTCTTACAATGTGCTAATTACTTGTGCTAAACAATCTGTTCCACATTTGTTTAGTTGTGACATTCTGAGTTTCTTTCCCTGACCTGACAAAGAGCTGTGGGTAACTCAAAAGCCTATCTCTTTCACCAACAGAAGTAGGTCCAGTAAAAGATACTCCCTCACCCACCTTGCCTCTCCAACATGAGGAGACTGACTTCTCTAAAAAGCAGGTGACATTTCCACACCTGCTCCCAAACAGTGGTCAGCACACAGCCTCTACTTAGGTAGTGTTTTTCCAACAAGGCTTTGTTCTGGCAGTGCTGCAATGTGCTGCAGTGCAGACCATGTCATTTCCTCCTCCTCCTCCCCCATTTCCATGCAGAGCACGTACACTGCAGAGACTGAAACTACCCGACATCATTGAGCCAGCTCCTTCTCACCACATCTCTGTTTCAAACACAGCTATGTCTGTAACTTGCTAGGAGCCAGAGAGCCACATATTTGCTGCAGAGGTTAATGGCTTTCCACTGTCTGCATGTTTAATACCACTACCTCTGGCTGTACAGCCAGCACCTTCATTTTATTAACGGCTCAATGAACAGTCTTATGAACATCATTCTAGTAGCATTTCTCTGAGCCTCCAATTCCAAATGGGAGAAAGTAACAGCCATTCAACACAGGAAAACATTTAAAAAGCAAAGTGTTGAATGGCTTAGCGCAGACAGCTTTGACAAATCACACACTTGTTCCCTGCATGTAGCTGTACATAAGGATTATGTTTTAATCCTACAAACAACAACTGCATGAATCAACTGTTCCGGTGAAAGCTGGATCAGGTTATTCTGACCCTGAAGATCCCACATTGTATTGGAGTTTCAATAGAAATGTATTTTTACATGACTGATTTGTCAGAAATAGCAATTTGAGCCCTGGGTTTTTCTGTATGCAACTAATTATCCTAGGTTCTATGCTAGCCTTCAAAAATTTATCCTGTGTTTTTTCTTAAAAACTGATCCAAACC
Source organism: Dermochelys coriacea (assembly GCF_009764565.3). Lineage (NCBI taxonomy): Eukaryota > Metazoa > Chordata > Testudines > Dermochelyidae > Dermochelys > Dermochelys coriacea. The sequence goes on along the minus strand of NC_050085.1, from coordinate 23,246,101 downwards.
CATCTCTTTCCTGATCCATCAGATAAGGGTACTTGGATCTTCCATAATATCTTTCATCTGCAGACTGTCACTATCATTATCCCCATTATACAGATGGGGAAACAGACACAAAGGGAGGAAAAAGAAAAGGAGTACTTGTGGCACCTTAGAGACTAACATATTTATTTGAGTGGGAGGGTCCAGAGCTCGGGCTCCAGCCTGAGCCCGGAAGCATACACAGAAATGAAACAGCCCTGCAGTCTGAGTCCCGCAAGTCCAAGTTGGCTGGCCTGGGCCAGCCATGGGTTTTTCCTTGTGGCGTAGACATACCCACAGACAGCGAGCGGCAATCCCTGTAATAGTATCCAGGTTTCCCAAGCAGCCTCTACTCAAACATCTGGACAGTGCTCCACAGGGGCACCCAACATTTGCACTGCTCAAGGGCACAGTTTGACTTACAAGGAGTCTGAAGTATAGACTGTAGAACTGTAGCCTGATGAAGAAGTTACTTGCCCTGTGCAATAACGATGGTTCTTTGAGATGTCTCTCTCTATGGGTGCTCCACTGTAGGTGAGCTTGTGTCCCTGCACCGCTGATCGGAGAACTTCAGTAGCAGGCCCATTACTCAATAGGCTGCCCTGCCACGAAGCTCGTCAGCATGTGCAGACTAACCCCCCTCAGTTCCTTCTCTACAGTAGAGTCATTGACAAGAACTCTGGAGTAGAGGGGAAGAGGCTGGGTTGTAGAACACATCTTGAAGAACCATCATTACTGCTTATGTTCTTATGCACAAGGTGAACAACAACTTCTTCTTGGAGTAGTGTCCTATGGGTGTTCATTGTAGGGACTCCTGAGCAGTATCCCTACTAGATGGTTGCGGCTTCGGAGTCGGGTCACTTACAGATGACAATACTGTGGAGCCGTAGATGGCATTGGAAGGGGAGTCCCCAGTGATCACAGTGTTCTGCAAAGGTGTGGACTGACACCCATGTCACCGCGTACAGATTTCTGAGATAGGGACATTCTTGAAGAAGGCAACGGATGAAGAGATCGACCTTGTGGAGAGTGTGCAAATACTGTCTGGACGGGTCATATTGCAACCCTAACAACATTGTCTAATGCAGTTCGAGACCCACTTAGAAAGCCTCTGGGCTGATATTGCTGAGCCCTTGGATCTTTCCGTAATAGAGAGGAAAAGCATAGGAGACTTCCAGAAAGCCTTTGTCCTATTCAGATAAAAAGCTAGGGTTCTCCTGACCTCTACTGTGTGTAATAAAGCCTCCCCGTTTAACACAGTGACGCTTGGGGTAGAAAACTGGAAGGTTAATCAGTTGGTTCATGTGGAACAGGGAGGTTACCTTAGGGATGAATTTTGGATGTGGCCTGAGCGTAACCTTGTCCTGAGAGAATACTGTGCAGGGGGATGTGCCATCAGAGCCGCCATTTCTCTTGTTCTCCTGGCCGAGGTGATTGCTATTCCCTTTAGTGTCTCACCAAGGCTCTGGCTAGTTGTGTTCATAGATGGCTACAAAATAATGGTTAGTTTGTTGGCAATTCAGAAACATTAAATTTCCTGAGTACGACAGGAAGTGGAATTAAATCTTCCAATAGCTCTAGGTCACTGGCAATACTGATACGAAAAGATGTCTATTAGGTATCATTAATAGTTAACAGAGAACCCGGGATGCCATCCTCCACACAGCCATTTTTCCAGATGAATAAATTATTTTGTCATGTAAATAGCCATAATAAAGCTTCTACATAGTGGAAGCTTCAAAATGCCTTACATGTAATGTTGTTGTAATCAGGCAGCAGGCTTATGTGGCTACAGACAGATTGAAATGGCTTGTTAAGAATCAAGGTTCCAGTAGCCATACCCCCTGCCCAGGAGCCGGACCTGATGGCCGCTTCCAGGGCGCAGCATGTAGCCAGGACAGGTAGGGACTAGCCTGCCTGAGCTCCACAGCACCGCCAACTGGACTTTTAATAGCCTGGTTGGTGACGCTGACCGGAGCCGGCAGGGTCCCTTTTCGACTGGGTGTTCTAGTTGAAAACCGGACACCTGGCCTCCCTACCTGCCCTGGCCCCACGCTGCTCCTGAAAGTGGCTAGCATGTCCAGCCCCTAGATGGAGGGGAGGCCAAAGGGCTCTGTAACAGGCATGCTGCCCACACCCACAGGCGCTGCCCTCACAGCTCCCATTGGCCGCGGTTCCCTGATGCCCCTCCACCCAGAAGACTTGCCGCAGTCCAGATTAAATTAAGTAGATGGCCGGATCTAGCCTGTGGACCAGATGTTCCCCGCCCCTGTGTCCGTAGAGGAAGGATTGATATTCAAACTTTTTATGTTATTTTAAAAGATCTTAGTAATTTATGCTTCACATATCTCCGCTAAAATGGTGAAAGTACATTTACTGTCAAACTGCCTATTCCAATGCCTGGAAAGAGTTGGTCACATGGTGTTGGCATCCTTCCTATTTGCAGGTACCCTTGCATTATAGGTAGCTAAAATCCTTTAAATACTATTCTAATGCTACTCTTCCATTTAAAAACAATTGCTGTAGTTGCTACAGGGATTCTGTGCAATTGTGAACTGGATGAGGGTTGGCTGACAGACACTCTTAAGATATGATCCACGTTATGAAGAAGGTTGAGAATGGGAAATGACGCCCAAGGAAGGAATATTACAGAAAGGGATCTGAAGATCATAGTGGATCACCAGATAAATATGAGTGAACTGTTTAACGCTGCTGCAAAAAAAGCAAACATTATTCTGGGATGTATTATCAGGACTGTTGTAAATAAGACACGAGAAGTAATTCTTCCGTTCTACTCCACACTGATTATGCCTCAGCTGGAGTATTGTGTCCAGTTCTGGGCGCCACATTTCAGGAAGGATGTGGACAAACTGAAGAAAGTCCAGAGAAGAGCAACAAAAATTATTAAAGGTCTAGAAAACATGACCTATAAGGGAAGACTGAAAAAATTGGGTTTGTTTAATTGGAAAAGAGAAGACTCAGAGAAGATATGATAGCAGTTTTCTAGTACATAAAAGGTTGTTACAAGGAGAAGGGAGAAAAATCATTCTTGTTAACCTCTGAGGATAGGACAAGAAGCAATGGGCTGAAATTGCAGCAAGGGCGATTTAAGTTGGACATTAGGAAAAACTTCCTACTGTCAGGTGGTTAAGCCCTGGAATAAATTGCCCAGGGAGGTTGTGGAATCTGCATCCTTGAAGATTTTTAAGAGCTGGTTAGACAAACACCTGTCAGGGATGGTCTAGATAATACTTAGTCCTGCCATGAGTGCAGGGGACTGGACTAGATGGCCTCTTGAGGCCCTTTCCAGTCCTGCAATTCTATGAATCCACGTCTCACCTGCACTGGAAGAAAGAGCTGCTGGGATTGAATAGTGCAGTGTTATAAATATGCTATTTCTGTCCTTAAGGATATCTCTAACTTAATAAAAAAAACGAGGAAACCTTCTGCAGTGCCTCTCAAACCAGATGCTATGAGAGAGCACTTTGTACAAATTAAGGTACAGGCACCACTACTCCTGATGGGAGCTTGGTTTATAAGAATCAACAGTTTTCCACAGGCGGTTCCATCTCAGGTTTGAGGCTCAACTATTACCCAACCATCAAAAAAATGTGAAGCGAACACTGCTGCCTACTAGCAACTCAAATGCTCATGTTCAAATTCAAAAACTCTTAACTGACAGTGTGCCCTGCAGCCAAAGGAACCCACCAGTATTAACTGGGGTTTGATCACAGCACCATTCTTTATGGACATTAGGATTTTCTCCCTCTGTTTTCCAGAAACTAATAAAGCAAGCAGATCAAGACATGCAGCATTAGATCATCTAACACATGCTTGGGGCCAATGCAGGACAGTTTACTATAATACTACTCCGTCTTTGCTTCGATATTATAGATAGGGCCCTACCCAATTCAAGGCTATGAAAAATGCATCATGGACCATGAAATCTGGTCTTCACTATGAAATCTGCCGGGGACGGGCAGGACCAGGGGCACGTCAGCTGGGGCTCCTACCATGTGCTGGGCTCCATCTGCTAGTCCGGACTTCCTCTTCTCCTGCAGGGGCCGCTCTCTGGACAGGTCAGACCCACATCTGGGTACCTCCCTTGACTGTAAGAAGCTCTGTGGCTACAGCCTAAACAGGCCCCCAACTTCCACAAAGGTTTGGCACCCTTTCCCTCAGCTCTGCCCTCTCCAGCTCCGGATCCAGCGCTCAGGCATATAAAGGGCCTTGGACTAGCTGGGGAAGTGGGGTGGGGCGGGGGTAAAAAGGGAACCACAGCATCCCCTGGCCACGAGGCCCTGGGCAGTCACATGCCCGTAAGGCTAGTCCTGCCCCTGCCCAAAAAGTGATGACCCCCTATACCTTGGCCCGCTGCTCTCTGGCTATCCAGCTCCGAAGGCAGCACTTCCATCAGCAGCAGTGCAGAAGTAAGGGTGCAATAATGCGACCACCACACAACACTCTTTTGATCGGTACCCCCATGGTTATAACCATGAAATTTCAGATGTAAATATGTGAAACTGAGGATTTTTAAAAAGAAAAGGAGTACTTGTGGCACCTTAGAGACTAACAAATTTATTAGAGCATAAGCTTTCGTGAGCTACAGCTCACTTCATTCGATGCATTCAGTGGAAAATACAGTGGGGAGATTTATGTACACAGAGAACATGAAACAATGGGTGTTACCATACACACTGTAAGGAGAGTGATCACTTAAGATGAGCTATTACCAGCAGGAAGGGGGCGGGAGGAGGAAAACCTTTTATGGTGATAATCAAAGTGGGCCATTTCTAGCAGTTGACAAGAATGTCTGAGGAAAGTGGCTATTCTTCAACAAAAAAAACTTCAAAAAACAGACTCCAAGGAGAGACTGCTGAATTGGAATTAATTTGCAAACTGGATACAATTAACTTAGGCTTGAATAGAGACTGGGGTTGGATGGGTCATTACACAAAGTAAAACTATTTCCCCATATTTCCTTCCCCCATCCCCCCACTGTTCCTCAGAGGTTCTTGTCAACTGCTGGAAATGGCCCACCTTGATTATCACTAAAAAAGTTTTTCTTCCTCCTCCCCCCCCCTCCCCTTAGGGTATGTCTTAGCCTTAGGTATGTCACACTGCAAGTGAAGGTATGATTGTAGAATGGGTAGGCACATCCCCTCCAGCCTTAATCTTGCTAGCATGGGTAACAATAGTAGTGAACATGTGGCAGTGTGGGCTAGCGGCCCCAGTACAGCCCTGCGGAGGAGCCATGATACATACTCAGGTTGCTAGTCTGTTGCGGCATAGGCTAGCAACCCAAGTATGTACACAGAGTCCTTGGTGGAGCTGTACTGGGGTGGCTAGCCCACCGTGAAGTCTTGCTGCCACATTTTCACTACTTTGATACCCTCAGTAGCTAGATTAAAGCTAGCTTACTCCTGCTATAATCACACCTTCCTTTGCTGGGCAGACATACCTTTAGGAAGGGGAGCAGACAGAACAGACTCAGGAAGGGACTCTCTACACTTGTCAGACTCCTGAGAGGAGGGAGAAGCCTCGTTTCCTGGGCTTTATAGACCTTCCCAGCTAAGGGCTGAACATGATTCTGTGGGCCGAGAGACTGTTTGGGTTGATCTGTTTTGAATCTTAGGTTCTAAGTTAACAAAGTATGCTTATAAAATTTGCAGACGAGACAAAACTGGGAGGGGTTGTAAGTACTATGGAGGACAGGTTTAAAATTCATGACAAATTGGAGAATTGGTCTGAATTCAGCAAGATGAAAATTCAATAAAGACAAATGAAAGCACTTCACCTAGAAAGGAAAAATCAAATGCACAAGTACAAAATGGAGAATAACTGTCTAGGTGGTAGTACTGCTGAAGAGAGCCTGGGGGTTATAGTGGACCACAAACCGAATATAGCTAATATGATTCTGGGGTGTATTAATAGGAGTGTTGTATGCAAGACACAGAATGTAATTGTCCCTCTCTACTCAGCACTGTTGAGGCCCCAGTTGGAGTCCTGTGTCCAATTCTGGGCATAACAATTTAGGAAGCATATGGACAAACTGAAAAGAGTCCACCGGTGAGTAACAAAAAGATAAAAGGTTTAGAAAATCTCACCTACGAGGAAAAGTTGAAAAAACTGTACATGTTTAGTCTTGAGAAAAGAAGACTGAGGGACAACCTGATAACAGTCTTCCAATATCTTATGGGCTGTTATAAAGAACACAAAAAGAAAAGGAGTACTTGTGGCACCTTAGAGACTAACAAATTTATTAGAGCATAAGCTTTCGTGAGCTACAGCTCACTTCATCGGATGCATTCCTCACGAAAGCTTATGCTCTAATAAATTTGTTAGTCTCTAAGGTGCCACAAGTACTCCTTTTCTTTTTGCGAATACAGACTAACACGGCTGCTACTCTGAAACCTGTCATAAAGAACACAGCGAACAATTGTTCTCCATGACTACTGAAGGTAAGACAACTAGGAATGGGCTTAGTCTACACTGCAGCAAGGGACATTTAGGTTAGCTATTAGGAAAATCTTTCTAACTATAAAAGTAATTCTGGAAAAGGCTTCCAAGGAAGGTTGTGGAATCCTCATCATCGGAGGTTTTTAAGAACAGGTTGGACAAAAAACCTCTCAGGGATGGTCTAGTCTACTTAGTCCTGCCACAGCGCAGGGGGCTAAACTTAATGACCCTCAAGGTCCCTTCCAGCCCTACATTTCTATGTTCTATGAAAAGCCCTGGGCAAAGGAACTGGAACTCAGCCGTTGTCTGGAGTGTGATGGTCAGCCCATCAGCTTACACTGCATAATGAAGAAAAGTTTAGTTGTGCTGTTCATAGCTGCTGTAAACAGGTACCTGCTACAGCTTCAATCTATTTGCACCTTAAAGCACTAAGGCTCACATTTTAGAATTTGCTTCACTCAAAGATGCAAGGCCTAGCTGGTTTAGGAACCTAAATCTCATTATCAAAAGGGATTTAGGCACTTAGGAGCCTAAATACCATCAACTGTAGATGTCTGAAAATGAGATTTAGGCTCCTAAATCTGCTAGGAATTGCAACACTGAGTGCAATAATGCCTAAATACTGTTACAAATCTGAACCTAAGACTAGAAGAAGCAGACTGACTACGTAAAAAGAACAGGAGTACTTGTGGCATCTTAGAGACCAAATTTATTAGAGCATAAACTTTCGTGGGCTACAGCCCACTTCACTGGATGCATAAAATGGAACATATAGTAATAAGATTGTGTGTGTGTGTGTGTATATATACACACACACACACACACACACACACACACACACACACACACACAGAAAGTGGAAGTTGCCATACAAACTGTAAGAGGCTTATTAATTAAGATGAGCTATTATCAGCAGGAGAAAAAAACATTTGCAGTGAAAATAAAAAACTGTGGCTGCTTAGCTATTTCAAGAGGATGATAAAGTACTTAAAACCAGTACAAATTCAGAGGCTGTAGGTCTGTGTTTTACTAGGAGACTTCTCCATATTCATCCTGTAGCTTTGAAAAACATTTCTAATTTAGAGTACCAAACAGCATGAGGGATATTACTCAGCCCTATGCTTTTAGTGCTTTGGATGTTTCTAGAGCAGGATATCCAAGCACTAACTTTTTATACTTTGAAATATTTTGGAAGGGATTGAATAATCTATTATATACTCTGTTTAACACCAAAAGCTGATGTTTGCATTGGGTAACAGAACTTGAGAGGAAGTTTGCCCTGAATTTATTATAGGCTGAATGAATCTAAACACCTTGGGTGAAACCCCCACTGAAGTCAATGGAACCAGGATTTCATCTCGTTTACAGCTTTCAATTTAAGTTTTCCAGAGCACTCAGCTGAGTTATTCACATTTGCAGTGAGCTTTCTTTTGTGTATTAAGCTCTTGCATGATTGTCATGGCAGCCCTACACAGCTACCGGTACTCAGTCTTCTCCTCCGGGGCTCTTTATTTCACATCAGGGGCCCATGGGTGCCACAATTATATAAGTTTCAGAGTAGCAGCCGTGTTAGTCTGTATTCGCAAAAAAAAAAGAGGAGTACTTGTGGCACCTTAGAGACTAACAAATTTATTAGAGCATAAGCTTTCGTGAGCTACAGCTCACTTCATCGGATGCATTTGGTGGAAAAAACAGAGGAGAGATTTATATACACACACACACACACAGAGAACATGAAACAATGGGTTTATCATACACACTGTAAGGAGAGTGATCACTTAAGATAAGCCATCACCAACAGCAGGGGGGGGAAGGAGGAAAACCTTTCATGGTGACAAGCAGGTAGGCTAATTCCAGCAGTTAACAAGAATATCAGAGGAACAGTGGGGGGTGGGGTGGGAGGGAGAAATACCATGGGGAAATAGTTTTACTTTGTGTAATGACTCATCCATTCCCAGTCTCTATTCAAGCCTAAGTTAATTGTATCCAGTTTGCAAATTAATTCCAATTCAGCAGTCTCTCGTTGGAGTCTGTTTTTGAAGCTTTTTTGTTGAAGTATAGCCACTCTTAGGTCTGTGATCGAGTGACCAGAGAGATTGAAGTGTTCTCCAACTGGTTTTTGAATGTTATAATTCTTGACGTCTGATTTGTGTCCATTCATTCTTTTACGTAGAGACTGTCCAGTTTGGCCAATGTACATGGCAGAGGGGCATTGCTGGCACATGATGGCATAGATCACATTGGTAGATGCGCAGGTGAACGAGCCTCTGATAGTGTGGCTGATGTGATTAGGCCCTATGATGGTATCCCCTGAATAGATATGTGGGCAGAGTTGGCAACGGGCTTTGTTGCAAGGATAGGTTCCTGGGTTAGTGGTTCTGTTGTGTGGTGTGTGGTTGCTGGTGAGTATTTGCTTCAGATTGGGGGGCTGTCTGTAAGCAAGGACTGGTCTGTCTCCCAAGATCTGAGAGAGCGATGGCTCGTCCTTCAGGATAGGTTGTAGATCCTTGATGATGCGTTGGAGGGGTTTTAGTTGGGGGCTGAAGGTGATGGCTAGTGGCGTTCTGTTGTTTTCTTTGTTGGGCCTGTCCTGTAGTAGGTGACTTCTGGGTACTCTTCTGGCTCTGTCAATCTGTTTCTTCACTTCAGCAGGTGGGTACTGTAGTTGTAGGAATGCATGATAGAGATCTTGTAGGTGTTTGTCTCTGTCTGAGGGGTTGGAGCAAATGCGGTTATATCGTAGCGCTTGGCTGTAGACAATGGATCGAGTGGTATGATCTGGATGAAAGCTAGAGGCATGTAGGTAGGAATAGCGGTCAGTAGGTTTCCGATATAGGGTGGTGTTTATGTGACCATCGCTTATTAGCACCGTAGTGTCCAGGAAGTGGATCTCTTGTGTGGACTGGTCCAGGCTGAGGTTGATGGTGGGATGGAAATTGTTGAAATCCTGGTGGAATTCCTCAAGGGCTTCTTTTCCATGGGTCCAGATGATGAAGATGTCATCAATGTAGCGCAAGTAGAGTAGGGGCATTAGGGAACGAGAGCTGAAATTTGAAATTTGGCCAAATGCATCCGATGAAGTGAGCTGTAGCTCACGAAAGCTTATGCTCTAATAAATTTGTTAGTCTCTAAGGTGCCACAAGTACTCCTTTTCTTTTTGCGAATACAGACTAACACGGCTGCTACTCTGACACTTGACAAAGTTCACCAACTAACTTCTACAATATGTTGTGTGAAATCATTAAAATACTTTGACCAATTTTTCTATTAATTTCTTGAAATTTAAGCTTTATTCTGAAATGGAAGTGGTTTGTAAGGAGCAATTTTATTACAGAGGGAAATCCCAAATTTCTAGCTCTATTCATTGCATGTCTTAGAGTCCTAAAAGCAATTTAAATAAATTGTTTACCTCTATATTTATTGGAGAAAGGGAATCTTTAAAAATGTGAGACCAGCAATGACTCAATAAAGCAGCCAGAGGCAGGCCTGCAAAAAATATTTAAAATATACTCAAGGTTTCCTTGTGATCCTATTTCATGCAAAAGAAGAACACAGATGCTCACGGTTACCCAGTGTCATTTGACACTGAAGCTCTCTTGTACAACGTTTGTTTTCTTACACAAATGCAATGACAACATGATAAATACCTGTCTCCTTCTGGAAATGGTTTTTACATTATTTTGAATAAACAAAGAAGGTTGCAACCATAGAGTCTCTCTCTCGCTCTCCCTGTACAAATCTTGTTCTAATTTTAGTAAACTAATACATTCAGCTACTTCAGAACATCCTCCCAATACACACACACACCCCTAACATGAAAAACACAAATGCTGCTAGCTAAACACCTCAGCATTCAGCAGACTCTCAAGCAGCATTAAACAAAAACAATCTTTGAACAGACAAAATGCCTGAATACACCATCATACATTAAGGATTCATTCATCCATTCAAAAAAGCCATTAAACTGCTACACTTTTAAATGTACTGAAAACACTACTTTCATTATTTCAAACTTTGCCATCACTATAGAAACAAAAATTATACAAACTGCTAAACATATAGGGGGCATGTCTTAACTCCTTAGTGACTACTGGATGTCTCCCATATCGGTGTTTGAGGCAGCTTTTTCTAGTTTATATTATTTAAATAAGATCCCATATCAAATAATATTGCAAGTTACAAGTATTTATTTAAATAATGTGTGTTCCCTAATAAAGTGATCTGTAGCAGCATTACTAGTTCAGGATGAAAGCTTCCGTTCCATTCCCCCCCCCCCCCCCCCACACACACACATGCATCCGATGAAGTGAGCTGTAGCTCACGAAAGCTTCTGCTCAAATAAATTTGTTAGTCTCTAAGGTGCCACAAGTACTCCTTATCAGTTCCATTTGTAATTGACAAGAGCCCAAGGGCATTCCCACAACCAATGTGTTGGGGACCTATTTGCAACTTTAAAAGGAATAAAAAATGCAAGAGAATAAACACTGAACAACAGAACTTAAAAGCTACATGGTAGCATCAAAGTGCCACAAGTACTCCTTTTCTTTTTGCGGATACAGACTAACACAGCTGCTACTATGAAACATTACTTAAAGTTGTATACCTTTGTCTATGGTCCTACAACAAATTTAGTTTTTATTTAAGCTCTCACTGGTAATTTAACTTTTATACTGAAAATTTCATTGTTATTATACATAGATAGCTATAGATATTAAAGTTCCTTTTCTTGTCAGCTATATCCCAACCTTATGAGACTTTTTAAACACCTTTAGGTTATATTCTTAACTAGCCAAAAGGAAATTACAACAAGGGAACTAACCCAGCATCATCATCCTCAGGAGATTTTCATAAGCATGCAGATGTAGCAGACTGAAAGCACAGCATCTATCCCTTCTGCCTGCGCACACCACCACTATTAAATTATACTCTGTCATTCCTCTGTTAAAACGCATGGGTCACAGTGCAACGAAGTCAGGTTAAATGCAAACACCACCACCTACAGCTGTAAATCCAGCTGTCCTACAAGGAAAACATGAAAAAATAAGACACCATTTCCTCCTTTTATAAAGAGCTCTGAAAAACAAATCACTAAGGGAGCTGCAGCTTCTCAGTGTCTTGTAACAAGAGCGCGACAATAACCTTTGAAATTGCAGCTGGCCGAACCCCGCCCCCCATTTCCTTCTCGGCTGGCTTCACGCCCCGACCCTCAGCCAATCGCTCATGTGAGCGGCTCAAGCCAATCAGGAGCTGCAGCAATGACATCACCCTCTAGCCGGCATTGGTGAACCGCCCGGTGTTTACAGTCAGGCTGAACCAATGAGCGCCCCAAGAGCCTAGGCCCGCCTCTCGGCGCGGCGCGGCGCGGCGGGGCGGGGCCGCCCCGGCTGCCCGCTGTGGGGCTCTGCAAGCACAGCTCGCTTCGTCCCTCCCCAGGCGAGCAGCTGCTCCGTCCGCACCGGCCCCCCTGGAGCGGAGAGGCAGAAAAGCTCAATAAAGCTCCACAAAATGGAGAGGAGTTTGGATGAGGCTCGTGGGTACGAAACTGCCGCGCCATGAAGTGACTCCGCGCACGGGGCCCGGGCTCTCGCTCCGCCTTATTTCCCCACGTTCGCTGCCGGGGCCCGACGCCGCAGTTACCGAGCGGCAGCCGCTCAAGTCAAGGGATCCCCTGCGCTAGGGGCAGGGCAAGTCCCGAACGCTGCTCCCGGTCCAATGCAACGCGCCCCCCGGCCGAGCCAGCGGGACTCGCCCCGCGCACGGCCCCAGACGCCGAGTCCCAAGGCGGCGGCCGCGAAGCTGCTCCAGATAAAGCAGCCCCCGCCGAGAGCCGGCTCGGCGCCTCCCCAACGACCCAGAGCGTCCGTCTGACGCCAAAACCCCGCCCGGCCCCTGGACAGACCCTCCAGAGGCGCTGCCGAGCGGGGGTTGGGGAGCCGCAGTTCTCAGACCGGCCCCGGCCCCGGCCATCGCCCCCGGCCATCGCCCCCGGCCCCGGCCCCGGCCGCCTTACTCACGCTCCCCGCGCGCAGGGCTCCATGACCCCGGGCTCGACGGACCCGGCTCGGACGCCCCGGCAGCGGCAGGCGGGGCAGGGGGCTCGTGGCCGCCGCCTCCCCTCCGCGCGCCCCGCTCCGGCTTCCCCAGGACCGGCCGCCGCGCGCGGAGCCTCTGAGGCGGGAGCCGGCGAGACAAAGGGCGCGCGGATCCCTCCCCTTCCCGCGCCCCGCCGGGCCGGGCCGGGCCGGGCCGGGCTGCAGGAGCCGCGCCGAGCGCACCTACCTCCGGGAGCAGCCGAGGCAGGGCTGGGAGGGGCGCGCTGCTCCCCCAGCCGCACCAGCCCTGCCGCAGAGCCCCGCGCCGCCCCCGCACCGCACCGCACCGCCCCGCACCGCCGCGCCGGGCACCGGCCGCCCCATGCCCGGCCGCCGGGAGCACGTGTCCAGGTAAACAGCGCTCGGGTTGGGCCGCCCCCACCCCCGGGCCGGCCGCCCCCACTGCGCGGAGCCCGCAATGCAGCCGCCCGGGGCCCGCCCGCATTATGACAAACCCTGGCAGCCGCGCCGGGGGACGCTCCGCGGAGCAGGGCCCCGGGACCCCCCGGCCCCTGCAGCTACGGAGCTGCGTCCCCATCGCTACCTCCAGAAGCCCCCGCACGCTCTGCCCGCCACCTTCCAGTCTGTACCCCGGGCCCGGCCCGCCCCGCCCGGGCCCCCTGCCTTCAGCTCCCAAAGCCCCGCACCGCCACAGATCAGCCCAGCAGGCGCCCCGGGAATCCCCTGCGCTGGCCCGGCAGTCTTAGGCACATGTTGCTATGTCTACACTGCCGGGAAAGTGAGTTTGCAACCCGCTGGTTAAGCCGCCTTAGGTAGCTCTGTAGGGGCTGGAGCTAGGGGTGCTTCTGCACCCCTGGGGCTTGAAATGGTTTTCTTTATAAATGTTTTACAGTTTGGTTCAAGGGCTCTCAGCACACACCCCCCCCCATAAAAATTGTTCCAGCACCTCTGCGCAACTCCTTAAAATCGCAGCGCAAAGGTAACCCAGTTTTCACTCTGACAAGCAACTTAAATTCAGCTGCAGGCTCTCCTAGAGTATAAGGCAGGGATGGCTAAACATAGTGTCCCTCGGAGCTGCCTGTGACAATCTTTAGACATTCAAGAGCCGGTGCACACCTGCTAGGGCTCAGGGCTTCATCCCATAGACAGCACCTATCAGGACTTCAGCCCCACTCCTGCTGAAGCCCCAAGTCTTGGCAAGTGTGCCCCACAGGGCTGAAGTCCCCAGACCCCCTTCTCTACTGGGCAGAAGTCCCTACCCCACCAGCCCACTGCAAGGCAGAGGTCCTAAGCTTCCTCCCTCCAGTCTGGTGGGTGGAGAATGGGGAGGTTGGGGGGGGGCTCCGCGAGCCACACATGAATGGTAGAAGAGACGCATGGGGCTGGCGAGCCACAGTTTGGCCACCCTTGGTATAGGCTTTAATGGGGGCTGCGCAGCTGAGTTAAAAGCAGAGTTGCCTGTCTTCATTGCTATTTTAACCTGAGTTAAGAACACACCTTTTTTTGGAGTGTAGACATTCAAGCAGAGGGGAAAGCCCAGTGGAGTGAAGGGACAGGGGCTGTGTATGGTGTAGACTAAGGCTCCATGTACTGCTCCAGCTGCTGTACCCATGGGAATCTCTGACTTGCATGCCCATAGTCAGGGAGCAAGCTGGCATAGCCAGGAACCGTTTAAAGTCCCATCTATACTACGCCTTGTGATTGTGCAATAGCCAGGTCCCCCCTCACTCATTGTATTGCAGGGGCGGGGGAACTTAAACTCCATGAACTCCCTTCAATTCTCCCATGACCTGTTTTCGCATCAGGTACTGCTCAAACTCCTAGCTAAGTCCACACACAGCTTTTACAGTGGGATAGGAGCTATAACAGACACCATCACCACCAGTGTGAGGAAGGGAAGATCCAAGCCTGGCTCTGTCATCAGACTGACGCAAATACAGCATCTCCATCTCTCACTCCTATCATTCCCTGATTGTAGGTAGCGCAACAAAAAATGATCTTGGGAAAATAAGCGCTAGAGCAGCATTGCTGGGCTGAAGGAGAGCTGAGGTGGGGCTCAGAGAAAACAATGGGAGACAAAACATTCTCAGGGGCTGGTCCATGACTGTGGAATGAACGACCCAAGGAAGTAAGGGCCATCACCAACCTCACCACCTTCCACTCCAAATGGAAGGTGCAATTCTTTGTCCTTTAACTGCTCTAACAAATAAATAGCAACATATATATTTTTAATAATCCAACCCCTAAAATCCTACCAACACAGGACACTCCACTGCACATGCTTCTCCCCTGGGGAGAGGATGAGAGAAAAACAACAACCCTTAGATGTGTAGTCAATTGCTTCATGCACTATCAGCAAGTCCTCAGATACTACAGTGATAAGCATGGTATAAGATGCTATATAGAACAGAATGAAATGAAGAAAGGGGAAATTCAGGCTGAAGATCAGGAAAAACATTCTAAGAGTGAGTGCTACTAAGCTGCAGAATATCTAAAGTGAAGTGCTGGAAGGCAGCACTGCCAGTGGAGGACATAAGGACCTAGGCCCCACACCTGCAGACACCCACGTGTTTAACTTTACTGAGAAGAATGGTAATAAAGTTTCACAGATTCATAGAGTTTAAGGCCAGAAGAGACTATTATATTATCCAGTATTAACCAGTTAAGTTAACATTTGCATAATTGTTTGCAGGATTGGGTTGTATTAGCCATTTTCATCTGTAATTTAAGAGGCACAAGAGTCATAGAGTTTAATGCCAGAAGGGACCTCTAGATCATCTAGTTCAGTAGCCCCAACCTTTGTGGGAATAGCACATTCCTATTCCCAGAAGACTGTGGTGGGCGCCAGATACCCCGCTGCCGAGAAGCGGCAGCAGAAAGAAGCATTGCAAAAGTGGATGGGAACCTGGGAGGCAGTGACCATGAGATGGTCAAGTTCAGGATCCTGACCCAGGGAAGAAAGGAGAGCAGCAGAATATGGACCCTGGACTTCAGAAAAGCAGACTTTGACAACCTCAGGGAACTGATGAGCAGGATCCCCTGGGAGAATAACATGAGGGGAAAAGGGGTCCAGGAGAGCTGACTGTATTTTAAAGAATCCTTATTGAGGTTACGGGGACAAACCATCCCGATGTGTAGAAAGAATAGTAAATATGGCAAACGACCAGCTTGGCTTAACAGTGAAATCCTTGCTGATCTTAAACACAAAAAAGCAGCTTACAAGTGGAAGATTGGACAAATGACCAGGGAAGAGTATAAAAATATTGCTCGGGCATGCAGGAGTGAAATCAGGAAGGCCAAATCACACTTGTTAGAGTCAGGATGTAATCTCTGGTAAACTTATTAACATGCATGTAGATTCTTGTGGTGTTTATTATGTTTTCTTTGTAATGCTCTTATCTTAAGAATAAATATGCTTGCTTAGACAGAGCTGGTAATTTAACTATGGGCAATTACAGTAGAACACCAGAGTTATGAACTGACCTGCTAACCACACACCTCATTTGGAACTGGAAATACACAATCAGGCAGCAACAGAGAAAAAAAATACAATACAGTACTGTGTTAAACATAAACTACTAAAAAAAATAAAGGGAAAGCAGCATTTTTCTTCTTCGAAGTAAAGTTTCAAAGCTGTATTTAAGTCAATGTTCAGTTGTAAACTTTTGAAAGAAAAACCATCATGTTTTGTTCTGAGTTACGAACATTTCAGAGTTACAAACAAAATCCATTCTGAAGTGTTCGTAACTCTGAGATTCTACCTTACAGTGTTTACAGTCTCTGAGGAGAAGGCAAAGCAGGTCTGCTGAGGCAGTTTGACTTGCTGGGGAATTCACAGTGTAGGCAGGGAGCTGTGCAACCTGGGAATGCTCCAGTCAGGAGGGAGAAAGACGTGTCTTTGCCCAAGAGAGGTGATAGCTAGGGAACTGGAAGCCTAAAAATGGGTGCCCTTGCTGGACCATAGAAGGGGAATACAGGTGCAGTTACCCCAAACTGTGACACCTTCTTCCTAGAATACCTCTTACATATCTTGGAACTCTTCATTCTTGCTGTCTTAGTGTATTTGTCTCGAGATGTGTGGTTCTTTGTAGCTGTACTATATTTCACTTCTAAAACCCACAAATTAAAATTTTTTCTAAATTCATTTCCCATACATTTTGAAAATGTCTCATCCATCTCAGATAGAAAGATGGAACATACTGCAGATACTGCTAGATAAATCAGAGTGTTAGAGTATGTCTACACTACAAGTGCTATAACTGCAGCTGTGCCGCTGCATGATAAACACTTACTATGGCGATGGAAGGATTTTTCTATCACTGTAATGAATCCATCCCCTTAAGAGGCAATAGGACGACGAAATAATTCTTCCGTCAACCTAGTGGTGTCTGCACAGGACTTACATCAGCTTAACTAAGTCTCTACTACCCAGAAAGATGAATAAAAACAATGATTTCAAGTGATTTCATTTGATCTGGTATTCAGCCTTCTGAGCAGTGATGCTCTTTGTTGAGTTCTATGGCTGGGAAGCCTATATATGTGTAAGGTAGTACTGGGATTAATAACAACAATTGGTTTATTTTATCTTATTAAATGTGATTTTGGAGAAGCAAAGGAAGGGCAAGTATGTCATGGTGAATGAACATTTTCTAAAAATGTTAATGATTTTATTTCTGTGCCCTACAGAGCTGTGAGCGACTGTCTCTCTTTACATCTTCTGTAGAGGTGAGTCATCAGGCTCCTCAAATGTTGCTTATGAAAAGGATGATTCACCCCCTTTGACTGCAGGTTGCCCCAGCTCCCAGTTCTAGTGAGAGACAGCTTCCTGTGCTTCTGGGATTATTACTATTAGACACCATTACTAAACAGAGAAAAATCACCCTATTTAGCCAGACATTGGACTAAGGAGAAAGTTGTTTCAAAAAAGTAAACTGTCCGGTTTTGTTTACAAACAGGTAATAAGGAAACAGTTGTTTATAGCTTAAAAACTCACATTTTTTTTTCAAACATTTTAGTGTTAAGTTTAGTAAGACTAAGGGGATCAACCAGGAAAGTACTTCAGATGCTTGCTGCCCTGCCTCCCCAGGCCCTGTCTACACTAAGGACATTTTCTAAAAAAATCCTTTAGTTGCTAATATTAGTGGGATGTTTTCAGAAAGTGTCCTTAGTGTAGATAGACTCTTTGGACAATATCCCTCCCACAAACAATTGAGCCCTCTCAGAAAAAGCATTTAATGGTGTCGCATTTTGTATTACTGTCAGCAGAAAGTCTCTCACTCTCCACTTAAAACCTTAAAAGTAAAACTGTTTGACATATTTTTGCTTTTGAAGCAAACACACAAAATCCAACTTCTTACCCGGTTTCCCTAGTCCTGTCTGCTTTCGCCTCCCATGTGCAGACTGCCTGGCATTCACTGGATCTCTGGAGAAAGTATTTGTTGGTAATTCTTATCATACAATTTCTTTGCACTTACATGACATGCTTGAGTGAGTGAGAATGATTCACAAAGAGGGGATGACAATCTCTGTTGTGCTTTAAAAATAACCACACTTTACAATTGTTCCTGTTCACCTTCATACTCCCCAAACACATTTTCAGTAACAGGCATAGCAATACATACTTACATTTGATTATTGTACTATGTCTATCTCCTTAGGCATTCAGACCGGTTTCATAGTAGCAGCCGTGTTAGTCTGTATTCGCAAAAAGAAAAGGAGTACTTGTGGCACCTTAGAGACTAACAAATTTATTAGAGCATAAGCTTTCGTGAGCTACAGCTCACTTCATCGGATGCATTTGGTGGAAAAAACAGACCAAATGCATCCGATGGAGTGAGCTGTAGCTCACGAAAGCTTATGCAATAATAAATTTGTTAGTCTCTAAGGTGCCACAAGTACTCCTTTTCCTTAGGCATTCAGGAACTCATCCTGCTCCCAGTGATATCAATGCATTACTCCCACGGACTTCAGTGGAAGCAGGATTGTGCTTGTGATACAGTGCTGATCGGAGGTATCTCCTCACATAATTTAGCTCCCACAGGCAAATTTCAAGGAATGTGATGTGGAGCACATTAGTTAATTCAAAAAGGAATTCTAATAAGGAAAAGACAAATGTGATCAGCTCCAGCAAAGATTCCTTTCTAAACAGTGTGGCATATTTTAATCTTCATCAATCATAGAATAAACACAGACTTTCCATAGGAAATTATGTCTGAATATGAAGCAAAACAAACTCAGAAGACAAAATCCATGGTTACAAAATGAACTACTCCATGCTGCAACTCTACCACATAGCCTTTGCTTAGAAAAACAGAAAAAAA
This sequence comes from Dermochelys coriacea, assembly GCF_009764565.3. Classification (NCBI taxonomy): domain Eukaryota; kingdom Metazoa; phylum Chordata; order Testudines; family Dermochelyidae; genus Dermochelys; species Dermochelys coriacea. The sequence continues at coordinate 23,227,254 of NC_050085.1, read as the reverse complement.
GTCAACTCAGTGAAAGCAACATTAAATATACAGGTATCCAAAAAACCCTTATCATGCTGTGTGCCCCCAAAAGATCACAAACAAAACAAGAATGAAAGAGACAATACAGATCTTAGCAGAAAAATAAACACCGAGCATCCACATTGACTGACCTGACATAAAATGGAAATACCAAGAATGGTGTGAATATAAAAAGTTGCTGTTTTAAACTTAATAGTTTATATGCATCTCATGTGCATACTACAGCTAACAGTAGCTCCATAACAAAAAGCAATATTTACATAAACTATATACATTCCTATAAGGAGCATCCCTGTTGTACAGAAGTCAAATTTTCAGCAAGTGCATAAGATGAATCAATATAGAAATCTTTAATTACAAAATTTAAGATTTAGAAGTATAAAGTGAAATTTGCATCCATCCACATGAAGAGAGGAGCGTAGACTCTGATAGCTCAAAAGCAACTGCTCATTTCAAAAGTGTTAGACAGATAGTAGGTTTGTGTGTCAAACCAACGTTTGCTGGGCAACAGGGGAGCAGGGTTACTTCATTGTGTAAAAAGAGCAGGAATTCTGAATCTAGAAGATTTGTAATCAGTTAAGAGTCCAAACAGCAAACTCAGAGGTTACCATTATTCTAGAGTCCAAAAACAACACTTTGTAGGGTCCCATAACCATCCCCAGGGGCCAGTATAGGATTATATGCTAAGTGTATATTCATGCTTTCAGAGAAACCGCTCAATGCTTTATATACATGCTCCACAAGGCAATGCCTTCTGAATTCCAAGAGTGCAAACATATTACTAAGAGAAGCAGTTTCCGATAAACAGATTCCAAATGAATACTGAGGTAAACATTCACCTGTGTTATTACTAGATACATTACACAAATCGCTATATCAAGCTATATAATGCCACATCAGTTTGGCTAAGAAATGTCAAAGTTGCTGCCACAGGGTACTGCTTCAGGTATCCTATGAGCCGTGCTACCTAGCATGCTTTCATGGTCTCTCAGGCACAAATACACAGTCTCTTTCTTTTCCACCACATGCACCTTCAATCTTGTTTCCACCCCTCTGTATCTCAGACAGCCAGTTGGCAAACTCCCCCTACAAGTGGGAGTGGAGACAATTTTTCCTTGTCCGTATCACTCCTAGCTTCCTCCTGAGATAGCTATACATCAAGACTGCGACATGCGTTCAGTTGTTAAGACCCTGATGTTCCATTACAAAGGCCTTCTTCAGACATGTTGGGGAGGGAGGGCTTAGCCTCAAGCTTTGCTGTACAGGCTCCCCTCAGTCTGACACCCAGGCAGCGCTGACGCTTTGCTTTCCCTCTGTGATAGAAGAGTCGACATTTCCCAGACACCTTTATAATGGTTATATTTTGCCTATGTCTGAAGTTAGCAACGGACCTTGGGAAATACTGAAATGCCTCAGTTTGTTTGTGTAGTGTCACTAAGCTGTCTACTACAGCCGGACTGTGGTGTTGGCAAAGAACAGAATTACAAACCCCTTGCTTACAGGCAGCTTAGCAGGCCATCAGTTCCCTCAAAGAAGGGGCTAGTCCTAGAACACAGTTAAAACAAGGGATGACACTTGCAACACATGGGGAAAAGGAAAGGGCCAATTTCCTCCCACCTTGTATTCTTTCCCTACAGCTATGTGGGGGCGTGTGGCAGGGCCCCCTTTGCTTCTGATAGGCTCACAAAGTCACTCGAGACCCTGGGTTTTGTAACCAGTGGTGCACTTTATTATTTGGCTTCTTCCCACCACTGTTTCACCACATACAAATAACCCTTTACCATCTGCAGGTAGGAGGGGAGAGCTACCTCCATGTTTCTCTTCCCTGCCTTTTCTCCTGCTCTTCACTGGCCTCCTTCCCCTGAGGCTTTTATGTAGCCCCAGGCTAATTAGGTAGCAGCTGTCTCCACCTCTCCAATTAGGGCTAGGTTAACTTCAGCCTGCTCTAATTTGTTGCCCTAACAAGGAGCTGGCATGAAGAGGGCTGAATCTGTAAACCTTTGCCCAGTTCCCTGTCATAGCCTAAGTAACCAATCCCTGTGCCTGTTACAGGTAATATAAACTATTGAATGAAGGGTCCCCTTGTAGGGGGAGGTTTCAGAGTAGCAGCCGTGTTAGTCTGTATTTGCAAAAAGAAAAGGAGTACTTGTGGCACCTTAGAGACTAACAAATGTCCCTCTGTATTTTCCAGCTCCCAGCTTGCCGAGAGGGCTGCAGAATGTAGCTAGGGTCTGCTATTTCAAAATGGCTAGAGAAAAACAGTTCAGTCCCACTAGTAGTGGATCAGTAAAAAGAACTTTCAGGGCAAGGATAAGCGATCTAGGAACCATAGTGCAGAGTTTGCAAGTGCATGGTACAGAGGTTCTCTTGAAAAGCAGGTAGATGTCAGCTTCAGTTCAGCCACCAGACTTCGCAAGTGCCAGTCTCCTAACTGCCATGAGAAGAAATAGCAAAGGAAAGGTGGTTCTGCCATGGTTATATCAAATTCCATTGAGTGTTTCCCTCTAATTAACTTTGAGGGTGATATTAAATGTTTGTAAACACATCCTGGCTGTTGAGATGATATGGCACAACACATATAGTATATACTCTCTGCAAAATTCACATCTCTCCAACATCCTAACATGCAGAAACTGAAGCCAGCTGCTGTCTCCTGGAACACACAACTACAATCCAAGAAGTGACATGATCTTTTGCTAAACCTTATATCCCACTATCCGGATGGGCATGGAGATTTCCTTGTGGAGGAAAGGTTATGTAGTGAAGTTGCACTCCCTTCCACTGCTTCGAGACCCCACTAGCAAAACCAATCATTGGCAGATTCAGAATTAATTGTATTGTCATCTCCCTTGAATGCAACATCCACCAGTGACAAGTCATCAACCTGAGTGGAGTTTTCCTTAATGATATATCATTTGAGTAGTTAAAGAAAGCTTCATTTGGCACTGGCAGCTTTGCGTTCAGCAGGATTCAAATGCAAGTCCCTGACAGTGCAATAAGGGACCAAGCAGAGTAAATAGTTGTGGTGGGACACTGTCCAGACCCAGGCATTACTGAACTATCCCTAGAGCATTCTTACTAATCATATGTCAGTGAGATGGACAATGCAACACTGTTTGTCTAAGTCCTTTTTACAGGAGAGGGGTCTGAACAACAAGCTAACTGGCTCTAATAAAGACTGTTAGAGTCTTTCAGTTTCAGTTTCCCATACTACTACAGAACTGTTTATTCTCTGGGTCTACAGATCCCTGTGCACAAGTTTCAGTTCCGGGGAGATCACAGCATTGGAGTCTGCTGTATACGTGCACTGGTCTCGATCCTAGGAGGATCACAGTGTTTGGGCATAAGGTCTGTAGTGCACTAGTCTCAGGGGGATTGTAGCGTTTGGGCACACAAACTGCATGATCTGGTCTCGGTCTCAGGTGTAATCGCAGCATTTGGGCACATGGTAGCTCCTGGCCGTGAGCTGAGTCTTGGTTGGATCACAGTGTCTGGGGTCATGATTTCCAGGCCCTGATCTTGATGGGATCCCAGCTTCTTTGATTAGATGAGTGATGCCTGAGGCCTTGCTGGTCTCCACAGTGAAAACGGGAGCTGGGGCATTATTCTGAAGAGCAATGAAGGACTGATCAAGGGAGACTAAACTCTTCTCAATGTATGTGAGAGTGTGAGTAGTGGGAGGATGGGGCGCTGCCTCTGAGCAGCACTGGCACTGTGCTGAGAGCCTGGGGGCACAGACGCCGTAACAATGTTCTCCAAAGAATTACATAATTCAGGTTAAAAGAAAAGGAGTACTTGTGGCACCTTAGAGACTAACAAATTTATTTGAGCATAAGCTTTCGTGAGCTACAGCTCACTTCATCGGATGCATTCGGTGGAAAATACAATGGGGAGATGATTTATATACACAGAGAACATGAAACAATGGGTGTTATCATACACACTGTAAGGAGAATGATCACTTAAGATGAGCTATTACCAGCAGGAAGGGGGGGGGGGGGGGAGGAAAACCTTTTATGGTGATACTCAAAGTGGGCCATTTCCAGCAGATAACAAGAACGTCTGAGGAACAGTGCGGGGGTGGGGTGGAGAAACAACATGGGGAAAGTTTTACTTTGTGTAATGACCCATCCACTCCCAGTCTCTATTCAAGCCTAAGTTAATTGTATCCAGTTTGCAAATTAATTCCAATTCAGCAGTCTCTCGCTGGAGTCTGTTTTTGAAGTTTTTTTGTTGAAGGATAGCCACTCTCAGGTCTGTAATCGAGTGACTGGAGAGATTGAAGTGTTCTCCGACTGGTTTTTGAATGTTATAATTCTTGACGTCTGATTTGTGTCCATTTATTCTTTTATGTAGAAACTGTCCAGTTTGACCAATGTACATGGCAGAGGGGCATTGCTGGCACATGATGGCATATATCACATTGGTAGATGCGCAGGTGAACGAGCCTCTGATAGTGTGGCTGATGTGATTAGGCCCTATGATGGTGTCCCCTGAATAGATATGTGGACAGAGTTGGCAACGGGCTTTGTTGCAAGGATAGGTTCCTGGGTTAGTGGTTCTGTTGTGTGGTGTGTGGTTGCTGGTAAGTATTTGCTTCAGGTTGGGGGGCTGTCTGTAAGCAAGCACTGGTCTGTCTCCCAAGATCTGTGAGAGTGATGGGTCGTCCTTCAGGATAGGTTGTAGATCCTTGATAATGCATTGGAGAGGTTTTAGTTGGGGGCTGAAGGTGATGGCTAGTGGCGTTCTGTTGTTTTCTTTGTTGGGCCTGTCCTGTAGTAGGTGATTTCTGGGTACTCTTCTGGCTCCGTCAGTCTGTTTCTTCACTTCAGCAGGTGGGTACTGTAGTTGTAAGAATGCATGATAGAGATCTTGTAGGTGTTTGTCTCTGTCTGAGGGGTTGGAGCAAATGCGGTTATATCGTAGAGCTTGTCTGTAGTCAATGGATCGTGTGGTGTGATCTGGATGAAAGCTGGAGGCATGTAGGTAGGAATAGCGGTCAGTAGGTTTTCGATATAGGGTGGTGTTTATGTGACCATCGCTTATTAGCACTGTAGTGTCCAGGAAGTGGATCTCTTGTGTGGACTGGTCCAGGCTGAGGTTGATGGTGGGATGGAAATTGTTGAAATCCTGGTGGAATTCCTCAAGGGCTTCTTTTCCATGGGTCCAGATGATGAAGATGTCATCAATGTAGCGTAAGTAGAGTAGGGGCATTAGGGGACGAGAGCTGAGGAAGCGTTGTTCTAAGTCAGCCATAAAAATGTTGGCATACTATGGGGCCATGAGGGGACCCATCGCAGTGCTGCTGATTTGAAGGTATACATTGTCCCCAAATGTGAAATAGTTATGGGTGAGGAAAAAGTCACAAAGCTCAGCCACCAGGTTAGCCGTGACATTATCGGGGATCATAGAATCATAGAATCATAGAATATCAGGGTTGGAAGGGACCCCAGAAGGTCATCTAGTCCAACCCCCTGCTCAAAGCAGGACCAAGTCCCAGTTAAATCATCCTAGCCAGGGCTTTGTCAAGCCTGACCTTAAAAACCTCTAAGGAAGGAGATTCTACCACCGATGCATCCGATGAAGTGAGCTGTAGCTCACGAAAGCTTATGCTCAAATAAATTTGTTAGTCTCTAAGGTGCCACAAGTACTCCTTTTCTTTTTTGTGAATACAGACTAACACGGCTGCTACTCTGAAACCTGTTAAATCTCAGTTTGGTTCAAACCTTTGGGCACAGAAGCAGGATTGCCACCTTGTCCCCTGTCTCAATCTTTGCAACCCTTTGAATGTGGATGACTCCCAGTAAAATTCTGCACATATATGTATTCCACAACTGGTATTCACTATACCCCATAGATAATATCAGACTGCATATTCTCTGCTCCCTGAAGGCCTGTGTGTTAGTGTCAGCCTTTATAGCATATTAGGGCAGAGCATGTGAGAACTGCATGAATCCCATCATTAGAAAATTAATCTTCAAAAGACAATCATAGAATCATTTGAACCATCATTTTCTGATCTGTGGCATGGCCAAAAAACCAGAGACCCATCTCCTTAAGAAAAGAGACTGAAGTCACAAATAGGAATGGGTTTGCAGGCATCTGCAGGATTGCACAATGGAAATAGACTCACTGGTTAAATCTGTTCTGTTTTTCTTTTTGGATTTTACCAAGCTGAATACAAGCTGCTTAGGAGACAGAAATCCTATAGTCATTCTAAAACTGCCAATAAGAGAGATATTATGGAAATAATTGCTCACACCTGAGATCCTTGTGTGACTAAGTAAGTTGGAAATGGACTTCCCCTTTGCTGAGCTTACTTGGCATATGAGAGATTTTATTAACTCTGCCTTCTTCCTCCAGTGGTATCTGTAGCAGGAGTCATTAAGGGTGTTAAACAATGTAGTGTAAACCAAAATGTTCCTCTGCATTAATTAAACTCAAATCAGAGTTTAAAATTAAGTGAATATTTTCAAGTTCTACATTCCCCTTGAAATCTTTTCCCCCCAAGTCTATGTAGCTGACAGCAGGGCTAGGATTTAGAGCAGTACAATTAAGGCAAACAGAGAAAAGAACATATAGAGGAAATCACAGATCTGTTCTATCCATGGAATGAATCCACATGGATTTAGACCTTATAGCATTTGCTCTTCTAAACCCTGGGAAAAGTTGCTGGCCCTTTAAATAAACTGGTGTTTTGCTGCATTCAGAGTATTGTGCATGAAGGCAGAGGCCTCTGATAAGCCATGGTTAGTGTAATTATTCAATCTTTTTCCCTGAAGGGCCTCTGCATTGCAGCTGTCTTTCTTTCTTTCTTTTTTTTTTTTTTGCTGTTAGCAATGCCCTAGTTTGTTCTCTGCTGCAGTCCCCCTCCTCCACTTCCCCCCCATCTGCACATCACACACACTTCCACTTCATAAGGAGTTCTAACTGAGAGTTTTCCCACTATCCAGCTGGGCTCACAGACGCTACAGGACAAAGGAAACTGCATTCCCAGTCATAGTGGCCATTTTCCACCCCTCCGCCATCTAAATTCACTAGTATTCCCAGGGAACTGAGCAGTGCGATTTTAAAATTTTCCCCTCCCCCTTTCTCTGTAATGAAAAGATGATTAATGGCTGCAGGTGACTGAGCTTTTCATCACAGCAGCTCCTGCTAGCAAAAACAGCTAGAGGCATTATCCCAGGCAATGCTTGGCAGATCAGGATTTCTAACACCCATGAACTGAGTGGTTCCCATATGCAAGGATGTCTCTGGTTTAATACGAATAGTAGAGGTAACCCGGGAGCGCTGTTCCTCATCACTAACAGGGAATCTCCCCTAAATATTCCAGGACAAGATGACTGTGTTTTCCTTGAGATTATTTTCAATATCAGGATTGTCTGTACAAGGATGCCTGTTTTGGGGGGCAGGTATAGAGTGGGATGTCCCAGTTCTCTGTGCATTTGTGTTTTGGTCTAATTTGCTATGGGAGGTCTCTTGAGGGTTTCACTTGCACGGAGACATTGGAACATTAACAAAATTACTCCGTGCACCTGATATAGAGACTTCAGATAAATTTGTGTGCTGAACTAGTTTAAAAAAAAGTAAGAAATAAAAGAAAGAGACTCTGCACTTTTACTATGAGTATCCTGGTAAACACATAATGGGCCATAATGTTACAGTGTTGGAAATGATTTTGCTCTATCTAGTCTAGCAGCTAAACTGATTAATTCCATCTGAGGAGAGACCAATGGAGCTTGTTGCTGACACCCATCTTCTTAGTGTAGATGGACACTTACAATACTAGTGTCCCAGCCACTTTCCTGATAAAGAATCTGCCAACCTACATCCCCTTGCAGTTTCAGTCGGACATGATATTCTTCACCTCCCTGCCCTAAACTGCTGTGAATTGTTGTCTAAGTAGGTACCCTGTGTTGGGACACATGTCTTGCGGTGCCCAACACTGGAGGGTGTGTTTACACTACAAGGAAGTGAGGCCAGGGGATCTAAGACACAAACTGCGCAGATAAAGGAATGCCAATACTGTGGACCATTAAACACAGTAAATCAGGAATTTGTACAGTATAGTGCTCAGTCACAGATATGTGCAGCAGGTATTGCTGGCTCCAAATCCTCCTTCCCACTCTTCCTGGCTCTTTCCAGCGCAATTTGCCTCCTGGTTTCATGAGCTTTAAATCCACACACATGCCAACGAAGGCTAGTTTTGCCCAAGCTCCCATCCTAGGTGTGTTTTCCCCCTGGCAAATTTTCTTCTTTCAGATCCCTTGATTCACAATTTCCATTTCTCCCTGCTTGTTTCTCAGCTTTACTGTAAGCCTGATGCTTAAATATACATTTCCTCTTGCATAGTGTCGGCCACGTAAATGGGTATGTTGACCACTGCTTCAAGTTAATTAGGCTCATTCTGACTAACCCATGGTTACGCAGTCATTTTTTAATGACTGGTCAAAACATGAAATATCAAGAAATTGATTGTTTGTATAACTACTTCTCAGCCAGTCCAGAGAAATTTTATCACTCAACAGCTCTGCCTCTCTTTGCACATAAGCAAAGAGGTGTGATGGGGACACTGGGAACCTTCATTCCCAGGTTAATTCCTTTGCATCAAACACATTCAAAATCTGGCACAGGTAGAATCTTAGACCTGGTATTTTATAGTTTGGCAAGCACAGCTCACGCTCAGAAGGAAGCCAGCCAGAGCTGTCACTTTTCTGTAATTATAATTCAGCAAAGATAAAGTGAGCCTTATAAATTAACTTTTATTAAAAGTACAACAAATCGGAATGGAGACCTTTGATTAGTAAGACTAACTCTAATAACCTCACTCAGATCATGTGCTGGGATCAGCAGAAAAGCTGAAATATCTATAAGAGGTTTTAGAATTTCTTTGTTCTGTTTGAACCGAATGTATTTGTCCTTTACTGCAGCAATGTGCTCAGACCCTGCCATCTGGCCCCCTTTCCACTGTTGGCCTCAAGACCCGAACTCTTCTGCTGAGATGCTAGTGAGAAAACTGAACTAGATACTCTTAGTCTTAGTGTAATAACTGTGGCTCTTTTCTATCCATCTCCTTCCTGACCCTCTCCTCTTTTCTCTGCACTTCTTTTCATCAAAAAGAAAAGGAGTACTTGTGGCACCTTAGAGACTAACAAATTTATTGGAGCATAAGCTTTCATGCATCCGATGAAGTGAGCTGTAGCTCACGAAAGCTTATGCTCTAATAAATTTGTTAGTCTCTAAGGTGCCACAAGTACTCCTTTTCTTTTTGCGAATACAGACTAACACGGCTGCTACTCTGAAACCTTCTTTTCATCATATCCTTATTTAGGTTTAGTTCTGGCTCCAGGTCTGGCCCTGCCCTGGGGACTCTTTCCAGCAACAGCTTCCCTACCTGTGCCAAGTTTCTTCCCTTTACCCCTCCCCAGGTCCTTCCTCATTAACCTTGGATCTACTGATACAGTCACAGGAATTATGTACCAGCAGGACAGTTTAAAAGGTAATGAAGGTAAATGCTTAGCCTCTGAAGGAACTCGACATCTTTAGCTCCCCATAGTTTTCAGTAATTTAACTTCCACTGCAACAAAAGGGGCAGCTCAAGTAGCATTAACTCATTTGGGTCTCCCATCCCAGCTCCCCAAAATCAAACCTGCTGCCTGCTGGTTAAAACTCAATGAAGACAACAAGCCCATCTGAGAAAGAAAACAGATGCACAATCTTAACCAACATGTATATAAGGGATTAGATTATACTATGAAGGTTGAGTGCTACTGAGAAGGTCCTTCTTTGACCTATGACCAGCTTGCTCCATTGTAGGTGAATACCCCCATCTACTCTTCCAGGTAAAAGTCAATGGGATTTAGGAGCCTAAAGCACTTTTGAAAAATCAGACAAAGGGTCTGTCTCCACTGCAGCTGGGAGCGTGCCTACTGGCCCAGATAGAGAGACTTATGCGAGCTCAGCTCAAGTTAGTGCACTAAAACTAACAGTGTAGATGTTGCAGCTCCACTAGAGACTCAAACTAGCCTCCCAAACTCAGACCCAGGGGGTCTGGTGGGCTTGACAGCTTGAGCCACATCCTCACTGCTGGTTTTAGTGCTCTAGCTTGAGCCGAGCTAGTGAGAGTCTGTCTACTTATCCTAGGAGACTCGCTGCCAGCTGCAATGTAGACATACTCCTAAGCAATGAGGCCGTGCAATGCTAAGTGGAGTAATGCATGAAGACATTTAAAAATCTCGGCCTAAACTCTTCAAGACAGTGATTTTTCTGCTTTTCTGTTTGTACAACTCCCAGTGCCATGGGGCCCATGATTCTGATGGGAGCCTTGGGGTGTTTCTACAGTATACATAATGACGATAACAATATTGCTTCCAGAATCTGCACTGCAGCTATTACAAGGCTCTTAGCACTAGGTGCCCCTTAAACTTGGGATTTCACACTACGGGGACCACTGAGACAGGATCTTTCCACACATTTCAACATAATGACAATAACTTAGCAAAACACAAAAGAGCTGTCAACGGATACAGCGTCACAAGCCCATAAACAAATCGTGTGTGTGCATCAGAAATATATGACTCATCCTGCCAAGGAAGAGAGACGATTAACAAAGCTAAGAGAACCAGACAGAGCACACAAAAAGGAAAGGCTGTGCCACCAACCAGCAAGCAGTAACATGCATGGTGATGTCCATCTCAGACAGAACAAATGAGCATGATCCAAGCTGCCCAAGACACTAAATGCTCCTCCTGTGCAGCACAGTGGGGTTCCGTCTTCTCCTCACCCCTTCCACGACCCTACAGAGTTCTCTGCCACATGGCAAAATCCTGAGGAACCAACCCCTTGCCTGAGTTCATCAGCACCAGTGATAGCCTGATGCCTTCAAATCTCTCCTTGTCCATTGCAGCCATCCATATGTAACAGGCACTCTTTTCCAGCTCAGGGAAAAAACATCTACAGCACATGCTTATTGCATGATTTTCAAATGCTCAGAACATGGTAAAATCAAACTCAGTTTCCTCCTCTGGCACATGGTCATACATCGGTACAGACAAGACCTTGAAAATGTAGGCCCTCCAGAAAATATCAGAAAGACATAAGAAACTGAAACCATGAGCACTCAGATAGTTTGGTGATGTGGGTGGGTGATTGGGTAGGTAGGTAGACAGAACTTGTGACCAGTACAATGTGTGACCCTACGCCCCATATTCTTCACAGAGATAGTGTTATGACATGAATATGGCATAACTAAGATGTGTTCTACGCAAGATGGGCCATGTGAGGGATCATTGGAAAGGTTATGATTTACTGAATACGATTATCCTATTCATATGCATGTATTATTTCAGTATGTGAAGTTATGAAGTTTGGCTATGTAGGTGTTACTGAAACACGTTGTGAGGTTGAAAACACCCACAAGCAGCCTTTCAGGTACAACAGTAAAAAGGCCAAACAATGTTAATGGCTCATTGAGGAAATGCACACAAGCACCAGGGCTACCCCAGGAACTGTGGACAATAGAAATCTCTCAGAGATAGCACTACACAATGGGAACTGTTTGACCCAGGTCACAGCGAAAGAGGTTTCCAGCAAGTGGGAAGAAGAAATAAAAGGGAGACAATGACATCATGAAGGTACCTTACTCTCCCTACAACAACACACCTGGAAACACCTGAGAGGCAAGGACTGAACTGTGGCAAGTGATGGTCCCAGACTAGAGGGATCTTTAGCTTGTGTATGAAAACCTGAGAAAGCCAAGGCAACTTGTGTCTTAAGCGTCTGCTAGTCTGTTTATCACTCAGGGTGAGAATGCTAATTTATATCCTACCTATCTAGTGTGTTAAACTCAGTTTGTGGTTTTTGTTTATCTACTAAGGTAATCTCCTTCGATCTGTTGGCTATCCTTTATAACAGGGGTAGGCAACCTATGGCACGCATGCCAAAGGTGGCATGCAAGCTAATTTTCAGGGCATTCACACTGCCCGGGTCCTGGCCACTGGTCCGGGGGGCTCTGCATTTTAATTTAATTTTAAATGAAGCTTCATAAACATTTTAAAACCCTTATCTACTTTACATACAACAATAGTTTAGTTATATATTATAGACTTATAGAAAGAGACCTTCTAAAATCATTAAAATTGGCACGCAAAACCTTAAATTAGAGTGAATAAATGAAGACTCAGCACACCACTTCTGATGAGTTGCTGACCCCTGCTTTATAATAATTTGAAATCTACCTCTTGTACTTAATAAACTTGTTTTTGTTTTAAACCCAGTTGTGTAATTCATAACTGGGGGGTAGGGGAGCCATGAATATTTCTTTCCACATTGAGAAAAAAAAAAAAAGAGAGAGAGTACTTGTGGCACCTTAGAGACTGGCAGATTTATTTGAGCATAAGCTTTCGTGAGCTAAAGCTTATGCTCAAATAAATTTGTTGATCTCTGGGGTGCCACAAGTACTCCGTTTTTTTTTTTTTGCAAATACAGACTAACACGGCTGCTACTCTGAAACCTGCAATATTTTGGAAACCCCAAATATGCTCCCAGCTGGGATGTTTCAGTGTTTTCTAAGTGAAATATGCTCTCTGGGCTCCCCAACAGCCTGCTTAGCAGGATGCTGGGAAGTGGGGGCAGGGGAGCTGCAGAACTTACAGAGAATTCTTTCCTGGGTACCTGGCTGGTGAATCTTGCCCATATGCTCAGGGTTTAGCAGATCGTCATATTTGGGGTCGGGAGGAATTTTTCTCCAGGGCAGATTGGAAGAGGCCCTGGAGGTTTTTCGCCTTCCTCTGTAGCATGGGGCATGGGTCACTTGCTGGAGGATTCTCTGCTCCTTGAAGTCTTTAAACTACGATTTGAGGACTTCAATAGCTCAGACATAGGTGAGAGGTTTTTCGCAGGAGTGGGTGGGTGAGATTCTGTGGCCTGCGTTGTGCAGGAGGTCGGACTAGATGATCAGAATGGTCCCTTCTGACCTTAGTATCTATGAATCTATGAGAGAGAGGGCAAATTTCAATTAGCTTACGCTGTATAGTTTTCTATGCAGTGCAAGACAATGCAATTTTGGGGTTTACTCTCCAGAGGGGGGGATTGCATTTGCATGCTGGGCAATTCCTTAGGTGAAAACCTTCCCATGCAGTACTGATTTCAGTGTCTGTGTCTTTTTGCAGTTGGGTGTGTCCCTACCTGTGTGTGTGCTAGAGGAGGCTTGAGGGCCTGGCTTAGCAGGACAGGGTGAGGGAGCCCAGGTTGATAGAAGAGGCAGGCTCAGTGATACCCCAGTACATCAGGTGGCGCGCACCCCAGAAGGCGGAGCAACCCATCACAGGTGGGTGATTGGGTAGGTACGTAGACAGAACTTGTGACCAGACAAGTACACTGCTATAATAATGGGGAATCATAGAAAGGTAATATAATAGACCACCAAAATCCCTGACACAGAGGTTCAGAGGAATTATCTTTTCTTGGCTTTTCTGGCTCAAATGCAGCACATACATACATATATCTCACTCTCAGAAAGCATCCTAAAGTGGTTTCTACTGAGCTTTCTCTTGCATTCATTTTTATTTGTCTGAGATATTTGTAATGCATCAACCACGATAGTCTCTAGGTGCCATAATATATGCTCTGCTATTACAAGACACCAGAGCTAGGCAACTTGCCCCATCTGATTGTCTCATCTAATCAAGCTCAGACTTATAATACACCATAAAGAAAGGACCTGATAAAGTTTGGGACTATCCAGATAGAGCAGAGAAGCCTGCCAAAGGTTTCTATGAACAATTTCCAAGCACAAACTCCTGCTGGTTTGTGACCAGTCTGCATCAGACTTGAGGCTGAGTTCAAGTGTTTCTGCAGTTTGAGTTGAAACAGTTCTAAATATTAGTCACGTCCGATGTGAATGTATTAGACATCCAATCACACTAGTAAACGTATTCTACTTCAGACTGTTTTAATAAGAACTTTTTTATTTTTTAAAATAATATCCAAGATGCCTCTAAGGTGAATTTCCAAAAGCATAGAATCATAGAATATCAGGGTTGGAAGGGACCTCAGGAGGTCATCTAGTCCAACCCCCTGCTCAAAGCAGGACCAATCCCCAACTAAATCATCCCAACCAGGGCTTTGTCAAGCCTGACCTTGAAAACTTCTAAGGAAGGAGATTCCACCACCTCCCTAGGTAACCCATTCCAGTGCTTCACCACCCTCCTAGTAAAAAAGTTTTTCCTAACATGCAACCTAAACCTTCCCCACTGCAACTTGAGACCATTACTCCTTGTTCTGTCATCTGGTACCCCTGAGAACAGTCTAGATCCATCCTCTACAATCCTCTACAAAAGCAAATGTATCTACAGTCTAGATACATCCTCTACAAAAGCAAATGCTGTGTAATGATTGCCACATCTTTAACAGACAGACAGAATAGTATGAGGTTAATTGACTAAAGCAATGGTTTTTAACCTGTGCTCCGTGGACCCCTGGAGGTCCATAGACTATGTCTAAGATTTCCCAAGGAGTCCGCACCTCCATTCAAAATTTTTTAGGTGGTCCGCAAATGAAAAAAGGTTGAAAACCACTGGACTAAAGAGTTAACAGAACCATTATTTCCCATGTTCCAGTCTCCAATATGGCATATATTGCATATGTACAAGCTACTTCTCCCTTGACTTCTTTTATGTAACTTAAATCAGTTCTCTCTCTTTATTAGCTACTGGTTCTCTGAATAGTGAGGATTTTGCTAAATCAGATTTGCCCAATGGATTATATGAGAATACAAAAAACTGTCAATGAATCAACAAAGAGTGATGTTAGGACTTTTTTTAAAACTGGACAGAATACATTGCAGTGCCTAGCAAATCAAGACTCTCTCATGAACTAAGGGATGAAAAAATGGTAACTGTTCCATGGTCTCTTTCCAGACTGTCAAGGTTGCTAACACAAATCAGCTACTTTCCGCAGGTCTCCAGGGCCTGAACTGGAAGGCACATCTCCGTGGCAATCACAGACAGAAGGGAAATGAAGTGGCTGTCCGGTTAGTTAATGTTGGCAACTTGCCTAATGCTTAGCCGAAGAGAAAACCAATAAACTTCCAGCAGTCAATGTTTTAGAAAAATAACTGAAACCAGTCACTGGATCAGTTGCTTCCTGGGTGCATTCAATAGCAGCTGCAAATCTCTTCTCTTTCTTTCTCAACAGTTTTATACCTGCTGGTAGCATGTATTTTATGTGGCAACTCAATTCTCCCTGGCAGGCATGCTGAACCCTTCAGAGTAGAGAACTCCCCTGCTTCCCTTTCTATACTTCTTACAACCCTGTTCTGCTGCAATTGGTCTCTTTTAAAAGAATTTTTGAGGGGGTCATAATTTCCAGATAAATATTAAGGGTAAAGCATGTGTTCCCATTGAGGTTGCCAATAATTTATCAGCTCTGACATCTAGCAAAACGTAACCACATTCTGTTCTGGTCAGTCAAATCAGGGGAAGAGAGATGGATTCAGCTTCAGACTGCCTGGCTAGTAACTAATGATTTTATAGTTTGTAAATCATTCCCACTAAGAATGGGAGATGAGACAGCATCTTAGAATCTTTGAGAAAAAAGTCCATCCTTGAACCATACATGCCAAAGAAAGTCTATCTTGTTCCTGCTTATAGATGGTGTACAGGCCCATGAGAATTAGACTCCATTGGCATCCAAGATCCTCAGTTGCTGGGCATAATCTATGTCTGTGCTGTTTAATAAATCACGATTTTAAAATGAGATTTGGACACCATAAATATCACAGATTGTATCCATCAGGTCTGTGGATCCTGAATAGATTCAGAAGGTGTGGATCAGCACTGCCTTGCTCTTGGAGGTTCTCTCCCCAGGCACTGACTCACCATCTTCCCATCTGTATTTTGTTTAGTTCAGTGGTTTTCAATCTGCCGATTACGTCTAAGATTTCCAAAGGGGTCCGCACCTCAAATTGAATTTTTTTAAGGGTCCACAAATTAAAAAAGGTTGAAAACCACTGGGTTAGTTGTATAGACTTTTTTTAGTGCAGAACAGGGGAACAAATGTGACATTTTAGAATTTTTCCTGACAAGATGAAGATCAGAGTTCTGACAGAAGGAGCAGTATGCCTGGGGCTGGCCCTGACAGTGGTGACCAGTCAGGACCCTTTCTTTGGGACAGTCAGTTTTCTATTACAGAGGAAGCATCCTTTTCCCCCCTTCCCCCTCAAATGGATCAGACTTTGGGCCACAGGCTCCCCATATTTTGTTCACACCAAAAAGACAATGAAAAATTTCAGCAAATGGTCTCTAAAATGGAGTAATATTGAAACAATGAGCAAGAGAATCTCAGTACAGCTAAGACTCACCTCCTTTCCCCGTCCCAACATGAGGAGCTGCTCTCTTTACTACCCTGCACCCAGGTGTGGTAAACTTTGTTAAGGGACACTGAATATACTCCTTACCATCCAAGGACAGCCAGTCATGCTGGGAGGAAGGCAGGGTTGGTAGAGCTCTGGCTTTATATTCAAACACCACAGAGTTGGAGATGATCTGATTGTTGAAGGCAACTTGCAGAGTCACAAGCCCGGTATCATGAGCTAAAAACAAAGAACAAGTGGTAAGAACAGGGATTTCTCTGCAGGAATGCATGATTCAGTTTTGTTCTACAGCTCTCGTCATATGCAAAGGGAGAGAGCGGGCTTCTGAGAAGTGTTTCTGTGCTTTGCACAGCTGGAAAGTCAAATGTTTATCAGGTTTATCTAACCTGGAGATATGCTGTAGACTGCAGACTCCATTCGCAGAAGACACAGATTACAAGTATGTTGGAGTGATTAAAAGATTAATAAATAACTCAGTATTATTTTATCACCAACTTCCCTCTGACGCTACAGTGAAGTTGTTTTTTCATGCACATCAAGCCAAATACCAAGCTTCAGTGCAAGGCCATACAAAGCCTCTGCAAAGATCCTGAAAGTGCCAAACACAATTAAGACCAAAGAGAAGGCACAGAAACGATGACATCTCGTTAAGGGAGATGTTAAGGGACAGTAAATGCAGCTTCTAGTTCCAGTTAATGTTTAATGTTCTATGTTAAAAGGAAAAAACAAGACATTATTTTAAAACTAATTAATTCAAGCCTTCTAAATGAAAACTGGCATATGAGTTTACTAATGCACATCAACTCTCCAAAGTGCTGTTCGAATAGTCTATGAGACAACACATACACAGTGGTGCAGCCCGTACAATACAAGGAAGCTGTCCTATGGATACTCTGGAGTGTCTCTGTTGTATTAACAGAAATAGCTCTGTACATGTGAGGAGAGCCTCCTTGGTATTCTATTTGCTATTATTACATATAAAACGTATACAGAAACTTTAAATAAGAACAAACTGCTTATAAAAGTGGAAAGAAAGATGCTGAGGGTTGAACTTTTGCAGCTGACTGGGCAAGAGATCTGGAGAAAGGGGGCTGATCCTGATAATTTTCTTGGTTTTTTTAACTAGGAACATGGAGGTCAGTTCTCCATCTGGGCTCATGAAGGACAGGCACACTCTGTCCATGTACTTCACTGGGAGTTTTGTCTAAGTAAGCAGTGCCTGGGCCCAATGTGGTTTTAAATATTCTTTTAGGAAATAGCTATCTAATGACAAAAGTGTATTGCCATTGCCATTCTAGCTGTGCCATGGAGGGAGCTGCTCCACTGACTTAATAGCTTAGACAGGACACTGTAGTCACCACAGTAGAAAAACCCTCATGGTAAGTGTTACTTGCACCTGTTTTGCTGTGGATCTAGGGATTTCTACAGAGCAGCTCCCTTTTGAAATTCCTCCAGGCCTAGAGGAATTCATATTTCAGGATCTTGTGTGTAACTTACTGCATTTAGGTATCAAAACAGCAGTTCATTAATTGGTGCTTCCCTCGTGTCACTCTCTAGATTTACTATTTACTCAGTTTTGGTGCCCTTAGGAAAAGTATACAAGTTACAGCAGGGCTCTGTCCAGATCATTTAGATTGATTAAAATCACAGAGGCATGACGTCTGACCCCTAAACAACTTTAATTAATAGTTCTCCAAGCTGGATATAAGTCATCTTAAAGTGCTGCCAGTGACTCTTTCTTATACTCCCCAAAACAACCAAACAGAGATTTGGGAAACAGAATAAAAACCAATGTCATATACCATGGACTCAGTTCTCTATTGCCTTGCACCTTATGCAGTTGAGTGTAAGACACCATCACCAGTGTGTGTTAGAGAAAAGCTTTCATTAATTTTGTTTATATCCACCTTGTTTAATTAGGTAGAAATGACAACACAAGGTACAAGGCAGAGGAGAGTCAGGACCAATGTTCTCTCTAATTTTTGACAGAGAAAAATTTTTTCGTGTGCGCAAAAAATTTCTTCTGTTTAAATTATTGTACTTCTGTGCAAATTTTTGTGCATGTGGTGTTTTGCCATGTGCACGGGGTTTAGGATCTGTGTGCGCACGCACATGCGCGCAGCTTAGAGGGAACAGTGGTCAGAACCAGAGCTATTAACTGCTTCCGAAGAATAATCTTGACTAAAGTAGTTCCCAGTCCTGGCAGGTCTCTCCAATCAGCTCATTCTCCTGGTACCTTTCCAGCTGCCCTGAGTGTAAATGGGTCAGAGGGGTCCTTAGTTGGTATCATCATCTTTTTCTTTGACTGCTGCTTTCCCCATGGTTTTTGGGAGCCTTAGAGGGAGGTGGGTCTGAACATAGTGCTAGGAGCTAGGTGCTGGCTCTGACCCTAATTCCTTCTGAGGCTTCAACAAGACACGACTCTCTCTGCCTCAGCTGATCCATCAGTAAAATGAGGGTGATAATACTTACTTACCTGCCTCTCAAAGGTGTTAGAGGAGTCATTAATTGACATTCATTTGTGGAGTGTTTTGAAGATGGAAAGTTCCATATAAGGGGCAATTATCATTAATATTACTTAAACTTCAGAACTCTTCAGAGACTTTAATTTTCCCATAATTTCTTATGATCTTTTAAACTCAATAGCTTGGTTGTTTTTTTAATGTAATGCAGAAGACAAATGACATAGAAGTTCTCTCTCTCTCTCTCGGATACTCTTTTGGTCATGCTGGAGATATTTTATCTTGACAGTTTTAATTTCCTTCTGCAGTCACTTGCTTTGCTACACTATTTCTTAATCAATCAATGTTCTTAATATTTTTCTTTTTTTTTCTTCTTGATCTCTTGCCCTGAAAAAGCAATACTTGTTTAATCACTATAAACAGTGCTTGTTTGGGTGGTTTGGACATTTTGCAGCATATATTAAATCTACACTCTGCTGTTAGGGTTTAAAACATGGATTCACTCTATTTCAATTAACTTTTTTATTATTTGTATTCAATCTATTTGTCTGTATCTCTGTTACTTCCCTTTAAAGCTCCCCCACTTGATGTGAAAGTAGTTGTGTTCTAGGACTAACCATTCTGTTTTTCTGATTAAATCATTCTCTGATTTTCCAGTTTGTTTATCCAGCTTTGTCACTTGTTAGAGCCAGAGGGAGATGCAATGAGTTCATCAAAGGTAAACGCAAATCCAGCTGATGGGGGCACAATTTGCAATGCAGAAATGGGGGAAAGATCCCTGGATAAATCCCAGGGCTGGGATACCAGTACCCTAATTCCATTCCAAGTGCACAGAGTCTCTGGTTTTCTTCATTCCTCCTGCCCCGTGATATATTAGTTTGAGGCATACCCTGCAAAGACACAATCTATCATGTAACACATCAGGGAAGGATGTAGGGAAATCATCCTCGCTGGCTTCTCCCCTTAGAGTGACTCAGGATGTCTGCCCATTTGCAGCACAAGGAGCAGAAGACCCAAGTCTTTTGGGAGAAACATATTTTTTAGTTATAATATGAGTGAAGTATTTTAACGATGCAGGAGGAGACAGTTCCCTGACCCACAGAATTCACTGTCTTACTAGTTCACACACAGCTTGGTGCTACAAGATGGAGACAGTTGGGTGAGAAAGTGAGAGATGCATCAAGGATGGCTGCCAATGCCAGGGAAGGTGAGCATCTGGGAGGAGAGGAGGCAGCTGAGGGCACCAAGACTTTAGTGCTGGTCTACATGGTCAGTTAGTGCACAGCAGGCTAGCGTGCTGTGCATACACACCCTGGATTGCTGCAGAGAAGCCCTTAGAGAGAGAAGAAAGCCACAATGTATGGACGAGTCTCAAAGAAGGCCCCACATCTAGAGATGAAGCAACAATGTCAGGGGGCTCAGTGCTATTGCATCAGGCTCATCACACTGTACACTGGCCAGGACTTGCTGTGGGTAGCAGTGAAGGCCAAGCACCGTAATTGAATGCAAGAGACCCCTGTCGTGGTTAAGTGCTACCTAGCACAAGAGAGCTGTACTGGGCTCAGAGGATTGTTCACAGAACTGCTGCACTATATCTACAAGTCCACAGCTATAGCTACAAGTCCACAGCTATCGTGACCTGGGTGTGCATCCTCTCCGTCACCCCCACCTTTCATCTGCTGCTCTCCAGAACATGTGCTAAGTATCGGTTATTTCTCCTATTCATTTCAGTAAGCTGGGTAAACAGATACTTTGGCTCAGCTCTCTGCTTAGTAATGCTAACATGAACACCCATGGTTAGGATCATGCACTGAGATACTACAGTGCTTTGTCTGAGTCAAGGGGAAGAATTCAGGACAGTTTCCTAATATTCGCTGCCCGGCTGGCTGAGCTGGGTTTATATGGCACAGTCCAGTCATTATATCACCAGCTGCATGAGATGGGCATACCTTACCTGGGCAGTAACAGCGCAGCACCCCTGGCTGTATTAAAGATGCAGGCACTGAGATCTGATCAAACAGACAGCTGTAGTTATTGCTGGCTTCCTGCCATGGGCCTGTGATTAGGACTTTCACTCCTCCCTACAAGGAAAAGGACAGGAAAGAGAAGAAATAGCATTACAAAGGAAGCATTCCCCAGGGTGGTGCATGCACTTAAACTTGGAACCATGGGCCAAAAAAAGCATCATGAGAGACAACAGAAAACCAAGGCCAGGAAGCAGGAATCCTCCAATACAGGCTGACATCCTGTGCTGATTCTTGTAGTGTTGCCAAGTCACTAGCTAAGTGTCTCTGCAACTGACATTGCTCTGGCTATATCACTGCATGGGTTAGCAAGGGTCCCGTTGCCTCAGGCCTTTATAGTGCCACGATCAGATTGTCTAGAGTACCCTTGGGCCTCTGATCGCACCCTGGGGTGCAGGGTTAGTCCCCTAGCAATTTTCCTTCTCTTCGCTCCTCCGGCACCCCTCTCCCAAAGGTATAACCATGTGCTGTGCTTCACTGACTTGACCACAACCCCTGCAACAGATGCTGCACTGCATTCTGCTGCCCTCAGTGCTTAATGTGTGCCTGGTTGAAATGGGTTGCAGACACGCAAACAAAACTTCTACAACTCAAGTCAGGTGGCTAAGCCGCACACATTTAGCCTTGCCTGGGGGATGGGGAGGAACCCCTCTGATTGGCTCCTTTCCTTTCTGCCCTGCCTCCTGGGGCGTAAGCAGCCAATCAGAGATGCTGAGGGAGTGAGACGGGAGCAAAACAGAGCACAGATGCTGAGGGTAGTTCTGCTCCCTCCTTTCCCTCCTGTGTGTAAGGGGAGGGCTTTTCTGCTCCTTTCCCCTCCGCTTTCCTTTCCCTCCCTGCAACACTCAGCCCAAGAAGGGGAGAGGGGACCCCACTGCATTCCCCACAGACCTAGGAGAAGGATGTGAAGAACCCCAGGAACTGCAGGAGAAGCAGAAGTGGGGCTGGAGGCAGAATTGATGGGGGGAGGGGAACAGGCAGATGTGATTTGCTTTCATTTCTGTAGAAAATGACAGACTCCCACCTTTTTCAGATGACTTTAAGCACTGGCTGCCCTGACTGCCACCGTCTATTCTGCAGAAACAATAGGGAACCCTTGAGTCCCTCCTAATGATAGTGGAATGTCACCCGCCGAACACAGCAGAGCACGCAACACGTCACATCCTAAGCCATGCCACACACCAGAACTGAGGGTAGATCATGGAGTTTAAGTGGACTTGGGGGAGGATAAATGAAATCTGGCTCATTTATGGGGCAGAGACATGTGTGCAAATCACCAGCAGCTTCCATCGGACCTTGAACTAGGGATCGAGCTGATGCAGCTGGATGAGGAAGGACACAGATACTAAGACACTTGGGTTCCACAGAGATGGTGTTGTGTAAGTATCTAGACACACAAACAAGTAGACAGATAAATATGCTCCCGTGGTGTCTCCCACCAGTGACTTTAGAAATCTGGGTCAAGCCTATTTCAGACCTTTCCGCTTTCCCTGTGGAGGCTCCAGAGAGCACTGTGTCTATGCCACACATCTGATCGGGGGAGGGAAAAATCAAGTTAATGATGTGGCCTTGTAATGCACAGTAGTGAAAAGCAGCACCAGTGTTGTTCTTTCAACCACACTGTATTAGCTCTGACCAGAGAAAAGCCGCACTGACCCCTTCACAGATAATGCTGATAGTGAAAAATGACAGCTTTATGGGCAACTCTGCAGAGAACAAATGGCTTCTGGGACGCTCAGTTGTTTTTTGCAGCACTATATGAGCTGCAGTTTGAAGCACCTGCCAGTGATATTGGAGGTTTTGTATATAAAATGCAACAGGTATGCAGTACACATGGCACTAAGTGATAATGGCTCAGCAAAGCAAATAAGTGAGGAATA
Organism: Dermochelys coriacea; assembly: GCF_009764565.3. Lineage (NCBI taxonomy): Eukaryota > Metazoa > Chordata > Testudines > Dermochelyidae > Dermochelys > Dermochelys coriacea. The sequence continues at coordinate 23,204,495 of NC_050085.1, read as the reverse complement.
AGTGAGCTCCAGGAAACCTGAACTTCCATTTCGGACACGCCCCAGTAACAACGCTTTGTCCTTCTGCAGGTCCTTTCAGCCTAGGACCTTAAAGTGCTTTACACACATTGATTAATTCAGCATCACAACTCCCTTTAAGACACATCAGTATAATCCCCATTGTACAAATAAGGAAACTGAGGCACAGAGAGGAAGAGATGTGTCCGAGGACAAACACAGTAAGTGGCAAAGTTCATAATAGAACCAAGGAGTCTGATGTATTATTATTATCTATGTCACAGAAGCACCTAAGAGCCTCAGTCATGGAGCGGGTACAAGGTGCTCTAGAAATACAGAATAAAGCCATGGTCTCTGCTCCTGGCACTCTATCACACCAAACCAAACTCCCCTCCTAGAGCTCAGACTGGAACTGGAACCCAAGAGTCTTGATTCCCAAGCCCCTGTTCTAAGCATCTAAACATCTCTTGCAAGTTCACAGTAGCACTGCTGTGCCATGCAGAGAACAGGCAACTTCCCCAGCCATCTTGGGCCATGGGGCCAGTCAGGGCTTGATCCAAAAGTAGCCCCTTCAGTTTTCACTCTAACATCCCCCACTCCCTAGCTCTCAACACCCTTGTGTTGGAAGCAATAGATCCTCTGGCAAGGACCGAATGTAGCTCTCTCTGAGGCCTTATCTCCATGTACCTGCTATGGCCAGCAGAGCACAACGATTGTCTCTGGTGCCAGAGGCTGAGACTCCTGATGACCCAGGAGTGGAAGCCCTGCGCTTGAGTTTCAGTTTTGGATCTGTCTGCTTCAGGGCTGCTATGTTGGCAATCAGTAGAGGGAGCCAACTGCCAGTGGCTCAGGCCTCAAGCAGAGCCATGGGGCTCTTCTCTTTACCTGGTCCTTTTGGTTCAGGAGCTCAGTGCTTCCTAGCTGCCCTGAGGGAACTGCACTGGCTCTGTTCCTCAGCTGCACCTCTGTTGGAGGCCCTACGCTTCCAGAGGAACAGCCTGGACAGGCATATGGGGAGAAGGCAGAAAGGATTTTCAGCTTGCAAAGTATCTCACAGCTATCCAGTAGATAAATTACTGCAGAGAAGGCAAGGTTATATTTAGGGGAATGGGAGCCCATCCAAAAGTTGAGATGCTCTAACAAAATCAGGGTGTCATTGCCACCTAATGACCTGCCTGGAGTGCTGTGTAGAAAGTACCTTTAAGTCTGCTGCATCCAGATATTTTCCTTCTTAGAAGGGTTTCCTCCCCTAGATAAGAAAGTGGAGTTGAAGACCAGAGGTACCTGAAATACTGATGGAGAGCCTAGTTTCTGACATTGTTCAGGTTGACATAAGCTTCCCATTGTGATCCCTTACTTTGCTAAACCAAACCAATCTGCTGCAAATGTCATAGCTGTGGACTTATGCTAGAAGCAGGAAGCCTGCCAAACAATCAGCTGGGCCACGGGATGATCACAGTGCTAAAGGAGCATTCAAGGAAGACACAAGGCCATTGCAGAGAAGCTAAATGAATTCTTTGCATTGGTCTTCATTGCAGAGGATGTGAGGGAAATTCCTACACCCGAGCCATTCCTTTTAGTTGACAAATCTGAGGAACTGTCCCAGACTGAGGTATCAACAGAGGAGTTTTTAGAACAAATTGATAAATTAAGAAGTAAGCCACCAGGACCAGATGATATTCATTCAAGAGTTTTAAAGGAATTCAAATATGAAATTGCAGAACTACTAACTGTGGGATGTATTCCATCACTTAAATCAGCTTCTGCACCAGATGACTGGTGGTTAGCTAATGTAATGCCTATTTTTAAAAAAGGCTCAGAGGTGATCCTGAAAATTACAGCCTGTAAGCCTAACTTCAGTACCAGGCAAAGTGGTTGAAATTACAGAAAAGAACAGAATTATCAGACACAGATGAACATTTTATGTTGGAGAAAAGTCAACACGGCTTTTGTAAAGGGAAACCATGTATCACCAATCTATTAGAAATCTTTGAGGGGGTCAATAAACATGTGGACAAGGGTGATCCAGTGTACTTGAACTTTCAGAAAGCCTTTGACAAGGTCCCTTACCAAAGGCTCTTAAGCAAAGTAGTCAGTCAAGGGATAAGCAGGAAGGTCCTCTCATGGATCAGTAACTGGTTAAAGGATAGGAAACAAAGGGTAGAGAATAAATGGTAATTTTTCAGAGTGGAGAAAGGTACATAGCAGGGTCTGCCGAGGATCTATACTGGGGCCAGTGCCGTTCCTAAATGATCTGGAAAAAGGGGTAAACAGGGAGGTGGAAGAGTTTGCTGATGACATAAAATTACTCAAGATAGTTAAGTCCAAAGCTGACTGTGAAGAGTTACAAAGGGATCTTACAAAACTGGGCGACTAGGCAAGAAAATGGCAGATGAAAGTCAATGTTGATAAATTCAAAGTAATGCACATTGGAAAACATGATCCCACCTATACATAGAAAACGATGGGTCTAAATTAGCTGTTACCACTCAAGAAGAGATCTTGGAGTCATTATGGATAGTTCTCTGAAAATGTCTGCTCAATTTGTAGTGGCAGTCAAAAAAGCTAGCAGAATGTTAGGGACTATTAAAAAAGGGATAGCCAATAAGATAGAAAATATAATGCTGCTATGTAAATCCATATGTAACAGGGTGCTTGGACGGCCAAGTGGCCTAGTGGTTGGCATGCTTGATGGCTCCTTGTTTCCCTGGTCAAGGTGCCTCAGTCTTTCAGGCAGTGGGGCTAGGTGGTCCTAGGCCCTCCCACTCTATCAGGTCCCAGCCCAGGGCCCTGAGTGAGATGACCCCTGAACAGGGGGCACTCCGAGCAGGAAGTCTAAATCCACTGCTCTAGGCTACTTTGTACCAGAGTCCCTTCAGTTTGGGGCATGGCCCCAATAGTTCAATTTGCTGGTGTGGCTTGTCTCCCATGGTGCTCTCTTGTGGATCTTGGGCCCTGCTGTGGTACCAGCTCTTTCAGGAATGGCATCTGTAAGTTTGGTGCATCCAAACGCCACAATGTCTCTGGGTAGCAGTCACCTAGTTACTCAGTTGTCAGAGGCTAATAGGTCTCTTCCACAGTCTCCCTTGACTGGGAGACAGAAAGTGCTCCTTGGTGGCTGCCTTGGCCGGCAGGTTACTGGTCTTTCCTATCAGGTAAGGTGGTAGCTAGCTCCTGCCTCTTCACTAGTCAGCACTGACCTGGCCCCGGTCTCTCCTTTTCTACCCCCTTCAGGCCTGGAATTGGCTGCAGGTATAATAGGATGGGGCTAGCTGGGCCCAAAGGATCTCCTTAACTTTGCCATGCTGGTGGGCAGTTTCTTCAATTCATCACACCATGGTACACTCACACCTTGTCACCCCATCTCAAAAATATATTAGAATTAGAAAAAGGGCAGAGAAGGGCAACAAAAATGACTGGGGTCTGGAACAGCTTCCACATGGGGATAGATTAAAAAGACTGGGGCTGTTCAGCATGGGTAAGAGATGACGAAGGGCACCAAAAGTCTAACTAGGTTCAAAATAAGAATTAGGTAAGTTCATGGAGGAAGGTCCATCAATGGCTACTAGTCAGGAGGGTGAGGGATACAACCCCAGGCTCTGGATGTCCTTAATCCTCTGACTGCCAGAAGCTGGGACTGGACGATGGGACGGATCACTTGATAAATTGCCCTGTTCTGTTAATTCCCTCTGAAGCATCTGGCACCATCCACTGTCAGAAGATGCATATTGGGCTAGATGGACCATTGGCCGGATCCAGTACGGCTGTTCTTATGTAAAATTTTTCTGGAACTGTTTAGTCAAAGTGTCTGGGGGTGAGCTTGCTTCTTGCATTTATTCCTCAAGTTTATTTGTAATGGCTTCACACTGAAAGGGAGTGGTTTGCTCCAGGGGAGTATTTGGCAAGCACTGTACCTGCTGCCACGTACTTACAAATAGGAAAACTGAGAATAGGCCCAGATTCAGCATAGCAGGGACAATTCTATGGCACTTTCCCAAAATTGAATTTGTCCCACAAAGGGGTGAAGCGACTTGTTTGAGTCAGTGCTCTTTCTCTGTCTCTCATTTTCACCAGCTATAAATTGGAATAATAATACATCCCATGTAAAAAGCTAGAAATCTCATTCTACCAAGATCCCCTCATTGAGCAAATCTTCAATGTTTAAAAACCCTAAGGAAATTCTCAGGCAAGAAATGTCATTAATCTGGAGTTAAAACTGAAAATTAAAAAACAAAAATTCACCTCGCCTTTCAGGAATCCAGTCCACCTTTTTATCTCTTCAGAGAATGTTTCGATTTTCTCTCTAAGTAAAGGCACTAAATTTCCAGACATTCTGAATTTAAGGTTCAATGAAAGGAGCAATGGCAAATGTGTTACCAGAGGCACCCAAACAGCTGTGCCCCTTGGATCACCGCTTGAGAACACCAAGTGTCTTGGAAATAATGTGGTCCTTAGAAAATGCACTGTGTATTCTCATACTCCTCCAGTTTAGGCTTTGTGACTCCAGAGGCCTCTCCACCTCCACCACACACCCACTGGCTCATTCTGCCCAGGAAAGAATGCCATCAAAGACAAGGCAAAAGTGTCAGTGTGGTACATCTCAGTGGAATAAGCACAGAGCAGGCCAAAGGGAAGTGAGTGGAGCAGGGAGCAGAAGGAAAGGGGCAGGGGAATCTTGACTCCTCTTTTCTTTTCTTGGTCCTGGAAGATCACTTAATAACTCACCTGAGTCTCAGAATCCCTTCCATTCACATTTTCACCTTTCCCAGAAACACACCTTTCCTTGCCCCATGCACACACATTTGCAGTAGTTCAACATCCAACTCTATTACATCCCTCCACCCAAAAAATCAAATCAGCTATCTGAGCCAAGAGGGTAGGGGGCTAGTGTGAGGCTGTGGGAGGAGTTACACCCTTTGCAGGCCTCTCTGTATCAATCATCCCAGAATCCTTTGGAAGAAAACCACTTGCGTCATTAGCTGCCTTGTTCCCAACTTTGCTTCCTTCTCTTATAGTCATTTATTTTATTTCCCAAGAAACCATATAGGGTTTGTGGGACTCCTGAGGAGAGACCCGGAGCACAGGTTTTTCAGGTTACAGTCCATATGGGTGGGTGAGTGGATCCCAGGAGCCAAGGGTGTAGAGGAAGGGCATACAGCAAACAGCCAAAGGTCATGGATGGTGGGAGCTGACAGCCAGGCCCCCCGAATGAAGGCAAAGCGTACTCACTGTCCTGAGCCATGCACGTAGTGTGCTTTTCTTTTCTTCTCCTTTGGAGTTAGTGGCAATAAAACGCATGGGCCCCTTTTAAAGGGCCCAGTCTGGCTATACCAGCTCAGACATGTTAAGGAGTCATTGTGGCCTGGCCCAGGTCAGGGCTGAAGGCTTACTACTGATGCCTTATGTGCATTCAGCACATTTGAATACCTCCTTTAGGATCTGTGCTTCCCTCATCCCCAACACACACACTGCTGCAGTGGGAACCCAGTAATGGCCCCTCATGAGCACATCTCTGAAAACTCCACTGTGACCCATGGGAAGGAGCAGTTACTGTGTAACTACTACAGCAACCAGAAACAAAGAGAAGCAAAGTGCATACTGACCTCCGGGGAGCATCTTCTCTCCACCCTCCTGTGCTCTAGTGGGAAGCACCTCCTCTATGGATCGTGCAGCCCCAGACTAAGGTCCCTCTCCATCACACTCACTCTAAAACGGGCCACAACTAGCACTCCCCTCTGGCAGGGGCCACTCCACCTCCACATTCCCTCAGCATCAGCAAACAGGGTTTCCTGTTGAGGGCATAAGCTGGGCAGCCGCATCTCTCCACAGTGTAGGCCCAGTTGTTTCTTTTCTCTTCCTTCTCTTATGTCTGTCACCTGGGCCAAGTAGGTTTGCGAGCACCAGCTGAACCCCCTCTCCTAGACACAGAAACCCTCTACGTTCATATCCATGACTGAAAAATGGACTTTACCGTTGGCTCTACTCGGGTGTTTCACAACCCAGACAGGCAGAGCACCCAATCACTCAGCTAAGCAGGATTCCTTAGCCTGTATCCTGCCAGCTTTTTTGTCAGTCCCACAACAGATTCCAAATGTTCATGCACCGAGCCACACCAAGTACTTAGACCCTCACAATAATATTCACTGCATTCAAATCAGCATATTTGTTGTTGAAAAAGGGATCAGGGTTTGGCTGCAGTTGTGAGCTGCAATAGTGACATCCAGTGACCAATTGGTGTACCACACCATGCACTTAGCCTGGCAATAATATCTCCTGTCTCAGGGCCAGGTACCTACAGATTTCTTCATGTGCAGACGAGGCAGAATTTGATTGTAAAGGTGGGAGACTAGATCTGAGTCAGAGCTAGAAAAGTGTTACTGTTTTACCTAAGAAAAAATATTCTTCCCAGAGGTGGGTGTGATGGGCAAGATTTAGCTGAGTTCAAGAGAAAATGACATTGCAATAGCTTCTTCCAGTTAGATGGTGGTCTCAGCACTTTACAAGTAACATAGTCAAAAGTTCAAGTTCCTCTAGCAACTGCAAGGGTTGCAGTTTTATATTGTATTATTATATTTATATTGTAAACTCTTTGGGGGCAGGGATTGTGTTTTTGTGGTGTTTGCACAGCACCCAACCAAGAAGGTCCTGGTCTGTGATGAGGACGTCTAGGCACTACTCCAGTACACATAATAAGTAATAATACAATGTATAGAAATATAGCAAGGCACACATTTAATAGTCAACCAAACAAATACAGATGTCCCAGGTGTGATATGCTTGAGAGCAGGTTGATGTGTGCACCTTAACTTTTGAATTTCCTGATTCTTACGCTTTTGCATTCTCGGCCTTAACAATACTGCACTGAAGTTGTTTGCATTTAATCTTTGCTTTAAAGTAATCATTACTAGCATTTCTGAGAAAGGTGTTCAAATCAGTCAGATGAAGGATTGTTTTGGAGAGGAGAATTCCAGCAAACAAATGACAAAGGACCCCTGTAACCCAAAGCAACTAGACTTCCTATCAAACCAGAGGAAAATCTACTCTCTCTATCACTCATAGCTGAAGGCTGAAGCTACTACGCAAGTCTGTTACACAAAAGATGTGTGTGTTCTACAAACCCCTTTTTCCTTAGGAAGTCTCCCATTCAGGCACCAGCCGGTCCTAACTCTGCTTAGTTTTTTAATCAGCTGGCAAATACAGAGCAACAAAGTTTCATCCACTCCAGCTTTATGTTTAAGGTAGCAGCATGGAGCACAACATTACCTGTGTTATATTAGAGAAGGGTCTATAGAGACCTTGCATTTTGGGGGCAAAATCTGTACAGCAGCCTGCTACTTGAGCTAGGGGTCAATGACCCTCTGTAAAAAATCCTCAAGTCCTTCCTCAGTATTAGACTGTGGTTTTAAAGAGAGATTCTTTTCAGATTCTTTGGGTTCCGATAAACAGAAACTGGGAGTATCTCCCATCCCTCTCACACTGAGGCAGGGACAAGGAACAGCCTCCTGTATAAATCAGAAGAGCTCTTTAGTAATCAGATGCATAGGTATGTTTGCATTTGTTTTCCAAGGAGATACAAGTTTATTTAGCTGTTCCTGTGCTGCCCTCCAGTGGCAAATTTCAGGAGAGCAGCCGTGTTAGTCTGTATTCGTAAAAAGAAAAGGAGTACTTGTGGCACCTTAGAGACTAACAAATTTATTAGAGCATAAGCTTTCGTGAGCTACAGCTCACTTCATCGGATGCATTTGGTGGAAAAAACAGAGGAGAGATTTATATACACACACAGAGAACATGAAACAATGGGTTTATCATACACACTGTAAGGAGAGTGATCACTTAAGATAAGCCATCACCAACAGCAGGGGGGGGAAGGAGGAAAACCTTTCATGGTGACAAGCAGGTAGGCTAATTCCAGCAGTTAACAAGAATATCAGAGGAACAGTGGGGGGTGGGGTGGGAGGGAGAAATACCATGGGGAAATAGTTTTACTTTGTGTAATGACTCATCCATTCCAAGTCTCTATTCAAGCCGAAGTTAATTGTATCCAGTTTGCAAATTAATTCCAATTCAGCAGTCTCTCCTTGGAGTCTGTTTTTGAAGCTTTTTTGTTGAAGTATAGCCACTCTTAGGTCTGTGATCGAGTGACCAGAGAGATTGAAGTGTTCTCCAACTGGTTTTTGAATGTTATAATTCTTGACGTCTGATTTGTGTCCATTCATTCTTTTACGTAGAGACTGTCCAGTTTGGCCAATGTACATGGCAGAGGGGCATTGCTGGCACATGATGGCATATATCACATTGGTAGATGCGCAGGTGAACGAGCCTCTGATAGTGTGGCTGATGTGATTAGGCCCTATGATGGTATCCCCTGAATAGATATGTGGACAGAGTTGGCAACGGGCTTTGTTGCAAGGATAGGTTCCTGGGTTAGTGGTTCTGTTGTGTGGTGTGTGATTGCTGGTGAGTATTTGCTTCAGATTGGGGGGCTGTCTGTAAGCAAGGACTGGTCTGTCTCCCAAGATCTGAGAGAGCGATGGCTCGTCCTTCAGGATAGGTTGTAGATCCTTGATGATGCGTTGGAGAGGTTTTAGTTGGGGGCTGAAGGTGATGGCTAGTGGCGTTCTGTTCTAGTAACTTAGGCTTGAATAGAGACTGGGAATGGATGAGTCATTACACAAAGTAAAACTATTTCCCCATGGTATTTCTCCCTCCCACCCCACCCCCCACTGTTCCTCTGATATTCTTGTTAACTGCTGGAATTAGCCTACCTGCTTGTCACCATGAAAGGTTTTCCTCCTTCCCCCCCCTGCTGTTGGTGATGGCTTATCTTAAGTGATCACTCTCCTTACAGTGTGTATGATAAACCCATTGTTTCATGTTCTCTGTGTGTGTGTATATAAATCTCTCCTCTGTTTTTTCCACCAAATGCATCCGATGAAGTGAGCTGTAGCTCACGAAAGCTTATGCTCTAATAAATTTGTTAGTCTCTAAGGTGCCACAAGTACTCCTTTTCTTTTTGCGAAATTTCAGGAGAGACTCTCGAGGACAGTTTAAAGGGGCTCAGTTACTATGTAGGGCCTTATGCTTATGCTCTAATAAATTAGTTAGTCTCTAAGGTGCCACAAGTACTCCTTTTCTTTTTGCGAATACAGACTAACACGGCTGCTACTCTGAAACCTGTTTTTTAGGGCCTGCTACACTTGTGGGTTAGAGCACATTAAAGCAGCCCCGGGCACCCTAGCTCACTCCCCGTCCACACTGGCAAGGCACGTAGAGCGCTCTGACTCCACTCTAGAGCACTCCTGATACTCCACCTTGTCGAGAAGATTAACACTTGTTGTGGAGTGGCTGAAACGCCCGGGCATCAGTGTGAACGAGGTGTTGCACTACTGCGCTCTGATCAGCCTCCAGAAACGTCCCATAATCCCGTTAAGTCAAGTGGCCACTCTTCTCATTGTTTTGAACTTGCCTAGGAATGTGAATATGCCCTTTGAAAGTTCCGTTTCTGACAGCCAGCTCCGAAACAAAGCAAGCCATTACTGAGGAATTCTGTATGAGAGAGAGAGAGAGACGCAGGGAGGTGCGGGAGGTCTGCTGCTGTCTGAACTTACAAGACAGCATGCTGACATGCTTTCACCCCTCCCAACCCACTCTCTCTCCCCCCACATATACACAACACACACCCCTGTCACACTCCACTTCACCCCCCCCATTTGAAAAGCATGTTGCAGTTAAATTGCATGCTGGGATAGCTGCCCATAATGCACCGCTCCCAATGCCGCTGCAAGTGCCACAAATGTGGCCACACCAGTGTGCTTGAAGCTGTCAGTGTAGACAGATTGCAGCGCTTTCCCTACTGCGCTCTACGAAGGCTGGTTTAACTCAAAGCATTCTACATCTGCAGGTGTAGCCATACTCTTAGTATTTGTATTCAGCACCACAACTGTAGAAAGCGCTTTACTGAGAGGATAAGGCTTAGTCCCTGCCCCAAGGAGCTTACAATTGAGGTTACATATGACACAGCATGACATAGGGTGAGTGGCCATCTAGCTCAGTAGGAAGAGGGGATTCTGTTTGTCCACAAGCATAGCTAGCTCTTTCAGTTTTGTATCCAGAGCCCAGACACTGGCACTGCTGGGACACAGCTGATAGCTGGAAGGTCATTCTGGGTAAATGAGAACACCTACTATCACCTTTGCTTCAGAATTTCCCTTTCCAGCATGGACAGAACAGACAGCATTTACAGTGGAGGAGGGTTCCCTAAGGCTCTTTGAACTACCAGAGTGATGCATTTTACCCACTGCTGTAGCTGGCTGGTGCTACTAAGATATAAATGGTTTTTCATGTCAGAAGTTTTTTGATTTTCTTAAATTAATTACAGCAAAAGAGCATTTTATAACAGAGTGGTGATGGGCTCACAGCAGGCTTTCCTGCATGTCTGAGTCTGAATCTTTCCTGCATCATCCGAGATTGCTCAGGGGCACAACCAAGGCTCCACCATCCCTGTCTATCCTGAGCCACTGTTTACATGTCCTCTATGTTGTTAAGTCCCCTAAGTTTTCCCTCTCTAAATGCTGTTCAAAGGAGGGATTGTTTCGATCAGCAACTGTGCATGGTCTTCCAGCTGCCCAGCGGAATGACTGTCATGACAGAAGCTCTGGCTTCATTCTTAACGGCGCTCACAAAAAATTGCAGGTAAAGAGAGTACCTTAATAACCAGGGCTTAATTTTTTAATGAAAGAGGAGATGGGGCTCAAGCAATTTTTTTTATTTTCATAACCGACGGGACAAGCCCAGAGGTGCCGGGGCTATTAACTGCCAAGCTAGGGGTGCTGGGCTCCAGCACAAATTAAGCGCTGCGAATCACATGAATTCATATTCAGAGATGATCAAGTGAACCTGACTTGACCTAGGACCTTTCCTCTGGTTCAGATGAGTTCAGCCCTTTCCACAGTTCTTGGCCTACACTGATGGGTCTGGCTAAAGAGCTCAGAAGCTTCTCTGCTTGGCCCTGCTGCCAGTCTAAACAGAAAGCATCTGCACAGTTCACTCTGGGGGGTTCCCTGACACTCATGTTCTGAGATTTTCCCCAACATTTTTGGATAACAGGCCAGACCAACTCTAGCCATGTTGCTTGTGAACACACCAAAGAATGACTGAGATGCTAGGAGCTCATGTACATACGTTTGGATTGGCAGAAAGAGACTGGAGGATTTTTAACTCAGCTAAAATAATGTATCTGGTCCATTTATTTACAGTTAATCCACCTGAACTGAACTTTGCAATATGTTATCTACACGACTCTTCATTGTCTCTCGTTGTGTTACTGCTGGGCTCTTGGTAACTCCAGGAGAATCATATGTTTAAAACAAACAATGACAGTAGAAAAAGAAAAGAAGAATGTGGGGAGTTTTCTGTGACCCTGTAATAATATCCCGATCAAACAGCCTGAGATTGATATGCTTGCCAGTGATCCCTCAATACTTCCTCCCTAAGGCCTCAATCTAAACTCATGGAAATCAGTGGGAGTCTTTCCCCGGACTTCAGAAGTCTTTGGGAGATGGCACCTGTGAAAGAGGAATTGGAGAATAAAAAAGGAAGAACAAGATGGATCATCAAACTCCCAGGAGGGACACAGAGGCCATAAGAAAACAAAAGGTGACATTTGTTTACACTTTTTATTAGCATCAGGGTTTAAGTTTATCCACTATTTAAAGGTTTCAGAGTAGCAGCCGTGTTAGTCTGTATTCGCAAAAAGAAAAGGAGTACTTGTGGCACCTTAGAGACTAACAAATTTATTAGAGCATAAGCTTTCGTGAGCTACAGCTCACTTCATCGGATGCATTTGCTCTAATAAATTTGTTAGTCTCTAAGGTGCCACAAGTACTCCTTTTCTTTTTGCCAATGTTTAAAGAGTTCCTTTCATGGGTGACTAATCTCACTGAAGTTATGAAGCAAGGGCCCTGAAAGCAAAGCATTTTTTCTATTGTGTTAGGCCAACAGAAACATTTATTATGAAAGCTTGGTGCAGGCAATTTGTGTTCAGGGAAAAATGATTTTCACCTTGGTAACTCTTCCAGCTCCACTGAGAATCCAAACAAGGTAAATCCTACCACATACATTGAAGCACAGTCATTTCAGTGTCTGTGGAAACTCATTTCCAAGGAAATATTAATTGCAAATGGAATGGTAAAACAAAACTAAAATGATTATTGTAATGAACCCAACAATCCTAGATTCCTAGGACCCAAAGCAGAGTATGTTTTGCAGATGCAGAAAGTTAATTTTATGGCTTTTCTCACTCAGTTCACAATGAAAACTTGCTAATGGGTTGCTGATAAATGTGAAGTGCACAGTACATAATATTTTTATGATGTGATTATGTCAGCCAAGGGATATGAACACCAGAAAGCAAAAACGTAAAGTGCACCAGAAAGGACAGAATTAAGATGCACTTCTGAGCGGTTCTTTGTTAAATGGGATAATGGTCTGGGCCCTGTGCCAGGATCATACAGCACACCTGTCTGTGTGATCCTCAGAAAAACCTGCCTAAAATGAAGAAAACCCAACAAGGCTTTCTTAGGATAATAATGCCACCATGGTTACATGAACTAACACAAATTCTGGCTTGGGGCCTTTCCGAATGCCCTCAGAAGCAGAAGAAAGAGATATTCTTGACAGCTCTGTGCTAGAATTCTTGCATAAGGTGAACTCTGCAGTGCACTGTCTGGAATCCCTACAAATCTGAAACACAGGAAAAGCAGCACAGGAGCAATAGAATAGCAGTTTGGGGCCTGTTCCCAGTGGGTACAAATGCAAGAAAAATAATTCTCTCCATATCTCAGCAGTTATGTATAACAAATATTGTATATCAGTAAAGAAAATTAACATCTGAAGTGATGTTTTGAGCTGCTTGGGAATCAAGATTTGTGACCATACACTCCAGCTTTGGATCTAGCCAATTAAGAAGAAATCCTGGACCCAACATTATGCTTGAAAACTGGTCCCCAGTGATTCTGGCCATAGAATAATCAAACCTAGAGGATCATTCAAAGGAAAATAACACCACATTCTGTGAGAGGGAGAGAGATCACTGGTGGTTTAGTGAATCAATTAGATTACAAAAAGGTTTCCGTGACAGCAGCTAAAAAAGAAGGCTTTGCAATGAAAAAGAGATGAGTTTTTTGATCTTTTAGGCTCTCTACATAAGCCGAGAGAAAAGTCAGTCCGCCAGTATGGAGAGCAGGTGCAGAGAGGAATGTTGGCCATTCTCCAGCTCAGACAAAGGTGAACAATGAACCTTCTGAGATGTGAAATCCACAGAAATCCTACTGGAAAAAATGAAAAGCAGGGGGACACATGGACTTGAGCTGAAAGAATGGAGGAAACTCTCAGAACATGCAATGGGGAGAAAGGTCTCAGAAAGATTTCAATAAGAAAAGGAGTACTTGTGGCACCTTAGAGACTAACAAATTTATTAGAGCATAAGCTTTCGTGAGCTACAGCTCACTTCATCGGATGCACGAATGTAGCTCACGAAAGCTTATGCTCTAATAAATTTGTTAGTCTCTAAGGTGCCACAAGTACTCCTTTTCTTTTTGCGAATACAGACTAACACGGCTGCTACTCTGAAACCAAAGATTTCAATGTTATTCATGAATATAATGAGTCCTTGGTATGGTGCTGAGGGTTGCACCTCCTCGGTGGGAGCTCCGAGAGATACTGTGCCCGAGCACTGGTACAACATATCGTTTGGAAGGTTGCAGCATCCTTCTAGGTGGTTACTAGTGCTGCTGCTAGGACAGGAGAGATCACAGACAGGGAGTGCAAGACCGGGATTGTTCCTACTTCCTGTGAATGGGTAGCTGGCAGGCCCTTAGGATATGTCTACTATTCAGTGTAAGCTCAGGCTCAAGCCTAACCATCCTTCCATCTACATACACACCAGGGATTGGACCCAGGTCCTCAGAACTCCACAGGGGTGGAGTGTCTGATCCTGAGTCAAGCTGGGACCCAGGGTTCAAGCCCTATTGGTTCACAGTATAAACACAGTCCCACTGGACTCGTGCTCTGGGAGTCCACCAAAAGTATTCCACAATCCCACAGGGTGCCTTTATTTGTCCTCTGGGTTGTCAAGTTTTCCCACACTGCACTTGTGAACAAAGGGTTTGAGTGGCCATATTTTGGACGTCTGGGATATGAATGGTTAGACTCAGGCCTGTATAATGCTGGAGGCTCCAGGTTGACCCAGGGTTCAACAATTCCTAACCTGGGGTTACAAATGAGTGTAGATGCGATGCTCCAGCCCTAGGTTAACAAACCTGGGGTCTGGAAACTCGAGTTCTACTAACTTAGGCTTACACTGCAGTGTAGAAATATCCTTAGAGTTAGGCTTGTAGATCTACTATGCTTGGCGGTTGTGCTGACTATTGCTCACTCTGGGTTTATTACTGAAGCAATTTCCTGTGTGATGTGATGTGACCACATGGGCCTCTGTGTGTGCCCTGCTCCTGCCTGGCACAACATGACAGTGCCAGAAGCTACTTTTTCCTTGTTCTCACTTCCATCGAGAGAACAGAACATGGTGACAGCTAGAGAAAAAGAAAGAAAGAATGAAATTCCTCTGTAGAAAAAAAAACTGGGGAAAAAAAAGAGGCTCACTCTAGACACAGTGACAGAGCTGCCAATGTCTGATCATTGTTGTGCTGAGAACAAAGTTCCACCTCTGCCACCAGTTGCTAGGAGGAGCAGCTCCCTGAAAACTGTAATCATAGCAATGGATTCAGCAGCAAATGTAAAAGATCTGACAGCCACCAAGAGCACGGAACTTGTGGAAGGTGAAAACAAAGTTAGCTCATTGGGGAATGCAAACTGGAGTCTCCCAGCAAAGACGGTGGTTACACTCTGCATTTAAAAGTTCCAGCTCATCAGACAGCTCTGCAGGCTGCTGCTGCAGAAGTCAAGGAGAATGAGCTTCCTTTCCATAGACCAAGACCTCATATGGTCCAAACTGGGATCCACAATGAGATGTATAGTAACACCATTGACAAATCCAAAGGTTCAGAAGAGAACAGTCTGTTTGGTCACTTTTGTCAAGACATTCTGAATGGCTAAATGGCTCCTCAGGTCAGTCCTGAGCTAAAAAATGGGGAAATCATGTCAAAGACAAACAAAGAGAATGAAATCAAAATGAAGGAAAACGGCCAGTTCAGAGCCAAAAAACAAAAAGGACAAGCCTAACATCAAAGGAAATAACAAAAAGAAAATGAAGATTCAGAAAAGAAGCAACAATATATTACAAGAAAGTCTTTTGAACAAGGTAGAATAGCAGGCTCAGAGTTTCAGGTTGGCTCCCTGTCCGCCATTAAAGTTTATGGCAAAGGATCATTGGGCTCTTCAGTATTAATAAATGTTCATGAAGCTAAGGCAGGTGAGCTGTGCAGGTGTAGGTCTCACTACACTAGGTAGCAGTGCTGACTCTCGGATTCACTTGATGTTATTCTTAATAAAACACTTACCTCTGGCATAACTGCATGGGCTTGCCTCTTGCTCCTGCCTGCACCACAGCTTGGCATCTCCAATCTACCCCCTAGTCTCTCCTGTGCAAGGCAGGCTCCATTCACACTGATGGACTTCATTTGTGAAGAACCTCAGATTCTATTTTGGTAAAATGCACAGTTGGCAGCTCTCATCACAATGGGATCATGATGATGGAGCTTACAAGGGAGGGGCAATTGTATTTTTGGTCCTTTCTGCCAGATCTTCCCCACAAACAGGGGGCTAAAACTCTGTTACTGTTTGGTTAGCATGGAAAGGAAACACTTCCCATGGAAATTGAGCTATTTACCTGTTGGTTAAAGACAAACAAAAGGACAGATGCTTTTATTTATTGGCATTGATTTTCAGAGGGGTTTAGTTGCTACACAACATGTTATTGTGCTTTTGTACAGTATTAAACCAATAAATAACCAGTTTTTTAAAAATACCAGTAATATTCACCACAGGCCCTGCCACATCAGCTTTTTATCACACTATGAGGGATGATTCTCAGTGAATAAAAAAACCCAACATCCAGATACAAACATGCTGGATTTCCAATCTCTCTTTGGGGATCAGCTAATAGTAAATTACTGCTAACAGTACATGGCAGGTAATCAATAATCAATTGCTGATTAGTTTATCTCAGAAGTAGAGTTATTCCGAACCCCCATTGACTGAAGTTTGGCCTTAGGCCTTGACAGGCATCCATCTCCTATTCTAGAAAGTTCCAGATTTCTCTAGCAACATGTGAGATGTACTGTATAGCATTGGGACTGAACTGTAATAAGTGGTTGACTACATTTGTATTATGCATGTGAGCTGTACACTGATCTGTAGCTGGACTGCTACTATCGGCTGTTCTCAGGATGAGAACTGGCTGGATTAAGAAGAAGTGTGCCTGAATGCAATCTGACAGTTCAAAGTAGCCATCTATTTAATTTTGATTGAACCCTCGCACGGTCTGCAATCATAAAGCTCCTCTTTTCTGAAGTATGAATGCTCTTATATTATACTAAATCCCTTCTCACCGGACAGGTGCAATTCTAAGGCTTTAGGAAAGTAATCCATTACCTGTTCCCTTAACAGCTTTGTCTTGGGAGTCATCAGATGGTCATTTCACTGAAAGATAGGCAAACTACTCTGCTCCTCACCCCAGATGTGTTCCCTCCTGCCCACTCACAATTCCATATCAAGAGATTTCAGAGTCTAGATGCACTCTAGTGGTTTTAGATCACAGAAACAATGGACATGCAATAATTGAGATACAATTCACCAGAGTTCTGAACAATTAGAGCACAGCTGATTTTTCTTGAACTGCTGCATTTATCCCAATAATGAGCCCATAAGAAAATTTTCCAAGTCTAGACTCCGAAAACTACTGAAGGACAAAAAGAAAAGGAGTACTTGTGGCACCTTAGAGACTAACAAATTTATTAGAGCATAAGCTTTCGTGAGCTACAGCTCACTTATACTGAAGGACAATTTCTCTGAAGGACAATTTCTCTTTACACCTGACCCAGTTTGATTATGTCTATTCATTATAATGGTCAAGGCTGAATATTTTTCACCCAACAGTAAGATTTTTCATGTAAACAGGAGTTTGTGTTGCTGGCATTTCCAATCTGTGGTTCAAGTGATTGTACCTGTATCAGGTATAGAACCAAGTTAAGCACTGAATCTAATAAAGGAACTCCTGGCCAGATATTTAGCTATTGGCAACATTAAAACCAATTACAGATTTAAGTGTCAGGCTCAATGTGCAGTAGGCACAACATTTCTAAATAAACTAGGCAACATTGGGAATGCATCACATTGAAGATACTTTGCTTTATAATGAAACAAAACATTTCTGTTCTGATGCTTCTTAAGTTAGGAAAGAAGCCTTGTCAGGGTAATGAGGTGCTTAATAAAAAGATCACTCGGACATGAAAATGACCTCAAATGCTCTTATTTCTAAGAGGAGATATTTAAAAGCCTTGTCAAAGTTTAAACAAGAAGGCTCCTGGAGCCCTTATTAACTAAGGAATTAAAGATGGGTGAGTAATTGTTAATGAATAAAAGCTGGAAGCTTACCTCAGGGTAAGACCACTCTGGTGAGTAATCTGTCACCATGAACAAGCGCCCGCTCTGCTGCAACATCCCCAAGGTGCCTTGTGCTGCGGCTGCTGAGACCACCTCAGCCACATGCATGTATGCCATGGTACTGGCTCCATTCTCGGCACTGCTGAGCTGCATGCTGGCTTGCTGAGGGCTGCAGCAAGGAATGCACATTTCAGCCTGGTTGTAGGTTGCTCTGTTGCCATCTTCAGGCTGAGATAGCCCGGCACTGTCACCTGACACCAGCTGGTGCCCATAGATGGCATTACTCCCACCTTCTACTGATATGAAATCATTAATAAGATCTGAAAACTGGTTGCTGAAGGAGATGTCAAAATGGTCCAAATTAAGCTCCATGTTGGAGGAGTTGTTTAAGCTGGGATGGGCCACTGGGTAGAGTCCTTGCACCATATTTCCTTGGAGAATAGGGAGATTATTCCCACTCCTGATACCACCATTGGCCTCGGGCTGCATGTAGTGTTCTGTG
This sequence comes from Dermochelys coriacea, assembly GCF_009764565.3. Classification (NCBI taxonomy): domain Eukaryota; kingdom Metazoa; phylum Chordata; order Testudines; family Dermochelyidae; genus Dermochelys; species Dermochelys coriacea. The sequence goes on along the minus strand of NC_050085.1, from coordinate 23,186,377 downwards.
CTACAGGCTTGAAGATCCCCTGATTTAAGAAGATTTTCATTCCCTTCTGCCTGCTGGGAGGTCTCCATGGGAACTTCAGCTTCTGCAGCCATAGCCTGGAAGTTTGCTTGGAACTGCATGAGCTGGAGAGAAGAGGTGGACTCTATTCTAGTTTCCACTGTGCCACTGCAATTAGAGGTTGTTTGGGAGGATTCTGTTTTCACATTGGGGATTCCTAAAGTGTTCACAAAAGAGCCACTTGTCTCATTCAAGTTGTTATGGGTGTTTTGTTCAAGAGGGAGAGGTTTGCTGGCATCCTGCAGAAAGAAGCTAGGGGAAGGGGTCTGGTGAACATGAGGACTCTGAACTGTCTGGTTGAAACTGGAAGAATAGTCCTTGTTGGAGTCAATGGCACTGAAGTCCATTTGCTCCAAGGTGGTACTTGGGCTCAGACCGCCTCCAGATGGAAGCAGACCTGATCCTGTAGTAAGGGTGAGAGAATTAGATGCAGAAGTGGAGGAAAACGCTTCTTTGGACATCTGTTGTTCAAAAGAAGTGTCCTCAGTTTTAATCTCTTTAGTTAGGGCTGCACTGAAATTGAACCCACGTTCTGTTGTGGGTGACTGTCTTATGTTGGTACTAATGCTGTCTCCTTTTAGGCCTCCTCCACCATAAGTCTGTCCCTGCTTGGGATTATTAAGAAAACAGTCTGGGTCAAAATTCATGGTGGTTTCTGGAATTTTTCTGCTACCATCCAGAGTTGTAGAGAGCACAAGCTCGTCAGAGACATTGGTGGGCAACATAGACAAGCTCTCTGAACTGCCTGGTGTAGGAAAAGCAAACTTGTGGCCATCTGAGCTGACAGCCAGTACCAGTCCTTGTGCAGCAGCATCTGAGGATAGTAGGTGTTGATTTGGGCCAGTGGTGGGTGACATGGTATACACGGCTTCACTGGTGACTTCTGACATAAATACTGTGGCACTTTGCGATAAACTTCCCATCACCGAGGCAACAGCCATGCTGGAGACACCAGTGACTACTGGGCTATCAGCCATATCAGGGTCGCTATTTAATCCACTGCTGATGGATACAGGAGAATTCTGGGTAGTGTCAGGAACTTCCACCTGATTGGTGGAAGAGACCTCAGTACTGTTTTGATGGAGCAACACAGGTTTTGCCACTTTGCCATTCCTCTTCTCCCGGCTGGAGGTCTTGCCATGACTGTGCTCATTCTTGCCTTCAGAGACATCATTATTTTGTACCTCTGAGTGAGTGCTGTACCCACCTGTCCTTGGTTCAACCTTTGGTGATATGATGCGATGTTTGGCACTGTTACACTTGTGATGCACACTGCTACCTGCTCCTGTTAGAAAACACAAACAACGTGTGCAATTAATGAAGATCACATTAATTGTGCTATTTTCCAATTATGACATGGGATAACTATACTTGAGAGAGAGAAAGAGAGAGAGAGTGTCTGTATGAATGGGAGTGTGTGAGAGACAGACAGATTTTAAATAAAGTTAATTTCTTGCCAGTGTCAGATTGACAGCTCTGAAAACTGAACTTCCTTTTACATCCATGAACAGATATGCTACATGCAATGACAGCAAGCCACACCACCTTCCCCTTCCCTCAAAAAACACACAGCACTCACTGCTAGCTTTACCCCTGACCTGATCACACCCCCTCTAGAAATGAGGAGGGAGTTCAGGCTTTGTGCCCACTCTCAGGTTTGTTCAGTATGTGCCCAAGTCTCACTGTTCGGACTGTTGAGACAGGCCCCTATTACTGCCAGCTGTGGTGACGAATTGGTGTGATGTGGGCCACATTCCACTAGGAACTAAGAAAAGACTCCCAGCCTCACTCCAACACAAACACCACAGACTCATTTCACACAGGCCATCTGTCAGATGGCTTGGTATCTGCTCATGTGGATTGAGTTCCAAATGATGATCTAGAGCTGAAAGACTCCATATCCCACTTCCATTCCCTCTATCATCCAGCCATCTATGTTATTTTTCTTATTATCTTGTCCAATTACAGTTGTTGGCCAAATTATTAAAGAGAAAGTAAATTAGAACAGAGAAAGCTTTCTCCTCCCAGAAGTACTGTAATATGTAGCTCTTCATATCAGTTGCATTCAGTTCACAGGCTGACAACTAAAACATTTTGGAGCTTGAAAGGTTTTGTACATTGGTGATTAGTACCACACAGGATGAAAAACCAGTGAGGAAAGGTCACCAGAAAGCAATTCTGGCTAGGAGGTTAGTCCAGTCATGCCTTCATTTGCCTGTCACGGGATGAGTATCACTTGTTTCTGGGAGCTGCAAAATTAAGCTGGCTGGAGTAAATGATTCTCTCAGTGACTGTCTTTTCACCACAAAATCTGGCACTGGGACTGCTTTTTCTGAGACGAAAGGCCCATGAATTTTTGATATTTCTTCCTCTAATTAATTCAGTTTTCCCAGAATAAGGTAAGAACCTTAATTATTGTACAGTATAATGACCTAATGGGTAAAGAAACCTTCTCCCCATAGCTAATGGCTACAATTACAACTTCCTTCTTCTGGACATCATAAAGTGGCTGTGTAGCTGCTATAATTTGCTAAATCTTTTTGTTCCTTGCCCTTGAAGGGGAACTTCTCTATTATATGTACAAGATCTGAATCAGGTCACCTAAAGTAGTTCAGAACAAATCTTTTGAAACTAAATGCAACAGTAAATCTCTCCATTCTCTTAGGAACAAAACTGAACAAGAACTAGAGATTTCAGAGTAGCAGCCGTGTTAGTCTGTATTCGCAAAAAGAAAAGGAGTACTTGTGGCACCTTAGAGACTAACAAATTTATTAGAGCATAAGCTTTCGTGAGCTACAGCTCACTTCATCGGATGCATTTGGTGGAAAAAACAGAGGAGAGATTTATATACACACACACAGAGAACATGAAACAATGGGTTTATCATACACACTGTAAGGAGAGTGATCACTTAAGATAAGCCATCACCAACAGCAGGGGGGGAAGGAGGAAAACCTTTCATGGTGACAAGCAGGTAGGCTAATTCCAGCAGTTAACAAGAATATCAGAGGAACAGTGGGGGGTGGGGTGGGAGGGAGAAATACCATGGGGAAATAGTTTTACTTTGTGTAATGACTCATCCATTCCCAGTCTCTATTCAAGCCTAAGTTAATTGTATCCAGTTTGCAAATTAATTCCAATTCAGCAGTCTCTCGTTGGAGTCTGTTTTTGAAGCTTTTTTGTTGAAGTATAGCCACTCTTAGGTCTGTGATCGAGTGACCAGAGAGATTGAAGTGTTCTCCAACTGGTTTTTGAATGTTATAATTCTTGATGTCTGATTTGTGTCCATTCATTCTTTTACGTAGAGACTGTCCAGTTTGGCCAATGTACATGGCAGAGGGGCATTGTTCCTCTGATATTCTTGTTAACTTCTGGAATTAGCCTACCTTGCTTGTCACCATGAAAGGTTTTCCTCCTTCCCCCCCCTGCTGTTGGTGATGGCTTATCTTAAGTGATCACTCTCCTTACAGTGTGTATGATAAACCCATTGTTTCATGTTCTCTGTGTGTGTGTATATAAATCTCTCCTCTGTTTTTTCCACCAAATGCATCCGATGAAGTGAGCTGTAGCTCACGAAAGCTTATGCTCTAATAAATTTGTTAGTCTCTAAGGTGCCACAAGTACTCCTTTTCTTAAGAACTAGAGAGAAGCTTCCAAGTTGCAATTGTGAGTGTGACTGTAATAAATTGGGGATGTGTGTGTCAGGATGCAAGCTGCTGTAAAGCAAAGTGATACTGTTAGGTTACAAAGCAAGCAGCAGACTTAGCATAAGACAAAACATAATAAAAGAATTCATGTTCAGATCTGCAAGCCTGGATCAAGTGCTGATCCTTAGGGGTTGAATTTTAATCCAAACGTAGGTATTTCAGAGGTCATCAGTCTTACTAAATCTTGATTGTATAAGACGACTGGGGAAAAAAAAACCTGAAGCACAGACGGTATTTTTCTTTGACAAATTTCTCTAAAGACCAATTAATTTATTGTACATTTTACTTGACCAAAGCAGCAAAAAGGGGTAGGGATGAGGCAGATGAGTTGGAAAAGTGAATCACTCAGATTCTCACTTCTTGTTCTAAAGCACTAATATGAGAGAGAATGTAACTTTCTTAGCTGTTCAGGATTCAGAGTAGCAGCCATGTTAGTCTGTATTCGTAAAAAAGAAAAGGAGTACTTGTGGCACCTTAGAAACTAACAAATTTATTTGAGCATAAGCTTTCGTGAGCTACAGCTCACTTCATCGGATACATTCAGTGGAAAATACAGTGGGGAGATTTATATACATAGAGAACATGAAACAATGGGTGTCACCATACACACTGTAACAAGAGAGTGATCACTTAAGGTGAGCTATTACCAGCAGGAGAGCAGGGGAAGGGGGGAACCTTTTGTAGTGATAATCAAGGGGGGCCATTTCCAGCAGTTGACAAGAACGTCCGAGGAACAGTGTTCAGAGTAGCAGCCGTGTTAGTCTGTATTCGCAAAAAGAAAAGGAGTACTTGTGGCACCTTAGAGACTAAATAATTTATTAGAGCATAAGCTTTCGTGAGCTACAGCTGCATCCGATGAAGTGAGCTGTAGCTCACGAAAGCTTATGCTCTAATAAATTTGTTAGTCTCTAAGGTGCCACAAGTACTCCTTTTCTTCTAGCTGTTTCAGGCAATCTCAGTAAAGCAGAACTCTTCTCAACAGGAAAGAATTTTCATTCACTATTTCCATCAACACTAAAAAAACCTGAGGACTGTTTTCACTCTTTGTTATCTTGTAATTAACCACCTGAAATGCCCTATGGGCATACAGTGCACAGTAAGGCTTATGGTACTCAGAAAGTGTCAGTAACACAATTTGAGCAAACTCCAGGACACAGCATGCTTTCTAGAGGAAGCTGCCAGCAGAGGGCAATGATGAATTCTAAGAGCTCGCATGTTACAGTGTCCATATTTTTCAAAAACCCATGTTGCATCTTTAATATGTTTGAGGCTTCATCAGTTACTCCTGGATTAACGGTATCTCAAAATTTGTTGCAAAATATTTTTAATGGTTAACTCACAACAAAGAATACGCTGAGCCTAGATTAAAGCTGCAATCTGAGAGCTCATGAAGATAAAAAGGAAATAGAAAGAAGTTCAGCATTTCATAGCAGATAGCATCTAATTTATGGATTATCCCGAGACTTTTACTCAGCTACCCAGTGGGGTTTTTATTCTAACATAATTTTTATTCCCTCAAATAAGGGTCATTTTACTTTGCTAAAAGGGTAATTCTCACGTGATAGAAATATTTAGTAACATAGTAGGACTCCCAAATCCACATTCAGAAGCATGGAAAATCCTTTCCAGGAAACATCTAGAATGAGATCAGCAGTCACCTTGAAGAGCGTAATCTGCTGCAGAACAGGGCGGCCCTGCTGAACTACAGAAAAATATGTGAAGATCCCATTTAGCCTTCTCTATGTTGTCTCTTATTTGGAGACATCAGCAGTAGTTTCTTAGCAGTGGCTCATAAGTTCCATTCATAGGAAATCAGAAATTGAAGTGGATCTTTGTATGCAGAGGGTTTCTTGGTATGCATTTGAGTTCTGATTTAGAAGGGGACTTAGCCCTGTTGTCTGCTCTCTACCGTAATCAGCTACTCACCCAAGTTGCCGGTGCAGAGACAATTGTGCGTCCGAGGCTGTGGTTTGGTCTGGTGACTATCGAGGATTTGCTGTACAAGCTGCTCCACAGAGAACCCTGAACTGCTGTTCCCATTGCTGCAAGTCCACTTAATGCCATGAACTGTGGAGAGAACAGCAGAAAACATCCATCAGAGGCTAGTCAGAAAACAGCAGCAGATCATTAAGAGCTATCCCCCAAAACATGTGTGAGGCTTCACAGTGCTGTCAGATCTGCAGAATAATAGTAAAGAACAATATTAAGTAATAATACTTTACCATTTTCTAGTCCCTTCAATTCAAGGATCTCAACAAGCAATGCATGGATTAGGCCTCACAACCAGCCTGTGAGGTAGGTATAATTACTCCCATTTTTAAAAAGTGAGCCCCAGTGGTTAAGTGACTTACCCACTAAGTTAGTGGCAGAGCCAGGCATCTAATCAAGGGACCCTGACTTAAAGTCCCCTTCTCTAATGCCTCACCACCTCTCAGATATTGCTATAGGAGCCTCTAGTGTTCCAGAGTTGCTAGTCAGTATCTGGCTAGCTCTCTATTTAACTACTCACAGAGAGAGAGTGAGAGAGAAAACGAATGTACAGCACAACTGATTCAGCTTCAGAAGAACTGGTGAAGATAATTGCCTAGTAAGATATTTATTTAAATAGTTTAAAACACCTGATAAAAGTGTACTCCCCAACAATAACAACTATGATGTAACAAAGACCTGGTCTGGGGAATGAGGTTGCAAATTTTACCCACCTTCTTTGCATTCATCTGTGTGCAAACTCCATGGCATTTGTACAGATGGTTTCTTCCTAATCCCATGAGCAAGTTTTCAATAATAAACCAGTGAACACACACCAAGGAGAAAAAAGATTTCAGCAGGAAATGAATTTCAGTTTCCTATTGGCAGGGGTTCATTAAACGAGGTGAGTGATTAAAAAAAAATAGTGGTGAGAACTCTCCTGACAGTGTATTTAATATTTATTAGAAACTAGTAAGCTGCAAAGATAGGGGATGGCAGTGTCTGTGTTTGATTCAAATAACTGCTCAGGTTTTAGAGCAGCATTCTGCTATCTTTTGACTGTGTAATGTGAAAGTAGAGTTAAATAGTTTTATATAAAATCACCAACCAGCAATTTACTAATGCAACAGGAAATTTTAAGTCATTTGTAGAAAAGTTGAGGGCAGCTTTTTTTGTGAGCTTTCCCTTTGCTAGTGTGCTAGTCAGGCCAATGGGATGGTTGAATTGTTGACATAGAAACTAGCTCTTAGAATTATAGCTTCATCCTGGAATTTTTCAGGTGCAGAATCTCATATAAAATAGCTTTTCTCAACCTAACAAAATGAGACGCTACTTTCAGTGAAATATGTTAGAGAAAGGTATTTTACAAAAGTTATTTTCATTTTATCTCCTCTAGTACTTCTCTATGCTTTATATTTTTTGTTTAATGTCCCTTGTGTACTCTAGAATGTGTTTTTAGATTCTCAGAAGCCCTATATGTTGGCAAGATCATTTGCAAGGTGAATCACAGTCTTTTCCCCTTAACTTTGTCCATTCAGCTTCTGAAATTTTTGGTTCAAGCCACTCGATCTTGTCCTTAAAGGTGCTGAGCATTCTGGGACACTCCAGCAAAGAAGGTTCCTTGCAGATTCAAGCCCCCGAAGCCTTAGCCTGGAATCACTGAATTAACAGAACCACATAAATGTCAGGCTGGAAGGGACCCTAAGAAGTCATCTAGCCCATCCCCCTGCACTAAGGCAGGACCAAGTACACCTAGACCGTCCCTGACAGTGTTTGTCCAAGCTGCTTTTAAAAACCTCCAGTGACAGGATTCCACAACCTCCTTTGGTAACGTGTTCCAGTACATAACTATACTTCTAGTTATAAAGTTTTCCTAATACCTAACCCGAATTTCCCTTGTTGCAGATTAATCCCATGACTTACTGTCCCACTTTCAGGGGACATGGAGAAATAACAGTTACTAACTTCTTTTGTATCTGTTGTTCTTCAAGATGTGTTGCACATACCCATTACACTCTTGGTATCTGTGGGCCCAGAGCACAGCCGACAGAAACTTCTTCACTTTTCCTCTGCTGGTGCATGCTATTGTGTGCAGATATAAAGGGCAGAGCCACCCCTAGCCCCCTCTGTTCCTTCTTGTCATAACTCTGATGGGTCCTGGAACGGACTCATGCAACACATCTCAAAGAACAACAGTTACGGAACAGGTTATTAACTGTTTTTCTTCTTCGAGTGATTGTCATGTGCATTCCACTATTGGTGACTCACAAGCTGTAAAAAAAGGGTGTGGGATCAAAATAAAGACTGAAGAATAACTTGTTCCACTCTAGCATCATCATCTGGAGTCTTGAGCCACAGCACAGTGGGAGGCAAATGTGTGGACCAAGGACTAGGCTGCTGCTTTACATGTGTCTGCAGCTGAAGCTTGTGCCAGAAAGGCCACCAAATTTGATTGTGACCGCATTGAATGAGCTGTAACTCTGATGGGCAGAGCGACATTAGTCAAATCATAGCACATGTGTATATAAGAGGCGATCCAGGAAGAAATTCTCTGGGTGGAAACTGATTGACCTCTTACTCTATCAGCCACTGCTATGAACATCTGGAAAGATTCACAAAAGTGTCTGGTTCTATCTAGATAAAATGCCAAGGCTCTTTCTCCATGCTTGTATGTCATTTTGGGCAGAGAACAGACAAATAAATAGGCTGGTTGATGTGGAAATAGAAAACACCTTTGGGAGGAACTTCGGATGAGGGCACAGGCAAACCTTGTCCTTAAGAAAGATCATATATGGAGGTCCCAACATTAATCCTCCCAGCTCCCCTACTCTTTTGTGCAAGGTAATGACCACCGGAAAAGTCAACTTCATTGACAGAAGCAGCTGAGAGCAGGTAGCCAACAGTTCAAATGACAATACTAGGTTTAGATCTTGCACAGGGGAATGGAGTCTTGCACTTGAGAGTATAATTTGACTAAGACCTTTAAAAACCTTTTGGACATGATGTCATTGGATAAAACAGAGTGACTGTCCACCTTAGGATGGAACACTGAAATAGCAGACAGATGCACCCTGATGAAACTAACTGCCAAACCTTAGTGTTTCAGCCATGATTCTAGCTGCTGATGGGCTGCGTCCAGCCCTGCCTGCAGCGATGTTCTCGTGACTAGTCTGCCCTTATTGGGAATGGAACCCCTGTCTAGCATTCTCTGGAAACAGCTCCCTGAACTTTTCCACAGAGCCCCATAAATTAAAATCATACTGTCCCAGCAGAGCCTGTTGGTTAGTGATATGCAGCTGGAAAGCCCCATCGAATAAATCTTTCTGCCAAATAAATCCATCTTTTTAGTCTTTTGATCTGGGGTTGACAGGCTGGAGCCCTTGGCACATTTTCTCATTAACTGATGTCACAACTAATGAGGCTGATAGTGGATGACTACAGAGGTACTCAAAACCTTGGGAGAGCACATAATGCAGTGATACTCAGATCTCAGTGGTTCAGGAGCCAAATTAGTGATCAACATTAGCCAAAAGAGCCACAGTTGTGTGAATCCATTGTTTCATTTACTCTCTCTCTCTCTCTTTGTATATATATACACATATATACACAAAGACACAGAGCTGATGGGGAGAGCGAGACCATCAGAGCAGGCTTCTCCTTGCATGGTACTGAGACGGCCTGTCCAGGAAGCAGGAAAATGCAGTACTGTAAGTGAAATCACTGGCAGTGGTGTCAAGAGATTGGACTCTTGGAAGGACAGAGACACCAGCACTGAGAGGCAAAATAGGTTTCTTGCCACCACAAATACCTCCGGGGTAATTGGCACCAAGATGGTCTCTTGTGGTGCCAAAGAAGTTGATGGTGCCCCTTGCAATACTGGAGCTGACTGCCAATTTAGGCATACATTTGAAGGAGGAGTGCTTAGGTTTCAAGTGCACTCTGCTGGACTCCTCTTCTATCCTCTTACAAGACTTGGAGGCAGATATCTTCCCCTGGCAGGTGCCTGTCTGGAAGCCTTGTACTTCTTCCTCAGTAGAGGTGAGGGAGAATGGTGCCGGGATTCTGCTAACTCTGGAGTTGTGCTTCTCACTGAAGCTGCAACACTCGGCACCAAGTCAGACCAGAACGGCTCCAACCATGGCCTGAGCACTGCCTCCATCAGCTGGAATTTCTGCCTACCCTCCCTATCCTTCTTTGTCCTAGGCTTGAACTCCCTGCGAATCTGGCACCTGTCATTCATGTCTGGCTCTCCCAAGCACTTCAGGCAGCTATTATGTGGGTCACTCACTTGAAAGTTGCTTGAAAGTTGGTGACCAGGGCATACCTTGGTACCGTGAATAGAAATACCCCAAATGGGAAAATGACAAGTCCAGAAAACTTTTTTTTTTAAAACAGAAAAAATGATTACTTTAACCTTCCATAACTGTTGTTCTTCAAGATGTGTTGCTCATGTCCATTCCATGCTAGGTGTGCGAGTTGCCGAAGACTTTTTCCCCTTAGTGGTGTCCATTGAACCAGCCCTAGCACCTCCTGGATCCCCCTGCACATGCGCCAGTATAAGGGTTGTCGCTGGCTCCGCACCATCTCAGTTCCTTCTTGCCAGTAACTCCAACAGAGGGATAGGGTGGGGGCGGGGGCATGTCATGGAATGGACACAAGCAACACATCTCAAAGAATAACAGTTACAGAAGGTTATTAACCATTTTTTCTTCTTTGAGTGCTTGCTCATGTCCACTCAATGCTAGGTGATTCTCAAGCAGTGCCCCTGGAGGTGGGCTCGAAGTTCATGGATGTGTTGATTGCAACACTGCTCTCCTGAAACTGGCATAGAAACTGTTGGGTGATGATGTAGTGGGACGTGAAGGTATGAACCGATGACCATGTTGCAGCTCTGCAGAAATCCTGGATTGGTATCTGCATGAGGAATGCTGCTGATGAAGCCTGGGCTCTCGTGGAATGAGCAGTCACAATGGCTGCAGGCAGAACCTTCGCCTGTTTGTCGCAAGCTTAGATGCAGGCGGTTATCCAGAACGAGATTCTTTGGGATGATACTGGTAGTCCTTTCATCCTTTCTGCTACTGCAGCAAAACGTTGCGCAGACTTGTGGAAGGGCTTAGTCCTCTTGATACAGAAGGCCAGGGCCCACTTAACCTCTAATGTATGGAGCTGATGTTCCTCATCAGGTGCTGTGTGGAAAGAAGACAGGCAGAAAAATTTCCTGATTGTTATGGAATTGCTACACTATCTTTGGTAGTAAAGCTGGGTGGGGGTGCAGCTGGACCTTATCCTTGAAGAACACCGTATAAGGGGTATCTGATGTCAGGAGTTTGATCTTGGAGATTCTTCTGGCTGAAGGCCGAACTGATCGCCAACAGGAAGGCAACTTTCCAAGAGAGGAGCAGTAAGGAACAAGATGTCAATGGCTTGAAGGGGGGCCCCAGGAGTTTTAACAGGACCAGGTTTAAGTCCCATAGGGGAAATCGGGTTGTAAACCTGCAGCTAGAGTCTTTCCAAGCCTTTGAGGAACCTGACCATCATCTCTTAGGAGAAGACTGACCTGCCCTGTACTGGAGGATGGAAGACCGAGATGGCTGCCAAGTGAACCTTAACAGATAATAGAGCCAGACCTTGATGTGTCAGGTGGAGCAGACAGTCCAAGATGGACTACAGGGAAGATCAAGTTGGAGAAGATTCCATTCAGGGACCAACAAGTGAAATGTTTCCACTTAGCTGAGTAGGTAGCCCTGGTGGAAGGTTTACTGCTACCTTGCAAGACTTGTTGAACCTGATTCGACCAGGCGTGTTCCTCAGGATTCAGCCATGCAGCAGCCATGTTGTCAGGTGTAGGGAGGCGGGGTTCAGGTGAGGCAACTGGCCATGGTCTTGCAAAATCAAGTCCGGACTGGGTGGGAGTGCTAGTGGAGGTGCCACTGAGAGGTCTAGAAGCCTGAAGAATCATTGCTGGCATGGCCATGCTGGAGCTATCATGGTAACCTTTGCCTTTTCCCTCTTGATCTTTAGGAGGACCTTGTGAACCAAGGGGATTGGTGGGATTGCGTACAACAGGCCGTCTGCCCACAAGAACAAGAAGGCGTCGGAAAAGGAGGCCTCGCTGGGCCCGTGCATAGAAGAGAATAGATGGCATTTCTTGTTCTGTCTGGTGGTGAAAGGTCCACCTGGGGAGTCTCCACTTCTGGGGGATAACACTGGCAACCTCCGGGTGAAGAGATCACTCGGGGCGAGAGAAAAGGGACCTGCTAAAGTGATCCGCCAACACATTCAAGTCTCCTGAGAGGTGCAACACATCAAGGTGAATGACGTGCTTCACGCAGAAGTCTCACAGTCAGAGGGCCACTTGACAAGGCTGAGGATTGAGCGCCCCCCTTGCTTGTTGACATGAAACATCAAGGCCATGTTGTCCATCAAGACCAGCATGACCGTGCCTGAGAATGGGGGAAGAAACACCTGGCAGGTCAAGCGTATTGCCCTAAGTTCCCTGACATTTACATGCATGGACAGTTCTTCCTGGGACCAGAGACCCTGGGTCCCGAGTCTGCCAAAGTGGGTCCCCCACCCCAGGTCTGAGGTGTCCAAACTAAGGTTACTGTCAGACAGAGGGCAGTGAAAGGCACCCCCTTCATTACAGAATGTGGGTCTCTCCACAAAGTCAGAGAAGTTAAGACAGGCAATGGAATCATGAGATCAGAGTGCAAGTGGTGCCTGCCCGACACCACGCACATCTGAAGTGGTATGAGGCATAGCCATGTGTACTGCACCACATAGGTACATGCTGCCATGTGACCTAACAGCTTGAGGCACACCTGGGCAGTCGTAAGTGGGTGAGCTGTGACCCAGGCAGTTAGATCGGACATAGTTCAGAACTTGGCCTCCGCAAGGTAGGACTTGGCGGAGATGAGCACTGTCCCAATAAACTCTATTCATAGATTCATAGATACTAAGGTCAGAAGGGACCATTCTGATCATCTAGTCCGACCTCCTGCACAATGCAGGCCACAGAATCTCACCCACCCACTCCTACGAAAAACCTCACCTTATGGCTGAGCTACTGAAGTCCTCAAATCGTGGTTTAAAGACTTCAAGGAGCAGAGAAGCCTCCCTCAAGTGACCCGTGCCCCATGCTACAGAGGAAGGCGAAAAACTTCCAGGGCCTCTTCCAATCTGCCCTGGAGGAAAATTCCTTCCCGACCCAAATATAGCGATCAGCTAAACCCTGAGCATATGGGCAAAATTCACCAGCCAGATACTACAGAAAATTCTTTCCTGGGTAACTCAGATCCCATCCATCTAATATCCCATCTCAGGGGATTAGTCCTATTTACCCTGAATATTTAAAGATCAACTACTTACCAAAATCACATTATCCCATCATGCCATCTTCTCCATAAACTTATTGAGTAGAATCTTAAAGCCAGATAGATCTTTTGCCCCCACTGCTTCCCTTGGAAGGCTATTCCAAAACTTCACTCCTCTGATGGTTAGAAACCTTCGTCTAATTTCAAGTCTAAACTTCCTATTTGTTCTTGTGTCTATTCTCTGCACCAGGACCAATGTTGATTTCTGTTTGTTTATTAACAGATCCAGAACCCAAAAGGTGGCCCGAACTATACCAATGCTCGCTGAACCTGAGCCCGTGAATGGCCTTTGATCAGTCAATCGTCCAGGTACTGGTATACTTGCATGCCTTGATGACCGAGGTTTTTTCTACATTATATAAAGTTCCTACTCTTATATTGAGAAATTTATTCTGCAGTGAAATATTTTCAGTTTCTCCCACAAGTGCTTGCGATGGCAGTGAAGTGTATGTATACTACTGCCCACAGAAAGGTCTGCTTTAAAGAATTATGTCAGGGTTGCTCACTACCGCTGCTAAATCCAGTGATGAGCAAGGTATTACAGGGCGCAAGTCTGGTAACTGAACTGTCTCATGGTTTATGTATAGATAATGATTTGTCTGAAGCCTGAATCAAGCAAGTTGTGAGCTGCAAGCTAAGCAACACAGACAGCTTTATAGCTGGATACATATGGTAACCTATTATTTCAGATTCTTCCTTTATAATAAACACAGCAGGGATCAATTGCAGGAAGCAGGCAGGAGCTGAAGCTTTTGATCTTGAAAATATCTGTAGCATTCCTAAGTGAGACCTCCAAACACTGAGCTTTCCTGGGGAACATCCAAGTTTCATAGTCTGACATCATCATACCAAGAGGCTCTGGGATTGCATTTCTCAGTGATCTCATTGGCTGTATTTTCTGATCTTTAGCTCTTGGAGGAGCCAATGAGGCTTCAGGCTTCTGCTGACAGGTGGCATTTACTGGAAAAGTTCCATCTATAGCTTTACACTTGCTGATTGAGCAAGGTTCCAGCTCCAGACTCATCCATGTGCTGTGACTCTTCTGGTGCTTATACTCCCCCTTATGTTATGAAGGCTATAAAATGAAAAGCCAGTGAAGGGTGACAGATTGAAAGCAGAGAATTTCTGGATGCCTAATTTAAATTACCTACTGTCTTGGCACATCCAATATGCAGATTGTCTCCCTCCCCCTTTTAAAAAAAACCTCTTATTAGATGGTGAGCTGTTAGTACTGAATATCAAATACTATCAAGATGGCTTTTAACATGTCATGCTCGGCTTCCCGACACATAATGAATCAGCGGGAAAAGAGATTTCTATAGGGAAAAAAGTGCATTGTGAAAGAAAGGTTAATAAAAAAAAACATGTCCCTCCCCTTTCTTAAAGGCTTAAAAAGTTAAACCACTTTAAAAGCGTATTTGATTAAATTTAAGGTCAAAATGTGGACATCAAAAAGGATGCAGCTAAATTCTGCGAAGTATTTTCATTCTCATTTCTGTGCAGATTCCTTCTGCACATATTTATAATTTAAATAAATCCTGCAAACAACTCCAATATTCCTCCCTTCCCCTCCAAAAAGTGTTGTTGTGAAATGTATCCAGAAGCAGCTGCCTTTCAGTGGTAAGTGTCCTGTTCCCTGACACACTGCCTCTGTACAGCATATTGGAAACCTGTGGAAGCAAAGTGGCTAAAGATGTATAAGGGAGTGGTGTTTTGAGAAACAGAGAACTGGGGCTGGTGTAAAGTACATCATTAAGCATTGCAAATGGAGATGCTAGCAGAAATGCCTCAGGCCTGTTCTGGAAGAGGGAGTGGTCACTCCTCCAAGCATCTGCCTTTTCTGTTGTGGAGAAGGAGAGAATCAAAATGACCTTCCAGTATTGATTCAATAGCTCCCCATTCATTAGCACTGTCAGGACTTTCTTTGATCAGCAGCAGCACAGGGAAGCGAATTATGAAACGAACAACTGGCAAAAAGGAAGATCAGAAGCGAAAGGAAACTTAAATAGGGACAGAACTTAGCTTCCTAGTTGCACCCTAAATCATGGCAACCTCCACCTTCCTTCGCTGCTGTTGACTATGCCACCAAGCCCACTCTCCATCCCCAGCACACACTTAGGTTTGAGACCACTACAGTTGTCTTTCATGCCTCTGTCCTCTCCCCACACATCCATGCTGTCCCCAAATCTTACAGCATCCTCCCCACAAAAGATTGAAAACCCACTTACCTCTTTCTGTCCTGACAAATAAAACACTCATCCATGCACTGATCATATCCCCTTTTGCTTACTGCAACCTCTTCCTCTCTGGCCTCCTTGAGCAACATCTCTCCTTGGGGCCATCCAAAATCCAGCTGCTAAAATTACCTTCTTCACCTTTCAATCTGACCATGTCACCCCCTTTGAATGTACTACTGGTTTCCCCTTGCTCACAACAGGCCCCCACCATTTCCTGATTAAAATCCTACCTGAGCACTCACTTCTACAATGCTACCAAATACCCTCATGCTAAATCCCCCTCTGCCCCAACATTAAAGCAGTGATTTAGATCAGGAGCCTCTCTCATTAAATACCTAATCTCTTCTGCCTGGGTTTCTCAGAGTGCGTTCTGCCCATCTGTCCTTTAAACTGTAATCTCTTCAGGGAAGGGACTATTTTTATTTTTGCTCTGACAAGTGTTGAATACACTGTTGGCACTTATCAAATAGCCACCAGAAAAAGGTGGACAGTTTGTAATAAACAAGGCCAGATCTCTGTTTACTGAAGGTAAGAATGCTCCCAAATCCTCATTCTGGAGCATGTTCTGCTGTTTGATAAAATCTGACCTACCGCCTTAAATGTTTGGCTTTTAAACTACTTAAATGTGCCTTTTAGGTGCATAATCAGGGATTCCAACTACCAGGAGGACGTCATCAAAGCCAAACGTTTGCACTCTGCCTTGCTCTGGTTGTGACCTATTTGGAAGGGACGTTTATTCTTATGATAATCAGAATAATCAGATAATTCTTATGATGATCAGCCCATGCCAAGTAAAGAGCAAATCACTGCAGAATTACAAGCATGAAATCTGCAGCACCAGCACATACTGCAACCTTTTTGGAACTGCTTGTTGAAGTACCTGTCTTGCCAGTCAGGCCGCCAGTGCTCCTGATGCATCCACACACCATCTGGCTTGGTGGCAGAGTAGCATGAAACCTGAGTTCAGCACAGAGAGGATGCGCTTGCTGTCTCAGTGGCATGGGGCAATGGAAAGGTGCTTATTGCATACCTTTGCAATGCTTCTTATAACCTAGCTCACAGAGGATGTGCATTCTTCCCATCTATCAAGAAGGGACAAAATCTGATTATTACTAGTCCAAGTGGGCAAGTTAGGGAACCGAGACTTGTGCAGCTTTGTTGACTGCTACGACAACTTTTACATTTAACACTGGAAGTTCAAGAACTGCCCAGAGAACAGGACCTAAGATCATGGCCTTAAATTGTTCTCCTAAGCAATCTACAGATACTCATCTATAATAAAAAGTAACTCTTACTAAGACTTCTTGTTTCTATCAATGTTAATCAGGACAAAGTTGTCATCATTGAGCCAGTCTCTTTCAGAATTTCATTCCTTGGTTTGCTAAAACTCAGTTGGCAGGAACAGAATAAATGTTCTTACACTTAGCTCACAAGAAGTGAACAAAACTTTAACTACTTAGCTAGTATTTCATGATTGACCAAACTTCTGGTTCTGGGACAGCCAATTAACTTTCATATCTGCTTCTCAGACATACACAGCACAAGGACATTTTTCAAGGAATGGCAGGCTGGCATTTGAGAGGGAGATAAAGTTGGTGTGATATCTCACTGGGGACATTAGAGAGGAAAATGATTGGCAGCAGCCAGAGGCCCCCAGGCCCTTTTAAATCACCCGGGCCACTGT
Organism: Dermochelys coriacea; assembly: GCF_009764565.3. Lineage (NCBI taxonomy): Eukaryota > Metazoa > Chordata > Testudines > Dermochelyidae > Dermochelys > Dermochelys coriacea. The sequence goes on along the minus strand of NC_050085.1, from coordinate 23,169,351 downwards.
CGTCAGGCCTGTGGTCATGTGACCTAGCGTGCTTGCCAGCATAGCTTTTAATAATAAAAAAGTATTATTAATATCTCCAGTCATTTTAATCAGTGAATATTCTTATTGGCTATATATTTTTCTTTAATCAGACCTTTATAGAAAGTTTATAGTTATTGTTTTTAATTCAGACTCACATGAACAAGTTATCTGTAAATTCAAGGTGGTTGCCGTAGCCTTAGTGTGGTTAGCCCCTTGTCTCACTGGAGGCATTGCCAAGTAGCTTTAGTCTTTGGCACACCAGGAGGAATTGGACACCTACCAGGAGCACCACAAAATGAGCCCACGCAACAGAAACTTTGGAACCGTCCAAAGTTTGTGAGGTACCCCTCTCCTATTCACACATCATACAGGTACTAAGCCAGCGCTGAAAGGGGGATTACACACCTTTCCATTGTGACACAGGCCAAGGGTCATTTAGGTCACAACTGGTTTAATGCTACCCTACATATTTTGTAGCTTTCACTTTAAAAAATGTTTTTATAGAAACTTTTTTCCCACTCTTCCCAAGAAAAAAGCCCCCAGCACATCTGAAGGAAAAAGCTGCATCAGCCAAAGATCTCTCTGAAATTCCCATAGCTATACTCAAGTACAAAATTGACTAATACCTCTTCAGGTCATTAAATTGTATGTAGTCATCCACCTTTGGCTCTAGTGCAATCATACTGGTTGAATCCACCTCCCACCTGCTCACCATTCTCTCTCCTTATAGTCAGACACGTATTCCCTTTTCTTATAAACCCCTGTCTTCTGCTCTATCCAAGAGCCCCAAATAAATCATTAAGCTTAATCTCATGGCTTCTTCTATTTCCATGTATGGCACCATAACCCTCACGTTTACTGTTGCTAGTAGGATACTCCGTGTATGTGCCCATGATAACTATGATGGGCCCTGATGCCTATGTCAAGTAGTGAATGTCACAAGAGGCTACACCCCTCCGCTAGCTGCCATCACAGGGCATAATCTCCGTTCCATCTTTGTCCCATGTGTCAGGATCACAAGGGAAAGAGGGAAGTTGGATGCAAAGGCTGACTACTATGAGCAGTAGTACTGTACACCAAGCTGTTGATGCTGAACCTATGGGCTTTCCTCATAGTGGCATGTGTCATTACAGCAGACTGAACATTTTAATATTTTTAAAAGCCTCATTTAGTGACAAACTTAAAATAAAACTGTGGCCCTGGAAAGACTTTGGGGCAGTTCAGGACCAGACCTGATCTCTGTGGCTCATTTCCACCTCCAGTATGGATTATTGCACTGTATCTCTCAGCACAGACAAATGAGAGCAAAAACTAGTCTGAACAAGCCCGTCTCTCCCAATCAGGTGGAATGATTTTGCTGGTCTCAGCTCAGTTGCTAGAGCGCTATTTCTCTCATCAGTGACTGCTCCAGCTGGCATAAGAAGCCGTCAATTGAGAATAATAACAAATGTGTGCTTCTCATCAGCACTGGATGCAGTGAGGAGAGTGTCATTAGGTGGATTGGCCCCAACAACTCAGACAAGGAGGAATGGGACAGAGCTCCTCTTCTGTGCCTCCCAGGCATGGTGCATTTTAACTCTTTGTGTCTTGTAACTCAGGTTAAGAGGAAAATTTCCAGTGCTGTCTGCTCTGTGAAGCAGATTTTCAATAGAGCTCAGCGTCCAAGAGTGCCCCCTGCTTCCATACTGAGAACAATGGAATTCCCTCTCTGCCACCCCCTGAGAACAAAGCCAGCTGCTGGGTTCTTTTGAAAATTCTGTCCCAAACCATGCCTGCCTGAAGAAGGGTGCTCCCTCCGCCCCCACAACTGAAGGGCCAGATTTCCAAGCACTTTATGATTTCAACACCAAATGTAGGCCTGATCAGTAGAAGAGCTTCATAAACGGTCCTAATTTCCTCACATCATTTGGATTCGAATCCCAAACCGGCCTTCCTAACTACAATTTCTGAGCTCATTAAAAAAGTCCGAAATTTGTTGTTTTATGCTAAGAGATGGGATTACCCATCAAGGATGTTATTTATGGAAAATTCCACTAGAGCAGCATTACCAAAACTGGAGGCTGGCCTCCCTGGGAAAGGAGATCTGTCCAGGGGGTCAGGGGAAGAACATGAAGGAGAGGGGTTCTGCCGGATTTTAATTTTTGAAATTCAGCTTTTCTCTCCCCTCTTATGGCATTATTGGAAGAACATGAGTGGAAGTTGACTGAGGAGGGAGGGGGAAATGATTTTTATTCAGAATTTCTGAATAAATCTTGGGTGCCATTTGAGTTAGCTGGTGTTAACTCAAATTCCTGACTAACAACTGGAAGAAAAGATGTTTTGTTAATGGTTCAAAATCTCCCTCCTTCAGTTAAGGGCTGAGAAAGCTCCTGATCCACCTCTCTGAGCCATAGTAGGAGATGTCTAGTAAGAGCAGAGAGTCTTAATAAAAGGGGGAAAAGAGGGGAGAGTGAGTGAGCAGAAAACCAACTTTTTATTAAATAACACTTTCAGATCTGTGTCTGCCATAAGGAAGAAAAAGGAAGAAGCCCCTTTTTTTTTATTTTGTTGTCCCCTGTACAATTCCCTCAGCTGAAGGGACTTGACCACTTCCATCAACTCCTTGTTTTTAAAGTACTCCCATTAGAGAAATCTCTATGCTGTATGGCTGGGGAGAGCTGCTCTAGGAAGCTGGATTGAAGCTCTCCAGCAGCCAGTGGTGGGCCTTACTCATCTCACCTACACCAGTTTTACTTCAGTGCAATCTCAGTGGAGATACTCCTGATTGACATAGGCATGATTGAGAGCAGAATCAGGCCTATAGCAGCTACCCCTTGAAAACTCCCTTGGAAAGGGATTTTCCCCAGGACTCAGCAAAGGAGAGCAAACAACTCTGCATGATGGTATTCAGGCACTGAGAGCAAAACTCAGTCTGGCTGTGCGAGCGGGTACAATATGCAAGTACGCAATTGCTCTTGGGCCAAACAGGCCCACATATACAGTCAAGATGCTATTTTTTTTTACTGAAAAAACAGGGTTTTCCAATACTACACACATTTCATGCGCTTGCGTTCACACTCCTAATATAAATGAATGGTGTGTACAAGTAACATTTTAGGAACCATTAGGAAAGGGATAGATAATATGACCCATATATAGATAATACTGCTATATAAATCAATGGTATGTCCATACCTTAAATGCTGCCTGCAGTTCTGGTCACCCCATCTCCAAAAAGATACATTAGAATGGGAAAAAGTGCAGAGAAGGGCAACAAACATGACAAGGGTCGGGAACAGCTTCCACATGGGAAGAGATTAAAAAGACTGGGACGGTTCAGCTTAGAAAAGAGATGAGGAACTGTGGAAAAACCTGAGTGTCTCTGGATTAAGTTTAGAAGTGTGTGCAACAAGAGTGATGTCATGGTGGGAGTCTGCTATAGACCACCGGACCAGGGGGATGAGGTGGATGAGGCTTTCTTCCGGCAACTCACGGAAGCTACTAGATCGCATGCCCTGATTCTCATGGGTGACTTTAATTTTCCTGATATCTGCTGGGAGAGCAATACAGCGGTGCATAGACAATCCAGGAAGTTTTTGGAAAGCGTAGGGGACAATTTCCTGGTGCAAGTGCTAGGGGAGCCAACTAGGGGGAGCGCTTTCCTTGACCTGCTGCTCACAAACCGGGTAGAATTAGTGGGGGAAGCAAAAGTGGATGGGAATCTGGGAGGCAGTGACCATGAGTTGGTTGAGTTCAGGATCCTGACGCAGGGAAGAAAGGTAAGCAGCAGGATACGGACCCTGGACTTCAGGAAAGCAGACTTTGACTCCCTCAGGGAACAGATGGCCAGGATCCCCTGGGGGACTAACATGAAAGGGAAGGGAGTCCAGGAGAGCTGGCTGTATTTCAAGGAATCCCTGTTGAGGTTACAGGGACAAACCATCCCGATGAGTCGAAAGAATAGTAAATATGGCAGGCGACCAGCTTGGCTTAATGGTGAAATCCTAGCGGATCTTAAACATAAAAAAGAAGCTTACAAGAAGTGGAAGCTTGGACATATGACCAGGGAAGAGTATAAAAATATTGCTCGGGCATGTAGGAAAGATATCAGGAGGGCCAAATCGCACCTGGAGCTGCAGCTAGCAAGAGATGTCAAGAGTAACAAGAAGGGTTTCTTCAGGTATGTTGGCAACAAGAAGAAAGCCAAGGAAAGTGTGGGCCCCTTACTGAATGAGGGAGGCAAGCTAGTGACAGAGGATGTGGAAAAAGCTAATGTACTCAATGCTTTTTTTGCCTCTGTTTTCACTAACAAGGTCAGCTCCCAGACTGCTGTGCTGGGCAACACAAAATGGGGAAGAGATGGCCAGCCCTCTGTAGAGATAGAGGTGGTTAGGGACTATTTAGAAAAGCTGGACGTGCACAAGTCCATGGGGCCGGACGAATTGCATCCGAGAGTGCTGAAGGAATTGGCGGCTGTGATTGCAGAGCCCTTGGCCATTATCTTTGAAAACTCGTGGCGAACGGGGGAAGTCCCGGATGACTGGAAAAAGGCTAATGTAGTGCCCATCTTTAAAAAAGGGAAGAAGGAGGATCCTGGGAACTACAGGCCGGTCAGCCTCACCTCAGTCCCTGGAAAAATCATGGAGCAGGTCCTCAAAGAATCAATCCTGAAGCACTTAGAGGAGAGGAAAGTGATCAGGAACAGTCAGCATGGATTCACCAAGGGAAGGTCATGCCTGACTAATCTAATCGCCTTTTATGATGAGATTACTGGTTCTGTGGATGAAGGGAAAGCAGTGGATGTATTGTTTCTTGACTTTAGCAAAGCTTTTGACACGGTCTCCCACAGCATTCTTGTCAGCAAGTTAAGGAAGTATGGGCTGGATGAATGCACTATAAGGTGGGTAGAAAGCTGGCTAGATTGTCGGGCTCAACGGGTAGTGATCAATGGCTCCATGTCTAGTTGGCAGCCGGTGTCAAGTGGAGTGCCCCAGGGGTCGGTCCTGGGGCCCGTTTTGTTCAATATCTTCATAAATGATCTGGAGGATGGTGTGGATTGCACTCTCAGCAAATTTGCGGATGATACTAAACTGGGAGGAGTGGTAGATACGCTGGAGGGGAGGGATAGGATACAGAAGGACCTAGACAAATTGGAGGATTGGGCCAAAAGAAATCTAATGAGGTTCAATAAGGATAAATGCAGGGTCCTGCACTTAGGATGGAAGAATCCAATGCACCGCTACAGACTAGGGACCGAATGGCTCGGCAGCAGTTCTGCGGAAAAGGACCTAGGGGTGACAGTGGACGAGAAGCTGGATATGAGTCAGCAGTGTGCCCTTGTTGCCAAGAAGGCCAATGGCATTTTGGGTTGTATAAGTAGGGGCATAGCGAGCAGATCGAGGGACGTGATCGTTCCCCTCTATTCGACACTGGTGAGGCCTCATCTGGAGTACTGTGTCCAGTTTTGGGCCCCACACTACAGGAAGGATGTGGATAAATTGGAAAGAGTACAACGAAGGGCAACGAAAATGATTAGGGGTCTAGAGCACATGACTTATGAGGAGAGGCTGAGGGAGCTGGGATTGTTTAGTCTGCAGAAGAGAAGAATGAGGGGGGATTTGATAGCTGCTTTCAACTACCTGAAAGGGGGTTTCAAAGAGGATGGCTCTAGACTGTTCTCAATGGTAGCAGATGACAGAACGAGGAGTAATGGTCTCAAGTTGCAATGGGGGAGGTTTAGATTGGATATTAGGAAAAACTTTTTCACTAAGAGGGTGGTGAAACACTGGAATGCGTTACCTAGGGAGGTGGTAGAATCTCCTTCCTTAGAGGTTTTTAAGGTCAGGCTTGACAAAGCCCTAGCTGGGATGATTTAACTGGGACTTGGTCCTGCTTTGAGCAGGGGGTTGGACTAGATGACCTTCTGGGGTCCCTTCCAACCCTGATATTCTATGATTCTATGATTCTATGACTCGGGGGCAACGTAACAGATATTCATAAAACCATAACGGCACAGGGAACATGAATAATGTAGGGTTATTTACCCTTCACATAATACACAAACCAGGCTTCACCCCATGAAATTAATCGTCAGCCAGTTTAAAATAAACAAAGGAAGTACGACTTCATAAAGTGCACAGTCACCCCATGGAAATTGTTGCTAGGTAATGTTGTGAATACTAAAAGCATAATAAGGTTAAAAAAGGAATTAGATAAGTTCAGGGAGGATAGGTCCATCTATGGCTATTAGCCAAGAGGGTCAGGGATGCAAGCTCATGCTCTGGGGGTCCCTAAACCTCTGACAGCCAGAAGGTGGGACTCGACGACAGAAGATGAAACAAATCGATAATTGCCCTGTTCTGTTCATTCCCTCTGTTGCATCTGGAACGGGTCACTGTCAGAAGATAGGACCATTGATCTGATCCAGTATGAACATTCTTATGTTCTTGATGCTCATCAGTCTGTTGTGAGATACAGCTTTGCACGCACCATACAATGTAGAGGTTTCACTGACAACTTTTCAATCTTGCTCTCTCCCCTGTATTTTCACTGATGCTGAATACACACATCTGTGAACTACTGACTGGACAACATGTTGATTTTGAATGTTATACAATGACCTGATATGTCTTCCTCCTTCCAGTGATTCCAGTTTCTAAGCCCCTTCCCCTTTACAGTCAAGCACAAATATAAACACAGTATCAGCAAAAGTGAGAAGTTGCCCTATTACTAGACACACAAGTTCTGATTTTTAATTATAGTAGCAAAGCCAGGCAGGAAAGAAATACCTTGCCTTTGGGCCTCATACACAGAGCCTCATACACAGAAAACATAAAGTGTAATAAGAGAGGAGTCCATGACTAGCTAAATCAAACCAAAGGATGTCTGGTTTCTGGAAGAAATTGACTCCCTCAGCTGGTCTTTGCAATAGGCCCAAATCACCATAGCATCTGTGACAATTTTGCCTTTATGCCTGTGGAGCTGTTGGGTATTGCCCTGAGACACCATAGAGGCTAAATCTGAAACTACCCCAAGAATAGAGTCTAAGCTAGAGGCTCACTTCAGCTATTAAAGGCCCCCAAGGAGAGAGACGTTCTATAGTGTGTTATTAAAATAATGGATTTCCAAAAACTTGCTTACTGAATATAAACAGCTTAGACACAATCCAGCTTACTGTGGGCCATGGGTATGGGTGTGTGTAAGGCAAGCTCTCTGTCAAGAAATCCTAATAGTGTTAGGATCCTATATTAATCCTTATATTGAAATATTGTTCCATACATTAAAAACAATCAAAGCTATGTAAATTATAAAAGGATTTCCAGAATTCTATTGGCTTTCACATCTTTGCAGTCAAAGTGATACCAGCAGACAGGAACAGTAACCCTCAAGAAATACTGACTCCCTAGACAAATGAGACCAAATTCTGCTCTCAGTCACACTTGTGCAAACCCTCTGAACTGCCGTGGGCTAACAGAGCAGAGTTAGGCATTTGGTATTTATCACACACACTATTTTATTAAACCCTTTGGGGAGCCTTTCCTTAAGGTGCTTCCAAATAGCACAAACAACGAGGAGTCCTTGTGGCACCTTAGAAACTAACAAATTTATTTGGGCATTAGCTTTCGTGGGCTAGAACTCACTTCATCAGATGCATGGAGTGGAAAATACAGGAGCAGGTATAAATACATGAAAAGATGGGAGTTGCCTTACCAAGTGTGAGGTCAGTCTAACAAGACAATTCAATTAACAGTAGGATACCAAGGGAGGAAAAATAACTTTTGTAGTGGTAATGATAGTGGCCCATTTCAAACAGTTGACAAGAAGGTGTGAGTAACAGTAGGGGAAAATTAATATGGGGGAAATTAGGTTTAGGTTTTGTAATGACCAACCACTCCCAGTCTTTATTCAGGCCTAATATGATGGTGTCCAGTTTGCAAATTAATTCAAGTTCTGCAGTTTCACATAAGAGTCTGTTTTTGAAGTTTTTTTGTTGAAGATTTTCCACTTTCAGGTCTGTTATTGAGTGACCAGGGAGACTGAAGTGTTCTCCTACTGGTTTTTGAAAGTTATAATTCCTGATGTCAGATTTGTGTCCATTTATTCTTTTGCGCAGAGACTTCTATTCAACTGTTTGAAATGGGCCTCTCACTTGGTAAGGCAACTCCCATCTTTTCATGTATTTATACCTGCTCCTGTATTTTCCACTCCATGCATCTGATGAAGTGGATTCTTGCCCACGAAAGCTTATGCCCAAATAAATTTGTTAGTCTCTAAGGTGCCACAAGGACTCTCGTTAGTTTTGCTGATACAGACTAACATGGCTACCACTCTGAAACCTATCACCAAACAGCACAGTGTCCCACTAATGCTCTTTCCAGCCAGTAATAAATTTTTTGGCACTGGCCACCAGGTGGCACTAACTGATTAGAAAATGAATTCCTCCTTGCTTTCATGGGAAATGAAAGCCTTTGTTGATTTTGCTTCATGATATTCTATAATCATCAAGATTACAGTCCAAGAACAAAAATCCCAACCCCCCAATAGTGGATGTTTTGGTCTTTGATCTGAATAATTAAGAGAAAACAAGACTCCCCGACACAGTAATTGTTCATTAGTCACGGGATGTGTAAGTCTCCAGTAAGTACCAGGCACATGGGAAGTAATGTGAGCTAATTGTCAAATGAGGTATTGTACCTAGATAATACCAGGACTGAATGAAGAATGTCAGAGATTGTTTTAATGGATTTTCTTTTGACAATAACTTTTTCATAACATTTTCAGTGACCAATGATTTTTAATAACATACTGACAGAAGACAGGTTTGTTAAAATATTATTAATAAAGAGTGTGTTTCATTGAAAACATCAGGCCTTCTTGTTCAGCTGTGGAGGACAAACAAGAAGAGTGAAAGAACTACAACACCAATACATCTCACCCCCTCTGCCCACTCCTCCACCACCACCATCTACACATTGAACATATTCCACCAGCTCTTTCAAAGGTCCCATCTGTATTTTAGTGAGTGAAGCCATCATGAACTCAGGACATAATCCAAATCAACAGCTAATTTATAAGCATCTGTAACTAGAATTATTTAGGAAACCATCTGGGGGACACTCTGCATTCAATAGCAGTCCACAATCCAGAATGCAAGGCTAACAAGAAACAGAAATAATTTAAAGTCTTGCCAAATATAGTCAGTATTCAAAATAAAGAAATAATACTGGCACCCATGTCCAAAAGACATTTCAATAACTGATACTGAGCTAATATTTGTCTGTTCTGGGGACTGTTTGGTCTAATGTTCTTCGTGGTATTGCTTCACTATTATTAACACCCACTTTTATACACTAGGTTTATTACATTGTAATAGAGCTAACTGGTATCTAAAAGATTGCCTAAAGCTCTGGGATGAAGTCTGTGGTCACCAGTTTCGCTCCTCTGGGACAATGGAACTTTCTACAATACAGGTAAAACTTGTCTGTGCACGAGACAGAGCTTCCTTGGGGACTGATCCCAGATTGTGGAATGAACTTCCTCAGGAATGCACAGCCTTCATCTTCTGCTCCAAGTAAAAGGTACATTTCTTTGGCCTTGCCTTCTCTAACATATACAGACAGCTTCATGTTTATATATGTATTAGATTAAAAATATTCCAAAATAAAACACTCCACTGCACACATCTCCCCCTGGGGAGAGAATAAAAGAACAAGCATGTGACAGATATTAGTCACACTATTAGAAGGAGCTCAGATTCTACAGTAATGAGGATGGCATAAGAACCTATATGGAATAGAATAACAAGTATTGTAATTAAATTTGTATTGTTTTTTCATCAAAAAAAACAAACAGGTAAGACTTAGGCCAACCAAAAATATCAGTTCTGTGATACTGATAAAAACTGAGATTATTAAAACTGGAACAATTTTACATATTTAATTTACTTTTCACATTTAGGTCAGATGTGACTACATTGATAAGCTTTACTTTCTGTTTATGGTCACTTTCTGACTCTCCAGAAATAGTCCTTTGTAGCTGCATTTCAGATTTCTAGCACAGCAGCTGTGGAAGTTTCAAATTCCCCCATACTCTATTTTAATAGATTTGGGGGTTTTTAAGCATGAAAATATTTCTATTTGTATAGAGCTTTGTAAAACCGCAAGACCACCCCCTTGATCAACTGAAGAAAGTCTACATTTGGGGCCTGATTACTTGACAGTGGCTCTTTAAATCTGGTATCCTCATAAAATGTAATGACCAAGAGGAAATGGGAATACCCCAGCAGGCTTTTGTATGGATGTCCACAGAAAATAGATTCTCATTGGCTATCAGAATTATCAAGTTTTGAAACTGAATTTAACTTAAGCTTTCTATTTAATCTTCAACTCTGACACCGGTAGTCCCACTATCTATCCCACTCCCTCAGCATGTAAGCCCCGCCACAGATGTGATAGCATAGACAGTGCAGTCTGTGGTGGGTCCCAGGTCACTACCAAAAGCGCTGGGGTGTTTCATTTACAGAGCCAGAATTGAGCATGTCCGGAGAGAATGGGTGGATACGAGGATGAACACGATATTTGTGTGTTTGATTGTATAACAGTGGTATCTTTTCATACTCAAAGAAATAAAGTTTCAAAAGTTCCATGTACAGCCTGCAGTTTCTCCAGCTGTGACTGTGTGAAGGCAGTGTTATTAATTATCACCACAATAGTTCACTAAGGGATAGAAACATCTGATTTTAGAGACCACATTTTAGTTCTTAGTTATAGTGGACATGAAACAAGGATCAGAACTCAGAAATCACCAGCTGCAAGCCTTCAGGTCATGATTTGCTGGCTGAGAGAGAGAGGAAGCCAAAAGGGAGGAGAATTTGGAGAGACCCCCCACTGCCAAGCTGGCCCATGATTTGCTGATCATATGGTGTGTATATATACACAGAGTTCTGCTGTGTTGAATTCTGCCCCAGTATTTTGTTTGTACCACCAGATGCCTCTAAGGACATCTGCTGATCTGTTCAGAGAATCCTCAAATCAAGGATAATAGGGCACAAGAGGAAAACAATTAAGGGCAATGCCAAGCTGAGGGCCAGGCTTCATCACAGACATATAGAAATGACTTACAGGTGTCTCAGAAAGAAAACACCCAGAGAAATCTCCTGACACATTATCAGTTCTCATTTTGTATAAATGTCTTACAGGGATCCTATTCCAACAGGTCTCTTCAGAAGCAAACCATTCCATATGACACTTTCAGGAGACCAACTTGTACTCTGCCATCTCTAAGATACAACAGCTGCATTATCACCAACAAAATGACTTTAGTAGCTAGCTTTGAATATGTCCTTGTATTTTCTATGATAACATTTAATTGCAGTTTTAATACCAGAATTTTTAAATAATATGAACAGCACCTGTATTTCTGATCTCCTAACTCTAGATGGATTCATCCATCTAAAGATTTTGAATAGCAGATCACCCCCACCAAACATGCCTGCATCTATATTAATGAGATTTTGCAAAGTGATGTAATCTAGAGGGAAATATTGAGATAGTCACTGGGTTGAGACCTAACACATCACTAGGGATAATCCAGTTTGACTGAACAACCATGAACTAACATGAATGCCCGGCTGCAAATGCAGATGACTCAACTATCAGAACTAGGCCCAGGATCCCAAATAATAAAAACTGAAGTCAGCTTGATTATTTCAGTGTATACAGTCTCATCTCAGTAATTTTAGTAAGGGAAATCATTTGGAGATTTAAATGGAAATAAAATCCTCAGAGTATTTCCAAGCGTCTATTTACCCTTCATGGATGTTCAGATGGGTTAATTTCAATCTCTTGATTAGTTCGCAGACCAACTAGATTAAAACAAGTTAACAATGTTTCCACAAAGCTCTTGGAGCTGCTGGGTAGTACTGAAAGGGCCATTTTTCATCCGTAACCTAAGATTCAAGCCCAGATACAGAACAAGGAGAGGAGCATTTCTGCAGTTTTGTATGGAGCACGTTGTTGAGAGAGAGCTTGTTAAGGGGCCAGCAAGAAGGACCTTTTCACAATGGCCAAGGTCACAGTATGTCCCTGGAATCATACAGCTGATGTGAAGTCCAGAGCTTGGAGTTTGTGTGTACTGAAGCAACACCTTTAGTTCTTGTCCTTGCTGATGCCCTGACTGAATGTAGGAATGTCACCACAGGGAAGAGAGAGGAACCAAGTCAATTACAAAAAGACTAAACCTGAGCGAACACTCTTCTACCAAAATCCACATTGCAAAGAGACTCACATGGCACCTCAGGATAAATGGTTCTTTGTTCTGGCTGATGTTCTCTAACCCTCTCCATCCCTCCCCAGCAGCCATCTGCCACTTTATTTTCAGCTCCCCTGGCACATATCCCTCAAGAGGACAGGTTTCCGGCCTCTAGCTGTAGCAGCGTTGACTCTGCTTTAGTTTGCATTAGTACACTCTGATTTCCCCGGTGCTTTCTTTACCCACAGAGGTAGGGGCTGAACAGGATCAGCTATGTGGAGCTCAGTATTTAAAGGCCCACATGTAACCATCTAATGTTCATTACAGAATCATCAAGCATAATTGTAATGTTCCTTTTCCACTTGTCTATGATCTGAAATGGCCCTCTCTCTGAGGAAGGAGAGTTCTCCCCAGTGTGATTTCCCTTCATAACTCTGAAGTAAAATCATAGTTACAGGAACTATAAAATCCTACCCAAAACATCCCTGTGGAGATGGTACATAGTCTCTGTAATTAAACTTCAGACTTCCGAGTGCAGCCAAGCTCTGTCATAACAGAGTTGTTTTAAATGTGGGATTTAATAAAATCAAAGCTCATCACAGAAGCTTGAGTTTCAAAGGAATAAAACAATAAGATCTGCATTATGCAACAGGTAAAAAGGTGACTGCTTGCAAATTAGACTCTCACTTCACCACTGATACTATGCACAACATTTTGATTAAATCACTGACAAATCTGCTTTAGGGCAGAGAAATTTGGAAACATCAGGAAATCAAACTGTGAAGTCTTTGAGAGAATATGATTTATGTGAAAATGTGATGAAGTTAATGGGTTTGGCATCAAAATTTCATGGCATGCTCAATTTTGGAGCCAAATCGGATGCCTTCTTGGCAACAAGTACCCCCTACATTCCCTGAACATAGTTATCTGTGCCCTCTATGTTTTCCAAGTTTGATCAGAATCAAAAGCTTTTATTTTAGCTACATTTCCAAGGATGCGTTTCCCAGGATGTGCATCCGTAAACAGAGACGTGTATATGCATGCACACTGAATAATCATGCAGAACTTCACTCTTCCCTCCTGAGACATAAAAGAGCCAAGTATTATTAGATTTATGGCTAGTTTGTTGTAGTTTTCACATAATTTTCTTGATGCACTGCAGATTTTTGAACAGGCTGCCACATTTCCTGCTTGTTAGGTATTAAGATTTTAGTCTGATCTCAGCCACACCTTGAATTTCAGTGCAATTTAATCAGTTCCTAGAGTCTTCTGGTTAGCATATCCAGTCTTTCCATCCTGTAATTTGTGGCCTTTCCAGCTATCTTTGTGAGACAAAGGAAAAGAAAGCAAGGAAAGGGAATGAACTGGGTCAAATGAGCAACTTAGCACATTCTTTGTTTCTTTGGTGTATGAAAGGAAGCAGCAGCTATAAGATGGGCTGACTGACACTCACACTAGGTTCAGTGATTGTACTGACATATACAGGAATTTATTAAGGGCATTGTGGGCCTTTTTCTTTTCATGACTCCTGTAACAGGGTAGCTGGGCCATTAAATGAAACTGGACTCAACTGTCCTGTTCCAGTCCAGGTGCTCCTAGCTGGACCAATTAAGACAATGGGGCAGCACCCAGGGGCTGTGAGAGTCCTGGTGTGAAAGCGATCAGGAAAGTCAGAGCAGACTGGTTCAGTCAGGAACACGAGAAGTGCCAAAGTGAGAAGGTGGCTCCTGGGAGAGGGCTGAAGGCAGAACAGCAGCAAGAGGAGTTTGCTGGCTGACGTCCTCAAGCCAGAGAACCAGGACTGGAAAGGGCTGAAGGCCAGAGAGAAGCAGAGGGAGATGCCTGCTGGCTCTAAGCTACAGAGCAGCTGTGGAGCTGACTGATGTCTGCTTGCCAGAGAGCTGGGCCCCAAAGGAACCATAAGAGGGCCAGAGGGAGTGATGGATTCTCCCCTGGCAAGGATGGTCCTAGCAGAGAGGCTGTAGGAGTTCTGCTGGAAAGAGTGGAACTGCATCCCTGAAAAAAGGGCCAGGGTGTCTGTCTGGCAGAGGAGGACTGAGAAAGAGTCCAGATATGGTGAGAACAAAGCTGGGTTTTAAAGATTACATGCACTGGGATGGGGGAGGGTGATATGGACTACGTTTTGTGATTTTTGAGTTATAGACTTTTTCACTATGTTTTGACAAACTATGGATTATGGACTAGGCTATAAGCTCATATGGAGTTACTGGGGACTCAGAAGGGTAACTGAGGTGAGTGGCCACTTGCAGGGCTGCCATGAGGGGGCACCTGGGACAAGACCACTCATTTAAAACCCCCCAAATATTCCTTTTTGGCTCTATTCTCATAGGTATAGTGCTGAAGCACTGCAGAGATCTGTGTCCCACCTGATATGGACTCCTGAGAACCCAAGTGCCTATCCTCCCCACAGTAACAAAATAGTCTCAAGAGAGTTGGAAAGTAATGAAGAAATTGCACAATCCTAGAGTCAATAATGATGCAGACCAGATAAGATCACTGTGTGGCCACTTACGCTAGGAAGGAATATCCCTGAGGGCTAAGCCAGAAATCGGCATCTTTTGTTTCATGTTTAGCATACATTTTCCCTCTGATTGTTTTGGGTCTGTCAGAATACCAGCACCCTGTTGGAGGAATCAAAAATAGTGGAATGGATTCCTACAGAGTCAGCCATTAGTGCTTAGTTTCAGTATTATGGTTGTTGAATTCATTTTCTCCTCTATGGTTCTACTTTATACCTAATTTCTCTTTCTGATCGCAAACAAGTTATTTATATGTATATTGGGACATATACTCCTGGGAATGGGACACAATGTAATCTTTTCAAGTGACATCTGCTTCAGCATTCTGTGGAATATGCTTCTGTTGTGGGTGGCACAGAACACACAATTTATCACTGTAAATATCTGAAGATAAGAACGTTGTGCCATGGTAGCTGGGATTCCCACTGACCTGATCTCTCTACATTTAGGCATTTGCAGAACACACAAAACACCAGTCTACATTAAACATGGTACCCTATGCTAGCAGGAGAAGTTTAAATTGTATATCACAGATATAGTGCAGTGCTAATTGTATTCACTATCATACACTTATCCATAGACCTCTGCAATACCCTGCTAAAGGGGTGAATCAGGGCTGAAAAGACACAAACCAGAAAAAAGAAAAAAACAGAACTGATCTCTCTCACGCAAGTTCCCTTGCCCATAGATTTCTGTGTTTAATTTGCTTAATTAAAGAAAAAGAAGAGTCCTCAGTGATGCTGAGTTAGTCCCTAGGCTGTCTAGTCCTGATACAATCTAAACAGAACCTCTGCTGTTCTATTATTGAGAAAGGAGAAATTTATGATCTCAATGGGAACGAGAGAAACATTTCCAGCTGAATCTGAATGACTCAGACATTTGTCTGTGTGAGGTACTGTTTGATAGACAGATTATCTGCATGAAGTGACAGAGCTTGCTCTGTAACACCAAGGAGAATCAAGAGTCTACCTGATGCCAATGGAGTTACTCCTGATTCACACCAGAGCAGGGGTCGGCAACCTGCGGCACGCGAGCTGATTTTTACTGGCACACTGCTGCCAGCTGGGGTCCCGGCCCCTGGCCCCACTCAGCCCGCTGCCTGCCTTGGTGAATGGAACCCCAGGCCAGCAGTGGACTGAGCTGGGCCGGCGGTTTGGACCCTGGCTGGCAGGAGCCAGCGGAACCTCAGACCGGCAGTGGGTGAGCCACTGCTGGTCTGGGGTTCTATTCGCCACCCCGCTTAGCCCACTGACGGTCTGGGGTTTCGGCCGCTGGCCCCTTGCCAGCCGGGGTCCTGCCCATCGGCCCCGCTCTGCCTGCTGCCGGCCCGGGATACCAGCCGCTGGCCCTGCTCACCTCGCTGCTGGTCTGGGGTTCCAGCCGCCCGGCCCCCTGCCAGCCGGGGTCCTGGCTGCCGGCCCCGCTCAGCCCGCTGCCAGTCTGGGGTTCCATCGGGGGCCCCTGTAAATGTAAAATTTATTACTGGCACGCAAAACCTTAAATTAATGAAGACTTGGCAAGCCATTTCTCAAAAGTTGCCGACCCCTGCACCAGAGTAATGGAGAGCAGAATTTGTCCCTCTATGCCTATTCTATACTGTACTGTCTTTCCAAGTCTTTCTTGATAATGGTGTTAAAATATCCTGACAGTAAAAAAAGCATCCCTGTTTTTTAGCCCTGATTGCTCAAATGGTTTCCTTCCTGACTTTGGACAGCAGTCTGCCAGAGCAGAGCAGTTTGCCCAGCGAGGTAGTTATGGCCTATTCAAACTGGGCTCTTCAGTCAAGCTTGGCTATATCTATGCAAAGTGTAATACAGGTTACCTCCTTCAGGGCACTAAGGATTGGACTAGTGGACCCATCTGATCTGACCTGGCCACTTAGGTGAGAGTCACACTGCTGCAAATATATAGATCACTCTGCTCACTCAATGAATTCAGTGGTGTGGCACTTAATTCCTACAGAGCTTTACATGCATGACGTCACTTATTATCATTATCCCCACTGGTGAAGTGACTTTGTGAGGCCACACAGATTGTCTGCCGCAGAGCCAGGATCCGAACCCAAGTCCTCCTGACTGCACTCTCTTGCTCTTCCCTCCAGAGTACACTGCCTCCCTAGACAATCCCCATACTTTATCGACCGGCTCCGGACTCTCTTATTCAATAACAGGGCAAATTTATGGATGGACATGAAGGCTCAGTCAGAAAAGTATTTACTAATTTATCATTTTAACTTTGTGTTTGGGCTAAGAACTTTTGCCAGGTTTTATTTCAGAGAAAATTAAAAGTCTCATCACTCCTGAAAATGAACTTCCTAGCACTAGCACCAAATCAACCTCCATCCTGGCTTTGCTGAGTACTCTCTAACTCCTATCACCCCACATGAAGCTGTCAGAGTATTAGTATCCCTTCACTAGACTCCTATCCATTGCAATCATTAGTAGGATAACTGAATAGGATAGGAAATTGGCTTGCAACCCTGCAAGTGAGGTTTGTACAAAGACTGTGACTCTATCTCCACTTGTTAGAGTGACAGGTTAGAAAATATCCCTCTCAGCCCATTTTTACAGGACAGAATCTCTCAATTCCAGTGAACGTTAGTTACCAGGAAACTGCACGAGCACTTGTTAAAAATATGCCAGGTTCTACTTGATGGCACTTCCCTTTCATTTGTAGCCATTGAAGAAGATATTGTACTTCTGGGCAATTCCAGTGCTGGAGAGGGTTCCATGGAGCTGCCTGTGTGCAGGGCACACTTCTCTGTACCACTGCAAGCCTCCTAAGCAGCTCTTTCCTTAGCTTGCAGAAGTCTGAAAAACAGTTACTGACACTCATCCCAAAACAATCTAGTTTCTAGTTATTATTATTGTTCAGCTGGTATGAGGGAGAGATGTCAGAATTCTATAATGGAGCTTGCAAAGTCAAAACTAGTTTCAAACCAAAGTCTCCAATGGACATGAGCAATAGATTATAGGACAAGATTATCCTTAGTGTCAGAGGGCTGAAATCAATAGAGTTTGATCACTAAGGAATTTCACTCAAATATTTTTCAGTGCAGATAACTGAGGGAACGGGGATAGCTCTTCTTTTAATAGCTGTTTACATCAGAAAATTTGCACCTGAAAGATGCTCCTGCATGGGGCTCCTTGCTGATAAAATTAAAGTCAGTTCAATAAAAGCTATTTGTAGGCAACAGCAATCTATGTCAATCTTATATATAAAATGCTTCAAATGCTGAGTAGCTCTTGGGGAAAGACACCTGTAAACTAGGTTTCAGAGTAGCAGCCGTGTTAGTCTGTATTCGCAAAAAGAAAAGGAGTACTTGTGGCACCTTAGAGACTAAAAAATTTATTAGAGCATAAGCTTTCGTGAGCTACAGCTCACTTCATCGGATGCATTTTAAACTGTAAACTAGGGGAACTGTAAGGGTTCAGAGGTAGTGACAAGGTCCCTGTTGGTTGGGGCAGGGAGGCAAGGTAACAGGTGAATTTTGTATCTAGGATAAACTAGAGGGAGAAGGGGGGGACAGGATCAGATACTTTTGGGAAGGTCTGGAATGCCTTTCTGAAGGGTTCATCAGGTGGGGAAGACTGAAATCGCACCAGGTACAAGTGGGGATAGATGGTAAGAGGGGTTGGGACTGGGTGCTTTGGACAGAGGATTTGTCACAGAAAGGTCACAAGACAGTAAGTTAATATCTACGACGTACATAGACCCCACCCTGAAAAGCCTGAACACCAAAGGTCTGCACAGACACTGCACTTTTAAACATTCTGATCCTGTTCCCCAAAATACCTCATGCAAGCATCCCAAAATACCCCAGCCCAGGGAGCAGGCTTTCAAAAGTGCAGTTCCTTAGGGGAGCACAAAATGGGAAAGACTCTGAAGTTTCCAAGGACACCTGGGACTTGCTTTTTCTCAATTTTTTTTAAATTTGTGTCCAAGTTTATTTTGTGAATTATCAGAATCCCAGGCCAGGCAGTTTGGACCAATCAGTGTTACTACAAAGGGGAACTCGGGGGAAGTTATCAAAAGGGCGCCATTCCCTTAGGTGGGCACTAATTGTATAATTGAACTGCAGGCCCAAATCTCATGTAGTTCAAGGAGTGAGTGCAGATCATGTAGTTCAAGGAGTGAGTGCTCAGATTAATGCCTACAATTCATTTTATGGCTACAAAATTTGTGGACGCATGCTGCACCTGCAGAAAGGGAAGCCCAGCCAGGCCTCAGACTAGCTGGACATAAAACATCTAAAACAGGGGAAATAGTCTCCAGACTGTCCTTCATCCTGTAATGTGTATAGTACATTCAGTGTTTAAATAGGCCAAGCCAGATCACTGTCTGCAACAGTTTCCATACTTGGTGTTTCTGCAGGAACATACAGAAAACAAGCCCCCTACTGCCCAGTGCAGCTGGAAATCCTCAAGTACTCACACATTGGTTTGAGCTGTCCAATGAGTTCCTCTTTCGTCCATTTTGCCCATTCCTTCTTGTCTGTGTTTATTGAGCACAGGATGGGACCACATGGTTTTCCACAGTCCTCTATGGCAGGTACATTCAGGTAGTGCACCAATACGATGTCAGGGTTCTATAGGGAGAACAGGAGAATAATTATAAACACCTGGGGCCACTTCTGTCTTCTTTCCCTCTTTGCAAGTAGGCAGCTTTATCTTCACTCTATTATTTATTCAAAATTCAATCTCAGAAAAAAGCCAGTATTCATTCCCATTTTGTACATTAATTCCCTGAGACCACAGCCATTTTATAAGAGGTTGCAATGACAACACATGAGATAGAATTCTTTGCACACAGCAGCCTCCCTCCTGAGTCCCTTTGCTTGCAGTCTTACTATTATCTTTGTTTGCTTAGTACAAATCCTTTTCAACCCACTACAGTATCAACAACTGCAGACTCCTCCAAACACCAGTCACAACAGCTACAGAACTTGCTTTGGTTTAAGAGGCACATGACTCATTTGCTCGATCAAATGCTTTGATCAGTTTTGGTTCACATTAGAGTATTTGAAATCTACATGAGAACATCAACAAGAGCCACACTTTCAATAAATTTGCAGGAAAATGGAGGGAGAAAGTCAAGGAAACTGACAATATTACACAGTGCCCCTGAGCATAGCTTCCTTCCAGTCAGGCCTGTAATTTCTTGCCTTTTGAAGAATCTTGCATGCTTGTGATGAAAAGACAAGCTGAAGAAATTTGGAATCGGAACAGAGAACAACTCTGCAGAGCATCTGTTTAAGAGTTTTTTGAACAACTACAGGGTACCCACTCCTGTAGGTTTGTTTAATGCCCCATTCATTTTCTCAACTCATATTCTTCCCATAGGAATTGAGGGAAAGAAAGAAAATGCAACCCCTCTTTGATGCACTGCAGTTCTGCTGCAGTGACACAGACTTTCCAACTAGGAAACCTAACAGAATGTTTATTACAATGTGGGTAAATGAATCATCTTAACAACAACACAAACAACCATTGTAGTTTCCCCACAATGTCCCAAGGAGATTGTACAATAGATAATAACAAGACTGAAAACTTGATTTCTTTCCCTAAAGTCATTTACTCCTAAGTTCACAAACTTTAATGACTATTTTGGAATTATTTATAAAAATAAATAGGATAATGGTCTAATTAAAACTCTAATGTTTCATTAATGCTGTTAGAGACCAGCTCCAAATTGGAGCAGGAACACAAACTGCCACATGTCTGCAAAGGCTGTACTAACGGGAGTCAATTTCCTACTGAACAGAGAAGAAAGAATGAGAGCAACAAATAGACTCCAGTACCAAAATGACAATTTACTAATTAACTTGCCTTGAAAATGGATCATGAAGTAAATAAGCTCTCATCCCTCTGATGGGCAAGAATCCTGCAGGCTTGTGATATCTTGCAGATGCTCAAGATATCACACTATTAATTTCCTGCCATTTTGCTGAGACAGCAAACAAGGATGCTACCTGTCCAATAGAGTTGGAACTAAGGTCACCACTGCAATTCATGCAGCCACTGAGAACAACCCGGTTAAAAGATGACTTTCAGTCACCAATCATCTGTTCCAGATATGAGCCAGTGACATAGCAGTGAAAGTCTCTGTAGCTTACTATCTCTTGTGCTACCTAGGCTTAGAGCTGATTGGAGAAATTTTGACTGAACCATATTCCATTGTAATATATGGTTTCATTAAAATGGAAGCACTTTGTGAAATTAAGCTAATTCTGGCAAAATTTCATTTGGGAAGAAAAACAGGAAAAATGGGACATTTCAACATTTTTGGAATGAAATGTTTCAATTTTTTGTTTTGGAATGACGAATTTTTAAATGCTTTAAAATTTGTGTTATATAGTCAAACTTCCGTTGACTTAAATAGGACCAGACTTAGGTCAATGCTGAGCATTTCTGAAAAATCTCATCCTCAGTCACTAGCTGTGTACTGACAGACTGTGTTTCTATCCAGTTATTGGTTGGTGTATGACAAGCCATATCCATGATTATGGTATATGTTTCTGTGTGTGTAACTTTGTTAGGTGGCATAGATATATTGGCACAGCTGTTAGACTTGAGATTCACATACATCAAGCCATACTGTCAGGAAAGGGTCATGTGTGATCTGTATTTGCACAGCACGCAGAGGTTGTTTCTCTATGATATTCACCCCATGTAGCATCACCACTAAAGCATCAAGTACCAGTGAAATCAGACATATCACAGATGAGAGGGACCCAGCAGGATGCAATGACACTGTGGTGAAGACAGCCATATGAGCTACCACTGCAATTCACAAAATTCCAGCTTTGGAGATTATTGGAAACATGCTAAAGTTGAGCACTCTGAGAAGCTGGAATGTGGGCCAAGTAAGCTTGTTTTTAGAATAATGACATGTCACCTCAAGACTGGAGGACCTTCAGGTAAGCACTAGGAGAGCTGATGACATGTAGATAAGATACAAATGCACACCAGTGTTTTGGGATCCAAGCTACATGCCAATAATTCAGTGAAGGTTATATCACCAAAGCTCTGCGCTGCAGAACAAGAGCAGAAAGGTCTCTTTTGATAGGAAAATAGTGACTGATTCCAATACCTGCAGAATTCCAGCACCTCAGCCTACAAACCTGGGTGGTACTTTAACGACCTGCTGCCCAATCAGCTGCTGATTTCAGGGTTTACAGCTCTTTTGAACATTTGGGGTGATTTTTATCATAACTAACTGCATAAAATTGCCTTCAAGTGATTTATCAGTGGAAAGTTTTATTGGTTTTTCCCTAGGCATTTAGTAGCTATTGAGATCTGCTCTATCAGCTGTATGTGATAGTTATAATAGTGTCAGTGATCGTCAGATATACTGTTGTGACTGTCATACAAGTAATTAGACTAACCTGTCATTCTGAAACAGTGACAAATGGGCTGGGAGGTGCCACTGAAAGGAATGCAAATAAAATGGACCGCGTATCCTGTTGTGAGATCTTCTTTCTAATGAACAGAGGAAACTCAATCTGCGCTGCCAGCTTTTGATGGAGATTAACCTGCCACGAAAGATTAATCACCATCACGCGCCTATGGACCTGGTTCTCGCTTTCTCTGGTTTTACACCATTGTAACTCTACTGTCTTCCCTACAGACAGCGAGATCAGAATCAGGACATAGGGCATGGGGTTTCCTGAATGAGTGTCTCAGTCTGTTGTCAGCCATCTATCAAAAATCAAACTACAAACAAGGAGCTCACAGGACACTACAGATGTCAGGAAAGATACAAGGACAGGATGTTTACCTAGGCAGCTCTCTCTGTGACTTTCAGCCTTGAAGAGATGGAGAATCACTCTGTCACCATATGGAAACTGCTGGGATCCACAAAGTCATAGTGGAGTGGCATCCTAACGCAGCCTCACTGTGTGCTGATAGTGCCCCCCCATACCTTGGCTGATACTGTCCCCCCACACCTTGACCCATTTGTTAAGTGTGGTCACTGGGTGCCAGGCAATGTAAGATGCGGTCCTGTGATCACTACTCTACTACAGTGACACCAGCAGAGAGAGAGAGGAATTTCCAGCAAACCAAAGGACTCCATGGGAGTTGTATGTGGGAGCCTCAGTGAGCCACACATAGCTCTAAAGCCACAAGCTAGATAGCACTGATTTATATAGCATAAGGAAAGCTAAGTGCTAAAGAAAGTACCAAAGACATGCAATTAAAATTAGAGTTATTATTTATTGTTTTAAATGCCCCTGACTCAGAGATCAAGGCACATGTACAATACGAAACCTTACAAAATAAATTAATAATAAATGATAAACTCTTCTCTATTTAACCCATCTGGGCTTTCCATAAATAGTAATCAATAACTACCTCAATAACCACACTGCCCTCCTAAACCAAATTCTCTCAGAAAACAGATGGGCTTTGCAGCATGCCTGGAAGGTCAGCAGGCTTGGGGGTCTGACAGACCAAACAGTAGGGAAAGCGAGTCATGCTCCCTTCATGGAGAACATGCTCCCTCCTGCTCCTTTCATGGCTAAAGCAAGGAAGTGTCAGCTCAAGCGGTCCCAGCTAATCTCAATTGCTGCAGCATCCCACAAGCAGGGGCATCTCTCAGACAGCTGGGGCCCAAAACATTTGGGATTTTAGAGACAAACACACACCTGGAAATGAACTGGCAGCCGGAGTAGACTTCAGAGTTTAGGTACCTATGTACTTCCTAAATTAAGAATCCACCCTTCCTGCCAAGCACACAGGGAGGAACACAGCTTTTAGCCACAGGTGCTACTAGGATATCCAGAAACACCAGGAGAGCCAATGAGAGCCTCAGCTTGTGAACACTTGCCATGGAATACTTCCCCAATGAAGTCTAGGCTATTTCCTCCAGTTGCTTCCTCAACCTGCAAAATTTATCAGATTTGTCTTGATTGAGTCTTGATCAGATAATCCTCCTCCAAGCCCCAACCAATGGATGAGATGGTGATATGAAACTGGGCATCAACACTATACTGAGGACACCATAGCCCATATTCCATCATTAATCCTCTTAGTCATGGATTAACATAGTGATATATCAATTACACCTAGCTAAAGGAATTGATAGGAACAACCATATTTTTCCCTTCTTTAAGTTTATATTCACATTTCTTTTGAAAATTTGGATTCCATCTACAAGGAAAGGATAAGACAGTGCCATCTACCAGCCAAACTAAGCTTCCTGCATTCCTTCTGAATGGTGCCATGGCATTTTTTTTTGTCTGCAGCAATATTGAAAATAATTTCCTCAGCTCACTACTAGCCGCAGCATCCTTACCTAGCCATGTGTCAGTACCTCTGGGATGCTTGAACCTGTTCCACTTTGGATCCTGATTATGTGTGTGGTTAGCTGACTTGCCAGGGAAACAGCACGTCTGAGGCTGTGTAATGAGGGACGTTAGCAGAAAATGCTGGAGAATGTATTGGTTTAGCATGATTTAGTTTTCATAATTACAAGAGACTTGGGATTTGAGAAAATAAAATCCCTTTGAACAATAAAGCATAGCAACCTCAGTGAGTGTTTTATGTGTTCGGATTTTAGACAACTGGAGGTGGAGAGTGTGTCATGGGCCAATGGCCACCTACAATCTGCTTAAAGTACCATGTTTATTTCATGCCTGTGGCTAATTTACCCCCTTCTGAAATGAATGCCACAGTGGTGCTAGAGAGGTCTCCTCTGACAAGCTTGCATCCAAGTGCAGAGAATTCTACTGGCCTAAAATCCAGCTACATTAGAAGTAACCCTTTAAGACACTCATGTTTGAGGGGGTAAACAACAACAACAACAAAAGGGAATTACAAAAATTAAACCCCAGCAGCTAATCATATCCTCTCCCAAAGCTCTTGAAACGGCAAGGAATAAACCCACCCAAAAACCAAGTGGCAGAAGACTGTTAAGTCACAAGCATCTATTGGTAATGGTCCATATCTCACAGATAATAGATAACTTCAGGGAAATCGGAAGTGTGCTGAAGAAGAAGAAGAATGTCTAAGCCATCTAGGAGATCCTTCCTGTCCCCTGAGTGAAGAAGGACAGAAGATCTGGAAATGAATTGCTGGCTAGTTAAGTGGTGTGTTGTGGAGGGTTTTTGTTTTGTTGGTCATTGGTCCACTTTCTTTCAGGAAATGGGGCTGTATAGTTTGGATGGCCTCCACCTCTGTAGAAGGGAAACCAATCTCCTTGGGGAGAGGTTGGCTAGAGAAGTTAGGAGGACATTAAAGTAATAACAAAAGGGAAGGATAAAAAGCAGGGAAGATAGGAGCACTCATTTAGTGCAGGATCAAGGTACTTAGGATAAAAATCAATCAAGAAATTAAAAGGTCACGGAGAGAAGAAATTATTGAATTGCATATACAACAATGCTAGGAGCCTGGGTAATAAACAAGAGGAATTTGAATTACTCATCTATGAGCATAAATTCAATCTAGTTGCTATTACTGAAAACTGGTGGGATGATGCACACTATTTGAATGTTAACATCAATGGTTATAACCTATTTACGAAGGATCAAGAGGGCAAAATGGGAAGGGAAGTGGCACTCTATGTCAAAAGTGGCATTATTTGTTTCTAAGTCACTGGTAACTCAGAAGAAAATGAACTTGAATGCTTATGGATCAATATCCTAACAGATAAAGCACAAGATGGAGCATTAGCTGGTGTCTGCTACACACCATCAAATCACACTTGGAAACAGGTTGACCGACTCTTTATGCACCTATCTATAATGTGTAGGTAAAAAGCTGTGTGAATATGGGGAACTTCAGTTTGAGGGACATGTGCTGGAGGTTTCATGCAGCCAGTACTAACACATCCTTAGAATTCCTAAAGATTATAAATGTCAATTTCCTAACTGAAAAAATGTTGCAACCAACAAGGGGGATTCTATATTCACAGAAAAAGAGGAACTGACCACAGAATGAAAAGTTAGTGGTAGCTTAGGTACAAGTGATCATTTATAATGTGCAAACAGAATAAAGTCCAAATATATTTGGAGCTTTAAAAAGGCCAATTTCACAAAGCTGAAAACAATTATGAGCCAAATCAGCTAGAAGAAATAAATTAATCAGAAACATGTGAATGATAACTGGGAATTGTTTCAGAACACTTTACTAGAAGCCCAAAAAGCCATAATCAAAGAAGATCATATTGGTTAAAAACCTGACCTGGTTCACAGAGGAAGTGAAGGCAGCTCTACAAAAATAAAATATAACAAATGGAAAAAAAAGGAAGTTTATAGTAATGAATATAAGTCAGAAGTTCAGAATTGTAGAAAATTGATAAGGGAAGCCAAGAGACACAAGAAGAAATCTATGGCCAGTAGAATTGAGGACAATAAGGAGTTTTTAAGATATGCTAAAAACAAAATGAATCCTGACAATGGTACTGGTTCATTACTTAGATGGAAATGGTAGAATTATCAATAATAATGCAGAAAAGGCAGAAGTGTTCAATACATATTTCTGTCCTGTATTTGGGAAAAACACATGATGTAATCATATCATCTGAAAACTCTCCCCCCTTGCAGGTTCCCAGAGCCCAGGCTCCAGCCTGAGCCCAAACATCTACACTGTAATTAAACAGCCCCTTAGCCCAAGCCCCACAAGCCTGAGTTAGCTGACACAGGCCAGCTGTGGGTATTTAATTGCTGTGTAGAGATACCCTATAAGAACCTACTTAGGGAAAAATATTTGGTTATGAGCTCTTCAATCTAGCAGAGAATGATGTAACACGATTCAATGGCTTGAAGTTGAAGCTAGACAAATTCAGGCTGGAAATAAGGCATAAATATTTAACAGTGAGCGTAATTAACCATTTATAAAATTTACCAAGGGTTGTGGTGGATTCTCCATCATAGACAATTTTTAAATCAGGTTTGGATGTTTTTCTTAGAGATATACTCTGGAAATTGTTTTGGGGGAAGTTCTACGGCCTATGTTACACAGGAGGTCAGACTAGATGATCACAACGGTCCCTTCTGGCTTAGGAATCTATGAACCTAGGAGTCTATGAAGATAAGGGAGAAGAGTTTGTAATGTTGAATGCTGCATGGTAATTTTCCATTAACAGCAATGGGAATGGAGGAGAGACTCTGGTGAAGTGAATGCAACTTGATTTAGAAATAACTTTTGACAACAAGTCAAAAACAAGAAGCCATTAGTCTGAGGATGAAAAGGCAACTGAACCAATAGAGAATCAGAAGGTGCACTAGCTGCTAGGAGTGATTGATGTACAGTACAATACTGCATTTATCCCTAATAATTTAATCTGTATTATGCCTGGGAGCTGGAACTACTTTATTGCTACCATCAGAAACTAAATGTCAAGTTTCAGTCATTAGTGAAGTTTAGCTTCCAAGATGTGGCAGGTTTCTTTTCCCCAGAGAAGCTCTTCAGAACCTTGTGTTGAGTAATAAGAAGCTTTGAAAACTGATTCACCCTCTGTGCATTCACGACTGCCTTGTCCTTTCTGAAACAACCCCCTCCCTTCTTATGGCTCCCCCACATATACTCCAAATTAAACCCGATCAGTTCTCAAGTTGGTAATATCAAGCCAAGGAGGTATATTCACCTCTTCTATTTTTCTGTGGTTTACATTGTAAAGTGCTAAATATCAACCCTGCTTTCTTCAATGGCAAGAAGGAATGTGACAAAGACAAAATCACCACTAGCACCAATGAGACCATGGCAGTGGATGGGCACAGGTGGTTTGGCTCTCTCTGAGCCCGATGAACCATGGATTGTTTATGAGGATGAAAAAATCCCAGGCTCCTCTTCCTTCCAGGATGAAGGGGTTGATTTCTGACCATTTCACTATTTACAAAACTTCAGGAAACTTTTCCACCTGCAGTCACAACTCATCTGCAGGAAACACACCAGGGTTCAGCCAGAAAAGAGACCAGCCATGTACATCTCAGAAGTCTTACATCTAGTCTACAGGGAAATCCTACATAAAACTGTGGCCAGCCATCAATATGGAATTTAGAAAGTTCTAGAATTAGATACATAGCACAGCGTATTCATTGATCTTAATGCTCTGTATGTCAGCAACTCCACACAGCTTTCTGCTCACTGGAGTCACAAAGCCTCTGCCACCTGCCATGTCAGAGCAGTAAGTCTGCCTGGCAAGTGGGAGCCTTGCACACACACTGCCATCGTCTCTGCAGATCCAGATGGGGGCCCTCTTGGGAAGGGGAGGGTAATTTGTTGCAATATCCCTGTTTTTGTGGCATAAGCAGGAGCACATTACAAGAAATGGTTAAAAATGCAAAAGGCTGCTAGTTTTGATAAAGAAAAATGCAGCTGCAACATCTGTTTGACTCTTGTTTGCAGCTTCATCAACGCTAAGTGGTCAATAAATCAAACTGGCATGGCGTTACGTTTCTTCTGTGGCTTAGTCATTAATTTAATGCCAGTTCTCATGAAAAATGAAGGAGAAAGGCTTGTGTTATAGTGAAAATGTATACACTATCCAGAAACGAATAATAGCGTGTAATGGTGCTGCAGACCTCCCAGCATGGTTGCTGGGGGAGAGGCATAGCCTCCCAATGCTAACCGTTACATACAATTCAAATTAGCAAAGTAAATCAGTGATTGTTTGTTCCACCAGCCCATTTTATGATGATATTTTTCATCTTAGCACTATTTATGCACAATTGCAAAGCTTTTCCTGCAACCAGATTTTAATAAACAGTGAGGGGGCAAAGGCACATAAAATAGAGCCACAAAGCCTCAAAAGGGGATGATATATTATGTTATGAAGAAATGATGGGTATAACAGCACTTCATAGCTTTTATATCAGAATCCTGGCAGAGAGGGGAAGGAAATTTTTTTCACCTGCAACAATAGCCCTATGTTTGCTTCCCACCAGACAGACTTGCAGTTTGGAAGATTCATGTGAGGAGAGGTCTCCAATAGTCAGACAGAAAAGGCAATGACCACCACCACAACAACAACAAAAAAGGCAATTAAAAAAAAAGAGAAAGGGAAAATCAAAGCTCATCTCTAGGCAGCCCCAGTATATAACATTTGCAGCTAGTGAGAATGTCATATACTGAGAGACTGTGCTTTACTCCCCAGAAATGACAATCAGGTCAAGGCTTGGAGCTACACCAGCAACTGGCTTCTGCATTGCAAATGGTCAGAGTTGGAGATAGTTTCTGGGGAAATAACCTCTGAGTGAGAGATAAGTCTGGTATTGAAACCCACCACTAGAATTAGGAAGGGAAATAAATGCTACCTTCTAAGAGGATGAACACCAGCAGATTTCACCCCAGCCACCTGTGGTAAAAAAACCCTAATCAAACATAGCATCAGTATACAGGAACACCAGCCATTTACTTTCATCCTCAATACAAGAGCATGGCACTCGTAATTTTAGTTTCTACCAGAAATAATTATTTGTTCCCCATAGTGCCCATAATCTGTGAAGCACTGTAAAAACACAGGAAGTGGTACAGAATAGCCCCTGCTCTGAAGGCAGGGGCAGCTCTACCAATTTTGCCTCCCCAAGCAGTCGCTGCCGAATAGCTGCCATCGCAACAGCAGCAGGGCTGCTGCCAAATTGTTGCCACACTCAGAATAGCGGCGGAGCTGCTGCCCAAAAGCTGCCGCGGCGGGAAGAGCAGTGGAGCTGCCGCCAAATTGCCGCCACGGGACACGGACTGCCGCCCCATTCTGGAAAGCTGGTGCCTGGAGCTGGCCCTGTCTGAAGGACTTACAATGTAAACCAGAGACAGACAGACTAAGGCAGGTGGAAGGAGCAGTCAGGTAGCGAGGACTACACCCTGATACAGAACTTTCCTATACTACGGTTGTTCTATAATATCATCACTCCTTTACCTGGTCATTTTTAGTCAGTGCATTCCCTACAGGCACTATACAAGAAGCATTCTCCAGGAGGCACTTTAATCCTAGGAGGTTAGTGAGCTTTGTGGACTAGCTCTGGAAGGATGTTTGTAAAGAGCAATGCGGGAGAAAGCACAGAGACAGGCCTGGAAGGAATGGATACATGGTGTGCCAAGACTAGCATTGCTGGCAGTGAAGACAATGGGGGACAATGCAAAAAAGACAAATATGGCTAAGCCAGGATGGACAGAGCAATGCTGGGCCATCAAGGCACTGTTTATACAGATTTAATTCATGCAATTGTTCTGTAATTGATTTCACTCCAACCTGTTTCTGGGTGCAATCTGCTTCCACTGACGTACAAGGGAGCATTCCTAGGCTCAGTTGATAATATAGGAAGTGCCATGGCAGACAGCAATAGTCTGTCTACAGCAGTACAGTATCATAACTGTACCCAAGTGCCATAGTAGGTGCTGCAGATCATGGCAATGACACCACACAGTGCATCGCAGTACTACAGGTAGGGAGTATGTCTTCTAGACCTGAGCTGTGATCAGCTTGGATCAGTTAAACCATGATAAGTGAGGATTACAGCCCTTGCCGTTTGATCTTCACCAGCACCACTGTAGATTCTAGTCTTGTTTTTTTGAACATCTGAATCTTGTTTCTATTGAGATAAATAGTGACTCTTGCAGCAGTAAATTCCACAAATTAATAATTCATTGCATAAAAAGTTCTGGTGCTTTTTAATTATATTCATTGCCCTATTGGACCTGCGATACTGTATTATGCAAAAGGGTAGTTAGCAATCCAGACGGGCTTCTCTATTCCTTTCATTGTTATGGCTCGAGCCTATCTCCTGTTACTTTCCAAACCAAATAGTCCAGAGCCTTTTAAAGCTCTCCTCATAAAAACATAGCCCCTCCCCTCAGGTGCCTCTAATCATTTTCATTGCCCTTTTCTGGACCGTTACTATTTTTAAATCATAAATTTTACTTAATGATCTTCTGCAGCCCAGCAAGATTTTCCTCGAGTTTTTACAGCCTGATTCTCTCTTAAAATTCTCTGTTATTAGTGTTTAGTCATATTTTGTAAAGCCACTTAGCTTCAACCTGTAGCTTTAATTACGCGGTTGTGTTTGGGGTTTACTCCCTAATGATATATGGGGTAGAGGAGTGCAAATGTAATTTTGGTAACCTGCTAAACCCACTCCTCACCACCCCTGCAGCATCAGTCTCAGACTCTAGCCCCAGGAAGATCCTGTGGCAATACTGGGATTGTTAGTTCAGTACTGGAGAGCAGAAAGAGTTAATCTTGGAAAACCATCAAGCATTAAGTGCCCAATTCTGTGAATCAGCCCACAGGTTGGCCACTGGCCTCCTTCCACCCATAGCTCACAGAATAGTGGTGCATCTTCTCTGTGCTCATGACTGTGACACTGAGGCTAAAATAGCATCTGCACTTTCTGCAGAGCCTCTTCCATTGTGCTACAATGTAGATAGTGCATCCTATTTACCCTGGCTCCCCCATCCCTCCTATGCAAGTGTATGCCAGGATCTTAAGGAGCTTAGCTCTGTGCCATGCAGACAGTAAGCACACTCTGTGCAGCCTCCCTAAAACTTATCTTACACACAGTAAGTATTGCATTGACTCTTCTGTAAGGAGTTCTCCATATCCATGGAGGATAGGGCAGGATTTGCTCCTACATGAACAATGAAACTGTGTGTGTTATTAGATTTCTAGATAGTGCCCATGCTTACAGGGAAGTGCCCAAGTCTGTGGAGTCCCTCTGCTTTGCTGCTTAGCAAAGTTCAGACCCATTCTTACCTATCAGTGGGAATAAGTTTATTGATCTCTTAAATACAGACACAGGTCTTTAGCTGCTCCATGTGGAATAACACAAACAGTTTTTTTCAGAGGCACTCATGCCTCAAAGCCCCTGTGTGTGGTAACAAATATAAACTAAAAACATCATTTTCAAAGCAGGCAACAGGTCCTACTAAATTCCAGAGAGTGGACACATCAAAGAAACAAACTACCTCTTCCCATCATCCCGAAATGGCCAGGCTGTCCAGCTAGGGGAAGCTAGTAATAAAGGACATTCCGCTGACCAGTTCTCTCACTAAAAGTCTGGTGCTAATGAGCTATTAGGGTTTCCCTTTGTGCACAATAGGTTATTAGGAAATACAATCACTGCTATTTTCAATACAGCCTACAAATCCAATGATTAGAAACTACTCAGAGGTGGAAATTGTTCTATAATTTCTGCCACTCGCTATGAATAAGTGAATTAATTTGTTCAAGAAGTACAACTTTCTATTCCTTTCACTATCTGTTCGAGTTACTAAGGGTTTTTTTGGCGACCATTCATGAGGTTTGCTTTATATTCCTCAGATCATTCAAAAGGGTGAAAGGTGCAATCAGGTTTCTGCGAAGATTGAAAATATTTCACATACACCACTGTGATGGTAGGATTAATACCTCACAGAATGTCACCTGGGAAACACAGCATAAAAAAGTAAAGTTTTTACAGTTTTCGTAGATGGTTATTCTAAAAGGCCTCCTGCAGTTTCGGTGATACAAACACTAAATTGATGATAGGATACTGTACACAGACATCCTGGCAAAAAATTCCATTATCTTTCAATACATGAGACAGACACACAGTCACATTCTGCCATAATTTCTGGTGGTGTAAATCTGGAGTAAGTCCATTGAAGTCACAACAGTTACTCTGGATTTATACTTGTCTAATCAAGAGTAGAATCTGAGCCACTTCATAGACAGTGCACAAATACACACATACAATGAAGTAATGGGATTTCTCCTTTCAACTAGCAGAGCCCTGGCTTTGGACAAGATTATTGGTTTGAATCCCAATATCATCTTTATCCTTGAACTAATTTCTAGTTGAGGTCATGCTACTGCTAGCCAACCTGGCAGCAGTAGTATTGGAATATATTAGAATCTCATAGTAACAATCAAAGCCAAAACATCTCAGGTTTACCTTATAGGCACATTCTGGTGCCTGAAATTATTTTAGGCTGAGCACATTTGATAAGAGTGGCTGCAACAATAAAAAGAAAGATAGCCATAACTCAGAGTAGCCACATCCCAGTCATCCATAGCTGAAAGAGGTCAGCTGAGCACCTAGAAAAGTGGGAGGGTTCAGAGGCCTGGGAGGAAAGGTAGACAGGGAGGCTTTGCCATGGTGGAAGACAGAGAAGGGGACTCTGAAGCTGGGCGGGAGATTGGGAACTGAGTGCTTGGAGGGTGTTGCAATGGCTGGGTGGAGTTGGAGGTGTTTGGGAAGTAGACTCAGGGTTTACTGTTTGGGTGGAGGGCTGGATCCTGTTTGTGTTATGGGCAACATTTTAACTAGAAACAAGAGATCAAGCCAGGTGCTTGTCAAACTGCGGTACCAGGAGGGTTCCGTAGCTGACAACAGGAAGGATCATTCCTGCTGGCAAGGAAGATCTGGGAGTGGGTGGGCTGCAGAGCATGGGGTGTTATGGGAATGTTGAGCTGGTGGGAAAGGAGTCAGACTAGGTGTTTGTAAATTTGATTTGGGAGGAGAATATACGACTGTGCATCCATTCTTGGCTTCTAAGGGGTGAATTCACCCTAGAAGCTCTCAATGGCTTCTATGGCATTAAATTCTAGCCAGCACCACTATGAGATTTCTTAATAAAAATCAGACTAAGGATTTAACTTCAGGTTGTAAAGATCTCTGAATTAAAATTCCATTTTGTGTCTCAAATTGCATTAACAGAAGGTAGAATCTTATTTTCTTTCAAAAAATTTCTCAGGAGCAAAGGACAACTGGGGTTATCAGAACAGAAAGAGATTTATTAAACATGTAGCTTTAATGTATTAATACATCTCTAAATATTCACCTAAGTTGGCTTTTTGCAATAATTCTGAGACCCATGAAACAATCTTCCCAGAGACCCATATTAAGGATATCCATCTGTGTTTCTGAGGAACCAAGGAATCCTGATAAGAGACCTTCTCTTCCTTCCCCAAGTTCAGCAGATAGACTTAGTAGAAAGGAAGCTATGTGGGTTCTCTTCTGTAGGTGGTACTAATCCTAACTGTCTCATTCCTTCTGGTTTTAACACCATCATTGCCTTGACTGTATCTGTAGCTGCTAGAGCTATATTGTGAAAACCCACAAAACACCTACACGGTTTTATAGATTATTAAACCAGTAATTCCAGAATCTGATTTTTGCTATTTCTACAGAACCCTTGAGTGTGGCTTTCATGAGCTTATTCTTTGTGTTCTTCAGAAGCCGTAAGCCCAGCTGTTTCATTTCCTGACCTGACAGGTGCCCTGCGGGTGTGAGATGGCTGAGCCCACTCTGCTGGTGCATATGTGAAATCCCTAGGTTTCTGTGAGATGCTTTCATTGGGCTCAGAAAAGCAAAAGTCATGATTATTTATTGAGGCACCATGGGGCACCCATGAATGTGACATCTGTGTTAAGTGAGTATCAGTCTGAACAGAAGCCCTCCATTTAGCCCAGAAAAGGTACAGGACACCCACAATGTAAGTTTTGGATTGTGGCTCTCATGACAGAGAGGCTACCTTTAGGAGTAAGAGGGAAGTTCATGGTCTACAGCCCATTCAATGCTTGGCCCCTCTGATGAGAGTGCAATATGGAGGCCAATTACAGCCAGTTGTCCTGAAGATTTTTTCTACTGCGAACTAGACTGCGATTTCCAGGTCATTTCATAAAGGCCACTGAACTTTTACTCACTACTCACTATCACCAG
This sequence comes from Dermochelys coriacea, assembly GCF_009764565.3. NCBI lineage: Eukaryota > Metazoa > Chordata > Testudines > Dermochelyidae > Dermochelys > Dermochelys coriacea. The sequence continues at coordinate 23,134,920 of NC_050085.1, read as the reverse complement.
GGGTAGGTCACCAAATTATGTAGAGACAAAAGGGCATTACCATGCCTGAGCTATGCAGCCACTGGGCATTTAATGAAGTCTAATATCTCTTTTGCTGTCATTGAGACTCATTTCATTGTTTGTTTGTTCCCTCTGAAGCCCCTGGCAGTGGCCATTGTCAGAAGTCAGGGTACTGGGCTAGATGGATCTTTGGTCTGACCCCGTAGGCTGTTCTTATGAAAATGTTCAAATTAAACATTTAGGAAATCAAATCTATTTGTATCACACCAGCTTTACGAAGCTCCTGAGATTAGTGTCCACTAAATTATGACTGTCCATACAACAGAGAAGAAAAAGCTGGTGGGATGAGAGAGGAGTACTAACAGTTTCCACAGCCATTTGCCTCTGGTTTTTCTTCCTAAGGATTAAACGCATGAGAAACTACAGCTACCTCCCTTTATAACTTTATCTTCTGCTCAGCTAATTATTTATGTCTAACCCACTCTTGCTTCTTTACTGTGTGGAGTAACGTTTATAGAATATCTGTTGTACATTTACTCTGTGTTCCCCTTTCATGAATTATTGGTATTTTCCCTGTCTTGGCTGATAATGAAAGGTAAGAGAATCCCTTCTCTCACTGAAGCAGTGACAGCTCAGTCTGTTGCCATGGAAGTGATTTTGATATCACAAATAGTTCTTCTAAAAGTTCCTTTCATGATCAAACTACTAGAGGTTCCAAGCTCAGACCAAGGACGAAGAATCCTGCATTGCCATCAAACATAGATTCATAGATACTAAGGTCAGAAGGGACCATTCTGATCATCTAGTCCAACCTCCTGCACAGCGCAGGCCACAGAATCTCACCCACCCACTCCTATGAAAAACCTCACCTATGTCTGAGCTATTGAAGTCCTCAAATCATGGTTTAAAGGCTTCAAGGAGCAGAGAATCCTCCCTCAAGTGACTCGTGCCCCATGCTACAGAGGAAGGCGAAAAACCTCCAGGGCCTCTTCTAATCTGCCCTGGAGGAAAATTCCTTCCCGACCCCAAATATGGTGATCAGCTAAACCTTGAGCATATGGGCAAGATTCACCAGCCAGATACCCAGGAAAGAATTTTCTGTAGTAACTCAGATCCCACCCCATCTAACATCCCAACACAGGCCATTAGGCCTATTTACCATGAACATTTAAAGATCAATTAATTATCAAAATCATGTTATCCCATCATACCATCTCCTCCATAAACTTATTGAGTTTAATCTTAAAGCCAGATAGATCTTTTGCCCCCACTGCTTCCCTTGGAAGGCTCTTCCAAAACTTCACTCCTCTGATGGTTAGAAACCTTCGGCTAATTTCAAGTCTCAACTTCCTGGTGGCCAGTTTATACCCATTTGTTCTTGTGTCCACATTGGTGCTGAGCTTAAATAATTCCTCTCCCTCTCCGGTATTTATCCCTCTGATATATTTAGAGAGAGCAATCATAGCTCTCCTCAACCTTCTTTTAGTTAGGCTAAACAAGCCAAGCTCCTTAAGTCTCCTTTCATAAGAAAAGTTTTCCATTCCTCGGATCATCCTAGTAGCCCTTCTCTGTATCTGCTCCAGTTTGAATTCATCCTTTTTAAACATGGGAGACCAGAACTGCACACAGTATTCTAAGTGAGGTCTCACCAGTGCCTTGTATAACGGTACTAAAACCTCCTTATCCCTACTGGAAATACCTCTCCTGATGCATCTTGGGATGCATTAGCTTTTTTCACAGCCATATCACATTGGCAGCTCATAGTCATCCTATGATCAACCAATACTCCAAGGTCCTTCTCCTCTTCCGTTACTTCTAATTGATGTGTCCCCAGCTTATAACTAAAATTCTTGTTATTAATCCCTAAATGCATAACCTTACACTTCTCACTATTAAATTTCATCCTATTACTATTACTCCAGTTTACAAGGTTATCCAGATCCTCCTGTATAATATCCCGATCCTTCTCTGAATTGGCAATACCTCTCAGCTTTGTATCATCTGCAAACTTTATTAGCACACTCCCACTTTTTGTGCCAAGGTCAGTAATAAAAAGATTAAATAAGATTGGTCCCAAAACTGATCCCTGAGGAACTCCACTAGTAACCTCCCTCCAGCCTGACAGTTCGCCTTTCAGTAGGACCCATTGCAGTCTCCCCTTTAACCAATTCTTTATCCACCTTTCGATGTTCATATTGATCCCCATCTTTTCCAATTTAACTAATAATTCCCCATGTGGCACGGTATCAAACACCTTACTGAAATCTAGGTAAAACACAGTGAGTTCAGTACAAACAGATTTTAAATATGAATTAGAATTAAGGAAATATAACTGCGGGTAGTGGGAGAGAGTGACTTCTCTAAACACTTGGAATTACTCCTGCACAACACAATCAAGGGAAAGTGCAAAGCAAACGAACCTTTGTTTCAGGGGTACGTGTTCTACTGAGGAATATGATGATGTGATCAGCAAACAAAGTGGTTGGAGTCAGCTTCTAACTACAAATTGCTTAAGTACCACACATGGTTAAGAGGACTAGCAAGGCAATGCGTCAGGTGTAGGGCCAACCCGGACAAGTTCAGGACCTTGAATCTCAGGATTAGAGGAGATGGCAGGTTCCATATTCAGGAAAGAAGATGCCTGGGTATCAGATACTACCAGTGACAAGGGCCATATGATATCCGAGACAGAGATGCTGGAACAATTTTTTATAGTAGGGGTGCTGAAAGTGGATACCATGTATTTGGTTGTTACTACTTCAAGACAGTATCTTCTTGCCATTTACTTTAAAAAGTGTGTATCTCAGCTCCATGAGAGCAACACCAGGGAGAAGTTGTGAGGGGTCGGCTCTACTTGGGAAGGAGAACAGCAACACCTGGAATAAAACTACCAAGGGAAGATTGTGGACAAATCAGTGGTCACCAAAACAGGAAAGGGGGGAATGTGCAGAAGTGTGACATGCCCTGAGCAGGGGTGACATTTCATGATGCAACTGCTTTCTGCTGTGACACATTCATTCCTTATGACTCTGCCCTCTTGTGCATCTGGAGACTGCCCTATCACTCCTACAAAAAGCCTGGGTCTCTCTGTGCTGCAGGACAAGGTATGTGGTCTCCTGATTAAAGTGTCCCTCTGGGTTGGGGAAGCAAGTAGCAGAGGTCAGCATGTTTCAGCTCTGCAGTGCAGGAATTACCTAGAAAGCAGCAAGAAGAACAGGTGACTCCACCATATCTATGTCTTTGTCCATAAGCCCAGCAGATCCAGCAATCTGTGGGCTTGTTTGTGGACTATCTGGCCCAGAAGTTGGGATTTTGAGATTGTCAGAGCCCAAGTAGAAGAAGGTGCTAAAAGGCATTTGGGGTGTGGTTTGGTTTGTAATATCAAAGGCTCATTTAAATCAGGGAGGAGCATCAAAGTTTGGACCACTGTTGCTCTCCCCATAGCATTACTGCAGCCAGGGGGTGCTGTTCTATTAAGTACAGTTAAAGACACAAACAATCCAAGGCTCACTAAACTGACATAGCTCCAGACTGCAAACCAGGCAAATGATGAATTGTGGAAAGCTTGAAAAGCTTAGAACTGATTTTTATGATTATGCTATTATAATAGTGAGATTTCCTGCAATTGTTTTAGAGGGAATCATGATTAAATAGGGCTGTACATTTTTTAATGTGCTCCCCAGTTCCTCTTTAATACCTTGGTAGGAAAAGATAAAGTGTAATCACTAACGTAATTGTAGTGCTCTACATTTTATGTCTCAAAAGAATGACTAGGGGTTACAGAGACACTGCAGGGCAAGGTTTGGATTAGAAAATACAGTTTTTCCCTTTGTTGTTTTCATTCTTAATCCCTCTTTATCTTTTTTCATCCTCCCATAGCTTCTGGGGTTGACTGATAGTATGGGGAAGAAGCTTGCAGGTTAACTCTGCCTATACTGTACCTGTTACACTAATGACACAGGCAAATTCCAGATGCTTTTTGTGCTTTTCTTTCTCACCTCCCTAAAAAAGAAGGCTGCAAAGCAATGTCCTTGCCTGAAATACCAAGTTGTCCCTGCAACCTGCCTGGAAAGACATTCTGAATACTAACATGAATCAAATCCCAATCTCTAATACCTTGTCATTTATGACTATAAAGGCACCTCCTGTAGGTAAGACCCCAAACAGTACCTAATGGCAGAGCCTCAAACATGACAAGCTTAGGAGAGTGCAATAAGGAAACGGTCTTTAAATCTTTCTCTGCCCCTCGAACTTCTCTGTTTCTGTTGAGATACTGAAAACAGATCTAGACAGGAACAGTTCATTCAGCTCTACTGCAGAACAAGCAGGTGATCCTAAGGGCATCCACATCATGAAGGAGACACTGCTGTCAGTCCCAGATTGCGGAGGGTTTAACATCTACAGTGTCTGATTGAAAGCTGCTTTTGTCTTTACCTCAAAAATCACCTTCACCTTATTAAGTACAAATACACCAGGAGGAAACATGAATAAGATTTAAAACCCTGACAAATGATTTAAAACTACCCATGAGAAAAGAGAAGTGGTGAAAATAAGAATGGCTGGCATTTACCTCACATTGGGAAATGCCAGGGGACTCTCCTAAACAATTTGGAGAAGGCCCAAGGTGGCCTCAGGGATGTAGCAATAATTTGAGCTGCCATGACCAAAGACAACCTCACCATTTCAAATTAATGAGTAGTACCAGCCTAGAGAAAAGTCAGGGGATCACTGAGAGAGTCTTTCTTTGTACGCAAGCCTGACATCCATCCACCCAACAGAGGGTAATGGTAGTACACACATCAGCTGGGCTGCTGGTGCACTGAGACCACTACCTATTACACTGCCCAATATTGTTTCAGTGTTTCCTTGTACTCCCCCATCGGCCTATCTGTACCCATCTGTTGTCTCTGGTCTTATCCTTAGATTGTAAACTCTTTGGGGCACAGACTTCTTTGTTTTGTTCTTTGTTTGTACAATGCTCAGCACAACAGGGTCCTGGTTCTTGATTAGGCTCTATGGTAATACAAATAAAATAATAAATAATAAAAATTAAAATAATAATAGCTGTCTCCCTGAAAAGTTATTGAGTGGGATGTATGGACTATTTTACGTAGAAAAACCCTTCTGGCTTTATGATCTATGAATCGATGTGACTGTTAGCCAGACAGGTACTCAGATACTATGCTGCTGGGGGCCATATGAGTACTGACAGACAGACAGACACACTCTGTCACTGGTCTCGCAGCAAGGGTATTCTTCTTGAGTAAAAATGATAGGTTAGCAGCATGGATGTGGTATATTTACTGCCTTTCATCAATATACATGACACAGGCATGCTAAGAATAATTCTCCTAAGGAACTTATCTTGCTGAAAGACTAGAAAAGAGCCATTTGTCCTAACTGGCTGAAACTATCATGTATACTGATATCCTTTGCTTTCTGCTTGGTCTCTGAATCAGAAAGCAACATTTTGCCATGCAAACTATACCTAGGAAATGGTTCTGGTCACAGTAGTAATATTACTAACAACAGTCTTCTTTAGCAGGCTTAAAGTACCTCTTCTCTCCACTTTTTGAACGGGCGTGGGCTGCTATACTGCACACTCCTCTCAATACATATGGATATACAGTCAGATTTCACTCAGTGTGCGTGTGACTTACACATTTTCAGACACTTGAAGAATATGTGTCTGTAGTTTACTTCGAACTAGAGTTTGCAACATACTTAAACGAAGAAGGACCAAACTTTGACACTGCAGGGTGTGAATAATAGGAATCTACTTTCCTACTTACTTTCCTTCATCTGTTTTAGTTGTAGCAGAGGTAAACCATAGGCTCTAAAATGTAAAGATGACAAGCAGGTTCCGTTGTGCATTTCTTTGTGAGACAGTGACATACCTCCAGCTCAGAGACACCTGCACAGCAGTGGGTCATGAGGTCACACAGACACATGCAAACATAACTTTCAACTTTAATTGCATTTCTGTCATGTTTTCTTCACTGCATGTGAAGGAACCCACAGCTTGGCTCCCACTGTGCAATGCAGTTTTTATGATTCTGCATTTAAACAGTGTGAGTGGCAGTAAAATAGGCTTTTGGAAAGCAAGGTAGAGTTCCAATATAAAACAAGTATCAGCTCCTCCCTCATGTATCATCAACTCTGCATTCGCATTTTTGAAAGCAGTGTCTATTTGTAGCATGTGTACCAAGAATTGCCTCTAGACACTGATGTCTGGTTATTTTTTCCCCTTATTTATTTTAAACATTGAAAGGTACATAAAAATGCAGAGCTCTCATGACTGGGGCAATCTAAGAAGAAATTAATTTTTAGCTGCTTATTAGCTTTAAAGTAACTGTCTCCTGTGCAGTTAACAAATATGACAAATTACTTTGGGTCTGCTTGGTATGTCACTAACAGAAATCCAAGATGGAATAAAAGAAATAGCATCTCTCTGCTACCTTTTCCTCATGCCAGTATTTGCAGACTGTAACAATTTCATAAATCTGTGATGATAATGGAAATTTCTGTTAATCTGTGTCACTATCCCCAGTTGGAAACTTTAACTTATACAGGCAGCTGACAATGACTAGACATTTCTGCCATGATTTGGAACTGTAAAGTCTAAGGACTTTGTTCATCTAGAACGCCTGGCTCAGCAGGAACTGCTGACATGGAGGCTCTATGACTTGATACCCACAGAGTCTAACTGTCATTCAGGCTGTCTGAGGCCCATGGCAACGGTAGCAGCAAGCAACTCCCAGTACTGCAGAATGCCCTCATACAATATACAGAATACAAAGAGAGAGTGAAGAGAAAATCTCTTTTCAGGCCTCTCTTGATGTGCTTCTGTTTATAAATGTCTTTAGGCTATCAAAGTCATAGGTCCTTTCTAAATACTTCAGAGAAAATTTTTCATTCCACCATGACTGAAGGTCTGGAAGGAATGTAGCCAGTTGAGGCAGTGGGACTAGAGCCAATGTAAGAAGTGGGTGTGAAGCAGTTAGCAAGACTTGTTCCCCTGGTGTGGGTATCAAAGGACTCAGTCCTCTTATAGATATGGCCATCTCTTATCATGGTCTATATACAACTGAGCACCTTTTTCTGAGGGGTCGGATGACAGCAGAAGGATTTTTCACAGTGAATTACATTAATACTCTGCAATCATCTTGCACAAACTTTGAAAAACATCCATGGAGCTATAGCTGTAACTGGGGCAGTGGGAGGCCTGGACACAGTGCCAGGAATAAAGACAGTTCTGCGCGTTGATGAGCAGTTCTGACACTTGTGAATTACCCAAAGAACTACCTTTGTGCATGTATGTGGGGCACCACTTCTTGTTCTAGTATCTGTGACTCAACTTATGGAAACAAAGCAATAACAGTTTCCGCAGTCCACACATATGCTTACTGAACATTTCAGGAAAGGTCAGCACCAAGGTCTCTGGAATGGAAGGCTGAGGATCACTCTGAATGAATAAAGAACATTTCTGCTATACATTACCCAGCTTTGTTCATTCCCTGCTTCATTCTACATCCCACCAGACGTGCAGGAAGCATACCACAGGGAATATGTACTGTATAGGGCAAGCCAGAGTTAAAGAAAAAGGGAGAGGAATAGAGTTAATGGCACTTTGTCTACGGCTTGTAGACAACCTTGGCAGCAATGACACAGCTACTGGTTTTCATCATATGAAGCCTGGAAGATTGAGGTGGTGAGGGGGGAAAGGCTGATTATTTCCATAAAAAAACCCACTCATGTATGTGGTACTTAAGAAGGAGGACACACATTTCTGTTTTTATATACAAAAAACGTTCTGTGATTAATAGAATAAACCTGCATCAGTTTAAACTGAAGATCTCATAACAAAATCTAAACAAAGGAAAAGGCAGAGATAAAATATATACCCTTCAAAGAAAAATGGATGCTCTTAAACTGAAATCCTGATAACGGAGCTGGCTTCACATTGGCATTTGCAATGGGACAGTCTATCCTTATTTAATATCTTAATTAAAATACTTCCCAGTTTCTTATCTCATTCTCATAATGGAAGAAGAAACTTGTTCCATGGGAGGTAAACACCCTAAGCCAAAAAGTTCTCATGTAAATTACAATGCTCAACTTGAGCTGACAAAGAGAGCAGAAGTTTCCTTCAATTTTGATGGCATTCCCTGATGTGTGGCCTTTTACTATCATCATAAAAGGGCAGTAAATTAGGAAAGCACTATAAAATACCAAAGAAAACTGCTGGAATCAGTCATAAGAAGTCAAACTTCCAGCAGAAGCATTTAAAGTGAAGGAGATATAAGCATTATGCTGCCAATACAATGAGCAGGTGCCAAGAGTTGGAGAAAAGCAAGAAGGCTTTGCTAAGGAGAAGAGCCGAAACCACATTAGTGCCCAGTGCAAATGCCAAAGACATGAGCAGCATGGTATCCAATATGACAGGGGGGAGGGAAAACGATGGGGAAGGCTTCTTGTATTTATAAGACTTTTACTGAATTTATAATATCCAGTATAATTAAAGCCAAGCAAGACATTTCTCCCCCTGCTGGACTATGTTCTAACTCCCCACTATTCAACTCCTGCATGGGAAAGAGATTTCAGAATTGCTTTTCTTGGCGAAAAGTTCTATTTGTTTAAATTTCCAAACCTAGAACTAGTCAGAGGAGCTAAAGGAATGTGCAAAAGTGAATGATTTATCTCACCCTTCAGAGCCCATCTCTGTTATTTTGTCCTCCACTAAGAGCAGGGAGACCTGCCCACACTCCAGCCAGGGCTCCTAGGATCCTGGCTATGGGGCAGTCTGAAAACCGGGCAAACTGACAGGAAACCAGAAACCATCAGAACATTCAACAGAATCAACACATTCTTCTGAAACATTTAGATTTTGATTCATCAGCATTTTCCAACAAAAAATATTCTGTCCGATAATATCCAACCAGCTCTAGTTTTATCCAGCAATTCCTATGTACCTATCTCACAAAGAGCAGCGCTTTACTGTAAGATCTTTTACTGTAAATTTGTTCTGGAAATAATCGAAGTATAAACGTAGGATCCTACAATGTCATTTTTACAGTCATTGTTCATAGTAGAACTGCATGATAAAATCTTGGTGTTCCAGTGACCTGCAGATGTCTTTGGTATCTTATTTCTAGACTATGTAGTTCTTAGATGACTCTCTCTAAGAAATTCATAGGCAAAATACTTAAGCACAATATTGCTTTTCATCATTTATTTGGATAAGGACCTCCAAAACAAAAACCCTACAAGTCTTACATTTTTATTTATTTGCCATACTAACTGAAAATTATCTTATTAATCTCTTCTGGGCCCTTTACTGAATTTACATAGTGAGTAACTCAAAAACCAACAGCTCCTGTATAAGGTATTCTTTGTTGTGCATTGTTTCTTGGTGTGTCTACATGAAAGCATTTTATATGGCTTTTACTTTGAACTGTGTGCAAGCTGAACTTCTATACACATTTTAAAGAACAATTAACAGTGTTCTTTGCTGGGCAGAAACTAAGAACTTTTAAGCGGTAGCCTCTGAGCAGAGGCACTTTATATGGTGTTACTAGCTGCAGTTAGTCCATAAGCCAGAGTCACTGTTGTATCTCTCAACTGTCTTCTCCCCAGTTCACCAAGAACTCACAGAATTTTAATTCTGACCTTACTTTCAAGTTTGTCAACCCAATTCAGTATCCCTGATCAGGAAATCAAACTTATTACCATGTACACCTGGAATACTCACCAGGATCTCCACTGCCTATATTTTTCAGCAAACATTCTCTGTCACAAGCCAGTGTCCTATCAGGCACTCTCTATTCAGGTATATGTTCCAGCTTATCTGAAATTCCCAAGTCTGTACTCACATCTCTAGAGGCCTCACCACTCATTGGACATACATAAAGAGTGTCTAGAAGTGGACAATTTCACCTTTTAGCACAGCCACTTATGTATTTAGCTGCCAAAACTGATTGGACAAGCAAAGAGAAATTATGAGCTCCTGGGAACACATCTGTGCTGTAGCGTGAACATGTGCAATCCCTGTAACTAGCAATCTTAAATATCAAACACTCGCCCCAAAATATGAGTGTGATTTGGAAAATTGAATAGTAACTGGAGTTACATTTTTGTCATCTTAAGCTAAACATACTGCATTTTCTAAGGAAGATTTCATTGTAAGGGGCGCCTGTGAGGAAGGAACCTTCTGCCAGAGGCAGCTTTTCATTAACAGCCTTATTTTATGGTGCCAAAGAATATTCCCACTCACATAGCACTGAGAAACATGAAGTAAATTGTCACCCAATGAATCTCTCTCTTTTATTTTCCTGTCTTTCCAGTTTCAGCATTCACATTCCTCCTCCCTCTGCCTTTGCAGTCCCTCTGCCATGCCTTCCCTCCTTCTCGTGTCAACGTCTCTCTGAGATCATCCAATGACTGAATCCAATTTTTAAAACTCAGTCTGTAGAGGACTTGGGATTCTTTATATAATGGTTCTGAAGGATTTCTTTAGATTTCTGTGAGAATCACTATTGGGTGCACTGCATGACAAATTAAGTTTAAATGTGTGTGTAAACTAGTTGCACTATGATGTAAAGTGGAGTGTCAATTTCTGAATGAGTAAAGTGGTATAAACTATTGCCAATATCAAATGAACTCCCATGACATTTTAAAAAGTTTTAAGTTTATATAGTGCTTTTCATTTCATAGGATTCCAAAGAATTTACAAAGTGATACAAACTATATTGCACATAGGTATTCATTTACCACTGAAATGCAGCTAATTCTGAGATGAAACACAGCAACAGTTGAACCACCCAGGGCAAGGAATGAAGAATCTCTTGTCCACCAAAACTGCAGGGAAATTCTGGGAGGCAGAATGCAATCTCCCAAACTAAAATTTGACCGGGCACTAGGATTAACATCATGACTCGTTTGAAAATTTCTCTGATTTTTTAGGTTTCAGAGTAAGAAGCCGTGTTAGTCTGTATTCGCAAAAAGAAAAGGAGTATTTGTGGCACCTTAGAGACTAAGAAATTTATTTGAGCATAAGGTTTTGTGAGCTACAGCTCACTTCATCCTTTGAAGCTGTAGCTCACGAAAGCTTATGCTCAAATAAATTTGCTAGTCTCTAAGGTGCCACAAGTACTTCTTTTCTTTTTTCTGATTTTTTAATGACAGTAGTTTGCATTGCCTCCAACAGACAGCATATCCAGCAGCACAATGTCTCCAACCCTGCAAAGGGGCACTAATTCAGTGCTGACTCAGAAGGAAAAGTGCCACCCAATGAATCCCCAGTATTTCTTCCTTTAGGAATTACTACAGGTGCTCTTTCAAGATTTCCCAACTAAATACTGACTCAATTGGATCCTGCCTAGCTTTTGAGACCTGACAGAAATATAGAACAAATTAGGCGGTATAATTTTCACCCACTTATACTAACATGGACATATTATACTTCCATAGTTGTATAAACAGATTCAAAATGTTGGTTTACGCATACAGCCAGACAGCAATTACAAATATATAAGTTAATCATTTACAATTCATGTGTAAGTCAATGTAAATCACTAGGAATTGTATATGATGAAAATGATGTAAACCTATAATTTTTCATTGTGTTATTTTTTAAAAGATTTGCTACTGTTTTCAGTCTCATTTTTTCCTATTACTCAAGGGGCAAGCCTAAACCACAGCTCCCTTGGCCCACATCTACAAGGACTCTGCTTTTGTTTTCATTGCTCACAGATTCAGAATCTTCTCTCTTTGTCATTTTATAACAAAATTCTGTCTTTGCATTTCAAACAGGCTCAGAGAGACAGAGCTAAATTCAAAACACTTCTATCCTCATCATCTCATAGAAATGCCAACATTATAAAGCATGCCCCAAGTGGCTTCTATCTTCCTCAACCAACACAAGCCATAGATGCAACAATAGATGGTATGAAATGAGAGATATTTTAATTTCAAAGCTCTGCTGACATTCACCAAGTGCTCTCAAGGTTTATATCAACAGAATGCAGTGCTTGAAATTCTACTTTGAATTCAGTTTGTGCAATCTGTTCTCTAATATGCTGGTGTTTTAGTTTTTCTCAGGAATGTTGTTAACCTTTATATTTTAATATATTGCTAGACGTTAGAACAATCAAAAATGTAGCTAAAGATGCTTGCTTCTATTTTTTTATTGCTGGTGTTATAGTTTGGCCAAGAAATAGGAAGCTGTCATTTCCAAGGGGAGAATGAGAAAAACTCAAAAGAAAGTATCTTGAGCCCAGGATAAGCTCAGAGACCTGCTGTGCTCAGTCTTGCTCTTTAAGCTCTGTCAGGCTTTAAGCTATTTCTCTTATATGCAAATACAGTAAAAGCAGTTCCTAGCCTGATAGCATAGCACAAAAACTCAATACAGTATGTGTGGGTTAGTGTGTAAGACTGTGTGTGACTAAGGGTCTAAGTGTGGTAAGTGGGTAAGAGTGTGAGATTGTTTGTGTGTTCTCCTTTCTGAAGATGAACAGCTTTCAGCCATTCAGACAGTACCATGGATTCCCTGCCCACAGTTGGACCATATATTAGTGAAATATCTCTGAATTACTGACACACGGTTACCAATAAAAGGGCTTTGTGAAACATCAGTAACAGCAGAAGCCCTCCCTTTCTAAGTCTCTCCTGGACTGCCCATGTGCCATGTCCAGCATTATTACACAATCATAGAAATGTAGAGCTGAAAGGGACCTCAAGAAGTCATTGAGTCTTGCCATTGCAATATCTCAGGACCAACTAAACCTAGACCATCCCTGACAGGTGTGTGTCTACTCTGTACCTAAAAACCTCCAATGACAGGGATTCACAACCTCCCTTGAAAGCCTGTTCCAGAGCTTAACTTCCCTAATATCTAACTTAAATCTCCCTTGCTGCAGATTAAGGCCATTGCTTCTTGTCCTACTTTCAGTGGACATGGAGAACAACTGATCACTGTCCTCTTTATAACAGCCCTTTATATATGTGAAGATTATCAGATCATCCCGCAATCTTCTTTTCTCAAGACTAAACATACCCAATTTTTTTAACCAGGTCAGATTTTCTAAACCTTTTATCATTTTTGTTGCTCTCCTCTGGACTCACTCCAATTTGTCAACATCTTTCCTAAAGTGTGGTGCTCAGAATTGGCCACAGCACTCCAGCTGATGCCTCATCAGTGCAGAAGAGAGCAGGACAATTGTGCATACACTCCATCTATGCTCAGCTATAGAAAACCCTTTGGTCAAAATTTCTCCATCATTGAAGAGACAGCATTTTCCCTGACCCAGTATTTGCTTCCTTCAAGTAACATCTATTTAAACTGAGAGAGCAGGTAAAAGGCCTGCTCTTATATCAGCCATTGGGGGCTGCTGAGGCAATTGCACCTGGAACATGCTTTGCTCCAAGAGACCGAATACTTGACAGCAGAGAGCACCACATTTGGCAGTGAGAAAAGGTCATTAAGTTCATCAAAGTGCATGTTATTTTTGGCAGGCTAGTCTCTTAGGATGCCATATACAGCAGGTGTTGAAATAAATCCATACTTTAGCCTTAACAACCTTGCCCGGTGGGCTATAATGTTCTATTCCGGTTCTTATACTGACCCTGTCACTATGGTATTGGAGCACCCAGGACAACAACAAAAATGCCACAGAAAAAAATTTTTTTTTCTATTACTCCAATGGCTCCTTCCTGTCTTTTGTTATTTTGGATGATGCCTTAGTCAGATTAGTGACCTCTATTAAGTCTCACAAGCATGTTTTTTGTTCTCTGTAGTTTTGATTTGTTACTTATCCCCCTACCAAGATGCAATCTATTCCCAACATTCTCATTCATTCTCATATTACTGCTAGCAACACCATACAGTGAGCTCAGGACTGTGGGGTTCAAGGTTACTGAAAAGGATGTGAATGTCAGTCTGTTGCCTGCTGGAAGATGTGCTTGGGGATAGATCAGATAAACACTGTTTAATATTTGATGTTCACTGTAAGGTGCATGGTAAAAGAGTCTTTTTATTTTATTTTACTTTACTCTATCTCTGGGGACTCTGTCATTTATAGTTTCTTTAAATTTGTTACTGTTGATATCAGTGACTAACAATAAAAATCTCAGAGGAAGAACATTCATAATATTTGAAGCAGTTCCAGAATGTTGGCTTTGAGAGTCTTGTGAAACTTTTGATCCAATGGGGTAATCCTCGTATCGCTGTTATATAACTTACACTTTATCTGAAGATCTTGTAGCGACTCTCTAGTCATTCCAGCAAAGAGTAAAACTCAGTCTCAGTGATTCTGACACTCTCGTTCCCTTTCCATGTTACATTTCTTTCTCTCTCTGAAGTCAAGCTTCATTTTTGGCAGAAAAAGGGAGCATCTATAAACATGTGAGATTCCAAATCAAAGATGCGTTGAGAAGATACAACATAGCAGCATTTGAAGCAATTTTTAAGAGTGCATTTTGTTTCTGGGTAAGGAAAGCCAGCTAGTTGTTAGATGTGAGATTCCTGTGGGTTATTTCCCTTAGAATTCATTTTACTGATATGAAATCTACAAGAATTTTTAAATTTGTTTCCTCCTATCATTGAATATTAATTTAAAGGATCCCCCTAATACCCATGCATTATCAATGTTCATGTCTTACCTGATCCTTTTCTTTCCAGTAGCTTTTCTCACCCTGTGCAGACACTTGAGAATAGCTCCTCCCAGCCAGCAGGTGGAGACAGTGCAAATAAGCTTTTGAATGATGTCATGTTTACATAAGGCGGGCTTGCTGGTGCATTGGAACCCTCACCAGACAGACCGACTTTCACAGCAGGTGGAAAACAGAGGCACCAGCAATTTCTGAACCTTTTCTACTGTAAACTCAGTAACATGATGAGAGCCTGGACCAGCAGGGATGAGTTCCAGGAGAGAAAATGCATCTCGTAACAAGAAATGCTCTTTCTTCTTTTCTACCAGTCCTGAAGCTGTGACATGCCCCAGAGAGTACAGAGTAATGAGACCTTACAGCTCTTGCCATAGCCTGTGTCAGGATATCCTTGGATGTCTAACCTGCAGTGTTTACCACCACAGATCCCCAACTGATTGTCTTGCAGATTGCTACCAGAGTAGACATGAAGCTACTACCCTACTTATATCAATAACTTTAACACATTCATTTTCTCTGCTGCTCAGAGAGCCTTTTACAATACCTTCCTCTCTGATCCACCTGGTGACAGTAGATTTAACTCCATGTTAGCCCTCCTTGAGGCTTCAGTATAGTACAGGTTGTTTTGTTTGGTTGTTTTCTTAGTGGTACGGTTTGCTTTAGATTTTCTGAGCTCATCTAACATCCATCCAGGTTATGGAGTTACTCCTCCGCTGTTTCCTGTGAAAGGAAATGTCACCTCTTGGCATACATAGCTGTGGAGGCCTTGTCCAGATGGAGTATGATGAAGAGCTCTTGGCTCAAACTGGCTTTTAATTTCCTAACTCCTCAGGTCAAAAAGAAGTCCACTGAAAATTGAACTTGTAAAAACAGGAAACCTTTCCCCTTCTTGCTGGCAAACCAGTGATTTCCCAACATTCTCATTTTGTTGATCACTTTCTAAAAGAAATATCCTTTCTTGAACCAAAACCTCCTTCTCTAACAGCTTGGTTCTAAAAGTATTTTATTCTGGAGACTTTAGCAAGGGCTTCTTGGAGGTGAATTAACAAATATGAAAAATCATTCCCCCATGGTCAGCAGCATGTTAATGACCTTTGCGTATACCTACAATGTAGAGTCCAGATTCTGTCTTTATACAGATTATTATTTGGGTGTTCAGGAGTCTGTAAATGGCAGTCACACTCCTCAAATTACTAATTCACCTTCTGGATGTTAAGTGCCCCCAGGTTTACTCAGGCAGCTTAACCTTCTAACATGGTCATTTATCCCACAATGATGACTGCTTCAGCCAGCATTAGTGCTTATTCAATATTCTAACATCATTATTTATGAAACGTTACATTTGACATACTACTGGTGCAAATAGTTTGAAAATCTTACTGAAGAGAAGTAACTTCAGAGCTCTCAAGCCCTGTCCTGAAGGGTGAAGGATCAGATTAAAGTCCCCTGATTGGTATCTATTAATTAGTCTCACAGATAACACAACTGAGGCTGAGGATGTTGCACTGTCACCAGAAAAATATGCTATTTCAATTTGTTGGAAATGAGGTGCCCTGACACCAAAATGATCAAGAGAGCAACAGGGATGCTGACTTCATGCCAAAGCTGGAAGCAATTGACCTTCTCTCCTTAGCAATGCAACAACAGAGAGGTTGATGCTGCTAGTTAATGAAAATGAGAGTTACTATATGCATGTCTCTGTCATATCCATCTAATAATCCTGCTCCAATTCCTTACTGGTTATAACACATCCTAACACACACTACCTCTCTCCTCTCACAGAAGCAAACATACTCCATAAATTAAGCCATATACAGGATTGTTCTTTTTAGATTGAGTATCTCAGCTAGATGCTAATGTAATAAATAAATATAAATACTATTCCCACACTTCCCATACTCTCTCCCTCTTGTGCACTAACACACATTCCTCTTGTACACACACACACACACATCATGCTAATACAAGTATTACACAGCAGCTTTAGACAATGGGAGACATAGTGATTGCATAACACTGGTTTTTACTTTCTCTCTCAGCAGAGAGATCAGCAACTGAGTGGGCCATGGTGACCGATTCCAAGAGGGGTCTATGCTGATGAGGAGGTTATCAATCCCACTAGTACTAAATTCATATTAAAAAAAGAAGGCTAATGAAATCAACCCTCTAAACTCTCTGCCCTGTATTCGGCCTTGCTGAATAGCTGTGCCACAAACCCTACTAAAAGCCAAGTTTATATTCCTAAAATGTACCTCGTTTGTGCTACATTCCTAACTACAGATTTTGCAGTGTCTCATCATGAGGCTTCTTCCCCTGAAGTCCTTGGGAATTGCGTGTGGAAACCAGCTGCAGAATAAACAGGTAAATTTGTAAATGATCATGGCTCTTTATTTACTTCAGTGCAGGTGTTTAACTCCCATTGGCATCAATAGGATGCTAGTGTTATATGTGTACACCTAGGAGAAAATACAACTCTCAGCAAACAGCATCAGTAGCCAAACTCAGCTCCCCAGGGATCTGCACCACTTCACCCACAAGGTGGTTTTGCAGAAAGAAAAGAGGCTAATGGAATCCCAGTGCTAAATTTGTTCTCTATATCTGACACCGGAGAAAATGTGCTTTTTGTTTAATACAGAAAGCAGAGCTGAGGCAGCATGCAGGAGGCTCAAACATTATTTTGGGTGCTGAGTGGCAGAAAAACAGCATGTGACAGGTACGGGAAATTTCTGATGATAGGATGCCAGAGTGACCGACCTGGCAGGCAGCCTCAGTTAACACAGAGTAAAAATAAATAGGGGAAATAAATAAATATTCCCCCAGGAAGATCAGCAAATTCATCATAAAACTTCAGCCCAATTACCAGAGCTACTCTCATGCATGCCAAGAGCCAGGAGTGCTGACCCATTGTTTTCTGAGTTAATGCCCACGCAGTTCAGTGGATTCAAAGGGGCAGGACAGATTCTCTCCTGGCTCCCGTCTGCTCACATTTTCCTTTACAGGTCAGGGTCTCTCCCTACTCCACAGTGGAATTTATGCTAACTTGCTTCCAGATGTGGGAAAGCATGTAGTGAATGAAATTGGCTTTTGGGCACTGAAAGAGGGAAATGCTGAAGCTGATAAAAGAATCCTATCCTGTATCAACCCCAGGAATTAGTGCAGAGAGCCCAGCTGCTGTTATTATTGGTAGTTAGCAAGAGTTAATGTCATTAGACCAGCCAGGGAAAAGCACCTGCCCTTCAGCACATTTTGTAGCCTCAGAGCTGCTATATGGGAGCAGCCTGGTAATCTTCTAGCACATGACAAGATGTCGATAACCTCAGTACCTGTATTATTTAAGCAGAACAAGGTGAGCCTTTGTTTAGCCCTTGGGATCAGGTCAAATGGATGGCAAAAGTAGAAGCTACAACCTATTAGATTTTTAAAGAGAGAGCGAGAGAATCTATCAGCAGCCTGTTTGGAGGCTTAACATGTCAGTTGTGCAGTGCTGGCCTGTGATTCTAGCCTGACTAACAAAACTCAGGATATTTAGAGGCCTGTGTGACGGTCTCGCATGCATTACAATATCTACTAGCCACATGGAAACTCTCTTCTGTATTGTCTGTGAACTGCTGCTCTCTGCTTTTGAGAGCTGTGTGTTTGTGTAGATGAGTCAGTTTCTCTCTGGCCTTTTGCTGTCATCATTACCAGAATGTACTAGTTTCTGACCTCTCCTGGAAAATATCTGATTTCGAGACAAATCTTCAGGCATAATCATGTATTTTCTCTCTTCAAAATGGAGAACCCTCAGGTTTTGGTTAGAGATATAAGCAATCTGACTGAACCCTGTACACAGAAAGAAGCTTGTAACTTCAAAAAACAGTGTCATAGCTCAACATTCTACCCCAGAACATTGCAGCAAAAAGAATGTCAGACTATTTCTACATACAAGATGGCATGTACATTCTAGCCCATCTATCCCTGCTTCTGATCAGAGCTGCATGGCTGGGCTACATTGCATCTATGGGGGACATGCTCCTTTGGGAGTGGCAGACCATCAATGCACCTGCTTGGGGGCGGAGTCTGTGACTCTACACACCAGTCAGTATGCTGGATGTCCAGGTAGTGCAGTGTCCAATGTCATGTTCCATAGCACTTCACTCTTTCTGCTGAGTCTTTGGGCCTCTCTCTGGTTACAGTATCAGTCATGATTTTCCTATATAATTCACCTGAGTCATGTTCTCTCCTGGCTTCCCACCTTGATTCTGTCTCTCCTCTCTTGTAAGTATAAAGCAATTGGGATTCTGGGAAAGGCTACCCCACTGAGATTGCCACCATGCTACTCTCCAGCTGTGCTGTTTCTATCTCAGGATTAGCTCTGCTCACACTGACTACCTAATGCACAAACAGGGGCTTCCCATGATCACAAAAAGCTGTGAGAAACCCCTATTCCTTTGTTTGTGGATGCACCAACTAGCTGCCTGGCTAATAACCACTTCACTCCCTATAACTGGTTACTGGGAGTCACCACATGGTAGTATTACAGACAGTCTTACAGGTTCTTTTAAGTGGAATGTAAAGGCAGTTCTGGAAATCTTGGGAGAAATGACATGGTGTTAGTTGTGGTTATGACATTATACGCCATATTCTTTATGAAAATATGCTTGTGGTAGAAATAGGACATAACTAAGATATGCTTTATACAATATAACTCTTGTAAGGTATCATTGGAAAGGTTATTGTTTACTGAATATGATTATCCTATTTGTATGCATGTATCATTTCTGTATCTGAAATTAGGAATATTGACTATGTATCTATATTTCAGCTCTGTTACTTTGTGTGACGCCTCCTGCTAACACTTCAGGTACAAGAATGAAAAAGCTAGACAGTGCTGATGACCCATCAGCAAGAGACAGTGGACTGTAAAAGAGTTTAGGATCAGCCTGTGAAGAATGGCTACAGGGGCCCTACAGAGGCATGTGACCATGTCACCTGATACTGGAACCCATCTTGAATTCTGTACTTTTCCACGAGAAGCTGGGGGAGAGGGGGTGTCAAACTGGGAGACAAAGGACTCCTGCCTTATGCAAATCCTATTTAAGGGTGGGGAGTGAGGTAATCCAGGTCATCAGTTCTCCCCTGCTGCCCCACCCAAGATGACTGCTGGAAACAACTACGACTGAACTGTGGGAAAGAACTGGACCCAGGCTGGAAGGGTGTGAAGAAGATTATTAGAACCACATTTAGGGTGAGAATTTACATGTAACCAGTTTCTTTAGTGTATTAAACTTAGTTTGCGTGCTCTGTTTTATTTTCTTAGTAATCTGCCTTGTTCTGTCTACTATCTCCTTAACTACTTAAAATACACCTGTTATAGTTAATAATTTTATTTCTGGTTTACAATATAACCCAGTTTATGTGATTTCTAATGGGGGAGGGGGGGGCAAGAAGTTGTGCATACCCTCCTCCACATTGAGGGAAGAGGTGAATTTCATATAATTTTGGGTTTGTACTCCAAGGGGGGGTGGACATGTGGGTGCTCTGGCAAGCCCCTTAAGCTGAGCCTTCTCAGAGTGGATCTCTGTCTGTCTGTGGAGCTGTGTGTGGCCCTGGCTGTGTGCTTGGCTGGAAAAGGCTGGGGGGCCTAGCCCAGCAAGACCAGCTAAAAGGAGGCCCAGGCTGGCAGAATAGTCTGCCTCAGTGGCATCCCAGCACACCAGGTGATATCCCAGGGTGTCCAACCTGTTACAGGGGTATACCCTATAAAGCTTAAAGGGGCAGGTCCTAGTTCCATGCCTAATTACAGTAACAGCTTCAGACTCAACCATTGAACAACACAAGTAATTTTTTCTTTGACTGATCAGCTACTTAAGGAACAACATGCACAGCTAATTTATGAGACAACCCAGAACTGGAGCAGTAACCAGTGTAGTAGGAAAAGAGCCTGAGACATAAGCCCTGTATTAGAGACCTGGTATGAGGAGGACCTGCTTACAGACTCTGGCAAGAACAGGGCTGATATTGCAGAAATACACATTCCTCAGAAGTGCTAGGCACAGAGTGCTCACGCAAACATATCCTGCTATCTAGTGATACCAGAAAATCCTGATATTAAGAATGGTACAAAAACATTCCCCAAGGATAACAGGAACACAGTGATCCATCCTAAAAGATAAGGTCAGGATGACAGTTTATACTAGAGATGTTTTGATTGAACCAACATGTATAAGGTGATGAGGAATGACTAGCCACATGGGGGGGCACTAACTAACTAAGTCAGAATCAGTACTTAACTTGTTTGTATCAGGGTATAAATATGTATCTCAGAAGGAGTATCTTTGTCCGGCTGAGGGGGGAATGGAAAGTCCTGCCATTCACTAAGCTGCATCCCTTATCATGGGCATACATGTCTTAGTATCCTCATAGAGACTGCCAGGTGCTATTACCATGCTTTGTTGACAGTCAACCTGGCCTGACGCCTTTGTACCTTAATGGATCTTGTGGTCATTGGGCAATTTGCTCGAGATCTGCTGTGCCAGCTGTCTGCGCAGAGCTGGGGCAGCACACAGAGAGAATACACACACGCAGCCAAACATCTAACCACAACCAGCACACTGAGAGTTTAGCATGGTAATATTTAAACTTTAACAGAAGAACTTAGAATCATAGAATCATAGAATATCAGGGTTGGAAGGGACCCCAGAAGGTCATCTAGTCCAACCCCCTGCTCAAAGCAGGACCAAGTCCCAGTTAAATCATCCCAGCTAGGGCTTTGTCAAGCCTGACCTTAAAAACCTCTAAGGAAGGAGATTCTACCACCTCCCTAGGTAACGCATTCCAGTGTTTCACCACCCTCTTAGTGAAAAAGTTTTTCCTAATATCCAATCTAAACCTCCCCCATTGCAACTTGAGACCATTACTCCTCGTTCTGTCATCTGCTACCATTGAGAACAGTCTAGAGCCATCCTCTTTGAAACCCCCTTTCAGGTAGTTGAAAGCAGCTATCAAATCCCCCCTCATTCTTCTCTTCTGCAGACTAAACAATCCCAGCTCCCTCAGCCTCTCCTCATATGTCATGTGCTCTAGACCCCTAATCATTTTCGTTGCCCTTCGTTGTACTCTTTCCAATTTATCCACATCCTTCCTGTAGTGTGGGGCCCAAAACTGGACACAGTACTCCAGATGAGGCCTCACCAGTGTCGAATAGAGGGGAACGATCACGTCCCTCGATCTGCTCGCTATGCCCCTACTTATACAACCCAAAATGCCATTGGCCTTCTTGGCAACAAGGGCACACTGCTGACTCATATCCAGCTTCTCGTCCACTGTCACCCCTAGGTCCTTTTCCGCAGAACTGCTGCCGAGCCATTCGGTCCCTAGTCTGTAGCGGTGCATTGGATTCTTCCATCCTAAGTGCAGGACCCTGCATTTATCCTTATTGAACCTCATTAGATTTCTTTTGGCCCAATCCTCCAATTTGTCTAGGTCCTTCTGTATCCTATCCCTCCCCTCCAGCGTATCTACCACTCCTCCCAGTTTAGTATCATCCGCAAATTTGCTGAGAGTGCAATCCACACCATCCTCCAGATCATTTATGAAGATATTGAACAAAACGGGCCCCAGGACCGACCCCTGGGGCACTCCACTTGACACCGGCTGCCAACTAGACATGGAGCCATTGATCACTACCCGTTGAGCCCGACAATCTAGCCAGCTTTCTACCCACCTTATAGTGCATTCATCCAGCCCATACTTCCTTAACTTGCTGACAAGAATGCTGTGGGAGACCGTGTCAAAAGCTTTGCTAAAGTCAAGAAACAATACATCCACTGCTTTCCCTTCATCCACAGAACCAGTAATCTCATCATAAAAGGCGATTAGATTAGTCAGGCATGACCTTCCCTTGGTGAATCCATGCTGACTGTTCCTGATCACTTTCCTCTCCTCTAAGTGCTTCAGGATTGATTCTTTGAGGACCTGCTCCATGATTTTTCCAGGGACTGAGGTGAGGCTGACCGGCCTGTAGTTCCCAGGATCCTCCTTCTTCCCTTTTTTAAAGATGGGCACTACATTAGCCTTTTTCCAGTCATCCGGGACTTCCCCCGTTCGCCACGAGTTTTCAAAGATAATGGCCAAGGGCTCTGCAATCACAGCCGCCAATTCCTTCAGCACTCTCGGATGCAATTCGTCCGGCCCCATGGACTTGTGCACGTCCAGCTTTTCTAAATAGTCCCTAACCACCTCTATCTCTACAGAGGGCTGGCCATCTCTTCCCCATTTTGTGTTGCCCAGCACAGCAGTCTGGGAGCTGACCTTGTTAGTGAAAACAGAGGCAAAAAAAGCATTGAGTACATTAGCTTTTTCCACATCCTCTGTCACTAGCTTGCCTCCCTCATTCAGTAAGGGGCCCACACTTTCCTTGGCTTTCTTCTTGTTGCCAACATACCTGAAGAAACCCTTCTTGTTACTCTTGACATCTCTTGCTAGCTGCAGCTCCAGGTGCGATTTGGCCCTCCTGATATCTTTCCTACATGCCCGAGCAATATTTTTATACTCTTCCCTGGTCATATGTCCAACCTTCCACTTCTTGTAAACTTCTTTTTTATGTTTAAGATCCACTAGGATTTCACCATTAAGCCAAGCTGGTCGCCTGCCATATTTACTATTCTTTCGACTCATCGGGATGGTTTGTCCCTGTAACCTCAACAGGGATTCCTTGAAATACAGCCAGCTCTCCTGGACTCCCTTCCCTTTCATGTTAGTCCCCCAGGGGATCCTGGCCATCTGTTCCCTGAGGGAGTCAAAGTCTGCTTTCCTGAAGTCCAGGGTCCGTATCCTGCTGCTTACCTTTCTTCCCTGCGTCAGGATCCTGAACTCAACCAACTCATGGTCACTGCCTCCCAGATTCCCATCCACTTTTGCTTCCCCCACTAATTCTACCCGGTTTGTGAGCAGCAGGTCAAGGAAAGCGCTCCCCCTAGTTGGCTCCCCTAGCACTTGCACCAGGAAATTGTCCCCTACGCTTTCCAAAAACTTCCTGGATTGTCTATGCACCGCTGTATTGCTCTCCCAGCAGATATCAGGAAAATTAAAGTCACCCATGAGAATCAGGGCATGCGATCTAGTAGCTTCCGTGAGTTGCCGGAAGAAAGCCTCATCCACCTCATCCCCCTGGTCCGGTGGTCTATAGCAGACTCCCACCATGACATCACTCTTGTTGCACACACTTCTAAACTTAATCCAGAGACACTCAGGTTTTTCCACAGTTTCGTACCGGAGCTCTGAGCAGTCATACTGCTCCCTTACATACAGTGCTACTCCCCCACCTTTTCTGCCCTGCCTGTCCTTCCTGAACAGTTTATAACCATCCATGACTGTACTCCAGTCATGTGAGTTATCCCACCAAGTCTCTGTTATTCCAATCACGTCATAATTCCTTGACATCACCAGGACCTCCAGTTCTCCCTGCTTGTTTCCAAGGCTTTGTGCATTTGTATATAAGCACTTGAGATAACCTGTTGATCGCCCCTCATTCCCAGTATGAGGCAGGAGCCCTCCCCTCACAGACCTTCCTGCCTGTGCTTCCTCCCGGTATCCCGCTTTCCCACTTACCTCAGGGCTTTGGTCTCCTTCCCCCGGTGAACCTAGTTTAAAGCCCTCCTCACTAGGTTAGCCAGCCTGCTGGCAAAGATGTTCTTCCCTCTCTTCGTAAGATGGAGCCCGTCTCTGCCCAGCACTCCTCCTTCATGGAACACCATCCCATGGTCAAAGAATCCAAAGCCTTCTCTCCGACACCACCTGCGTAGCCATTCGTTGACCTCCACGATTCGACGGTCCCTACCCAGGCCTTTTCCTTCCACGGGGAGGATGGACGAGAACACCACTTGCGCCTCCAACTCCTTTACTTTACTTCTGCAGTCAGTGAACACTGAGGAAACTAACTATAGATCAAAGGGTTCCTTTAGGCTTCAGCATACTCTGAATCGAAAGTAACATCTAAGAAATAGGTCACTCCAAGGAATGAACAGCTACCCCAGCTTTTTCTTAGCAAACAGCTGTTGTTTCTTAGAGAGCCCAGAAACAATTAGATCTATCAATATAATTCACTGACCAACTAATTGACCTCTCCTGTGTAAAGATAGCATGGAAACCACCACTAATTTTAACCACTAGGTTAGAACAACAGGAATTCCAGGAGCTAAAAGACTCCTCCTTACATTGCACTGGCTACACATTCAGTCACCTTCTATTGCACTGAGAACCAAGAACAGGGTTCCCTTAAAAACATACCACAACCAAATCAATGTACATAACTGAGAAAGTGCTAAGGAGTCATCCAGGCATTGATTGTATGGAGGTTGCAGCCAGGTGGCATCCTGAAGGCTTTCTATCTCAACCAAGGTGGTCAGGGTCTAATTGTCAGGGTCTCAGTGCCTTTTTGTGCCCTTCCAAACATACTGTTCTTTCACTCTTTTCTTCGGTGCACAGAACATAGCAGATAAACAGTGACAAAAGTCTTCTTGCACATTCTACAAGGAGAAACTAGTTTTTCTTCTGCAATTTAAACATGTTTCAAGTCTGCAAATGCATCGTTGTACAGATTCTCTCTTTCATAGTTACAAGTCCTTCAGCGCTGCAGAGACAAAGAGAAATATTAGGAGTAAGAATTAAAAGTTCACCCCTGCAGAACTTGGACACAGATTCCTAGATTCCAAGGTCAGAAGAGACTACTGTGATCATCTAGTTTGACCTCCTGTACAACACACACCTCAAATCTTCCCCAAAATAATTCCTAGAGCAGATCTTTTGTGAAAAAACCCAGTCTTGATTTAAAAATTGTTAGTGATGGAGAATCTACCAGGAACCTTGGTAAATTGTTTCAAAGATTAATTACTCTCACTGTTAAAACTGTATGCCTTATTGCAGTCTGAAAGTGTCTAGCTTCAACTTCCAGCCACTGGAGCATATTATACCTTTTTCTGCTAGACTGAAGAGCTCATTATCAAATATTTCTTCCCTAGGTAGGTACTTACAGACTGTAATCAAGTCACCCCTTAGCTTTCTCTTTAAACTGAACAAACTGAACTCCTTGAGTCTATCACTATAAAGCAGGTTTTCTAATCCTTTAATCAATGTCATGTCTCTTCTCTGAACCTGCTCTAATTTATCAACATCCTTCTTGAATTGTGGGCACCAGAACTGGACGCAGTATTCCAGAGCCAAATACAGAGGTAAAATAACCTCTCTACTCCTACTCAAGATTCCCCATTTATGCATCAAGGAACTGCATTAACCCTTCAGGCCATAGCATTGCACTGGGGGCTGACGTTCAGCTCATTATCCACACCCCACATGCCCCCCCAAAATCTTTTTCAGAGCCACTGCTTCCACCCATCCTGTAAGTACGGCCTACATTTGTTATTCCCAGACGTACACATTTACATTTGGCCATATTAAAACGCATATTGTTTCCTTTCACCCAGTTTACCAAGCGATTCAGATCATTCTGTATCAATGACCTGTCCTTTTCATTATTTCCCACCCCCAATTTACATGTCATCTGCAAACTTTATCAGTGATGATTTTATATTTTCTTCAAGGTCATTGATAAAAACTTTCAATAGTGTAGGGCAAAGAATAGATCCCTGTGAGACTCCACTGGAAACATACTTGCCCATTTACAGTTACACTTTGAGATCTATCAGTTAGCCAGTTTTTAATCCATTTAATGTGTGCCATGTTGATTTTATATTGTTCTAGTTTTCTAGAGGGGAGGCATAGCTCAGTGGTTTGAGCATTGGCCTGCTAAACCCAGGGTTGTGAGTTCAATCCTTGAGGGTGCCATTTAGGGATCTGGGGCAAAAATTGGTGATTGGTCCTGCTTTGAGCAGGGGGTTGGACTAGATGACCTCCTGAGGTCCCTTCCAACCCTGATATTCTATGTTGTGTGGTACTAAGTCAAATGCCTTACAGAAGTCTAAGTATATTTCCTTCATCAATCAAACTTGTAGCCTCAATAAAAAAAACCACTCACTTACTTTGATAGGCTCTGTCTTCCATAAACTCACACTGATTGGCAATAATTATATTACACTCCTTTAATTCTTGATTAGTCCAGTCCTGTATCAGATGCTCCATTATCTTGCCCCAGATCAATGTCAGAGTGAGGGGTCTATAATTACCTGGGTCATGCCGATCACCCTTTTTAAGTATTCACATAACATAAGTTTTATTCTAGTCTTCTGGAACTTCCCCAGTGTTCCAAGACTGAGTAAAAATCCACATTAATGGTCCAGCGACCTCCTTTACCAGCTCTTTTAAAATTCTTGGAAGCAAGGTATTTAGGCCTGCTGATTTTAAAATGTCTAACTTTTGTAACTGTTGTTTAACATCTTCCTGAGATGCTAAGGAATGGAAAGAGTGTTATCATAGGACTCAACACCCTTCCCCCCCCCAAATACAGACCAGAAATATTTTTTGAACACTTCTGTTTTTTCTGCATTATTATTGCACCTAATCTCCTTTTTTGAAAAAGTAACAGATTTTTTAGATAAAATAAATGCAGTGGATCTAATTTACCTAGATTTCAGTAAGGCATTTGATACCGTGCCACATGGGGAATTATTAGTTAAATTGGAGAAGATGGGGATCAATATGAACATCAAAAGGTGGATAAGGAATTGGTTAAAGGGGAGACTGCAATGGGTCCTACTGAAAGGCGAACTGTCAGGTTGGAGGGAGGTTACCAGTGGAGTTCCTCAGGGATCGGTTTTGGGACCAATCTTATTTAATCTTTTTATTACTGACCTTGGCACAAAAAGTGGGAGTGTGTTAATAAAGTTTGCAGATGATACAAAGCTGGGAGGTATTGCCAATTCAGAGAAGGATCGGGATATTATTATATAGGAGGATCTGGATGACCTTGTAAACTGGAGTAATAGTAATAGGATGAAATTTAATAGTGAGAAGTGTAAGGTTATGCATTTAGGGATTAATAATAAGAATTTTAGTTATAAGTTGGGGACGCATCAATTAGAAGTAACGGAAGAGGAGAAGGACCTTGGAGTATTGGTTGATCATAGGGTGACTATGAGCTGCCAATGTGATATGGCTGTGAAAAAAACTAATGCGGTTTTGGGATGCATCAGGAGAGGCATTTCCAGTAGGGATAAGGCGGTTTTAGTACCATTATACAAGGCACTGGTGAGACCTCACCTGGAATACTGTGTGCAGTTCTGGTCTCCCATGTTTAAAAAGGATGAATTCAAACTGGAGCAGGTACAGAGAAGGGCTACTAGGATGATCCGAGGAATGGAAAACTTGTCTTATGAAAGGAGACTTAAGGAGCTTGGCTTGTTTAGACTAACTAAAAGAAGGTTGAGGGGAGATATGATTGCTCTCTCTAAATATATCAGAGGGATAAATACAGGAGAGGGAGAGGAATTATTTAAGCTCAGCACCAATGTGGACACAAGAACAAATGGGTATAAACTGGCCACCAGGAAGTTTAGACTTGAAATCAGACGAAGGTTTCTAACCATCAGAGGAGTGAAGTTTTGGAATAGCCTTCCAAGGGAAGCAGTGGGGGCAAAAGATCTATCTGGTTTTAAGATTCTACTTGATAAGTTTATGGAGGAGATGGTATGATGGGATAATGGGATTTTGGTAAGTAATTGATCTTTAAATATTCAGGGTAAATAGGCCAGATCCCCTGAGATGGGATATTAGATGGATGGGATCTGAGTTACCCAGGAAAGAATTTTCTGTAGTATCTGGCTGGTGAATCTTGCCCATATGCTCAGGGTTTAGCTGATTGCCATATTTGGGGTCGGGAAGGAATTTTCCTCCAGGGCAGATTGGAGAGGCCCTGGAGGTTTTTCGCCTTTCTCTGTAGCATGGGGCATGGTTGACTTGAAAGAGGCTTCTCTGCTCCTTGAAGTCTTTGAACCATGATTTAAGGACTTCAATAGCTCAGACATGGCTGAGGTTTTTCATAGGAGTGGGTGGGCGAGATTCTGTGGCCTGCGCTGTGCAGGAGGTCGGACTAGATGATCAGAATGGTCCCTTCTGACCTTAATATCTATGATAGTCCTACCATTCTATGGACAAACACCATTGCTACAATTCTTTTTGTTTCTAACATACTTTAAAAATTCCTTCTTATTGTTCTTAACTCTGTTGGCCACAGGTTTCTCCTTGTGTCACTTTGCTTCCCTTATCAATTTTCTACAATTCCAAGCTTCTGATTTATATTCATTACTACCATCATCTTCTTTATTCCATTTGTTGTGCATATATATATATATATATATAAAATATAGAGAGAGCTGCCTTTACTTCCCCTTTAAACCAGGTTGTTTTTTTTAACCAATATGGACTTCTTCCTTGATTGTAGGATTTTGTTTTGTGGGGCATCTAGTAAAACATTCTTAAACAATTCCCAATTATCATTCACATTTTTCTGATGAAATTCTTCTTACCACCTGATTTGGCTCATGTTTTCAGCTTTGTGAAATTGGCCCTTTTACAGTACCAAAAATGTATATTACTGGTCTGGACTTTAGTCTGCTTCCACATTATAAATGTAATCAAATCATGATCACTTGTACCTAAGCTACCATTAATTTTTAGTTCTATGATCAGTTCCTCTTTATCTTTCAAGACAAGGTCTAATATAGAATTCCATTATATTGGATGCAACACTTGTTGAGTTAGGAAACCATCATCTATACGCTTTAGAAATTCCAAGGATGTTTTAGTACAGGCAGAGTAAGACCTCCAGCATATGTCACTCAAATTGAAGTCCCCAGTGATCGCACTGGTTTTTTTCCTATACATTGCAGATACACTGTGTGATCTGTAGCACACCCCAAATAATACCCCAGAACCCAAGTTAAAAAGAGAAATTTGACGTACCATCATAATAGAAAATGCTGCTGCTTCCATTTACATAGTGAAGTGTATTTACTCTTACTGGCAAGGTAACCCAAGGGCAGGTCAACCCAGTCCCCTTAATGCTTGATTGGAAAGTTCCACTAACCACTTAAGCTCCCTGACCATGAATTTGCAACGTACCAGCAGTAATTGTTTAAGAAAATCAAAAGAAAGTAGATACAGCAAGTTTCTGGCCATTTATCAGCCATATATATAGGTCACTTTTCATCAAGCTGAGCCTCAAGAAAAGATAAAAGCAAGAGAATTGATCTGAATATCTATTGTTAGATATGTCACATTACTGAAGCTACAGTTACATTTGTCCTTACGTAATATCTAACATCCCTGCTATTGCTAGACCCTTCCTCATCGTAAGGTGGATCATCATTTACTTGTGTTCTGCTTTGATCACAAACATTTCACATTTCCTTTCCGAGGGACAAATTCTGCTCTTGGTGTACCTGTGCAACCCAATTCAACACAAAAAGGCTATCTAGGTATAACTGAGAGCAGAATTCAGCACCAGGTCTTTTTTTTTTTTTTTTGGTAAGATTAACTACTTGTAAAGAACTGTCTTGTGTATATATACACACACACACACAACAAAACGCCCTATAGAAAGGTACCAGAATATAGGCCAGGCATTCTTACATGTTTCATAATTTCCTTTTCCTGGCTGAGATGCTCTTTTAGCTCACCAGACAAAGACCTGTGCTTTTGGAGTGAAAGGTCATGCATTCTATCCCAAATACCTTTTATATACAGGTAGCTGTCAACCATAAGTGTCTGTATGTGTACAGTCATGAATCATTGCACTATGATATTGCCAGAGTGGGCAACTAGTGAAGATTTATAGCACTATCATCATCTAGGGTATACAGAATAGAGGCTCTCTACAAACATATTGGTCTTCTCTCACCACTTAAACATGATTGTGAATGGCTTCTTGTCTTACAGGTGCAAGTGACACACTGGAGTCAGTGTTACTTTGTCTACTCCCCCCGAGCCAGAAATATTCTCCTCTGGCTTCAGAGTGAAAGGAAACTGCAGAAACATCAGATAAAGTTTCAACTCACTGGAATTCCAGGTATTATCTGCTTCAGAGGTTTCTGTAATAACAAAAATCTTTACATGCTGCTGCTGGCATGCACAGCTGTTATGTTCACCTCAACACACTGAAATCATATTGCCAGCTTAGTTAATGTCCACCATCCATTTGAAACAGTTACTTGGGAAGTCAGAAGTAATAATGCTGGGATAAGCCCAATTCTGTCACTTTTCTGATATCCAGGGTTCTTGAAAAGCAAAAAATGGAAAGTGAATATAAAACTGACTATTCTCCTGAAGTTACATAGCAAAAACTCACTAGACTACTAATGACAGGTTTCAGAGTAGCAGCTGTGTTAGTCTGTATCTGCAAAAAGAAAAGGAGTACTTGTGGCACCTTAGAGACTAACAAATTTATTTGAGCATAAGCTTTCGTGAGATACAGCTAGCTTCATCGGATGCATTTACTCTACTACTAATGTGTCCTTAAATGACAGAATCAGAGAATTGAGTTAGCTTGTCTTGATTCACATCTTGAGGGCAGAATCAACATTGTACTCTCAAATGTCACCAAACAAGGTGTATTATTAAAAAGTGATGGAGACCATGTCATCCTATTCCTCCTCCTCCCCGGTGAACTTTAAGGGGAAATACTTCCCATTATACATACTTTCTTTCTACCACATCAGGGAATACTAAAAGGATCTGTAAAAGAGTAAGCAACACAATGATGCCAGAAGCAGCAAAAATACTTATGCCTCTTGCTTTTGATACCTTGGAGCTTTGCTTATATGGAAAGTATTATGTGAAAAAACTCAGTATCTCTCTGGATATGCAGCGGCTATTTAATGATGAAACACCTACAGGTGTCAGGGAAGATCCCCTATTATAGCTGGCTCTGATCCTTTCTTCCCCATGCTTCAAGATATACAGAATGATTATTGATGTTACAGTCAGAAGGACCCTCAGTGCATACTGCACCTCAACTTATTCAATACTGTATGAACCTGGAAAACTTGCCTCCATGTAAATCTACCCCTCTGACGTACACCTGGAAGTATTAAGTGATCAGAAAGCTAGCCAAGACTTAATAAATTAATGCTAGATTTCTCTCTCAAACAATTGGTGCTTATTTCCTTCTCAAGTCAGTCTGCTGGTTGGCAAGATAATAAACTAGGCCACTATATCCAAGACCTTCACACACGAACATAAGCAAGTCCAAACTGGTTTGGTCCAATGGTCCGTCTAGCCCAGTATGCTGTCTTCCAACAGTGGATGGTGCCAGATGCTTCAGAGGAAATGAACAGAACGGACAATTATTGAGTGATCCATACCCTTTAGTCCAGTCCCTGCTTCTGGCAGTCAGAAGTTTAAGGGACACCAAGAGATAGGGTTGCATGCCTAACCCTCTTAGTTAATAGCCATTGATGGACCTATCCTCCATGAACTTATCTAATTCTTATTTTGAACCCATTTATAATTTTGGCCCCATTTTAACCAGTTATTTATCCATGAGAAGACCTTCCTTCTTATCTCAGGCGCCTTACTTTGCTTTTGGTGCAGGATCTTGTCAAAGGATCTCTGAAAGTCCAAGAATGCTGTATTAACTGGATGACCCTTGTCCACATGCTTTCTGATGTCCTCAAAGAATTCAGATAGACTGGTGAGGCTTGATTTCCCTTTACAGAAGCTGTGTTTGACTCTTCCCCACGTGTTGTGTTCATCAATGTGCCTGATAATTCTTCTCTTCACTATAGTTTTAACCAATTTGTCTGGTACTGAAGTTAGGCTTTACTGGCCTGAAATTTCCAGGATCGCTTCTGCAGCCATCTAAAAAAAATCCGCATTACATTGCTATCCTCCAGAAAACTGGTACAGAGGCTGATTTAAACGATAGGTTATATTCCATAGTAGGTAATTCTGCAATTTCATATTTGAGTTCCTTCAGAACTCTTTGGTGAATACAATCTGGTCCTGGTGATTTATTACTGTTTTATCAGTTTGTTCCAATCTGTTCCAAAACCTCCTCTACTGACACCTCAGTTTAGGAATTTAGGATAGTTCCTCAGATTTCAGAGTAGCAGCCGTGTTAGTCTGTATTCGCAAAAAGAAAAGGAGTACTTGTGGCACCTTAGAGACTAACAAATTTATTAGAGCATAAGCTTTCATGAGCTACAGCTCACTTCATCGGATGCATTTGGTGGAAAATACAGTGGGGAGATTTATATACGCACACAGAGAACATGAAACAATGGGTTTTATCATACACACTGTAAGGAGAATGATCACTTAAGATGAGCCATCACCAGCGGGGGGGGAGGGGGAGGAGGAAAACCTTTCATGGTGACAAGCAAGGTGGGCCATTTCCAGCAGTTAACAAGAACGTCTGAGGAACAGTGGGGGGTGGGGTGGGGTGGGGTGGAGAAATAACATGGGTAAATAGTTTTACTTTGTGTAATGACCCATCCACTCCCAGTCTCTATTCAAGCCTAAGTTAATTGTATCCAGTTTGCAAATTAATTCCAATTCAGCAGTCTCTCGCTGGAGTCTGTTTTTGAAGTTTTTTTGTTGAAGGATAGCCACTCTCTCAGGTCTGTAATCGAGTGACCGGAGAGACTGAAGTGTTCTCCGACTGGTTTTTGAATGTTATAATTCTTGACATCTGAATTGTGTCCATTTATTCTTTTACGTAGAGACTGTCCAGTCTGACCAATGTACATGGCAGAGGGGCATTGCTGGCACATGATGGCATATATCACATTGGTAGATGTGCAGGTGAACGAGCCTCTGATAGTGTGGCTGATGTGATTAGGCCCTATGATGGTGTCCCAAGTTTTAGTTGGGGGCTGAAGGTGATGGCTAGTGGCCTTCTGTTATTTTCTTTGTTGGGCCTGTCCTGTAGTAGGTGACTTCTGGGTACTCTTCTGGCTCTGTCAATCTGTTTCTTCACTTAAGCAAGTGGGTATTGTAGTTGTAAGAATGCATGATAGAGATCTTGTAGGTGTTTGTCTCTGTCTGAAAGGTTGGAGCAAATGCGGTTCTATCGTAGAGCTTGGCTGTAGACAATGGATCATTTGGTGTGGTCTTGATGAAAGCTAGAGGCATGTAGATAGGAAGAGTGATCAGTAAACTAAACTAAACCCCAACTAAAACCTCTCCAACGCATCATCAAGGATCTACAACCTATCCTGAAGGACGACCCATCACTCTCACAGATCTTGGGAGACAGGCCAGTCCTTGCTTACAGACAGCCCCCCAACCTGAAGCAAATACTCACCAGCAACCACACACCACACAACAGAACCACTAACCCAGGAACCTATCCTTGCAAGAAAGCCCGTTGCCAACTCTGTCCACATATCTATTCAGGGGACACCATCATAGGGCCTAATCACATCAGCCACACTATCAGAGGCTCGTTCACCTGCGCATCTACCAATGTGATCTATGCCATCATGTGCCAGCAATGCCCCTCTGCCATGTACACTGGTCAAACTGGACAGTCTCTACATAACAGAATAAATGGACACAATTCAGACGTCAAGAATTATAACATTCAAAAACCAGTCGGTGAACACTTCAATCTCTCCGGTCACTCGATTACAGACCTGAGAGAGTGGCTATCCTTCAACAAAAAAACTTCAAAAACAGACTCCAGCGAGAGACTGCTGAATTGGAATTAATTTGCAAACTGGATACAATTAACTTAGGCTTGAATAGAGACTGGGAGTGGATGGGTCATTACACAAAGTAAAACTATTTCCCCATGTTATTTCCCCCCACCCCACCCCTGTTCCTCAGACGTTCTTGTCAACTGCTGGAAATGGCCCACCTTGATTATCACTACAAAAGGTTTTCTTCCTCCCTCCTCCACTCCTACAGGTAATAGCTCATCTTAAGTGATCACTCTCCTTACAGTGTGTCTGATAACACCCATTGTTTCATGTACTCTGTGTATATAAATCATATCCCCACTGTATTTTCCACTGAATGCATCCAATGAAGTGAGCTGTAGCTCACGAAAGCTTATGCTCAAATAAATTTGTTAGTCTCTAAGGTGCCACAAATACTACTTTTCTTTTTCCTCAGATTTGTCACCTGAAAAGAATGGCTCAGGTGTGGGAAACTCCCTCACATCTTCTTCAGTGAAGACTGATGCAAAGAATTAATTTAGCTTCTCTGGAACAGCCTTGTCTTCCCTGAGTGCTCCTTTAGCACTCTGATAGTTCAGTGACCCCACCGATTGTTTGGCAGGCTTCTTGCTTCTGATATACTTTACATTTTTTGTACTGTTAGTTTGCGTGTCTTTTGCTAGTTATTTTTTCAAATTCATTCTTGGCCTAACTAATTATACTGTTAACACTTGCCAGAGTTCATTCTTCTTGCTATATTCCTCAATAGGATTTGTGAGGCTGTCATTGAAAGCTGGCTAGATTGTCGGGCTCAACGGGTAGCGATCAATGGCTCCATGTCTAAGTGGCAGCCGGTATCAAGTGGAATGCCCCAAGGGTCATCCTCGGGCTGGTTTTGTTCAATATCTTCATTAATGATCTGGAGGATGGAGTGGACTGCACCCTCAGCAAGTTTGCAGATGACACTAAACTGGGAGGAGAATTAGATATGCTGGAGGGTAGGGACAGGATAAAGAGGGACCTAGACAAATTAGAGGATTGGGCCAAAAGAAATCTGATGAGGTTCAACGGAAGAATCCCATGCACCGCTACAGACTAGGGACTGAATGGCTAGGCAGCAGTTCTGCAGAAAAGGACCTAGGGGTTACAGTGAACGAGAAGCTGGATATAACTCAACAGTGTGCCCTTGTTGCCAAGAAGTCCAATGGCATTTTGGGCTGTATAAGTAGGGGCATTGCCAGCAGATGTGATCATTCCCCTCTATTTGACATTGGTGAGGCCTCATGTGGAGTAGTGTGTCCAGTTTTGGGCCCCACACTACAAGAAGGATGTGGAAAAATTGGAAAGCGTCCAGTGGAGGGCAACAAAAATGATTAGGGGACTGGAACATATGACTTATGAGGAGAGGCTGAGAGAAGTGGAATTGTTTAGTCTGTGGAAGAGAAGAATGAAGGGGGATTTGATAGCTGCTTTCAACTACCTGAAAGGGGGTTTCAAAGAGGATGGATCTAGACTGTTCTCAGTGGTAGCAGATGACAGAATGAGGAGTAATGGTCTCAAGTTGCTGTGGGGGAGGTTTAGGTTGGATATTAGGAAAAACTTTTTCACTAGGAGGGTGGTGAAGCACTGGAATGCATTACCTAGGGAGCTGGTGGAATCTCCTTCCTTAGAAGTTTTTAAGGTCAGGCTTGACAAAGCCCTGGCTGGGATGATTTAGTTGGGGATTGGTCCTGCTTTGAGCAGGGGGTTGGACTAGATGACCTCCTGAGGTCCCTTCCAACCCTGATATTCTGTGATTCTATGATTCAGTTCCCTACTATTGTACACTCCGTTTGTTGGCTGAAAAGGGCATTTATATGAAGGAGACACTGCAGGACACTTTCTCCTTTCCTGTGTTTTTTTCTTTTGTTCTCTGTCATGGTGCTGCCTGCATGTAATGCAATGAACAAGGCAAGATCCGGACCTTGCTGGATCCCAGGAATGCATCCATCACATTATCGCTGCCAAGCTTGCCAGCCCCAATCATCATTTTGCTGTTGTATGGGCAGGATAGGAGTTTCTGATCCCAGCCCATCATCAAGTCTGAAATCCCTACATTTCACAGAAATGATATTTCTGTTACATGCATGTCAGGAAGGTATTAAACACACCTCAAATTGCTGAGGTTTGCAGAGTTACATATAAAATTATCCCAAGTGAATATACTATTGTGTTTGGATGATATTTGGACTACAATGAAAGGCAGACATTGTTTTCAGTATCACAAATACCCCACCAAGTTCACTGTGTCATCTAGTCATCCTTTTTTATAGATACAGAAACAAGGAAAAATAGAATTTAAAAGTGCACTGTCAACTTGAATGATTTTCCAGGTGCTTGTTACTAAACAACCATCAACCCTTGGAGCTCCAGAAAGGCAATAAAACCAATAGAACTAATAAAGGAAAACTGTGTGAGGCTTGACAAATCTGGCTGTCCCTGGCATGTGACAGCCAATTTTACCAAGTGGGCAAATTGAAGCTGTATCAGGGTTGTCCATAGGATAAGTGACCCTGAGAAAACTAGCACTGACTCTTAATTTTAAGCTTTATGCTCTTTGCTAAATCCCTCTATAAAAGGACTATTTCAAAAGATAGCTACAAAAATACACCTGCAACCAATAATTATTATTTAACACCGAAGGAAATAACTGCACACTAAATACTCTTTAATCGCCATGACGAACAAGAATGTTAATCAATCTGTACATAGATGTAGTGGCTTTCCATCCAAAATCCTCAAAATGCTGATCCCACCTGTTCTCTATTAATGATGATTTTATACCTCTGCTAAAGACACAAGGCAGAACAATCTAATTATTTGGTTTTGCAATTCTCTCAGTGAGGCACTGTAGGCTTCTCTTCACCTTTGACACTTGAACCCAGTGGTTCCCAACTTGCAATATGCTATGTCTGTGGAGAGCTGGCTATTTACATGTGCTGGCTCACCTTCTTACTGTCTGCATTACAGGAACTAAAGATATATCAACTTCCTCATATCACTTCTCCATGTAAACAATTGCTGTAGATGCCACAGAGATTTTATCTGACAAATAATGGGAGAGAGAGTCCATGTGATTGCATGGGTGTGCATGAGCTGATCTCTTTATTATGATGCAGTTCACACTGAGAAACAGTTTGAGAAGCCCTGCCTTAACCTTAAACCCATTATGTGAAGCCCTGACACTTCAACACTGCTTCAGCACCTCATTGCTATGCTGCCCTGTGACACAGCCTAATGCCTCACACTTCTTGCAGGTAGCTAGAGATAGCAAACTACAATTTTTAAGTAAATACTGAAATTGGTGCCAAGTAAAAGAGATGAAACATTGTCATTTGGTTTAGCTGGTTAGTTGAGGTGAATCTGACTCTGACAGGCCTTGATCTTTTGACTGGGATAGTGGAGTCTTTTGAATAAACCCAAAGTGTAATTTTACCTCTCTCTTAGTACCATGACCTCACATAGGGCAGTCTGGGATGTGCACAGGCAGTCTCAGTTGCCAACATTCTCCAGTGCCCTACTGCACTACAACCACCACATATTCCTTTGTAATTTCCCAGAAACATAGTTGTAAGTCACAAGGCTACTCATGGAAAAAAGTCACTGTAAAGAGAGATGATACACACAAAGTGGTAGGAGCACCACAGTCCATTGTAATGCAGCAATGAAAAATTGCTAGCCAGGAGGAAAACTATTTTTTCAACTGAACTAATTAAGAAAATAATTAAAGACTGTAGTGAGGTGGTTTGGCCTCCCTCTGAACCAGAGGGGGAGGGACCACTCTCTCCACCCAGCTGGGTGGAATCCGGCCAGTGGCCCTCCTAATGGAAGTTGAGAGGCGGGGCAGGAAGTACAAAAGGCAGAGCCCCTAGCCCAGTGGAGGCCAGCAAAATACGTGGAGGCAGACAATCTCAGAGTGCAGGAAAACACAATATGACGGTGAGGAGAGGTGGCGGAGTGAAGATGGTAGGTGGCATCAGCTTGCTGAAAGAAGGCAAGAGTCAATGCTGAGGCTGCTGGAGGATCAAACTCATATGCTCCAGCGTATGGCTGAACTGCAGGAAAGGCAGCAGGAGCACAGACCGCCGCTACAGCTCCCGTGTAACCAACCGCCCTCCTCCCCAAGTTCCATACCCTCCTCACCCAGACGCCCAAGAACGCGGTGGGGGAGCCTCCGGCCACCCAGCCACTCCATCCCAGAGGATTGCCCAAGCAACAGAAGGCTGGCATTCAATAAGTTTTAAAGTGCTGTGCGGTCTTGTCCTTCCCTCCTCCACCACCCCTCCTGGGCTACCTTGGCAGTTATCCCCCTATTTGTGTGATGAATAAATAAAGAATGCATGAATGTGAAGCAACAATGACTATTGCCTCTGCAAGCGGTGATCGAAGTGGGGAAGGGAGGATGCTTAGCTTACAGGAAAGTAGAGTGAAACCGGGGAAGGAGGGGGCTCCATCAAGGAGAAACAAACAGAACTTTCACACCGTAGCCTGGCCATTCCTGAAACTAGTTTTCAAAGCTTCCCTAATGCGCACCGCCCCTCCTGTACTCTTCTAACCGCCCTGGTGTCTGGCTGTGCATAATCAGTCGCCAGGCGATTTGCCTCAACCTCCCACCCCACCATAAATGTCTCCCTCTTACTCTCACAGATATTGTGGAGTGCAGAGCAAGCAATAACAACAGTGGGAATATTGGTTTCGCTGAGGTCTAACAGAATCAGTAAACTGCACCAGTGTGCTTTTAAATGCCCAAATGCACATTCTACCACCATTCTGCACTTGCTCAGCCTATAGTTGAACAGCTCCTGACTAATGTCCAGGGTGCCTGTGTATGGCTTCATGAGCCATGGCATTAAGGGGTAGGCTGGGTCCCCAAGGATAACTATAGGCATTTCAACATCCCCAATGGTTATTTTCCGGTCTGGAAAGTAAGTCACTTGCTGCAGCTGTTGAAACAGACCAGAGTTCCTGAAGATGCGAGTGTCATGTACTTTTCCCAGCCATCCCACATTGATGTTGGTGAAACGTCTCGTGATCCACCAGTGCTTGCAGCACCATCGAAAAGTACCCCTTGCGGTTTATGTACTCGCTGCCTTAGTGCTCCAGTGCCAAGATAGGGATATGGGTTCCATCTATCGCCCTACCACAGTTAGGGAATCCCATTGCAGCAAAGCCGTCCATTATGACCTGCACATTTCCCAGAATCACTACCTTGATATCAGCAGCTCAGTGATAGTGTTGGCTACTTGAATCACAGCAGCCCCCACAGTAGATTTGCCCACTCCAAATTGATTCCCGACTGACCGCTAGCTGTCTGGTGTTGCAAGCTTCTAGAGGGCTATTGCCACTCGCTTCTCAACTGTGCGGGCTGCTCTCATCTTGATATTCTTGCGCTTCATGGCAGGGGAAAGCAAGTCACAAAGTTCCATGAAAATGCCCTTACGCACGCGAAAGTTTCGCAGCCACTGGGAATCATCCCAGACCTGCAACACTATGCGATCCCACCACTCTGTGCTTGTTTCCCAGGCCCAGAATTGGCGTTCCACACCTTGAACCTGCCCAACTGACACCATGATGTGCACATTGCAGGGACCTGTACTTTGTGAGAAGTCTATGTCCATGTCCTCATCACTCTCGTCACCACGCTGCAGTCGCCTCCTCCTCGCCTGGTTTCGCTTTTCTTGCAGGTTATGGTTCTGCATATCCTGCTGGATAACGCGCGCGGTGTTTATAGTGCTCATAATTGCCACGGTGATCTGAGCGGGCTCCATGTTCCCAGAGCTATGGTGTCTGCGCTGAAAAAAGGTGCGAAACGATTGTCTGCTGTTGCTCTGACGGAGGGAGGGGTGACTGACAACATGGCTTACAGGGTTGGCTTACAGGGAATTAAAATCAACAAAGGGGGTGGCTTTGCATCAAGGAGAAGGAGAATGGCCCCCTCAAGGATAGAACTCAAATCCCTGGGGTTAGCAGGCCGTTGATTTCACAGAGGGAGGTAGGAAGAGAGGAGAAAATGAATACAAAATAAATCTGTTCTATTTCTTGTTTTGATCCACTTCATCTATCTTTATACATCTTGCTGGCAGCAGACGGTGAAGTATGACTGCTGGCCATCGTCGTCTCCTGGCTGCTCATTAGAAGACGGTGCAGTAGGACTGCTTGCAGGACTGAATCACCATGAGATGAAACTTAAAAGGGAAATGACCTAGCTAAGTCAGTCCCATGTTTGCCCAGGCACCCCGACCGACCTCACCGAGGGCAGCTAAAAGAGCACCCTGGAGTACAGCAACAATGGCTACCAGTCATACTGCACTATCTGCTGCCAAAAGGCAATGAACTGCTGCTGTGTAGCAATGCAGTACCATGTCTGCCAGTACCCAGGAGACAAACGGTGACAGTGAGCTAAGTGGGCTCCATGCTTGCCATGGTATGGTGTCTGCACGGGTAACCCTGCAGGAAAAAAGGCACGAAACGATCGTCTGCCATTGCTTTCATGGAGGGAGAGGGAAGGGGGTGCCTGACGATATGTACCCAGAACCACCCGCGACAATCTTTTTGCCCCATCAGGCATTGGGATTTCTACCCAGAATTCAAATGGGTGGCGGAAACTGCAGGAACTGTGGGATAGCTACCCACAGTGCAATGCTCTGGAAGTCTATGGTTGCCAGGGTACTGTGGACTCACTCCGCCGACTAAATGCCAACTTAATGCACTTAGTGCATTTGTGTGGGGACACACACAATCGACCGTATAAAAAAGCTTTCTACAAAACCGACTTGTATAAATTCGACAATAATTTCATAGTGTAGACATGGCCAAAGTCAGGATAAACTTCCTCAATACAGTTTCTCAGGGAATAAGGTTCAGTACTAGATTTTTCTTGTTAGTCCTGATTAGGGCTCAACAAAGCCTGAAGTCACTTCAATGCCATCTAATAATGTCAAAAATCATTACATCAGGAAGCACTAGTGAATATTACGGATCTAAACCCCCGAAATGTAATGTACTCTGTGACATAATAGTGTCAGTCACACACAACTTGTGTTGCTTCCAGTTGCCAGGGAATGAATGAGGAGATCAGATACTCAACTTTTGCAAGGAACAAGCGTTGTTTTTAACTAGTTGGCTGTTTACAAGTCCAGCCCAGCCCAATAACTACCCTTATTATTTGCATTTCTTTAGACACTTAAGAACTGATTAGAAGTTGTAATTGTTTTCTGAAACTTTGAAGCCTTAAAGTTATGTGACAGGCCTACTTTAAATTTTGTACAATAGAAGTCTGTTACCAAATTCTAGACTTAATTTATCCAAGAACTTGTTAAAATTCCCTCTGTGAAGTCACTGAATGAATTTGCTTTTGAAGTCATTTACTCACCAATAAATTACAATGGTCTGAAATCATTAGCAACAAAGTAAATTGTTTTAATTGATCTGAACTTCGTTACGACCCAGGAGCTTCATTTCTGTGCAATTGCACTTTCCAAAGGACTACAATAACAAATTAATCTCTCTTGAATCCTGTCATCTTTAAAGTGCTCCCTGCTCTGAAGAGCTTCACAGGAAAAAAACTTGCTAAAGTAAGGGGGC
Source organism: Dermochelys coriacea (assembly GCF_009764565.3). Classification (NCBI taxonomy): domain Eukaryota; kingdom Metazoa; phylum Chordata; order Testudines; family Dermochelyidae; genus Dermochelys; species Dermochelys coriacea. The sequence continues at coordinate 23,093,041 of NC_050085.1, read as the reverse complement.
TAAGTAGTTCTCAATGAGTTCAAGTTTCTCTCTGCTGAAATACAGAACAGTTGGCTCCAAAGGGAGTATGAAGTCTGTTCTCTGTTAATACCAGGACAAGTTCACATACCCTTCCCGTTTTACTTGGCTAGTGGTTGTAAAACACTTTCAGGACATAAGATGTAAAGGCACCTGTCATTCTTTGGTCTAGTATTTTATTTCTGGGGAAAGGGGTCAGGAGTGCTAAAGAAGATGCACATTTAACATGGGGAGACAGAAAGCCTGTCTATCACTCTGATGTGCTCCCACTGTCCAATTGTACTGATGAGCTTGGAAGTGCATCTGACCCACTGTTCCTCAGCTGAGGACTCACTCATTGTGACATAGGACTGTATGTGTGCATTTGCGGGGAGAAATGGATCCCAGACTGGAGGTAAGTCTAGGGAAGTGGAGGAAAGAATTTGCTTCCACAACAGAACTTTCTCTAGGGGAAGGTTACTGGCAGTAAAAGTAGAATGAACAGTCTTGGATCCATGCCCTTGTCTCTAGATCTTGCCTGTTTGGGAGCTCAATGGCTGATAGGAAGCCTCGTACTGTAGTTAGTTGTCTTAGATGGCAAGCAGCAGATACTTTAGTATACACTAGAATTTCAAGAGAGCTGTTCATAAGAAAGTTCTGCTAGCATTATCTATGCTGGGAAACGCATCAGGTCAGAAAATGTTTTAACTAGAACACCAGGGGAAAACATGATTTTGCCCTTGGTGTGCGTAAGTACAATCCTGTTTAAAAATGTGTCAGCAACTGATGGCTGACCCCAGGGCACACTCGTGTAAGAAAACATATTAACATGTTTTAGCTGAGAGATAAGCACAAACAGTGAATGTGTTTTTAAACACAACACCCCTTGTTCACACTTATGTTCAGCATTGTTTTAGTGAATGGGTTTCTGACGGTGATGCTTTTGCCCAATATAGAGAAGGTCTTTTAGGGACCAGCTGTTTGCCCATATGTTCACTAGCCAGTGTAGCACTGCTGGTCTGTCAGTTGAAAGCACATTGAACAGCTTCCCCAATGCTCTACTTTAGAATGCTACCTCCCATATTAACTTCTCCTTTGAACAAAGCCATTGTTTTGGATATGACTATCACTGCACTGTACGTAAACAAACACCAGTACTGAACATATGGCCTCATTCTGCCACAGCCACACAATTACAAATTGTGCCAGACAAGCTTGATTTTCTTTTTTAACAGAATCACAAAATAAACAGATTAAGTTACCAAGTAGTTGTACTATATGGAGATACTGGAAAGTATTTGTTATGAGGCCTCACAAAATCAATTAAAATGACTTGGATCTGAACAAGGTTATATGGATTGAAAAGTGGATGGAAAATCATAAACAAATGGTAATGATAAATGGCGAGGCCCTAAAACAGGGGAATGTATCTAGTGAAATACTGCAGGAATCTGGGTTAAATCCATTTTACTGTGTTGCATCCTCAGCTGGTGTAAATCAGCGTAGCTCCACTGAACTCAGTTCTAGAATATTCACAATTAGGTTTGCCAGGTGTCCAGTTTTCGACCGGAACGCCTGGTCGAAAAGAGACCCTGGTGACCCCCATCGGTGATGCCGACCAGACCATTAAAAGTCCAGTCGGTGGTACAGCGGGAGCCTGAGGCTAAGGCAGGCTTCTTGCCTGCCCTAGCTCCGTGTGGCTCCTGGAAGCGACCGCCAGGTCCTTGCGGGCATTAGGCGCATGGGCGACCAGGGAGGCTCCATGCGCTGCCCACACCCCGTGTTCTGGCTAAGCAGCTCCCCCCATTAGCCGGGAACTGCAACCAATGGGAGCTGCAGGGGCAGTGCCTGCAGATGCCAGGGCAGCGTGCGGAGGCTCACTGACTGCGTCTCTGCCTAGGGGCCGCAGGGACCTGGCGGCCGCTTCCTGGGAGCCATGGTAAGCGCCGCTGGGATCCCACAACACCTTCCGCACCCTAACTCCCTGCCCCAGCACGGAGTCTCTTCCCTCACACAAACTCCTCCCGGAGCCTGCACCCCAAACCCACCCAACACCCCACCCCAGTCCTGAACCCCGCGCCTGCAGCCCCCTGACCCCAGTCCAGAGCCCACACTCCCAGGTGAAGCCTTCATCACCCCCCACGCCCCAACCCCCTGCCCCAGCCCGAAGCCCGCTCCTGCACCCCAAACTCCTCATCCTCAGCATTCACCCTAGAACCCACGTCCCCCAACCAGAACCCTCACCCCTCCTGCACTCCAAACCCCTCAGCCCCAGCCCAGAGCCCCGTCCTGCACCCCAAACCCCTCATTCCTGGCTCCATCCAGGAACCTGCACCCCCAGATGGAGCCCGCACCCCCCCCCCACATGCTAGTCCCCTGCCCCAGCTCGGAGCACCCTGAAACCCTCATTTCTGGCCCGACCTGCAGCCTGCACCCCCAGCCCAGGGCCCATGCCTCCCCTGCATCCCAACCTGCTGCTCCAGCCTGGAGCCCTCACCCCAGCACTCTCACCCTGAGCTGTAGCCCTCATCCCCCTCCCGCACCCCAAGCCCCTGCTCCAGCCTGGTGAAAGTGAGTGAGGGTAGGGGAGAGTGCATGACAGAGGGAGGGGGGGATGGAGTGAACAGGGGAGTGGGACCTCAGGGCAGGGAAAGGAGTGGGGCAGGGGCATTCGGTTTTTTGCAATTAGAAAGTTGGCATCCCTATTGACAATAATGCTTTGGCTCAGTGCAAGAAAGAAAATCTGTTTTTAAAATTAGTCCCATCAAATCTGAAAAAGGCAGAAAGACCCTCTCAGAGGCCAAAGGAAGCAGCTCTGTTCTTGTGTTTAGGGGGCGGAGGGAAAGGCATGTGTGTGTGAGAGAGAAACTCCTCGTGCTATAAATCCTTGGAAAATGAGAAACCCTTCTGCAATTTACAGCTTTTCTTTTCTTGATGAAATGTTATTGATGTTATGGCAGGCCCCATGGTTGGAATTGCTATCACATTTCCCCCCCAGTTCAAGCGCTGAAAGTTGTATGCACGTCAGGGAAACGCCCATTTGGAGGGCACCTGTGACTCATTTTAAGGATTAAAACAGCTAAAATGAAAGTAAAAGTAAAGACTGAACTAGAGAAAGAAGGAGGAGAGAAAAAGGAGGAAGGGCTAATAAATAGGGAAAACTCAACTTTAAAATCAACAGATTTGGGCACTTAGACCAATAGTGAGGTTGTTCCAGTGCTGGGCTGCAGGCTGCATATAGGCTGAGAGCCGTTAACATGAATGCAGGAGACATGACTGTTCCCTCTCTCTATTGCTACAACATCCAGCTCCCTGTGTCACAAGGTAGTCCTCTCTTTTCTGAGTTCTACGTTAAGCAATCCATATGGACGCTGTACCTAATTACCAGATGTTTCATTCACCAATAATTGCATGCGACTTTTTGTAGTTGCTAACCCAGTTTTAAAATTGAAAAGTATTGGTGCATACATGCCTGTATCATTTGCTTTTGCTCACTTTCCACCCAGTTAATCCATTCACCTACTGTAAATCTATCAGGCACAATGAATTGTTTGGATGAGCATGTGGCCACACACAAGTGCATTCCCTTCCTGGCTTGCTGTCAAGCAACTCCCATGCAAAGCTCTTCTAATGCAGCCTCAGGAGCCAGTGCTTCCTGGTGCACGCTCCCTTAGACCTTGTGCCGATCATGCTCCCTTCTGTCTGGGGCTTTCAGAGTCATTCCGTTTTTGGGTGCTCCAGCTCCTGAATTGTTTTTTTGTTTCTATCTAGGATTTTTATGCACTATTTCCAATTTGTAGTTTAGTGACTTACAAGCAAGCTCTAATACAGCAACTTGCAGACAATACCTACTGATGTGATGATGAGCATATTAAGTTTCAGTACTCATTCCACTCTGTGTCCTTTAATGACCACAGCCTGTCAAGCATGGTTAATCCTTGCAAATGTGCAATGACTTTATGGCAGGCGCTGCAATGAGAGAGGAATGCGCAGGCAGGCATTTCAGTTGGCGGATGCTGTTTCAAGAAACTCTAGTGTTTACATATATTGCAACAAGAATGGGTGACAGTTTTTTAGCAGAATTTAGAAGCTGAAGGCTCAGGGACTAGAGAATAGACTGAAGCTTAATTTCAAGATTTCACTTCATGTAACGTTAGCCAAACAGAAAGGTGCAGGGATGCTGCAAATCACGTCACACAGCACAGCTTTATCCTGTCTGAATAATGGCAGCCTGTGCAAACAAGAGCAAAGAGATAACGACTAAAAACAAACCAATGCACAGCAGCCTAGTTTAAACACTATCACAATGGTATCTCAATTCAACATTAATACTGGGGGTTGCACAGCAAAAGTTAAATTCATAAATAGAGAGAAATGGCATCTTTCAAAACCTTAAAAAAAAAACCAGTCTGAGGCACAACCAGACTAGCTCTCTATTCTCATTGCCTTTGATGGGGCTAATCACCATTCCAAATCAGCATTTGAGCTGAACCTGACATTGAAAATCATGCATAATTACACTGATTAATTTTGCTGAAAACATACTGTGTTTTGTCATAGAAATGTAAACATAACAAGGTGCTGGGGTGACACAAATAGTAGGAACATGCTGCAGCTCAGAAGAAAATGCTCAGATTCTGAGGTTTGAAACGTTGCATTTAGTGAAAGAACAGTATTGATTCACACATATATCTACTAATTTCTACAAAGGAAAACAGCAAAGGAAAAATAGTGGGAGCGTGGCTAGTGAGCAGCACTGCACCCTACAAAATGGATCAAATCATTTATACATCAGAGGAAAATGAAGTTGAACATAATGTAAATGGTGCTTGAAACAGCATCAGAATTACAGACCATCCATATGTTAAAGTAATGGGGCCAAAGAAGCAGATAGATCACTGGTAGACAGCATCAATATTGGAACACAGGGAACTTCACTAGGTTTCTTGGGACTGAATTATTTAAAATCCAGTACAAGAAATAAAAAAGGAAACACATTACAAGGAGGCTGGAAGACAGAAAGCTACAGTTACGAATTCCTTCCTTCCCATCTTTGTGTAACACCAACATTACAGAACAAATTGATGTAGCCCTAGAAACAAGTTCACCATGAGTACCTAGAGAAAAGAAGCCGTTCTTTTAAGGTGAGAGCAGGAGCTGAATTCCAACAGCTAAACCCACTAATCTAACTGAGGAAACCAACGTTAATATGTAGCACTTAAAATGGAAAGGGATCTATTTCTTCTTAACTGTGTCTTGTCACACAAAATTATGAAAAGCCATTGAAGGTAAATTGCTTGGTATTCAATTTTAAAGCTGCACTTAACCAAACACCATCAGTCTCCAGATGTAGTGGCCGGGGGGGCGGGGGGAGCAACATATTCGGAGGTCTCTAGCACCTAAAATCACAACAAACACTCTATCAGCCTCTTGTCAACTAAAGACAACATTTACAGAGATAATAAATTGCCGTGATCATTTTTTTGTGTGAAAGGCCTTTTGAGGACCTTTTTTCATATACACTGAATAGTTTGGTCAATCCTCTGATGAGTGCCAGATTAATCTGCAGCTAGGTGTCTGGGTCATACAGAAAAGAAAAATGAACCTAAGCAAATAGAGTGCTTTCCAAAGATCTTTCACTGGGGTAAACAAAGGATGATATTACATATATATATATCCAGGTGGAGCTGACAGCAACCAGGGCTGGGTTCAATATCTAGGGGTTCCTTTTCAACAATACAACACAGAACCGTCTCAAGCCCCCACCCAGTAACCTGGGAAAATTACACACCACACATAGGTGCCTCTGAAAGGCAATACTTCCCCACTTGCAAGCACAGAGTCTGAGTGTACCAAAGAAACTTTTAATGAAAGGAGGGAAGTCACCTGACATTAATTAGGAAAAATGCCTAAGCAGGATTTATAAACCTAAAACTGTGAGCAGGACACCCACCCCAGAGTGCATGGGGCAGAGTCTTCTACCTCATGTTCTTGAGTTCTACAACCAAAAGTTCCTTAACTGTGCCTTATCTGCTCCCTCACCATACCACACTTGCGGTGGTTGTCCTTGGTCAGTGAGGACCCAGTGTTCAGAAGTGCATCTGTGTGAGTTCACCTCCCACTCAGGGAAGAAGACACCTGGCATGCTCTACCATCTGAGCACTTGCTCTGGCTGGCCACCTCACTGGCTGCTGTTCTTCACTGCCTGGCCACCCTGCCAGCCACTGTTTCTTGCCACCAGGCCACCCTGATGACTGCTCGCCAACTGATCGTTACTTTCATTGGCCACCCGTAAGTCACCTCATGCTGCCACCTGCCTCTCTGCTGTGACCTCTGTAGGTCAGTCTCAGTGATTTTTAGCTCTCAGCAGGCTGGATAGAAACACTGCCCCACCACAAGTGATTTCAGCTCTCACCGAGTACTTAACATAACAAAAGGCTCCTAATGAAGCCTATTTAGCTCTATCTTTGAACTGTAGGACAGAGTAGGGAGGAAACGGTTAAACCAGACTACAGATCTTTAGGGAGAGTCCATACCTCCTGGATGGGACACCTGTTTCGACCCCTCTTACTTTCACAGGGTCTGGCAATCAAGCCCTTGGCTTAACAAGGTCCTTTCAGCTGAAGGATGACCCCCTCATTTGGGACAGGTTAAGCACAGTTCTGCTCCCATACAATAAAGAAAACAACACTAATAGCATTTCACTACCCCTACATTCAGTACTAAAGTGATTTGTAAACCACTGCCAGTCAAAGCTGATCACTTTGAGCAACACCGCTCTATCTGCTGGATATCTTGGCCGAGTAGGTGTGTTCATGTAAATACAGTTTGCTCCTAAAATCTGGTGTTGCTATTAGTGGCACTGTTGCTGGTGGGCTGAGTATATGTGAGGAGCCCCATGGATGTATTGCTGGGGGGGGGGAGAAGAGCAAAGTAAAATGTTCTTATATCCAGATGAAGATAGGTGATACCTGAGTAGAGAGTAAGTCTCACGCTGTATAAAGAACTGGAAGAGGGTCTTAAAGCATTTGTCTGAATTCACCGGCTTTGTTCTTGTCTTTCCCCATGAATGCTTTGCATGGTCAGGCTGTACCTACCCTTTTTTGTTTTTCAGGATGTGGGGCAGGGTTTAGTCTATGCTAATGTTGATGGGAACAGTACAAATTGCACTTTACATTGGATCCTGCATTGGTCAAGGGCCAATGACCATGGAAACTGCCACAGCTTGTGCCAAATGCAGCTGCTAGAGATACTGATAGCAACATACAGAGTGAGATATGCCAACACTCCATCACCCAGATGCCAGAGATACTAGCATTTACTCAGTTCCAAGCCCAGCATGTCTGGAATGAGAACAGAAGAAAAGCCCACTCAAGCCCAGCTTTCCCCAGCCCCACTCAGCCATCACCACCTTGAGTAAAATTCATGCAAACCTCTTTCTGCTGACAGCCAAGCACAGAGCTGGTTTAGGTAAACACTATCAGGGATTTCTTTCATCTCCTTCTCCAGAAATCATGCATGGAGCTTGCAGTCTGACCCAGCTGCCATCGTATTGGTGAGTGGCATAACTGCCCTAGTCCCAAACCCAATACTCCCCACAAAATGAAGGGAACAATGCCATGGCTGCACCACTCCTTCCAGCTCCAGAACAAGGACACTGGGACAACCATCTCCAAGAGGAAGGTAACTTTTCACTGCAGCACTCTGGCTTAGCACACTAATGTTTTAGTTTAAACCAGTTGCCTCCCCTATGGAGCTGGCAAATTCATGGTAGTTGTCCAAGGTGCTGGGTCCTTCCTTCATCCCCCAACACTACCAGTTGGCAATCAGATTGAATTTTCAAAGGTAGCAAAAATCCTGCCAATGATTACCTGGACTCTGGGGTGCTGCACAGAGTGTGCGTAAAGGAGGCATAAAGTTCCACACTGCACTCCCCCAACTGGTGCCCTCTTTATGCAGTGCCAGAGCAGACACTTGTGGTGCAAAGCGGCCACTGCATGCTGCAGATTCTGGTTCTGATTGCAATGCTCAGATCACCAAAAACATGAAACAAGCTTTCACAAAATATATACCATGTCTGTGCTTCAGAAATAAAGCATTAGAAGGACAGAAAAATACATCTGAAATTCACCCTAAATTACGTACTCTTAAGAGAGGAGAGCTTTGTGATGACAAAAGTTCTGCTCTCCCTATCTCCACTTCTTTAGTTCTAATGCTGAGCGTTTCTATTGCTTCCACACAAGAGAAAGTTTTGGGCCTGATTCTCTTTGCACATACACAAGATTTAAGCTCATGTAACTCGAATTACTTCAGTGGAATTACCCTTGATTCACACCAGGGATGGTGAGAGGAGAACCAGGCCCTTTGAGTCTTGGGATACAGAGCTGGTTAGTTTCAAAATATTAGAAACAACTCTGAATCCCTTAAGACAAATTATCGGATAAACTGGATCAGACATTTAGCCAAAAGCCAGAACAGGGATAGGACAGATGGCAAAGTGACTTAAGCAGTAACATGCCAACTGTTAGCGTGTGCCAAGCCTCAGAAACACCAGATAACACAAATAATGGTTACATGTCTCAGGCTTTTGTTTCTATCGTAGCACTGAATGTGAAGATAAATGGAAGAGAAAAGCAGTGTGTTCGCCTTCTCCATGTAAACATGAAACTGCAGTTGAGTAAGTAACATTAAGTCTGACATGGGGAAGCTGTGAGGCATTACTCACCCTGAGAAGTTTAATGTATAATTTAGAAACATATCATCAAAATGGAAACATGAGAACCTTTTAAATAACTCTGAAGGGTATTCAGCTCGGAATCATACACAGTTAATATAGGAAAAGCTGCTAATGCAGTGGTGGAAATTTACCCCACACTGAATAATTTGATTTAGATGCATCCCAATATTGAAGCACTTTAGAGAGAACTCATTCATTTTCATGGGCCAGATTTAGGCTTTTTATTCATTATCACATGAAGTATAAGTATAACCTTTCTGTTTGACGCTCTAAGGCCATCAAAACTGAAAGATGTGATCCCCCTGGCTGCGGCTGAGTGTACCAGGCAATCAATGCCAAGGAGCCTGCACCTGCCTTGCTACTAGGTATCATACCTTACTCTTTGCAACTGCCCAGGTGCTAAAAGTGTATTAATAATCTCAAAGGAGGTATCACCAGCTACAAACCCCAGTAAAACATTACAGCCAATCACCGGGTAAAATGCACCAAGATTTTTTAAGAAAGGCTCTAAGTTTCAGCCTTCCTTCCTAGGTCATTAGAAGAGACCTTTACTTCAGTGGCCAGTGTGAAATGTGCTTTGATGCTGGCCTACTCTCTCACTCTTAAGGGGGTGGGGGTCCCCTCCAGGTCAGACAGGAGGCATGCTGGCATAGGCAGTGGGGGTGTGCAGGAGAATTGCACTACTGCTGTCTGCTACTCCCGTCCTAACATATGGTGGAATTTGGTTTCTGGGGCTGTCAGTCCAGCACCTTTCCCCAGTAAGCGGAGGCATTTACACAGGAAATCTCCCCAGCCTTTGACTCTGCTGCAAGTGTCCCTTTAGAGCTACCATGATCTGAATTCCGGCATTAGGGATTTTGAGCATACCTGGTGAAATCACCACTGCACCCCAGAAAAATACGCACTTGTTGTGATAAATTAGGGAAGCCATGTTAATGTGCTGGCCTCAGAGAGAATCTGGCTGGATAGTTCCAGCCTATTGTCTGTTTCCAGCACGATAACCACACAGTGAACGATGGTGACAAGCTGCAAGGAAAAGGCCAGTGTGGCTGGACCTTCTGTGGTGCTTATTCAAGTTTCTCCAAGCTCTACATTGGTGCCAGTTCAGGATTAGCTGAGCTTTTTATTGGCAGAATGCCAAGGAAGCGGAAGACTCCTTAGCGCTGACTCCTTGAATTAGATTTGCATAGTTCATTGCAGTTGTAAGTTAGTGAACTCAGTTCAGTCTCTAGTGGACATCAGGCCACATAAGAAAAAACAGAAAACAATCTGGTAGGATAGTCAGGCTGTGCTCAGGGAGCACCAGAATGGATCCAGCATTTAGATGGAACCTGCATCTGCTCCAGCAGGGTGATGGCTCTGTGCCCATACATTAGGGGTTACTACTTCAATGGGATTGAGGGGCTGCTCTAATGGCAGGTAATCAAAATCAGATCCTGAGATGGATGCAGAAAGAGGAAGAAATTCAGCAATGGAGCTAAAAGGGAATAAGGCAAAGAGACCTGAAGGTAAGGAAGAGACAAAAAGCTCCTGAAGCACTTGTGGTCACGCCCTTGGGAGAGTGTACCCTGGTTCTGCTGGGTCCCAGGTGCAATGGTCCCCCCTCCCTTCTTCTTCTTGCAATGCTCCTGAGGGCACAGTGGCAACTTTCCCCTCCCAAAGCTCCCAAGAACACAACAGTCTCTACACCCTATTTTATGGGTCTGAATTAAATCCACCCTTTAGGCACTACCAACCCCAGCTCAAATTCCTGTCTCTGAGCCTTTTAGAAGGAGGGTTCTTGGGATCAAAGCAGAGGCCTGGACTCTCTACCTGACTGAAAGTGACTTGCTGTGTGACCTTGGGCAAATCACTGCACTGCTATGTGCCTCAGTTTCCCCATCTGTAACATGGGGGTGAACATCTCATCTGTCTCATAAGGAGGCTATGGGCCTCAATTCACTAATGTCTAAAACTCCGAGACCCTCAGATGGAAGGTGCAAGAGAAGGGCAAAGTTGTTTTAATTACCATTCCTGTGCAAGTGTGCACTTCTAGGGACGCTAATGTAAGCTGGGGAATGGTGGGGAACTTTCCTGGCTTATACACTACCCCGGTGGATTTGGCTAGCGAAAGGATCCAAGGCCTGACCTCAAGGGCTCCCCTTCCACTCTCCTTTATGGCAGAGTCTGTGAAACCCCAACAAGGCTGGGCCCAGGATTCCTGGGGGGACTCAACCCCCAACCTTGTTGTGGTCACTTAGGGCAGGGGCTAGGGTGTCCCCACTCTGGGGTGCTCTCTCTGCACTGGATGCTTCCCTGACCCACTGATCATTACATACAGTTCAAAGCAAATACAATTTATTAAACAGCAACCAATTTTAAAAATAAGGAAAAAATGGGAAAGGTGAAAGGAAAACCCGCCACCCCGCTCGGTGGCCTGGGGATGTCACATCCAGCGTCTCTGGAACGCCTGGGCAGTTCACAGTCTGTCCCTCCCGCGGCCCAGGCCCTGGCTGTGCTGCAGGGACACTGCAGGTCGGACACTCGCTCTGGCGGTGGCCACACGCCCTCAGGCTCTAGGTGGCAGCGCCCTTCTTCCCAGCATCGCCCCCGCCCCGTGGGGGCTACGATCCCCCCCCAGTCTGGCCTGCAGGGCCTCCTGGCTGGGGGCATCTCCCTGCGCTGGGCCCACTGCCCAGGTCCCCCCTCGCTCTCCCCTGCTGCTCACGCACCCAGCTCCAGATGGCTCCGGCCCCGGCCCCAGCTCCCAGCACTGATGCTGCTGCTCGGCCTCCTCTGCGTGCTGTGGCTCTGCTCCCCTGGCTCTCTCTGCCCCAGGCTCCTGCTCTGGCCCGGTCAGCTCCACCTCACGTGGAGGATGGACCACAGGCTCCTGACTCCCTCATTGGCCTGCCTGCCCTTGTCTATCAGCCTAACCTAGAACGTTGGCCTCTTCCCATTGGTCCTGGGGACTGTCAGTCTAAAGGTCTTGGTTTCTCATCCATCCTTCCCCGTTCTTTTGATACGGGGAGAGGGCCAACCAAACCCCACTGAGTTTCAGAAAGGGGCCAGCAGTCCCCTTACACTAAAGCCACATACAATTGGTTTGATTGCTGGCAATGGCCCAGTTCAGTCTTATAAGAACTAATGTGAGCATTACAACATAATCCACCCACACAGCACACACACGTGTGTTAATTATCTTATGGAAAAGCAGCGAGAGCCGAGGGTGTGTTCACAACAGCTACTTTTTAAACCTTTAATATCTGTCTCCTTTTATTTATTTATTTCTAGAAATTACTCAAAGACCCTAATCTGCTCCACGGGCTAGCAGATGGCAAATGTCACTTGTAAATCTAAGTGTGGGTGTGCATTTTGTAGACTGTATGAGAGAAATATCCAGGTGGCTACAGCCTTTCAATGAAGACAACAATGCCAAACCAACTGAAATCCAATCCAACAAAATTGAGACCTGTGCTGAGACCTTCCTGCATCGCCATAAGGCACATGTCTGTCACACCTTTGTCACCTTTGTCCGGCTTGTCCTCGTCCCTCCCTCCACAAAAGCAAGTCAACGCCACACCATTCTGTTTTCTTGTGAGCACGTTCTTTCCATTTCTGGACAAAGAGTTTTGTCATGGGATCAGCCCAGCGTGTTTTGGATCTCCCCAGCGGTCGCTTATGGTCTCTGGGGACCCAGTCACTGATGCGGGTTGTCCAACTATTGTCTTGCCTGTAGACTACATGACCTGCCCATCTCCGCTTTGCGTTGTACATCGCCTGCACTACATCTGTCACCTCTTTATGCCTTCTGATTTCCTCATTGCCACACATGTCTGTGGTGGAGTTAAATCACCTGAATGTAGTGATTCCTAATACAGGAATATAGGAGATGCCAGACTGAATTAAATCCAAAGTCCCTCTACTCTATCGTCCTGTGTCTCTTAATGTCCACCACCAGATGCCTCAAATGAAGATTCATGAAACTTCACAGCTGGCAAATGTGAGAAAATTTGCCCCCCAAGAAGAGCTGATCCTAATACCTGAGAACTAGAGATTTATTTAAATCTGGTAGTATGAGGTTTTACCCCATTCCAATAGTATTTTTATTAGCATTAATTATTATGGCTCTGGATAGTCTTGTTATCTATATATTGGTTCGATCCCTGCTTGAATCTTACTATATTCTTGGCCTAAAAGACATTCTATGGCAGTGAATTCCAGTCTAATTATATACATTGTGTGGAAAAGGATTTCCTTTTAATTTTTGAATTTGCCACCTCTTAACTTCACTGACTGTCCCTTTGTTCTTGTGTTATGAGATAAGAAAAACAAATGCTCCCATATAGCGCCTCTAGCACATGAGTTGTTTTATATATTTATCATGTCTCTGCTTATTCTTCTTGTTTCTAAGGTAAACAATCCCAGTATTTTCAATCTCTCTTCGTAAAAAGGTTTTCCGTACTTCTAATCATTCTTATTGTCCCTCTCTGAACCCTCTAATTCTGCAATATGCTTTTTGAGGTAGAGTCATCAGTACTCCTCACAGCATTTCAGATGAAGCTGCACCATTAATTTATATAGTGGTACTATAATATTTTCCATATTATTCTCCTTCTCATTCCTTCTGCATGCTAACATCTTGTTTGCTTTTTAAACTCTACTGTCCACTAACAGAAACGCTGACAAAACAGTGGCTGGCTGCAGTGACCCCAGCTTTTCACTTTCTGTATAGATTCAGGGCCAGACCCACCTCCTTCTTGGTATCACTCCCAACTTGTCATTAAATTGCAAAAACCTTGCACCCAAGGAAAACCCCACCAGCCCTTTCATGATGGGATGTGACAGACTCATCAGGCCACAAAGGCCCCCCTGGGGTGGGGGTGTCTCAATCGCTCCTGTTCATGCTGTTCCACTTTGTATAACATACATGACTAGTCAGTGGGCCAACAAGAGAATGACTCAGTAGCCTGGGGATTAGGACACCCTGGTTCCAGACCCTGCCCCAATGAATATATATTTATACAAAGCAGAACAGCTTCAGCAGGAGAGATCGAGAGAGCTGCACCCAGAGTACCCTGTAGCCTGGGGATTAATCTGGAGCAGGGATTTGAATCCAAGTCTCCCAACAACCCAGCTGAGTGCCCTAATCACTGAGCTATTTGGTATAATGGAGGCGAGGGAGGGAGCAGCATTATCTCCTCCTCCTCATCCTGTTTTGTTAGTCTAGCCTTTCATCTCCTTTGTGTTTTGCTGAAAATTCTGAAAATTTTACTTTCAGTTCACATCCAATCAATTTCTTTTTTTGATTTTTTGGAGCTGCCAGCAAATGAAAAAAAGTAAGTTATTTGCACAAATGGACTCTGAATACTTTACTTAGGGAGTGTTGGGAACTAACCTGTGGATAATATTGTGAGAGGACCTGACCCACTCTCGATGCAGCCCCACAGGAGGAGAGTGCTGCACCTAAAGCTCCCTCCTCCACACACACATATGCTTCCAATCCATAGGGAGGAGGATAGGGAGGAGCCCCAGTTTCCCCTTCCAAGGACACAGCTCTTCTGATCCCGAGTGAAGTGACTGCTTACCTGTTATTTAAGGAGCGGGAGACGCTTCTTAGCATACATTCACAGAGGATGCATTATTGCTCTGACTGCTTTGGAAGACCTTTATCACACATATTTTTTAAAGCCCTGATAAGGTTCAGAGTCAGATAAGAGAACAGGAACATGGGCCACCTTTTTATAACATTTTCCCAATTCCTGGCAGCTTATCTTCAGAAAATATCAATATATCCCCCAAATCCTTAAAATATTAATGGGAGCTGGTGAAATCAGCCTCTCTGACCTCAAACAATATAGAAGTAAAATTTACACACTTATCAGTTCAAAAAAGGGAACCAAAGTACCAAAACATGCAACCCTGACACTCCAAATAGTAGGTGCCTGTATCTATAGTGAAAGATAGAACCAGTTGGGCTGATGTGTTAATTTTTACTGAAAATGATAATTCACACACATTTCACTTGACAACTTTCCAAACACAGACGCGGAGAGATAATATCCATCCAGCTGAAGTTTCTACCCTTTCAAAGGTTGCAATGCAAGAGGGGATAGAAGTGTGATGGGGGCTTTACGCTGCATTGGACACATGACTGGTGATGAAAAGACGCATAGGAGGCTGGGAGGAAAGATTGCTGCTTCTTTGGTTGGTTTTTACATTCTCTCTCCGATGTACATCACAGACCCAGAGTGCTGTATGGGTGCCCTTTGTATAAGTCTGAAATCTAAACCAATAAATACATAAATCAGAGGATACTGAACATGGGGATAGCTCAGAGAAGCAGACACCAGTGTAGACAGAGAGGCCTCCAGGAATGCTAGCAGGGTACGTGTGGGTATGAGGAGTGCAGAGAGAATTGCCTGCTTGTGAAATGGCCCCTTGAGACACAGGAGTAACATAGCAGATGCAAGCCTGGTAACGCTGTATGCTCCCTGTCCATGTTCAGACACCACAGAGCCTGGGAGCAGGACAGCCCTTTCTGACACCCACCCTTCCTAGTCTCTCACCTTCCTGAGCAGAACTGGAGCAAAGGACAGGCTGATAACACCTAGCCCTTGTTCATCTTCACAGCACCTTCATATGCACTGAGTGACACCCTCACCTTACACTGTGGGGCATAGGTTATATCAGCCATTTCACAGACTGGGTTAAAATGCTTAGAAAACAATCTATGAGGAAAGGTTAAAAAAACTGGGCATGTTTAGTCTTGAGAAATGAAGATTGAGGGGGGCGGGATCTGTTAACAGTCCTCAAATATGTTAAGGGCATTTATAAAGAAGACTATGATCAATTGTTCTCCATGTCCACTGAAGGTAGGACAAGAAGTAATGGGCTTAATCTGCAGCAGGAGAGATTTGTGTTAGATATTAGGAAAAACTTTCTAACTATAAGGGTAATTCTGGAACAGGCTTCCAAGGGAGGTTGTAGAATCCCCATCACTGGAGGTTTTTAAGTACAGGTTGGACAAACACCTGTCGGGGATGGTCTAGGTTTACTTGGTCCTGCCACAGCGCAGGACGCTGGACTTGATGACTTCTGGCACTGGGCGTGCTCAGAGCTGGGGAAAGGGCACTGGCATTGCCATACTCAGATCTTGGCCATGGTGGCTAGTTTGAATGGTAATATCCGTGAGCAGATTTCAGCAGAGAAGGGGACAGGAGAGATGGGATTCCTGTAGTTAAAAACAGACAGAGAAGAGAAGGCTGCTAGAACGCGGAGTCTTATTTATCAGCATCCAGTCAGGCAGCAAGAGCTGAAAGGAACCATTTCGTAAATAATACCGAGTGAATCTGCTCTGATCCACTAACCCACTTTAGGCACGTATACAGTGAAGAATAAAACAGAAACTTAAACTTGATTGTTTTGATTTAGAATGCTGCAGCTGTGCAGTGATGATGCATATTCTGCTATCCCAGTTTCTCAGTTGGAATTCAAACTCAGATAAGTGACTAGATGGGCAGTAAAAATAGCCTTTCTTTCTTGGGGGTGGATCACAGCTACAAACTCTTTACACTGCACGAGGAGAATGCTACTTCACTAAGTGGGTCAGAGACGGGCTTATCTCTTCAGCATCTAAGGTAGGTGAGATCCAGGACCCTGTGATTCACACACAAATATGAAGAGAACTTCCACAACAACCTAGCAACTGCTCTGAATTATTTTGGGGAAGTTCTGTGGCCTGTGTTATACAGGAGGTCAGACTAGACGATCACAGTGGTCCCTTCTAGCCTTGGAATCTATGAAGCCATGCAACATCCCCATGGTCTCATGAAAGCAGCAAGTGGGAGATCCCATCAATTCTTCCACCCTTGGTAGGCAAGAGCTT
The DNA here is from genome assembly GCF_009764565.3 of Dermochelys coriacea. Classification (NCBI taxonomy): domain Eukaryota; kingdom Metazoa; phylum Chordata; order Testudines; family Dermochelyidae; genus Dermochelys; species Dermochelys coriacea. Next base: position 23,076,440 of record NC_050085.1, on the reverse strand, counting down.
TCCACTGACACTCAGTCCCTCTGCACTACAGTGGGATGTCAGCACCTTGTGATAGGACACAATGTTAATTAAAACAGGGATTTTTAATTTAAATTAAAAAATAACTGATGGCGGGAAGGCAGGCTCAGCTCTCCTTCAGGGGCACTAGCTTTCAGTACAAAAGGCCCAGTTTGGCTATTGCCAGCTCATTGTTTTGGTTGTTATAGGAGCCCTTAGAATTGTTCAGCCAGCTGAAACTTTGGACGTACAGAATGTCCAAGAGGCTTTATCACTCTTTGCCCGCAGGTGCCCTCATGCTGAGGTGCGATTATGCTGCAGTGAGTCTGATCCACTAGAAAGCCTGTAGTAAAAGTTAAGAAAATTGCCTTAGTTTGAATTAAATAAAATGTATTTGAATAATTACTTCCTGTATCCTCTGATGAAATAGTCAGACGGTTCCCTGTGAGCCCTCTTCTTGAATTACTGGATGTCCCAGCCGTAGTGTTTCGGGCATGGAAATTCTCAGCCTTGTGTCACAGAAACCTGAACTTCATCTGCTCAAGACTCAGAGATGGATACACCATGCACCATCTACCGTCACTATATGAAACAGCTCTAAATAATACTAAACCCCAGCATGTATTGGATCTTCAGATTTGCTTCCATCACACCATTCTTATGAACCAGAGAGAAGATGACAACTACATTCTTCTAGGCCATTTACAATTTCCAAACTCTGTACAGACATTAGCAAGCCAGGAGGCAAAGCCTCTCTGTGAGATGGTGCATGTTGTCATCCCATTGCACAGACAGGAAGCTGAAGCAGAGAAGCGAGTCAACTTCCTCCATGTCACAGAGGCAGTCTGTACCAGGGATAACATTTGGTTCCCAGTCCAGTGATCAAAGAATTCAGACCTGCTGTCTCTAGATGCCTGCTTGGCGCCTTCCTCTGCTAAGGTCTCTGGTTATGAAAAGTGTAAGCAGATACAATTAGCTCACACCACAAGTACTGATGACCCAGGGCATTCCACACTTTTCTTTAACTCTGCTCTCTCTTTTCTTTTTCTATTAGTCAGCAACATCTTCATTTTAAGCACATCCTGCCCTGCCAAACTGAGCCTCTAAATAACCTCACACTTCATCATTTCTTTTCATTCAGCAGTTAACTGTCTGATGCAGCAGAGGCAGCCAGCTCTGCGAAGGGAAGACATTTGCTGCTGTTTTTCTTAAGTGTATTTTAATAATGCATTTCACATGTGAGATTGGGCCATTGGGAGTGCAGCCTGAGAGCTGGAAGGCACAGCTAGACTAAGAGGTAATCTGAGGATGAGCAGTACCAGCTTGCAGTTTAAAGACTATTAATTACTGTTACTTTCCTGGAGATTATTTGAAAATAATCGGGCTCCTGATTTAGGTTTAATGACCAATTATTCCTTTTGTTTGTTGACACGATGTGAGTTCCAGAGGATCCAATCAATAGAGCCTCTTATCTGCTAGTTTATTAAATTTGATTCATCACACTTGTCTTTCCACTACTTTCTCCGCTCTATATTTCTTGCTTATTACCACTTCCCTTCATATTGTTGGAGTGGTCATTCTCATTCCACAGAGCTATCAATGGACAGGGGAGGAGCCGGCACCCAGACCCCACTTCTAACTGGGAACCAGTACTTAATGCAGGGGAGTTGGCTTTCCACAAGCAGAGGCTCCCCATTGCCTACAGATTTGGCTCCATGGGTGGAAGGAGGCATTGCCTGTCTCCATGGCATCATATCCCCCATCCCCAGAACCCTCCGAAGTGTTGAGGGAGAGGGGTCATGCTAAGAGCAGGACTGAAGGGATCATACATTGTTCTTTTTGCCAAGCTCAAGTGGAATCAACTGGAAAGTTCCTACAATTTGGACCCCTCTCCACAGAATCTTCTGTGTTTTCCTCCCCCAGCCCTATCCCTAGGACTTTATGTAGCAGAGACAATTTTGTCCAGTGAGACCTATGGGGAACAGGGCACAACACCAGAGTTCCAGTGAACCAGAGCTCAGCTACAGAATCCTGTGAAGAACAAGACAGGTTCTTAGTCATGTTGCCACATTATTTTTGGATCTAAGAGATTTAAGTCCAGATGCCAGTTGAAAAAAGTCATTGTGAAGGGACATGACATCTAGGAGCCATTGTGGGGCAGCATCTTTTTCATTATAAGAGGAGCACTCTATGCCTTCTACTCACTGTAAAGCCTGTTTCGGTGCCTGAGCCAAAATCTGTTTATGGAAATCTTCAGTAACTTATAAAGTGAGTGTCTGAATTTTCATCAGACACTGGCTTAAATAGGGTTTAGATTGATGTAAACAAACATGTTTATTTCACTTGAGAATAGCCAGAGGCATCACCAGGGACCAACAAGTCACTAGCTGAATTAACAGCAAAGAGTCTTGTGGCACCTTATAGACTAACAGACATATTGGAGCATAAGCTTTCATGGGTGAATACCCACTTCGTCAGATGCACGTAGTGGAAATTTCCAGAGGCAGGTATAAATATGCAAGCAAGAATCAGGCTAGGGATAAGAAGGTTAGTTCAATCAGGGAGGATGAGGCCCTCTTCTAGCAGTTGAGGTGGGAACCCCAAGGGAGGAGAAACTGCTTTTGTAGTTGGCTAGCCATTCACAGTCTTTGTTTAATCCTGAGCTGATGGTGTCAAATTTGCAAGTGAACTGAAGCTCAGCAGTTTCTCTTTGAAGTCTGGTCCTGAAGTTTTTTTGCTGCAGGATGGCTATCTTTGCATCTGCTATTGTGTGTCCAGGGAGGTTGAAGTGTTCTCTTACAGGTTTTTGTATATTGCCATTCCGAATATCTGATTTGTGTCCATTTATCCTTTTACGTAGGGACTGGCCAGTATGCCCAATGTACATAGCAGAGGGGCATTGCTGGCACATGATGGCGTACATTACATTAGTGGACGTGCAGGTGAATGAACTGGCGATGGTGTGGCTGATCTGGTTAGGTCCTGTGATGGTGTTGCTGGTGTAGATATGTGGGCAAAGTTGGCATTGAGGTTTGTTGCATGGATTGGTTCCCGAGTTAGAGTTAATATGGTACGGTGTGTAGTTGCTGGTGAGAATATGTTTCAGGTTGGCGGGTTGTCTGTGAGCGAGGATTGGCCTGCCTCCCAAGGCCTGTGAAAGTGAGGGATCGTTGTCCAGGATGGGTTGTAGATCACTGATGATGCATTGGAGAGGTTTTAGCTGAGGACTGTATGTGATGGCCAGTGGAGTTCTGTTGGTTTCTTCCTTGGGGCTTGTCATGCAGCAGAAGGCTTCTGGGTACACGTCTGGCTCTGTTGATCTGTTTCCTTATTTCCTCGTGTGGGTTTTGTAGTTTTGAGAATGCTTGGTGAAGATCTTGTATATGTTGGTCTCTGTCTGAGGGGTTAGAGCAAATGCGGTTGTACCTCAGCGCTTGGCTGTAGACAATGGATCATGTGGTGTGTCTGGGATGGAAGCTGAAGGCATGAAGGTAGGCATAGCCATCGGTGGGTTTTCAGTATAGGGTGGCGTTAACGTGACCGTCACTTATTTGCACCGTGGTGTCTAAGAAGTGGACCTCCCGTGTAGATTGATCCAGGCTGAGGTTGATGGTGAGGTGGAAGCTATTGAAATCGTGGTGGAATTCTTCCAGGGTTCCCATGGGTCCAGATGATGAAGAGGTCATCAATGTAGCATAGGTAGAGAAGGGGCGTGAGTGGATGAGAACTGAGGAAGCGTTGTTCCAGGTCAGCCATAAAAATGTCGGCATATTGTGGGGCCATGTGAGTGCCCGTAGCGGTGCCACTGGTCTGGAGGTGTATATTGTCACCAAATTTGAAGTAATTGTTCATGAGGATAAAGTCACAGAGCTCAGCAACCAGTTGTGTTGTGGTATCATCAGGGATACTATTCCTGACAGCTTGTAGTCCATCTGTGTGGGGGATGTTTGCGTAGAAAGCCTCTACATCCATGGTGGCTAGGATGGTGTTTTCTGGAAGATCACTAATGCATTGCAGTTTTCTCAGGAAATCAGTGGTGTCACTGAGATAGCTGGGAGTGCTGGTGGCATAGAGAGTCCACATATCCGGACAGTCCTTCAGTGAGACTGCCAATGTCCGAGATGATGGGGCGTCCAGGATTTCTGGGTTTGTGGATCTTGGGTAGTAGACAAAATAACCCTGGTCGGGGCTCTAAGGGTATCTTGATTTGTTCCTGTGTTAGTGTAGGGAGTATCCTGAGTAGATGGTGCAGTTACTTAGTGTATTCCTCAGTGGGATATGAGGAAAGTGGCCTGTAGAATTTGGTATTGGAGAGTTGTCTGGCAGCCTCCTTTTGGTAGTCAGACCTGTTCATAATGACAACAGCACCTCCTTTATCAGCCTCTTTGATTATAATGTCAGGGTTATTTCTGAGGCTGTGGATTGCATTGCGTTCTGCACAACTTAGGTTATGAGGCAAGCATAACCACAATTGTTTTTCCACAATTTCTGCCTCACGCCTCTTCTTTACCTATGCTACGTTGATGACATATTCATCATCTGGACCCATGGGAAGGAAACCCTGGAAGAATTCCACCACGATTTCAATAGCTTCCACCCCACCATCAACCTCAGCCTGGATCAATCTACACAGGAGGTCCACTTCTTAGACACCACGGTGCAAATAAGCGACGGTCACGTTAACACCACCCTATACCGAAAACCCACCGATGGCTATGCCTACCTTCATGCCTTCAGCTTCCATCCCAGACACACCACATGATCCATTGTCTACAGCCAAGCGCTGAGGTAAAACCGCATTTGCTCCAACCCCTCAGACAGAGACCAACATATACAAGATCTTCACTAAGCATTCTCAAAACTACAAAACCCACACGAGGAAATAAGGAAACAGATCAACAGAGCCAGACGTGTACCCAGAAGCCTCCTGCTGCATGACAAGCCCAAGGAAGAAACCAACAGAACTCCACTGGCCATCACATACAGTCCTCAGCTAAAACTTCTCCAACACATCATCAGTGATCTACAACCCATCCTGGACAACGATCCCTCACTTTCACAGGCCTTGGGAGGCAGGCCAGTCCTCGCTCACAGACAACCCGCCAACCTGAAACATATTCTCACCAGCAACTACACACCATACCATAGGTTTCAGAGTAGCAGCCGTGTTAGTCTGTATTCGCAAAAAGAAAAGGAGTACTTGTGGCACCTTAGAGACTAACAAATTTATTAGAGCATAAGCTTTCGTGAGCTACAGCTCACTTCATCGGATGCATCCGATGAAGTGAGCTGTAGCTCACGAAAGCTTATGCTCTAATAAATTTGTTAGTCTTTAAGGTGCCACAAGTACTCCTTTTGTTTTCACCATACCATAGTAACTCTAACTCAGGAACCAATCCGTGCAACAAACCTCGATGCCAACTCTGCCCACATATCTACACCAGCAACACCATCACAGGACCTAACCAGATCAGCCACACCATCGCCAGTTCATCACCTGCACGTCCACTAATGTAATATACACCATCATGTGCCAGCAATGTCCCTCTGTTATGTACATTGGGCAAACTGGCCAGTCCCTACGTAAAAGGATAAATGGACACAAATCAGATATTCGGAGTGGCAATATACAAAAACCTGTAAGAGAACACTTCAACCTCCCAAGACACACAATAGCAGATGCAAAGATAGCCATCCTGCAGCAAAAAAACTTCAGGACCAGACTTCAAAGAGAAACTGCTGAGCTTCAGTTCATTTGCAAATTTGACACCATCAGCTCAGGATTAAACAAAGACTGTGAATGGCTAGCCAACTACAAAAGCAGTTTCTCCTCCCTTGGGGTTCCCACCTCAACTGCTAGAAGAGGGCCTCATCCTCCCTGATTGAACTAACCTTCTTATCCCTAGCCTGATTCTTGCTTGCATATTTATACCTGCCTCTGGAAATTTCCACTACGTGCATCTGACGAAGTGGGTATTCACCCATGAAAGCTCATGCTCCAATACGTCTGTTAATCTATAAAATGCCACAGGACTCTTTGCCACTTTTACAGATCCAGACTAACATGGCTACCCCTCTGATAGCTGAATTAACAGAGCCAACCTCACTAAGTAAAAAAACACAGGTGGCATAAGGGAATGTATTCTGTGGAACTCCAGGGACAAATGCAGGTTAGGTAAAGAGTAGAGCTAATCAGAAATATGTTGTCAAACGTTTTGTGATGAAAAACGCCATTTTTGTCTAAAATGAGGTTTAGAAAAAAATGTTAATTTCTACAAAAATTCCTGAGGGGAAAATGATGTTAGTTTTGGGAAACTTTACATTTCATTTTGAATTTTATGTTTTTAAATTGGTATATTATGTTTACATTATTTAATGACATGTCAGTAGTAGTTAATAATAAACACTTGTATAACATGCACTACGATGACATAATATAATTGTTGAAATATTCTATTTTTATTTTAGTTTATTTTTAAAATCATTAAGGTCAGCTGCTACATAGTACTGATTGAAACATCTCATCTTCTTTTTTAGATCAAAGTGGTGTAAATGAACCACTGTGTGGGAGAGGCTGCAGCAGAAAAAGCAATAGCAGGAAGGTGTAACAGCAGACCTGCCAAGTGCCATGCATCTCATGTGACACTTAAGCTTTTGGCAGCCCTGTCATGCATGTCCACTCAAGTAAAATCTCCTGCTCAGCAAATGTGCCCTCAGACCCCTGTCCTAGGAGGCAGAAAACTAGCTTCCCCCTATTTTACAAATAAGGTATCTGACAGGTTGCATACACTCATTTCAGGCACAGCTGGGAATGGAACCCAGCTCTCTAATATGACAGACCCATCCACTTAGCCATACTGTCTTTCAGAATGAATGAGCCAAATCTATTCTTGGCTATGCTGTCTCTAATCACTGCTGTATACCACCCTCTGCTCACAGAATCAGGAATAGAACCCAGGAATCCCAAAACCCAATATTTCATTGCTCACCCCCACACAGTACTGCAACACACTGGCAAAGCATGTGCCAGGTCCCCTCTTGGAGCTGGTTCACATGGAGAACAATAGTTTACTTCTGATACACATTACTCCTTTATCTCAAGTGAAAATTTCAGTGCTGAGGCACTGACCGTCCTGCATTCAAACCCTGCAGAAGTCCTGTGCTGGAAAACATTACGTGACTATGTAATTAAAGACTGTATCATAATCAGTGAGTACAAGGAGGCAGGCATTAATTCATGCATTTCCTAACTTTTGAATCCTTGATTTGCAACTTTACCATTTTTTAACATTTTTTTGGTGGATGAGTGTGTGGATGGAGAGAGAGAGAGAGAGGCCCCTTTTAAGTTAGCAGTAATTGGTCAACTGGATGTCTCAAGGTACTATTAATGGGTTACATTACACTGGCAGGTCACTAGTTTTAATCCAGATCAGTTCAACAGGGATTAAGAGCTGATCCCAACTATGGATGTTTGGTGTCTCTCATCTGAGATGAATTTGGCAAATCTCAGTTCCAGCTCCACCATGACAAATTCACCACAGGCTTTGAACTAATTGGCAGACTCAGCAGAGAGGTTCCTGGCCATGAAGACTTTTTTAGATCAAAGTGGTGTAAATGAACCAGTGTGTGAGAGAGGCTGCAGCAGGAAAAGCAATAGCAGGAAGGTGTAACAGCAGACCTGCCAAGTGCCATGCATCTCATGTGACACTTAAGCTTTTGGCAGCCCTGTCATACATGTCCACTCACAGGACTGAGAGAGAGGTAAACCTGAGCCCTATTCACAGCTCTACCACTGAGTCACCCCATATAACTTTGTGCCAGTCATCCATGTTGCCACTACAGTAAAATCCACCCCTGCACAAATCAGCCATGGGACATATGCAGAAGGTTGTAGCTTGTAGATATACAGAGCTGTCACTCTGATGCCTTTCACCAGCACTAAATTCATAGACTTTTCTAATGCTGAGATTTATGGTTATACCCAAATTATTTGCAAGTTTGTAAATTAATTCATTAAACAATCTGTATAAAACATCACACATGGAGCTGCACAAAATCTCCGGGCTTTAACTTGCCCCTTGTTTTGCACACCCACAGAGATTTGGGTCACTGGCCTTGGTCACTTGCATTTGATGTGCATCTCAAGTCACTGTTTACATTGCTGCTGACTCTGGCTTTGTATTTGCATCTGTCTGTGTCCCCCCTAGTCACCAGTTGGATTTGGAGGTGCTGTGGTAAAGGTATGATGAGCATAAACCACATACCTGTGCTTGGCACATAATGTTCAAATGACATACTGCTGTTGGGTCAGTCCCACAAAACCAATCTCCAGCACTGCAGGCAGCATACAGCCAAGCAAAGCGGAGACTCCCTGCTTTCTTTCTGATGCATGTGCACACACCTAGCCAGAAAGCACTATTGTTTCTGGATTCTCTTCAAATTAAAAACAAATCCATGTACGTTCTTCGGTAAAAAGAGTTAATTTCCAATCCGAGCGTGTAGGAGGGTGTCCCTAGGGAATGGCGTAATGAAGCCGTGAGTGCTAGTTGCAAAACAAATAGATAAATCAATGTTTCAATTTGCTCCATGTGAGAGAATGGGCTGTGGTTGCTTAGCAATTCAAAGAACATTATCGCAGGCTCCTCACAGGCAGCAAGAAAGCTACAAAAGTTGCTGAGGCTTGTGCCATATTAGAATGAAAACAAAACTTACATTCTAATGACAGCAGCAATTCAAGAGCCAAAGAAGGATGCTATTTCTATGATAAATCCCCTGAAATCCCTTTGAGTCACATCACCAGCTCACTGCAGAGAACAATGGCAAATACCAATTGACTGTATTTTCAGAATCCATGGGAGCCACAGAAGAGACCAATCTTTCCCATGGTTTGCTCTGCAGTATGGTTTTCAATAAGTCCTATGAGCACAGGACTGAGAGAGAGGTAAACCTGAGCCCTATTCACAGCTCTACCACTGAGTCACCCCATATAACTTTGTGCCAGTCACAATCTTTGTGTGTCAGTCCCTATAAATGGGGACAATATCCTTACAAGAACATGACTGCATTCTACAGTAATTGTCCACAACTCCATAGCTTACATTGACTGTCAATCATTATAGGAGGATTTATTTTACCGGCCAGTTTACTGACTGCATAGGGGTTTTGGGAGGGTTAATTTGTAGATCAGATTAAGCTCTGGTGCAAGCAATGGTGTCACCCATGGATCCAGTTTGTAAATATTTTCAACGTGAAAATCTCAATGTAGAAGCTATGTATTGTTATTAAACTCACAACTTCCAAGGCTGGCCACCCCCATCTGTCTTCTGAACCCCCATCTCAGTTCCCTGCATCATCCTTCTCCCACAGCTGCATTCCCATGTCAGTCCCCTCTTAGAGCAGACTGCATGCTGGCATGAATCAGATGCAGAGGGCTGCTGCGACAGCTGCCTCCCCACCCCAGCATAGGTGGCATATTGTAGTAGAACACCACTATGTCTATCCTCATTGGCACAGGGTACATAAGATACCAACTGCAGTGGTGTAAGTTAGAACACCCCTTCAGCTATTCTAACTCTCTCCAGGGCTGGTGCAGACGAGCCCACAGGATCGGGGAGCTGCAACCAGTTTCCTGACACCATCTCCCCTCTCCCCGCTGAGTGGATCTTGAATGCAGGACAGAAACTGGCCCTGTGTTTTTTGTCTGGAATGTGGACACACATTTCAATGAGTTGAGGACTTTCTCATGCAGAATTCAGAGGGGAAGGAGGCCCTGAACCAAAACGAACCTGGGCTAAATTCCCTGCTAGGGGGTCTGGTATTCTTACTCCTTATGGCTACTACTGCACTGTTCTTTGGGCTTATTTTGTATGTTGTGCTCCTTAGAGGAGCAGGCCTGAGACTTGAAGTTGGCCTGACTTTTCATTCTCCTCTTTTTGTCACATAGGCTCCTCTAATCTACCAAAGACTCATAGGTGCCTGATCTTATTCCGGTCCAGGCCTTAAATGATTGCCAGAGGGACAACCTGAGCCCAGGACTATCCACAGTTACAATACAGTAAATGCTAGACCATAACTACTGTCTGAATTGGCTCTGCAGTGTCCCCTTGGCCCTGTCCTCTCTGATTGGACCACACGAAGGCAGCCCTTCCCTCTCACACAAGTCCTGTACCTAAACCCTCCTGCGGTTCAGGTTATTTACGGGTTCCTTGATTTTTACTGCCTACAATGTGGGCAGCCTTGCTGGCCCTTTATTAGTTGCATGCCCATCTGATATTGGGCCTGGCAGCTGATTGCAGATCAGAATCTCTACAGATTCCTGTTGGCTCTCTCCTGTGTTACAGAGTGAGAAGCAGTTGGCATAGCTGCAATACTATACAAAGGGAGCTGCTCAGTGATGAGCTGCCAAAATCTTAACAACTGGTTCCCTATAAAAAGTACTGGTTTAAGGGATGTGCAACAGTATGTATTTTTTGTACCTTTCTCCATAAGAAGTGGCAATGCATTGAGTCTGTGGGAGTCATACTTAATTAAAAAAAATTTTACATTTTTATTACAATAAAAACAAAGTAATGCTTTATTAAATGCATATCAACATAACGAATGAGGCAAGTGCATTCCCCTGTTAATAAAATAATAAACTAAACCAGGGATGGGCAAACTTTTTGGCCAGAGGGCCATATCGGGGTTGCAAAATTGTATCGGGGGCCGGGTAGGGAAGGCTGTGCTTCCCAAAACAGCCTGTCCCTGCCCCCATTGAACCCCACCCACTTCCTGCCCCCGACTGCCCCCCTCAGAACCTGCAACCCATCAACCCCCCACTGCTTCTTGTCTCCTGACCACCCCCTCCCAAGACCCTGCACCCCTAACTGCCCCCCAGGACCCTACCCAACTTGCCCCACTCTCTGTCCCCTGACTGCCCCGACCCCATTCACCACCACCGCGACAGACCCCTGGAACTCCCATGCCTACCCACCCGCCCTGTTCCTCATCCTCTGACCGCCCCCCCCAACCTCCACCCCCTCCAACTGCTCCCTGCCCCTTATCCAACCCCTCTTCTCAGCCCCGGCCCAGTCCCCTTACCATGCTGCTCAGGGCAGCGTGTCTGGATGCCACGCGGCCCGCTGGAGCTCGCAACCCCATCCCCTTACTATGCTGCTCAAAGCGTCAGGAGCTGCCAAGCGGCCCAGGAGTGGCCCAGAGCGCTAGCGCCAGCAGCGTGGCACGCCGAGGCTCTGCGAGAGGGGGAAAGGCAGAGGAGGGGCTGGGGGAGCCTCCCTGGCCGGGAGCTCAGGGAGCCGTAACAATTTTTAACAACCGGTTCTAAAACTGCTTCAAAATTTAACAACCAGTTTGCGTGAACCAGTGCGAACTGGCTCCAGCTCACCACTGGAGCTGCTCCTCTCTTCTTATGCAGCACACCCATTGCCCCCAGTCTGAGTAAGAAAATCGCCCAACACACCAGGTTCCCTGGGTTTAGGAGACCCTGTGGTAATCCTGAGAATTGGCATGGCAGGCAACACAGCAAAGTGTCAAGCTGAAGGGAAGCATTCCCTTTCCCAAAACAGCTCTGCTGAGTGAAAATCGCTTGGGCATCCCCCGTTCCATCTGCTCTGACCTGGCAAGCAGAACATGCCTTCGCTGAGCCCCGGAAGACAAGCCAAAGTGATGCAAACTCACAGGCAGAACAGCACAACAATGCATGTGCTTGGCTGGTGCCTTAGGGAGAGCATAGGACAAGGAAGGATGAGGGAAGATGCAACTTACAGAGTTTTCAGGGGAGCAAAGAAGGTGGGGAGGGGGAGTGGTTGCTTCTTCAGGATGTTTGAGAAACTTACTGGACAATTTCCCTTCTGCAAGCAGGTGAATTGCCAGGTTAGTGTGTGAGCAAAAGGCTTTTTTAACCATGACTAAAGTGAGAGATCAATATTATGTACTCATCTAAACAGCAGTAACCTTGTTTGGTGATGCGTCTAATGCTTTGCAGACTCAAACAGCAAGACCATGCAAAATCCTAAAGGACAAACAGAAAACAGACATCTTTACCTGTGTCCGAGACATACCCAGAGAGTCTGTGGCAGAAGACATGCAGGGATAACGTGCTCCCCGAGAGAGATAAAAGGCCTGATTCTCCTAGCTTGCTTTTATAAGCCAGGGTAACTCCACTGAGATCAATGGGTTTCCACAGACATAAGAAGGATGTAAGCAGCTTTATGAATTCTAGTGAGTTTATTGCGAGTCTTGCAATGTTTGGCAACTTTCTCACAGCTCCAGCTCCTGGAGTTCTAGAATTACATAGGAGTTTCAGCTTCTGTTTTTTTAAAAAGTAAATTTCTAGTCTTCAATAATGTGGAGCAAAGTTTGAAACTGCAAGTCTTCAAAGCTGAAACACAAAAAGGCAAATAGACAGAAACCAACATTTGTTCTTTTTAAAAATCTCACGAGTAGCCGCTGAGGAGCTGACCTGGGTTCTTGGGGCTCTGGGCGCTTGTACCTCAGGGAGGGGCGGTGTCCCTGGAAGGAAGGGGGGGCTAAAGGATGACTTAGAGTCTGCTGGGGAACCCAGAGGGAGAAAGGAGAGCCACTGTTTGGAGCAACAGGGCCCTGTCGGGGCTAGGAGGATAGCAGGGTGCCTACTCAGGGGAGGGGCAGTGTCTGAGAGAAAAGAGGAGGCAGAGCCACGTGACTGACAAGTGAAAGCCCAGGGAGAAGAGCTAGCCTGACCCATAGGAGGTGAGATCCCCTCCCCGGGAGTTCTGGAGAGGGGAGAAGCCATTTTTGGAGCAGTCTGGAGCCAGCCACAGAAAGGGCAGGACTGGCTGTGGGGGCTGGTGAAGCCCAGTTCTGCATGTAGGATCCCTCTGAGAACTGGCCTCTGGGGACCTGAAAGCAAAATCCCTCAGCTTGGGCCTTTCCCTCTTCAAGATGACTCCAAGTCTGTAGAGTTTTGTTGGGAAAACTCCCCCACCTCTCAGCCAAGCTGAGTTAGCCCCCCAAGCCCCACAATGGAGCCCAGTCAGCCAAACTGCTAACTGCTGCATAGAAGAGATCGTGGTCACAGGTCATCAAGGACCCCTACAAAGTATGTGTACCAACGGGACTCTAGTTTTATGTTTTCTATATCAGGTCACGCGACTGGGGGAATTCATGGGTATTATCAGCATGGGCACCGGTGACCCTGAGAGTAGAGTTTTGCCATCTTATGTCACATTTTCTTTCTATTTAATATAATTATTCCATTGAATATATTGTATGTGTTTGCGATATTTCTTGGGAGTCTCCAACTATCTGGCAAGTAAGTGTGGGTTACCCTGTGGCTAGAATTTCCCTTCCAAGCTGCCCTGGTGACCCTGCCAGGAAGGAACAAGGGGATTGGAGGCACTGTCAAATAAATTTATATGGGAAGAAAATAAAAAAGTTACACCCAGTTGAGTGGGAGGCGAGATCCAGAAGAACGCAGGGCCGTCCATCAAAATGCGTAAGGAGCTTGGTGCTAAAGGAGGTAAACAGGTGGATGGGGGCATCATACATGATTTTAAAGCCAAACTGGTTGGGGCTGACACATGGTTACCGAACAAAAGGGATTGGCAACACTGAACGAGTGAGAGCCGATTCAAACCTTAAATATCCAATGGCCTAGCGTTCGGAAAGGCAGAGGAAAGGGTCCCTTGACCACTATCCTAAGTGGCCTTTTACATTGGCCTCATGAGAGCAGCTTCCCTCCCTGAGAACAATTGGAAAGGCAGCTAGAGCGCCACCGTTCTCCACTGGGCTGCCCCTCTCCTTAAAGCAACAAAATGACATTCCACATGCTTCATACCCCTGGGTGTGTCTGTCTAGACTCACATACTGTGCTCATTCTCCTGGTATCTCAGGGCCTCAAGAAGCCTTTCTAAAGGGCTCAGAGTCCGTTAGTGCACAAGGAGAGGCCAGCATGATGGGGCAAGGGGAACTGCCAAAAGTTCACACTGACAGATATTTATGAGACTTCAACAGTGCAATCCATGCACCCAGAAGTGCCCATAATTCACCCAGGCATGTCGTCACTACCACTAACCACCTCAGATTCACAGGCAGGACATCAATCACTGGGATTATTTTAAAGCCCTTTGCCCCATTTTCATTGCTCCAACATCCGTTGCCATAGAAACAGGAGCAGCAGCTGGAAGCCGCATCATTAGAATTCTTGTAAATTTCAGTTGTAGCTGTCGGCTGAGCCCTGCAAGTGCCTTTTCCAAACAGCACCATGAGCCATTCAGGTTGTGCCTGAGGAGGCTCTGGGGTCTGAGGTAACAACACCAAGGGCTTTTCAGGCTGCGGCCTACCAGGTGGTGAGGTCCCATGAGCCAGGAGAAAGTTTCCCCAGAAACAAACAATCTTGAAATATTTCTCTTTCTTTAGTTTGTGTTTTTATGTCCTTGGTTTAAGAGCTAACACCACCAGCCTGACACACTGACATATAACAGCAAGATTGCTAGAGATAAGGGTAGAGGAATGGCCTGCATAATTAGGAATGGAATCTCATTCATGTATCACCATGGGTGGTTAGAGAGGCCTTGAATGTTGTCTGAACTAGGTGGTCACCTCTTTGTTTAGCTGAGTGCCTTGGCCTCTCCCTTATCACTGTAGTTATTTGGTATGACCTTGTGTTTAAAACCAGAACATTTCAATGATAATCCTACCACACACACACCACACACACACAAAAATACCTAATTGGAACTTCCCAAATGGCATTTAAAACAAGGGCCTCAACTTGTGCAATGTCCACAATAGATCACATCACAACATCCTAGCCTATCATCTCAATGTGCAGTGAAGAGACCAAGGACTGTTCGATTGGTCCATTAACCTTGTGGTTAAAAATTTACACCATTTTTGCTGTCTGAATTTGGCTTCAACTTCCAGGCATTAGATTGTATTATACTTTTCCCTGCTTGAATGAAGAAATCATTATCAAATATTTGTTCCCCATGTAGGTATTTATGGACTATAATCAAATCATCTCTTTAACTTCTCTTTGCTAAACTAAATAGACTGAGCTCCTCGAGTCTATCCCTATAATACAGCTTTTCTAATCCCTTAATCACTCTGTGACTCTTCTCCAAACCGTCTCCAATTTATCAACAATCTTCTTGAATTATGGGCACCACAACTGGACACATTATTCCATCACCAGTCACACCAGTGCCAAATATAGAAGTAAAATAACCACTGTACTCCTGGTTGAGATTCCACTATTTATGCTTAGAAGGATTGCACTAGTTTTTTTGGCCACCACATCACACTGGGAGTTCATGTTCAGCTGATTATCACAGAATCATAGAATGTCAGGGTTGGAAGGGACCTCAGGAGGTCATCTAGTCCAACCCCCTGCTCAAAGCAGGACCAATCCCCAACTATCCATCACCCCACCCCCAGTCTTTTTCAGAGTCACTACTTCATAGGTTAGACTCCCCCATCCTGTAAGTATGGCCTACATTCCTTGTTCCTAGATGTATACACTTACATTTAGGTGCATTAAAATGCATACTCTTTGGTAGCACCCACTTTACCAAGCGATCCAGAACGCTTTGAATCAGTGACCTGTCCTAATTATTTCCTACTCCCCAACTTTTTGTGTCATCTGCAAACTTTATCACTGACTATTTTGTTTTCTTCGGTGTTCAACAGCATTGGTTTTTGGTCCTATCACTGCGGGACCCCAGTAGAAACATATCCACTTGGTGATGATTCCCTGTTTACAATTACATTTCAAGACCTATCAGTTAGCTAGCTTTTAATCCATTTAATGTGTGCCATGTTAATTTTATATCAATCTTAATCAAAATACTATGTGGTACCAAGTCAAATTCCTTACAAAAGACTAAGTATATTATATCAACACTACTGCCTGCATCAACCAAACTTGTTATCTCATGAAAAAAACACCCAGTTTTTTAACAGGATCCGTCTTCCACAAATCCCTGTTGATTTGCATTGACTAATACCCTCCTTTAATTCTTTATTAGTCAAGTCCCATACCAGATACTCTATTACATTTTGCACAGGACTGATGTCAGATTGACAGACCTATAATTACCTGGGTCATCCTGTTTACACTTTTTAAATATTCATGCAAGATTAGCTTTCTTCCACTATTCTGGAACTTCCTAGTGTTCCAAGACTTGTTTAAAATCAACATTAACAGTTCAGTGAGCTCCTCAGCCAGTTCTTTAAAAACTCTTGGATGCAAGTTATATGGTAAAAAGTGTCTTTAGTAGCTGCTCTTTAACACCCACCTGAGATGCTAGTGGAATGGAAAGGTTGTTATCATATGATATAGCTACATCATTCCCTCCCCCACCCCAAATATAGAACAGAAATATTTATTGAACACTTCTGCCTTTTCTGCATTGTTATTCACAAGTCTAACATTTTCTTCTAATAATGGACCAATACCCTTGTCTGGATTCTTTTTGTTCCTAATATACATTTAAAAAAAACCCCTCCTTACTGTCCTTAACTCTGCTGGCCACAGATTTCTCTTTGTGTCCCTTTGCTTCTCTTATCAATTTTCTGCAGTTTTGAACTTCTGATTTATATTCATTACTATCATCAGCTCCTTTCTTCCATTTGTTATATAATATTTTTTTAGTTTGTTATAGCTGCATTCACTTTCCCTCTAAACCAGGTTGAGTTTATAACCAATATGGCATTCTTCCTCAATTGTGGGGTTTTGGCTTTTTGCGCTTCTATTGAACTGTTTTTAAACAATTCCCAAGTATCATTTACATTTTTATAATTAAATTCTTCCTTTCAGCTGATTTGGCTCATAATTGTTTTCAGCTTTGTGAAATTGGCCCTATTTAAGCACCAAGCACACATATTACTGGTTGGGATTTTTTTTGTTTGCACATTATAAATGTGATCAAGTCATGATCACTTGTATCTCAGGTACCATTAATCTTTAGTTCTGTGATTAGTTCCTCTTTATCTGTCAAGACTAGGTCTAATACAGAATTCCCCTCATACTGGATATAACACTTTTGGAGTTATGAAATAGTCATCTATAATCTTTAAAAATTCTGTATTGGCAGCATGAAACCTTCAGCATATATCACTCAAACTGAAGTCCTCCATGATCCCACATTTTAGACATGTGCATAAGAAGCTGATCCTCCTGTTCCCTATTGTGATTTGATGGTCTTTAGCAGACACCAATTAATACCCCATCTTGTGCTTTATCTGTTAGGACATTGATCCATAAGCATTCAAGATCATTTTCTTTCAAGTTATCAGTGACTCAAACAGATAATGCCATTTTTGACAGAGATTACTACTCCCCCTCCCCTTTTGCTCATTTGATCCTTCTTTTAAATAGATTATAACGATGGATTTTAACATTCTAGTCATGCGAATCAACTCACCAGTTTTCATTCATAACAACTAGATTGAATTTATCCTCATAAATGGGCAATTCCAGTTCCTCTTGTTTGTTACCTAGGCTCCTTACACTGGTGCATAGGCAATGTTCATGTCCTTTTTCTTGGCTAATTTTGTTCTCAAAAATCTCAGTTCTATGCTAAATGAATGCACATATCTTCCCTCTTTTTACTTTCCCTGTTTGTTATTAGTTTAATGCTGTCCTGACTACTCTGGCCAGCCTGTCCCCAAAGAGATTGGTTCCCTTTCTACTGACGTGGAGATCATCCAAATTATAGGGCCCCGTTCCCAGAGAAGATAGACCAATATTCCACAAAACCAAAAACCTCCAGCTACACAACTCACCTAGCTAGTGGGTTCGCTCAGCCCAAGCTGTAAGAAAATCAAGCTTGCCCACAAAGAGTTCTCCAACTGCCAAACGAAGACAGCCAATCATTGTTGTGGATTCAGTACTCAAAAGAATTGAAAGAACATTCTGCAAGGGATAGGCAGACAGCAAGATGGTGTGCTGCCTTCCTGGAGCCAGGACACAAGACGCCACCCTAAGATTGGATCAGCTTCTGAAGTGGATGGGCAAGGATCCATTGGTGATGGCTCATGTAGGCTCTAATGATGCTGCATCATGGAATATCTCTCAGATAATAGATGACTTCAGGGAATGTGGAAGTGTGCTGAAGAAGAATGTCCAAGCGATCTTCTTTGAGATCCTTCCTGTCCCACGAGTGAAGGAAGACAGAAGGCAAAAGGTTCAGCTGCCATCCACAGGTGTGTCCTGTACATCTCTGTTCCCTTGGACCAGCTGGATCTTGAGAGGCATCTTTCAGTTTCCATGCTGAGGACCTTGTATTGATTAGAAATTTCTACCTATGTGGAATTCCTCCTGGTCCCCTTCTCTCTGGTGGCCACAGCCTGCTCATCCTCATCTATCTCCAGCTGTGTGGAATGCCACCTTGTCTCTGGCGGTTATGAACTGCCAGGTTCCCTCTCTGACTTCCTCTCTCTCCAACTCATTGGTTGCCAGCTCCTTTTCCTTGTGAGCCTTGGATATTGATGTTTCCCAAATCAGCGTCTCTAATTCTCAGTAGTGTCTGTACTTCCCCTCCAATCCAATGCTCTTTTCCTCCAGCACAGCGACCAACTTCCATTTTATGCATGGGAAATCTCTTCTGGCTTCAAGCAGGAAAGAAAACATGATATTTCCATTGCAGGTCACCACCACTGTTCTGTCGCTGGCCATGTTAAAAATCACACAGAGCTGGAGTTGGAAGGAAAGCCTCTCACACACCCTCTCTAAACTTCCTCTGAAGCCCCTGCTAGCTGCATCTGTTCATATAACCCAGCTAAATGGACAGTGCCTTTCTTGGAAACGAAAAAGCTGATTCTTAGATACAAATCTGGAGCTATTTCTGATTAGCCAGCCATCCAAGAATAGTTCTGATGGCTCCTTCGCACCCAGCTAATCCCTTCCGTAATTTTTTTTCTGGTGAATTGCTCCAGAGGAAGCCCATTGCAGAGTGAGACTAATTCCATACACCTCAGTGCCAGGTCTGTGATGGGGAAGAAAATCCGTTTGTTCTAGAACGTTATAATCCATCTCTCAATCAAAATCTAAGCCACATATAAGCCATTCCCTTTAATTCAGTTTCAACATTGAAGTGTTCCCCAGATAATTAATAATGTTTGCAAATGTGCCTCCTTTGAAGGAATATTACCATAGTTTAGATGACAAACTCAGAATCATGTTCCTCTGAATAATTCTCAACATCCATTTGCAAGCAGCATTACTTGAATTCAGAGGAATTACATAAGAGTTATGCTGCCCACTTTAAATCAAACTTTAAAGAATTCTGTTTATCAGTCCCTCCATATGCTGCATAACTCTCCCTTATTCAGCTTCTCCTGTCTTAAATACAGATTCATACACCAGAGATGTTAAGGGAGAGCACCCTACAGTCCTGAAGACATTAAGGCAAAGGAAGAATCTTGATTCAGAGCATTCACTCTTATTTCCTAAAATCTTTGGTCTGTGCACCAAAGTTCTCATCTTCACGGCACATGTCAAGTTTGGAGCACTGAGGTTTTACTTGGGTACTGGTGCTGGACAAACAAAACCTATATGATTACAATGATTAACATTCCAAAATGTAGAGGCGCCCTTCATTCTCCTTGAAACTCCAAACCCATTGGGTTCTGCGTTAGTCAGTCTGAAAGTAGCTGAAAAATTCAGATAGACTGAACACAAGAGTATATTAGCTATTGGGCTAGCAAGCACAGAGCCCCACATGCTGGTAAAAATCTCCAAGGGCCTAGTCGTGCAGTCTTTGGGTGAAATTCACTCCTCTTCAGAGGGCCAGCACAAAGCTTGTGCACCACTTAAATCTTACTGGGCCTTAAGCTGTGTGTACGCCTTTGCACTGGATGAAAGTCATCCTTTATGTAGTGCCCTCTGAAGTCAATAGAGGCTGTGGTGTGAGGAAGGACTGGAGGCTTTGTTATTTGCATGGGATAATCAGGTACTCTCTGAGCCTATGCTATGTGTGTCCTGTGCCTATCCTCAGAGCACTAGGATTTATTGGAGGCAGTGCTAGGAGGCGACATCCATAGTTGTCATCTTGTACTAAGTGACAGGGGGACCCATATTCGGTGTGGCCTTCCTCTACCTGGATGCCAGCAAAGCATTTGGTGATAGACTGGCAGTTCCCAAGCTAGGAACCAGAGGGGAATAGGCTTGAACCAGAGATATAACTTGGTATAATTGCTATGACTTTCTGCTGACCCATAACAACTCACATAGGGGGTTTCTTCAACTCTATTACCAATTAATAGCCCCATGTGGATTCCCATTATCCTGTCAGAGAAGAGTGAATCCAAAACCAAGAGCCTGATGAAAAACTGACAGAGATGCCTGGACCACACCTTGCTTTATCACTTACTGCTGTTGTACTTTTGGCTGGTTGAACACATTTCTCTCTACACAGACTAAGTATTAAATTAAATTCCTCTTTCTGTAAATGAGATGCACCATTTCCTTCAGAAGTCCATTTGCTCTGTTCTCATCACAAGGTTATGAGACAAATGGCATTATTTTCATAGCAATCCAAGAGATAAATGCCCCATTTACCTGCAGAGCTGCCATGCAGATTCCGCTGTTCGGAACTGCATGTACCTGAATGGCAGGTTACTTTAATCCTTGCATGTTTTCCAGGTTGGGCTTCACAGGGGAGGGAATGTTCCAGCAGCCTGCAGGTCACTGTGGTCAGGGGCCGTGTTGGGAAGGTCTTAGTCAATAGGAGGGAGGCTGAAAGGTTCCACTAACTCCAGGGGCCAAAGGAGTGTTTCAGCATCTGGGAGGTTGGTTAAGTTGGGCACATTAATGATAACAGATGATTTCCAAGAGCAGAAAAAGGGCTGTCCAGAGTATGGGAGGGAGGAGGTAGCTCCTGTTGACAATGATAAAGGGGAAGCAATAGCTAGAATAAATTGGGAAGTGGGGTGAAGGGAGGTCAGGTCTGCGTCAATATAGAAGTTGCCAGAGGGAGAGCTAAGACACAGTGGCTGCTTGTCAGGGGACACGGAGAAGTCAGTGTTTGGGGAAGGCTAGCACACTTGTGCTACACAAGAGAGAGAAATCAGGGCACAAGTAGATTAGTAGCTCAGTGTTTTAAGGGTTAAGAAATATTTGCAACTTTCTCCATTTTTACCTGAACTGATCAACACAGCACTCTGCACACACACAGCTGCACTCTGCTCAGTGGGACCACAGACATAGGATCAAGTACAACTATTTTAGGTACTGTCTCATGATTTCTACTTGAAACTGTAGACATCAATGTGATTTAAAAATTAAAACATTGATTCCTTGTTTATGCCTCTGAGTAACATTTATTATTTATTCTGGAAGGATAACACCACCAGTCTTCATCTGCCCCACTTTGGTAGTGCATCACTGATGTTCCCTAGAAAACTCTGAAAACTTTTTGTTCCCCCTCAATATAGAATACTCAGCTGTCTCCCCTTCCTGCCCCAGCTTTCATTGCTAAGGGCATGTGCATGAAAACAAAAACAGGTTCTTTGCTTGGTCTGTTTTGATCTCTTCTTTCTGCTAATTCCACACTGAACATCATTGTCTTCTAACCATGAAATTTTAGTCAGTTGCTATGGAGAAAATTGTGATGTCAAAAATGATAGCTATGGCATCAGGGGAAGAATAAGCAGCATATTAATCCTAAGAAATAAAGATCCCATTTCTATATAAATGCCTGTAGGAAAAAATAAAACACAAACAGAGACGTGAAAATAAACTGAAAAGTCAGGAGGTTTTTGGATTCCAAACTACTCAGAAGAATGCATTTCTTGTCCCTCAAGGTCATTTTATACAAAGGATCAGTTATATATTTCCAGATTAATGTTTAAGTTTGGAAAATTCTGTAGTTAAAATACCAAAATAGAAATAAATCCCCTTACAGCTCTTTCCACACTTTCAGAGCTTCTGTGAAAATATGACATACCAAGTAATACACAACAGCAAACTAACCCATTTGAGTTAACTACTGGCATCAGTCAAGGATGTCTTATGTCACCCATGACCTTCCTACTGGTAATAGATTGGGTAATGAGAAAGATCACAGAACAACCAGGCGGAATACAATGGTCTTTCACACACAAATTAGAAGACCTCGACTTTGCAGACGACATCAATCTGCTGTCCCATATCCACAGAGATATGCAAGCTAAAACAAATGATCTCCAGACCTGTGCACAGTTAGTAGGGCTGAAAATCAACTCTGAGAAAACTAAAACCGTAAGAATCAGTACACACAAAACACCAATAACATTTTCTGGGACCGACAAAGAACAGGTCCGACACTGCACATATTTTGGCAGAATCACAAGCAAAACAGGTGGAACCGATGAAGACATTAAAGCCAGAATACTCAAAGCTAGACATGCCTTCGCAACCCCAAAACCAATCAGGAAAAATGGAAACATTGCCCTGTGATCTAAACTTTGAATATTTTTACACCATTTAAACTCTGTCTTACCATACGTTGCTGAAACTTGGAGACTTAACAGGACCTTCCTATCTAAATGTCAAGTTTTTATGAACAGCTGCCTTAGACAAATCATCAACATCAGATGGCCAGAAAAAAAAAATCACAAATGAAGACTTTGGATAGGATAAATCAGAAATTGATAGGACAGGCCATTATGGAATGAAAATAGAAATGGCTAGAAATTAACATCACAACAACACAGTCGTTGGACTGGAATCCCCAGGGCAAGAGGTAGTGATAGACCAAAGACAACTTGGAAATGTATAACAGAAGCAGAACTGATTTCAGAGTAGCAGCCGTGTTAGTCTGTATTCGCAAAAAGAAAAGGAGTACTTGTGGCACCTTAGAGACTAACAAATTTATTAGAGCATAAGCTTTCGTGAGCTACAGCTCACTTCATCGGATGCATTTGGTGGAAAAAACAGAGGAGAGATTTATATACACACACACAGAGAACATGAAACAATGTACCCATTGTTTCATGTTCTCTGTGTGTGTGTATATATAAATCTCTCCTCTGTTTTTTCCACCAAATGCATCCGATGAAGTGAGCTGTAGCTCACGAAAGCTTATGCTCTAATAAATTTGTTAGTCTCTAAGAAGCAGAACTGAAAGCTATCAAAGTGACCTGGGGAAGAAGCTAAGACTGCAGCAAGAGACCACCAAAAACGGAAGGCACTAGTGAAAGCCCTATGTTTCGCAGGAAATAGAGAGGCATAAGTCAAGTCACAACTCTTTCCAGGTAACTAGGAGGAGGGGAGGTTGCTTCTCCTTCCTACTCTGCCAGATGTTATCCAGGTGTGTGTGCTGTTTTGCTGAGGGCCTGTCTCCCTTCGTATGGAGTGTCTCCTCTGCTCAGAACCAGGGCCCAGACATGCAGACTCTACAGTAACTGGTTGTATTGTCACTGAATGAAATCACATCTTAGCATCAACCAGAAAATGAGCTGTTTCCTAAGGAAAAACCTCCTGATTTTCTTCACATTAGTATCTTCAGCTACTAGCCAGGGAAGAAAGGGAGCAGGGACACAGACAGAGGTCTTTGAACTGTGGCACACTGAAATCAAGAGCCCCCTTAATGGGACTGTGCTGCCTTCAGCAAAAGAAATCAAGGCAGTCAGAGCCAAGACACAAAAAGACACTGAACTGTTTGTAGCTACTTTTTTCAGGAAGGGATTTCCTTACACTTCTAAGTGTATATTAACATTGTGCCTTCTGCCCATTAACCTCAATATTCTTAAGTGGGCACCAGAGGGAGCTGTGTTGTCTGTTACATGCAGAGAAAGCCTTTTCTTACTTTTTAATTATTACTTAGACACACCATTGTTTTGTTCTTAAACTGAGGAAACTAGGAAAGATCCTCCCCATTAAGAGAATGAGAGCCAGCAAACAGCGGACTCCCTGCTTTGTGACTGCTGCAAAGGTCATCCTGAACACAGGGATGTTCTACTCTCCCCCCCAAAGAGGTCCCTCCCAAAATAAATGACATGCTATCTTTAAAAAATCCACCATAAATGAGAACACCCCCCATGCCAGATATACAGAAAGAACTTATTGTTTGACTGGTGACTACAGTTTGAAATCACCCTTATGGAAAATCCTACAGAATTTATTAGAAAATAAATTTTCTATAGATTCTTAAAAAACAGACCAGATCCTAGAATAAAGACTATAAACTTGCTACGGAATTCTACAGGATGGTTAAAAACCTATAGAAAATATTTTATTCTATATTAAATTCCATAACGTTTTAGAGTAATTTCTACAGAGCCCTATTTGACTTGCATACAATGCTATGGGTTCTATTAAATTCCAGAGACTTATCATATGGGAGTGTTATTTTTATTACTGATTCCGGCTCAGTAGAGAATGGAGGGGGTGATTAGAATGAACAATCTGGTGAGAGAAACAAAGATTTTAAGAGATGAGAGAGGGGACAAATTGACAGAATTGTGGCTGATAAAGCTAAAAGGCCTGTAAACCAAGTTGATTATTTCTCATTTACATCATGTCTGCTGTAAAGCACAGAAAGTTACACCAGCTCATAGCTGAACTATGCTGGCTTTCAACCCTTGAAAACATATTATCATTAACACCAAAACTCAGATTATTCTCAGAAACAGTAAAATAATCAGAATTTTACAGCCGATTCCAGCACAAATTGTGTGTCTGCATTTCAGGGACAGAGGATCTGGAGCGAGGGCTGTGATAGAGTTAATAGGGCTGCTCTGCCAGAGCCTAGTTGAAATTCTAATTTAGTTTTAATGGGCACAAATTCAATTCCAAAGGCTAAAGTATGCGAACAACTGAAAGGGACCCTGTTCCAGCTGCTGGAGATAAAATTAATTCCCTCCCCATTTCTCCACTTCAGCCTGAGTCACATACTCACCATGTGCAAGCCGTAAGAGACGCTGACCTCATGCTCAGAGAGATGGGACTCACCTACGCAAACCCGCTGAGATACCCACGGATGAATGCAGAATGGACTCTGAAGGGCCTTGGTTAATACCACGCCTCATTAACCTTTAATCAGGGCAGTCTCACCACTCACCTCCTCAAATGCCATGACTTTGTGCGAGTGAGAGAACCAAATCTCATGTACCCAAGGGAGCTGGGAGCTTCAAGCAGGACAGGGCAAATGCCCAGGGGATCTTCCAGAAAACCTGTTTGTAAGACTAACCAATGGAATCAGAGGATACTAACTGCAGTCATGGGACAGAGGTATTAATGTCACCCTGGCACAGATCATGTCAATGGAGCTAAGAAATAAAATGTATTTTCTTCCCAATACTCCTGGGTGTCAGACTGCTGTTGGGGGGGGGTGAGAAGGTACATTTTCCACAAAAATGAATCAATGAAATTTCCTGAATCTCTCAGCGTGGAAGGGAACCATGGCATCGGGGGGACCATATTGGTCAGCATGGAAGCTTTGATGCCTCATGTCTTTCCTTCCCCATTCCTTTATGCATGCTGCTGCTAATATGTAGAATGAATTACCTTCCTGGCTCACCTAATCACTGCTTTTTCCTAGCTCTCATGCTGCTTCAAAATGCAGTTATTCCATGATGTTTGCAAGAAACAAGTGTATAGATATTATATCAAGGGAGGAACAACAAAAGCTGTACGTGATTCTACCTCTTACTTTCCCAGTGTGCTCTGTCTTGCCAGGATCTGTCTTTACTCTATAAGTTATTGGAAGCCAGGAACCTTTATTTCTGTGCTGACTACAGCACTGAGCACATTGACAGTGCTGAACAAACAAATCAATAAGTCATATGAATACATCACATCTGGTATGCCATCTCCAGTGGTGGCTAATTCCTAATGCTTCTGTGCAATGCTAGACACAGTGAAAGGAAGTTCCCTCCCTGAGCCATGTGGAAATCAGCTCCTGCCCTGATGCTTGATATTTAAAGAACTAAAAATATTATTGACAGTTTCACCAAGATAGGCTCAGAGCTTCCCTTCTACCTACCTGGGGGAAAAGTCTCTTAAAAACATAGCTTGCTCCTGCGATGGATGTGTCAGTCTGGAAAGATGGTGGTGGTACAATGGGAGCCATGTGTGTTCATTTCAATATAAAGAACAGATTTTATTGTCCTCATTGTGAGGGTTAGAAATACAATGGAGAATAAAGATGGGCACTAAGTAGGAGATGGATGAAACACTGGAATCCCTTGTTTCTTGCTAAATATCATATCAGCGGCATGAGGAAGACGTTGCCAAATCTATTCCCAGACTTCCTGTAAACAAACCAGACGGTGACATTAATACCTAGCAGCTATACTCAATTTCTGAGAGAATTTTTTAAAAATGAAGTGCCAGTAAACCAGCAAGAGTTTGGGGGAGATATTTAAGGTTAATGTTAATTGAAGGAAAATAAAGTCATTCTTCACCTGCATAGAGTCTATGTGCCAAGGCAAGTTAGATAAGATATCTTAGTAACATAGCAGAACTCAGCTATCTTTTCAGTGGCTGCAGGTGCCATCTCAGAAAGGAAGAAGATAACATTTCTGGGAAGTGTAGGTAACATAACAGAGGAATTATAGCAACTTGTCAGATGAATACAGGTAACTCGTCAGGAAGGAGCTGACAAACGTCCAGATGCAGGTACTGCACTATACAGGAGTGCAAAGCAATTCAGCTAACTTGTTAGATGAATGCTACAGATATAGACTATATAGCTATATAGTGCCACCGGACTTCTTGTTGCTACAGATATAGAACTTCTACCACTCTATCAACAAACAGAGCTTAAATGATGCAAACTGTAAAGATTTTTACACAACTGCTAAAAGAAGCCAGAATCAGAGTTATATTTTCAAACTATGCAGAAAGTGCTGAATTAAACAGCTTAGTAATTTTACATATTTAAACCCAGGCAAAATGCCATAAGATATGCTGAACAACAGTTGTCTAATGTATATTCCTTTTAAAAAATGGCTAAAGCAGCAGAACCTAGTAATGTGAGCACTCAGAATTTACTTTTCCTGAAACTGCATGGAAGTTTGTAATAAAGACAAGAACACTGGAATAAAGAGGCAGAGGAAACAGATTGCAAATGGCCAGATTGGAATGTTTTTTACATTTGTGTTTTTATTGTTTGCTGAATGCTCTTTATAGTGTCACAAAGGCTGTTGTTCACTCTTCCCTCATCAATTCACCCCCTCATGACACTGTGTATTTAGCCCTTGGCCCTCCTGGTATAAGCCACACCAGGGGAAGCTTTCAGTACTAAGCAATAGTCTGGTTTGGGGCCAGACAGCAATATCCTCACTCATGCTAATTCAACAAGAAGACACATTGACTTCAGTGGGACTGTTTCTGGTGCATGCTACTATTCAGGGTATCACAATCTGCCCCTTACTGATTGGAGGTCTCAGTCCTGCAATGTACTGATTGGGAGCTTTAAGCATATGAGCAGTCCCATTGACATCAACGGAGGTACTTAGATTTGCACTGGTGTAAGTGAAATGTGAAATCAAGCCCCCGGTGACCAAGTTTGCAAAAGTGGACAGCACCTTGGTGCTGAGCGCCTCTGAAAACTGGCCATTTGTCTTCACTCCTAGGTTCCTCCAAGTCACAGCGTGCTGGTAAGCAAGTCACTACAAGAACACGCAACTGTAAATCAAGTCTGGTTTTTTAAGTGTCACAAACAGGTTCCGATACCACCCCTTCCCTGGGTGGGCTTCGCTATTTTGCTGGTTTTACAATCACATTTTCTTTATTTTTAAAATATGCCTTTTCTGTCCCCTGCCGATGTGTGACAGACCCACCCAACAGGGAGCACTGACCAGAGTCCTGATCCTACCACCTGCAGTGCATGGGCAGAATGTTGCACCCACACAGAGCTCCACTGTGGAAAGGGACTCTCTATGGGAGTCTGCCCACACGCAACAAGCTACTGGACCAATGCCTAACAGGATAGAGAGGGAAAATGGTGGAAGTGATTGCACTCAAGGTGCTGTCACATGCAGCAAATAAACTGCAAAGACAGCGAAGAAACTTCCTTCTCTCATCTCCTTCAATAAGAAGATTCTCAGGTGTTACTTGTGACACTAGTTAAAAGCTTTTCAGGAAGAAGTTTTAAGTCATCAGCAGCCCTCTAACCTTTCTGTACCCCTGAGTTCCCATTTAGAAAATGTGGATAATGGCATAGACTCCCTTTTGGAGATGCTTAAGCCCCTTGGATGGATGACACTATAAAAGTACAACATGCTGCTGTAACTAGAAAAATACTATTAACCTGATTCAACAAACCTGGCAAAGAGACTGGGGGAGCTCGCCACCTCTGGAAATCGGGTACCTGGTGTCTCGTGGGGAGCACTCAGAAACAAAGCACACAAAATTAGTGAATGCTTCTGAAAAGTTGGCTGCACACGTGTGAACTACATTGGTACATGGGCCAAACCTTTCTCCTAAGTATGTTCTCATTACATGAAGTTACACAGGTATCAAGGGGAGAAGAGACATCTGTATTTGGAAGATTAATTTTCACCCAGGTAAACTGAAAATGCTTCTCAGAATTAATCATTTCAACCTTCATTTCCTAAGGGTGGGACTGTGATGATTGTGAGCTTCTCACCCATTGCCTCAAAGTGACATCTCAGTTCATCCCAGCTACACTGTTGGAAACCACAGATCACATGCTTTACAAGGCAGTGAGAGGAGAAAAAACAATTTAAAAAAATCCCTTTTATAAAGTGTCTAAAGAATCACTCTTACTCCTTTCCAGGCAGCGTGGCTCACTAATCACTTGTAAAATTTTGTGTCAGGGGTTCCCTCTCTGAACTCATTTACTGCTTGACAAAGGCTCATTATGTGCAGCGTAGTTGTACCCATGTGGGTCCCAAGATACGAGAGAGACAAGGTGGGTGAGGTAATATATTTTATTGGACCAACTTCTCGTGTTGAGCCAGACAAGCTTTGGAGCCAGCCATAGCTCTTCTTCAGATCTGGGAAAGGAACTCCCAGCCTCACAGCTAAATACACAAGGTGGAACAGATTGTTTAGCAAAATTAGTTAGAACATACTATAAGGGACCATTCAAGGTAGAGTGTCC
Source organism: Dermochelys coriacea (assembly GCF_009764565.3). Classification (NCBI taxonomy): domain Eukaryota; kingdom Metazoa; phylum Chordata; order Testudines; family Dermochelyidae; genus Dermochelys; species Dermochelys coriacea. The sequence goes on along the minus strand of NC_050085.1, from coordinate 23,047,407 downwards.
CATTAACACCTCTGCAGCCATAGCACAAAGAGAGGGGGATTGTGGGTTACAGACATAAATTCAATTTGTAACCCACTCCTTACCCCCTCTTTTTGTTCATAGAATATCAGGGTTGGAAGGGACCTCAGGAGGTCATCTAGTCCAACCCCCTGCTCAAAGCAGGACCAATCCCCAACTAAATCATCCCCGCCAGGGCTTTGTCAAGCCTGTCCTTAGGAAGGAAGAAGATTCCACCACCTCCCTAGGTAACACATTCCAGTGCTTTACCTCCCTCCTAGTGAAAAAGTTTTTCCTAATATCCAACCTAAACCTCCCCCACGGCAACTTGAGACCATTACTCCTTGTTCTGTCATCTGCTAGCACTGAGAACAGTTTAGATCCATCCTCTTTGGAACCCCCTTTCAGGTAGTTGAAAGCAGCTATCAAATCCCCCCTCATTCTTCTCTTCCGCAGACTAAACAATCCCAGTTCCCTCAGCCTCTCCTCATAAGTCATGTATTCCAGTCCCCTAATTATTTTTGTTGCCCTCCACTGGACACTTTCCAATTTTTTCACATCCTTCTTGTAGTGTGGGGCCCAAAACTAGACACACTACTCCACATGAGGCCTCACCAATGTCAAATAGAGGGGAATGATCACGTCCCTCGATCTGCTGGCAGTGCCCCTACTTATACAGCCCAAAATGCCATTGGACTTCTTGGCAACAAGGGCACACTGTTGACTCCTATCCAGCTTCTCGTCCACTGTAACCCCTAGGTCTTTTTCTGCAGAATGGCTGCTTAGCCATTTGGTCCCTAGTCTGTAGCGGTGCATGGGATTCTTCTGTCCTAAGTGCAGGACTCTGTACTTGTCCTTGCTGAACCTCATCAGATTTCTTTTGGCTCAATCCTCTAATTTGTCTAGGTCCCTCCGTATCCTATCCCTACGCTCCAGCGTATCTAACTCTCCTCCCAGTTTAGTGTCATCTGCAAACTTGCTGAGGGTAGAATCCACACCATCCTCCAGATCATTAATGAAGATATTGAACAAAACCGGCCCGAGGACTGACCCTTGGGGCACTCCGCTTGATACCGACTGCCAACTAGACATGGAGCCATTGATCACTGCCAGCTGAGCCCGACGATCTAGCCAGTTTTCTATCCACCTTATAGTCCATTCATCTAGCCCATACTTCTTTAACTTGCTGGCAAGAATACTGTGGGAGACAGTGTCAAAAGCTTTGCTAAAAGCTTTGTTATTCAAGGAATAACACGTCCACTGCTTTCCTCACATCCACAGAGCCAGTTATCTCATCATAGAAGGCAATTAGATTAGTCAGGCATGACTTGCTCTTGGTGAATCCATGCTGACTGTTCCTGATCATTTTCCTCTATGACTGCAGAGGTGTTAATGGGCCACTCTTCCTTGAATGGTCCCTTACAGTATGTGATAACTATTTTTGCTATCTGTTCCACCTTCCATTTAGCTGTGATGCTGGGAGTACCTTTCCCAGACCTGAAGAAGTGCTCTGTGGGTCTGTCTACACTGCAGCTAGACACCTGCAGCTGGCCTGTGCCAGCCGACTCAGGCTCAGGGTGCAGTGCTGTTCCATTGCTGTGTAGATTTCTGGGCTTGGACTGGAGCCTGGGCTCTAGGACCCTATGGATTGTGGGGTCCCAGAGCTCGAGCTCCAGCCAGAGCTCAGAAGGCTACACAGCAATGAAACAGTCCTGCATCCCGAGCCTCACGAGACTGAGTCAGCTGGCATGAGCCAGCCGCAGGTTTTCTTTGCTGTGTAGACATGCCCAGTGTGGCTCGAAAGTTCATCTCTCTCACCCATGGAACTTGGTCCAATAAGAGGTATTACCTACCCCACATTGTCTCTGTAAAGACGCCTTATGTCAGAATTGCACCAGAAAAACAGTACAGGAGTAAGAACTCTGCAAGGACATTTTTAGAACGTTTATACAATGCTGCCACATCTCACTGGGAGACTGTGCAGAAAGAAGTGCAGAAAGAAGGGCATGATACAGGAAAGGGAGGACAACCAATTGTGTCAGAAATGTCCTTTGCAGAATTCACCAGTGGATTGCAGTCTGGGTCAGAGACTACACAATGTAACTGGTGTGTGTGTCAGATAAAGGGGAGTGTCCCGTACTAGAAAGAATATAGCCTTAACTCGGTATATAACACTGTAGTGAGAGCTAGGTGCAGAGCTCAGCATTTCTGTTTATATAGTAAAACATCAGTGGCACTGGGGCTGGATTCAAGATTTCCACCTTGTTTTTATGGGGAGAGGCACAGAGGGAGTTTGGGAATAAATTGTAGAGTTACCATGTTTGGCACAAAGAAGGATGGGGGTTCTTTGACAGCATCAGCTACAGAGCTAAGTCTGAGTAAAGAGCCAACAGCCAGTACAGAGAAGCTCTGCTACACAACACAGCACCTTTTAATGCTCCCTCCCCAAAAAATCAGTCTTTCCTGGCTCAACAAGTGAGTTCTCAAGCATGAGCATTCTCAGTGATTACATTAGCAGATGTAGACTGCATGAATATTGTTTGTCTTCTCCCAGCAGGTGACCTGAGCCCCACACCATCCATATGCTGAATTACTCCCATGAGAAAAGCAATAACATTTCCCCCTGTTGCTTACTGTCACTGTTATTGGTTTCACAGCCGTTTCCATCAAACTGACATGTGGTTTTCCAGGAATCACCCGGATTTACTCTCAGAAGACACATGTTCCCTGAGGGGCCTGAGACAGGGGCCCACAAATTAAACAAATGGCACTGTGCATTCCTTGAGTTGCAGAAACCTGCATCTCGCCATCAATACTCAAACCCTGTGGAACGTGGTTTCAGTGTCCGCATTAAAACCCAATCAAGCCACATTGCCAGGTAGACACAACTGTGCTTTACAGTCCTGCTCTGATTAATAGTTCAAGGGGGGAATTACCCTATTTATTAAACATGCAATTAACACCCCCTCCTCAATAAAACAACCAAACTCACTTGAGATGTTTTTTACATCCATGCCCTCCCCCACCTAACACTGCGTTTCAGGACAGTGACAGGTGCTAAGCGGGGAGTCCCAAGCCTGAGGTTCTAAGGTGAAGATCCTCAGGGTCAGCAGCTGGAGAGGTCAGCTTGACAGTTTACTAACTAGTGTGGGTTGCATTACCCATTTTATCCTTGGCCTCTCAAGGACTGCCCATTCGAACGAGCTTGACTGGAGTGTGGTACGTGACCTAAACACTTCACTCACCTACCAATGTTTAGGGTGCAGGTCAGGGTTGTTACTCTTGCATATTTAGCTGAAGTTACAAGTATAGAGGAGCAGGATGGAAAACAACCCACAGTATCTGTATGAACATCTGTCATAGACCTCATCAACTCAATTCTTTCTGTTCAATATTTCATTTTGGGCTGGAGCATGCAGACAGCTGGAGAACGATAGGTTTCTCTACAGTTTGGAAATGGCATAGCTTTTTCTGTCAGCGACATCATTGCTAGAGGAGCCATCCCACCAGGACAGATATGGGAGCATGGCCTGCCCCCCACTCCCACGTCCGACTGCACAGAGAGAGGAACTGTGCTGTTGGGCATGGATATGGGAGCCCTCTTACCCCACCAGCATGGATACAGTAGGACCACCCTCTCACCGCCACCATCCCTACCAGCACAGATACGACATAGGAACCAGTCACGCTCCACTGGCACAAATATGATAGCCCCCTTCCAGACCCAGAGCATAATATGGTAGCCCCCTCTCGTATGTCACCATTCAACAGGCATAAACATAAAGGAAGCCTAAACCCCCATACTGTGAGCACCTTGTGCCCTTTGCTGCCTTGCCAAGGTGATGACTGGTCTCCCAGTGCAGAGTTACCCACGCAGCACAAGAGTTACATCTGAAGGATGCCGAGCAATCTGCGTAAGGTGCATGGCACCCCCTTTCTCCCTGGGTGTTGCTGGTTTATTTCCTGACGTTCCGTCTGTGGCCACTCCTTCAGAGAATGTTCATATCAGAAAGCAATAGGTAAAATGTCCTGCAGGAAGCTAAGGCCGAACACATTTGAACTGCTTGTGAAGCATATTGTGCGTACAATGTATCACATCAATCCCCACGTACATGGACTGTTACTAGAAAACCTCTACTATGCTACTGGTGGGCAAACCATAATCCAGCCAGGTCCTGCAACCCCTATCTTTGGTTACCCCCAATGCGAAGATGATGTCTGCCAAAGGGGTTCATTGGTGGGTTTTTAAGTGGCTGAGGAGCCCAATTCGTGCCCTGCAGATTATAACACAGAAGTGACAGGTGTAATCTTGCAGGAGACATAGTTGTCGGCTGCACTGTTGTGCCCTTTCTTTCCTCTTTTGTCGCTTCTCTGTCTCATGAGCAAGTCTCTTTTCCTCAAAGTGAGCTGTGGCTTGGTGTCTGATGTGGTGCCACCATGTTTTGTTCTGCGCTGAGTCCTCCCAGTTTGCTGGGTTGATACCTCCCTTTTTGAGGTGTACTCTCAATGTGTCTTTGAAGCACTTCCGCTGTCCTCAGGCAGAACTCATATATTGACTGCTGTATATTTAATGAATGATCCCTTTTCTAATACACAGTATATTCATTATTTTTTTCTTTTGCATATGGCTTCTGACTGTTGTAAGAAATCTGCATCCAAGGAATGTTTTCCATTGGTTACTTGGGAGCAGAAAAACAGTGTCCCTGTTTGTAACTCAGAATGACAATTTGCAGGGCACAAAGAGGTTTGGATATCAGGAAACTGAATTTCACCAGAACTAATCCAAACACACAAGAATCACATTATCAGTGCACAGCGGGGATGCAGAACAGATCAGGTGATCCCGATTAACTGACACATTTAGTGTATTTAAAACAACAGGGAACAGGGCTTTTTCTACCTTTGGCTGGAAAATAAAGTGCTACCAAGAATGAGATTCTAACAATCAGAAGATTCCAAGACTACAGCTTGAGTACTTTGTATTTTGGTGATTCCAATCTAAATTTGAATTCACACAGTGATTTCTACTTATAGGCTCACATTCTATTTATGCGAAAAAAGGAGTTTATTTCAAAAGCATCCCTGATGCAAAGATCAATCACATTTTCCAGGAGAATTAATCTCTAAAATATTGTACATCGTTCTCTGGAGGTGTAGTTTTATAATTATTTAATTAATGCAGAATTGGCTTCCAGTTATTAGTGTGGGATTTCTTCTGAAAGTTCTCCCAAATCAGGAAACAAGATTGTGCTTTTTATTTTAGCACATTTAACGTCAAAGAATGTGAAATATTTGTTCAAATATTAAAGCTAGGAAACAGTGAAAACCACCTGCACTACTCCTTCAGCCTTACAGAATTGAAAACCAATTCCAATTCTATTGATAAACTGATCAATCATGTTTACAAAGCAGCCTGGCTGGTAGAGAGGAATTAAAAGAGATGATGGGGAAGACAAAAAAGCCAGAGACAGAGGGACCCAGAGGAGATAAGAGGTCACAAGCAAAGTGTGGAGAGAGCACATTTATGAAAAGCACATTTATGATTTTTCCTTACACAACAGAAGGGAGGGGGGGAAGAAAAGGGTGGTCAACAGCACTCCAGCAATTAATGCTTGTAAAACATTCCTTCCCCTTCCCCCGCTCCGCCACCACAACTAATTTGCTCTCTCATGCTGTATAGTGTGACAAAGTTCCTGCTCTACCTTGGTGGGTCTTGCGCTTATTGGCGGATTTGCTCGCTTTGGAGCTTCACGGCAGCCCTCAGCTTGGCCATTTTTCTGAATTCACTGTCCAGGTCAACTCCTCCTGTGTCTGACCAGGAGTTGGGAGGATTTGGGGAGGAACCCGGCCCGCCCTCTACCCGGGGTTCCAGCCCAGGGTCCCGGGGAATGCAGCTGTCTAGAGAGCCTCCTGGAACAGCTGTGTGACAGCTGCAACTCCCTGGGCTACTTCCCCATGGCCTCCTTCCAACACCCTCTTTATCCTCACCATAAGACCTTCCTCCTGGTGTCTGATAATGCTTGTACACCTCAGTCCTCCAACAGTCCGCGTTCTCACTCTCAGCTCCTAGTGCCTCTTGCTCCCAGCTCCTCACATGCATACCACAAACTGAAGTGAGCTCCTTTTTAAAACCCAGGTGCCCTGATTAGCTTGCCTTAATTGATTCTAGCAGCTTCTTGATTGGCTGCAGGTGTTCTAATCAGCCTGTCTTAATCATCTCCAGAAGATTCCTGATTGTTCTGGAATCTTTCCTGTTACCTTACCCAGGGAAAAGGGACCTACATAGCCTGGGGCTTATATATATGCCTTCTATTACGCTCCTATAGCCATCTGGCCCGACCCTGTCACAATAGCTATACTGAAAGAGCCGTGGCTGGACACAACACTCAGGGTATAACTGCAGCACATGTATATAACATGATCCCAGGAGGATGGCCGCCCCTGCTGGGGGTTTCACTGCCATTGTTACTGGAACTAGCTAAATTAAAGCTAGCTCGGGTATATCTAACCATACTGCAGTCACACCTTCAGGGCTGTTGTCCCAGACTCCCTGCATGGGAAGTATCTTCGAACAACAGTATGGGAGAACAAACAAAGCATCAAGTGAACAGCACATGAAGCCTCTTTAAGAAGCAGTTAACACAAGTAAATGGAAGGGAAGAGACAGGGTCATAAATGTATCTGTTTGCAAAACAGAAAAATAATTTTGTAAACAATTTTGAAATTGTGAAGTTGTTACCATTTTGCAGGACTTGAAATGAAACTATGCTTTGCAAAATATTTGTAGGGCTCCAGGTCTCTCAATGCACTAAATAAGGAGAACTACTAGGTGCACATTTAAGTGAACCATTTTAACAACAGGAGCATAACAGTTCCCTCCACCCCAGTCTTTTCTCCGTGCAGAGTGAAGTTTTATATTATTTCCTTTGAAAATGCTCCCCTCCCTTTTTGGGGAGGGAATATTAGAGGCTTTCAGTAATAATTCCTCTACAGTTAGCATAAGAAATGCTAAAAGTAAGACAGTGTTGCAGGATTATGATTCTTTTCTGTAATTTTAAAAGAAATCCAATTAAATTATCAGAACCAAATAAGTAGGGCCCTCCCAAATTCACGGCCTTGAAAAACATACCATGGACCATGAAATCTGGTCTTTTGTGTGCTTTTACCTTATACTATACAGACTTCATGGGGGAGACCAGCATTTCTCAAACTGTGGGTCCTGACCCAAAAGGGAGTTGCGGGGGAGTAGGGGGGTCACAAAATTATTTTAGGGGGCTCACGGTATTGCCACCCTTACTTCTGCGCTGCCTTCAGAGCCAGGCTGCCAGAGAGCAGAGGCTGTCGGCCGGGTGCCCAGCTCTGAAGGCAGTGCACTGCCAGCAGCAGCGCAGAAGTAAGGGTGGAATAATGTCGTCCTGATTTCTGCGCTGCTGCCTGCAGAGTTGGGCAGCCAGAGAGTGGTGGCTGCTGTCCAAGGGCTCAGCTCTGCAGGTAGCAGCGCAGAAGTAAGAATGGCAATATCAGACCAGGCCACCCTTACTTCTGCGCTGCTGCTGGCTGCGGCGCTGCATTCAGAGCTGGGCTCCCAGCCAGCAGCCGACGCTGCCAGCAGCAGCGCAGCTCAGGGTAGCAGTATCTCAACCCCACCTACAATAACCTTGTGACCCGCCTCCCAACTTCCTTTTGGGTCAGGACCCCTACAATGACAACACCGTGAAATTTCAGATTTAAATAGCTAAAATAATGAACTTTACGATTGTTAAAATCCTATGACTGTGAAACTGACCAAAATGGACCGTGAATTTGGTAGGGCCCTGCAAATAAGGCTCTACTAATTAGTGGGACTTTTAACAATGACTACAGCGGCTAAAATTACTCTCTAATTCTGAATGTATTGTTTTGCCGCCTTACTCTGATCAGAGAATATTAGTGTCGCCATATGACAATAATCAGGTTTCAGAGTAGCAGCCATGTTAGTTTGTATCCGCAAAAAGAAAAGGAGGACTTGTGGCACCTTAGAGACTAACAAATTTATTTGAGCATAAGCTTTTCGTGAGCTACATCCGATGAAGTGAGCTGTAGCTCACGAAAGCTTATGCTCAAATAAATTTGTTAGTCTCTAAGGTGCCACAAGTACTCCTTTTCTTTATATGACAATAAGTGGCCATTGCAGATCTCAACAGTTTGGATTAAAAGAGGAAAGAAAACATGATGCTTTCTCAACAGGTACCACACCTCATAGAGACAAACCTAGTGAACTGGGTCAGATGTAAGCTTCCTAGACAGCCAAAGTGAATTAGACCACAATCACTCTGTCACCTTGTATTACATTTTGTATCACTCAGTAAGGATGGAGTTACTGTTGTATGTGCAAGTTTGGGAGTAATAAGCGTCCCTGAATACATGTGGATGTGTTTCCTAGAGGAAGGGAACAGCAGTCTGACATCAAGAGGTAGTGATGGCTGAGCTCATTCTCTGGGCCTCAGTAGGGAGTTACTGCCATTCAGTATTATTCTCTCTAAAACAACACAAAAAACCAAGAGCAGCAGAATGGAAGTGCATATTCCCTTAAAAACCTAGGAGTCTCTCTCTTTTACTTATTTAAACTCCAAAATTAAGCATTACAGAAGTGTCAGGTTGAACTCCCCAGCCATTTCACCAGCTTATCCCACTTCTGAGCAGTTAGGAAGATAAAGGGAATTTAGGGAAATAATCATTCCACTGGGGCCCTAATTCATAACAGCTCCACATAGGCTGCAAAGCAAGACATTTCTGAGTGAAGGAAGAGCTGATTTCTGAAAGCATGAGATAAGAAACCGCCCACAACTGAAAGGACTAAGGGTGTTTGAAAAGTAGAAGGGGAAGGAGTCAGTTAGATACACATGGTGCAACATAGGGAAGTTGATCATATTTGTACACACGCACACACACAATGTATATATGTGACAGGTTTCAGAGTAGCAGCCGTGTTAGTCTGTATTTGCAAAAAGAAAAGGAGTACTTGTGGCACCTTAGAGACTAACAAATTTATTAGAGCATAAGCTTTCGTGAGCTACAGCTCACTTCATCAGATGCATTCCGATGAAGTGAGCTGTAGCTCACGAAAGCTTATGCTCTAATAAATTTGTTAGTCTCTAAGGTGCCACAAGTACTCCTTTTCTTTTTGTATATATGTGGTTATACAATGATTTTCCTGACCACATTATTCATACTTGGGAAAAGTTCAGGCAAGATAGGAAGGTCATACCAAATTAACATTGACAAAATCTTAATAGTACATCATACCATCATGCATTTGTTTGATGTATTTAGGAAAGTTAATTTGAATTAACTAGGAAAGTGGATTTGTTAAACCAAACAAAACCCTTGTGTGGATGCTCTTATTCAGAATTAAAGTTAACTTAATTTGTTTTAATGAATTAAACTAAACCAAATTAAGGCTACCTTAAATCTGAATAAGAGCATCCACACAGATGTTTTATGGGGTTATAAGAAAAATGAATAATGTGGCCAAAAAAGCCCTTGATATTACCACATGTATTCAGAGTAAATTATGTGTGTACACACATACAAACATTCTTTTTGGAAGTTAAATTGAATTAAGGCCACTTTAATTCTTAATAAAAGCATCCACACACAGGGATTTAGTATGGTTTAACAAATCCACTCTGCAAGTTAATTCAGATTAATTTGTGTCTCCATGTAGACTAGCACTAAGTACATCAACAAGATACATGATGGTGTGGTGCATCTTAATTCAGAATAAGTTTCCTAAGTGTCCCCGTGTAGATAAACCCTTAAAGGAAAGTTATTTTAGAATACTGTTAGTTTCTAAGGTTGCCTTAATAACTACGTACAAGCATCTGAATGACAGAAATATTAGAATAATTGTTTAGAAAACTTCTAGAAAAATTATCTAAGGTAGCTTTTCTATAAGTCAGCCTATTGTTATTTTAAGAACTGATCTCCTATGACCCAGAGATTGCTTGCCAATTCTCTCTTTCAGTGCAATGTATGGGTTCAGCTCTTCAGTGAGATAAATCAACTGAGGTAGTTTGCAAGATATTAGACCTTAAAACTCATTGATGCAGGACTGTGTATAACAAGTGTAATTTTCAATCCCTGACACACACTTTTGGGGAAAGAAGGAAACAGTGTTGAAATAGGGTTTTTTTCCTCCAAACAGTGGTCATCTCAAAGCTATGCAGAGGCTTGAAATGTCAAAAGAAACCAAGGTAGAGATGATTTAGAGGGCAAATGACTGGAGCTGGTCAAATGGAATTTATGTTTTGTATGTCACTGTCACATAAATGGTGCAGGGATACATGTGTGTATGACCTGCATGTATCAATTTTGCCATTTCTTATTTGTTGCAAGTATCTAGCCACGGTTCCTGTCCCTGCACGGGGATAAGCACTCAGGGATTTGCGAGGGAGGGTCCCTACTGTGGATTTTAGCACAATATATTAGTTCAGGTCTCTACATTATTCTGGGTGTTTAGGCATTGTAGATCACGTTTGGACACCCTTACTCCACAAGCTGTGTCACTGACTGCAGTGGGACTTTTTGCAGAGTAAGATGATCAGAATCTGTCTGTCTCCCTCATATTTATTCTTGTTCTCCATTTGTCATCCACTTTTTCCTGGCCTCATGCCTGCCTCTGTTTTCCTTAGAGAGACAAGGTGGGGGTGGTAATATCTTTTATTGGACCAACTTCTGTTGATAAAAGAGACAAGCTTTTGAGCCACACAGAGCTCAATCTCAGGTCTGGAAAAGGTACTCCCAGCAACACAGGATCTTTTCCTTAGTTTTTCACTTCTCTCATTCCGCTTCCTGGAAGGGAGCTTGGGAGTCTGAATGATCCTGCCAGGCACCACCATCATCTGTTGCTCCCACTTCAGATTCATCAGGTGAGTCCTACCTGTGAGGGGATGGGAGGAAGGGAAGGTCGCACTCTCCTAATCTACAGACAGGGAGAGGAGGAAGACTCTCCCTCCTGTTGTAGAAGAGGAGGGGAGCTGCACTGCCCCTTTCCTGGACCCCTCATAGTGGGAGAACCCTCCATCGTTTAGGTGAAAAAAGAACAAACCAAGGCAGCGTATTGATTTGGGGCAGCTTAAATCTGCCTGAAGATAACTTGTCTGAAAGAGGCATATTATTATTTTTGCATGGGGCAACTTCATTATCCATAAACTCAGACAACGCGACTTCTGACCTTTTCCTTATGGCACTCACTCTAGACCCATGAGCAGTTATGGGGCTCTTTAAAATGAGACATTTTCTTGCTGTTTTGTATGGAACTGAGCGTCAAGCAAAACCATCATTTTTCTGCAGTTCTAAACAAACTATGGTCCTGTTGGTTCTTCTATAAATAGAAGACTAAATTAAAAAGCTAATACATTCCCCTGAGTAATCGGAGGCAGCTCTGCCAATCTGGGAGGGATTTCTGAGTCAGAAAGCTGAATTAATTTGTTAGAGAGGCAAACACACACATGCTTGTATGGTTTTTAACATTAACTCTTAATGCTGACAGGGTTAGTGTGCTGAGATTATTTTTATATAATTATACAATTCTGACATGTGCAGCTAATAATTATACAGCTCCAGTTCTGACATCATTACATGACTCTTTTGATCATTCAACTATTCTGAAATCTTAGTTTGAAAGTCTACCCTGTAAACATTGTTAAAAAAAGAAAATGGCTGAACTGAAAATGGTAGTGCCCTCCCTCCCTGGAGTGAGATACTCAAGCCATGTGACACTCAGTGGGAGCTACCCACAATGCACAGAGCTATTTGATTTCACTCCTAACCCTAAAATGTTTCAGAACTTTCAGAAAACAGAGTCTGAGGAAGTATGCTTTTCACTAAGAAGCAACACAGTTTCTGAAGTGCCACCGTGTTTTCTCCAGCAATTACTTTCTAATTCCGACTCTGCTGTTTTACTGCACTGCACCGTCAGACAACATTAACGGCTTTTCCCTTTCCAGGAGACTTTGGATTTACAGGAGAATGCTACAAAACTCAAGCACACCTTCTTCCTATTAGCTAAATAGGAAAGTTTCTGAGCCGCTTGACAAGCAGTCGGAAGTCATTAAAGTGAAGTAAAGTGTACTAGTGTGGTAGAATACATGTATGGACAGTTTAATGACTAGATCAGCATTTTCAATAGCGTTTCATGTGACTTATTTTTCTGAGCATCTGCAATAACACTTTCAAGGTTCAGGATAATGCAAGAGACAGCATTGCCATTGTCTAATAGTTTGCTCCTTCCCACCTTCTTTCCTACTGACCAGCTCTGCATGTCTTTCCCCGAGAGGTATCAGGTTACACCACATTTTCTACTCTATCAAAAACTGTGTTTCAGCCCTATGGCCCAGCTAGAAAAGCACTCTTCACAGAAAATATTGACTATTTTCAGTGAAAAATACTGGAAGCGGTTCTCTAGAGGCTTGTGGAAACTGGGCCATTGGTTGCACAACCCTCCTTGATGGACATACTCCATGCTTTGTTTTATCTTTGTGGAATGACCTGGCCTTGTATTGTGCACCAGAATTTAACGAGGACAGAGGAGCCTGCTCCCATGGCATCCTCATCACCACTTGAATCAGATACCAGATTTATGAAATCTTCATGATTCTCTGGAAGATGAGTTCACAACTGTCAGTCCATTTCTCTTATGAAAAACATAATATAAAATAAACTGTACAGCCCTCATTAGTTAAGAACCAGGAGAGCACGTGGACCTAGACTACAAGAAAGTAAAACACCACAAGTTCTCTCTCTCTCTCACGCACACACACACACACTCTGCTGCCTGGAAACATGGCTCACAACTCACCAGAACACTTTCCAAATTCTGCTCATCAATGAAATTCACCTCCATGCACAGGGCCAGCAGAAGATCTATGCCCCAATTAACTCCTACTTACTCATAGACTTTAAGACTAGATGGAGCCTTTGTGATCATCAAGTCTGATCCCCTGCACATCGCAGGCCACAGAACACCATCCACCCACTCCTGCAGTAGTGGGCTCAGAACTTCTGAGTTACTGACATCCTCAAATCTTGATTTAAAGACGTCAAGTTACAGAGAAACCACCACTTACTCTAGTTCACACCAGCAAGTGACCAATACCCAATGCTGAAGAATGTGGCAAAACCACCCCCCACTCCCAGGGTCTCTGCCAATCTGACCTGGGGGAAAATTCCTTCCTGGTCCCAAATATGGCGATCAGTTAGACCCACCAGACAGACACATGAGAAAGAATTCTCTACAGTAACTCAGAGCTCTCCCCAGACATTGGAGATATTTGCTAATAGTGGTCATGGATGGGCCATGTGCCACTGTGGGCAATCTCGTCCTACTATCCCCGCCATAAATCTATCAAGCTCATTTAAAATAAGTTTCAGAGTAGCAGCCGTGTTAGTCTGTATTCGCAAAAAGAAAAGGGGTACTTGTGGCACCTTAGAGACTAACAAATTTATTAGAGCATAAGCTTTCGTGAGCTACAGCTCAGCTGTAGCTCACGAAAGCTTATGCTCTAATAAATTTGTTAGTCTCTAAGGTGCCACAAGTACCCCTTTTCTTTTATTTAAAATAAGTTCATTTTTTGCCCCCTCTACTCTCCTTGGAAGGCTGGTCCTGAACTTCATTCCTCCAGTGATTAGAAATCTTCATCTAATTTCAAGCCCAAACTTACTGACAGCCAGTTTACATCCATTTATTCTTGTGTGACTGCAACTCATGCCTGCTTGCTGTGACACTGTCCCCCTTTAATGGCACCTAGACCAACTAAAGATTGATGAGCCTGCTACAGTTTTGACTAAGAGAGGTGTCTTTTAGCTCATGCAGTAGATTAAAGAGTCCTGTATTAAGCTCCAAAGGTCCCAGGTTTCATCCCAGCTGCTGCTGACTGGGGTCTCTCAGCATTACACCACCATTGGCCCTTAACTTACATAACTGTGCTCCCTCCATGGTGTTTATCCCTCTGAAGTATCCCCTCATCCTTCTGTTAGGCTAAACTAGCCAAGCTCCTTAAATCTCATCTTGTAAAGTAGCCTCTCCATTCCTCTGATTATCCTAGTAGCCCTTCTTTGGATTTGTTCAGGTTTGAATTCATCTTTCTTAAACATGGGAGACCAGAATTGCATGCAGTAGTCCAGATGAGATCTCACCAGTGCTTTATATAATGGTACTAATATTTCCCTATCTTTACTGGAAATAGCTTGCCCTCATGCATTCTAGTATTGCATTAGCATTTTTCCACAGCTGCTTCCCATTGGCGGCTCATAGTCGCTCTGTGACCGACCAGAACAGCCAGATCTTTCTCCTCCTCCTCCTCCTTTCGTTTCCAACTGATATGTCCCCAGCTTAACGCAAAAAAATTTGTTGTTAGTCCCTATGTACATGGCTTTACACTATTATATTTCATCCCATTTCTTTTACTCCAGTTTTCAAGGTTGTCCAAAACTTCTTGTATGATACCCCCGTGCTCCTCCATATTGGCAATTCTTCCCAATTTTGTGTCATCTGCAAATTTTATTAGCAGACTTCCACTTTTTGTGCCAAGGTCATTAATGAAAATGTTAAGTAAGATTGGTCCCAAGACCGATCCCTGAGGAAATCCACTGGTACCCTCCCTCCAGCCTGACAAGTTCACCATTATAAAAACTTGAGACAAAGCATGTGTTTAGATGCTGAGCCATACCTAGATTATCTTTAATCTCCACCCCATCCTCAGTAATTAGCAGTCCCACTTCTTTCCCTGTTTTCTTTTTATTTATCGGGCTATAAAACCCATGGTAAAAGATTCTTATTTCCTTTGCCATGCTCAACTCGCTTGGCTTCTGGCAGTTCTCATTTTTTCCCTGCACTTTCTGACCTCCAAGAGGCAGCTTTCCTTGCTGATCCATCCAATCTTCTATTCCTTATGGGCTGATCTTTTCTTAACCGCTTGTTTGAGATGCTTGTACATGCAATCTGGTCTGCAACTCTTCCTTACAATTTCTCCCCCCGCCACCCCACTCCCCTTGCTTGGGATATAGATAGTTCCTGCAACTTTGACTTAAAGTAAGTCCAAGCCTCCTCCGCATTCAGAACCTTGAGTTCTTCAGTCCAGTCCATTTCCCTAACTAATTCCTTTAACTTACACCTTCCTATATGGTACATACTCCATGGTGGATCTCTGCAGAGGGGTGAATTTCATCCAGTATGAGACAAAACAAGGATACTAAATAACTGAGTCCCAGCATTTTGTGAGATCAAGGGATGAATGAAAATAGAAGCAAATAAACAATTTGCACTTTCTGCAGCTTGAGACTTTGGGGCCCATGGACAGCTGGAGCCAGTTGCTAAGGAAGTGAAGGAGATAACAGCATATGTCACTAGGATGGTGCCTCTGGTCAGGCCAAGATTTTAGATCAGTGTGCTGACACTGCATTTCCTTTGCTCCTTGGAATTAATTTATTCAGAATGTCAAAAACAGCAATATCCAGACAGTTTGCATAGGTCTGTATGGGATATGGGCTTAGCATGCAGGTGGTGGGTGGTGCTGGTAGTCTGTGGTATACAGGAGGTCAGACAGGATGATCTGCTGGTCCCTTCTGGCCTTAAACTCTGTGACTCTATGGCCAATTTGGTTAGTCTTAACACCAAGTAGAAAATCAAGAACTCAGAAAACCTAAGAATAAATGAAAGAAAAATGGGTTTGCTACTAATTATATCCTGATATTTTCACTATTAAAGTGTTTAGATCACAAGTGACATTTTCAAATCAATCCTATTCTTTATTGGAAAGCTTTACATGAAATATTCAGGCTCCAAGAGCTCTTTCATTTATTCCAATCAGTTATTTGACAACAACCCATTAAAATAAACTGGGGTTGCTTTACCCCCTAAGGAGCTAGTTTAGTCTGACGGCTTTTACACGACTGCCTTTGGAACAAACTGTAAGTAGAAACTCATTTTAGAAGTGCAACTACTAGTATAATTAGCAACCCCCCAAATGCTAATACCGTCAGTCCCCATTTATCCACCACCTGATTATATACAGTGTACTAGGATCCCAAAAGGAACAGAAAACTTGCAGTTGCACTTGAGCGGACCATGCCTCTCTGAGACCGTGACAGCTATACGAGGGGGTGCTATACATCCCAGAAAAGGGTCTGCAATCAATCAAAATGGAGTGCAACCAACCAAAACAAGCAACTTAAATCACGTGCCTAAGAAAAAGCCAGCAGGGAGCTTACAATGCAGCGGCAACAGACACAGCACTCCAAAGGAATTGACTATACTCAGAAAAAACAGCAACTTACACAGAGCTAGCAATCCAAAATGTGGATGTTCATCAGTTGCTTTCTCTTCCAGGGAATGCCTCTGAAATGTTTCCTTTTCAACTGTATGTGAAACCTGCAGCACCTTGTCTGACAATGTATTTTGGAGGAAGTCCTACACATACCTTTAACCCATCATTGTTGGTTTAATGGTGTGTTACAGGTGTGTTGATATTCTCTGGATCCTGAAAGGCGTTGAGCATTCTAAACTCCCCCTAAAGTCAGTCAGATTAAATTCACTCTCCTCCCATTCCTCTGACTCAGTATCTTTCCTTGCTATCAGCTTCTCCAGTTCTTGCATTCAATAAAGCAAAATTGGGACTCAGTCTATATTGTTCAATTTCCAAGTCATGTGAGGGTTTTCCCAGTGCCCTTTACAACTCCAACTTTCCCAACTGGCTCTGGCATTCTTCTACTCCCAAACCTTGAAAGCTTTACATTTGCCGATACAGATGAAGGCACTTAGCTGCAAATTTGGACTGGGTGTTAGAGTCCTCCCTCAAGTTCTCTTTGTAGTCCTCTTGCTGAGTTTCCATTTGAATTTGCAACACACTTTCAGTGCTCAAATTCTCTTTTTTTCCCTTAAGGTAGAAAGCTCAAACTCAGACTCATTTTAGGTTAACATAATCATGTAAAACTGTTGATAAAGCATGACAATCTCAGACTGTTACCAGCAGTTACTTTCCAGTAAAACAAACCAAAATCAGAGTTACTGCACCATTTAGTGCCATTGTATGGTGTAGATTAGAATTAAATCTACACAGAAATACCGTTACAATATTGTTTGGATGAGTACAATAACTGTGTAACAGTGAATGCATATCTAACCTGTACCTTTTGAGTATGCATGTGTACCATGGAAAAGGTGTTCAACGTATCACTATTAATCAAACATAAAAAGTGGAAAAACTGTAGCTTTAATACAACGTGGAGTCCGGTGGCACCTTAAAAAGTAACATTTATTTGGGCAGAAGCTTTCATGGGTAAAAAACCATCACTTCTTCAGACGCATGGAGTGAAAATTACAGCTACAGGCATAAATATACTGGCATATGAAGAGAAGGGAGTTACCTTACAAGTGAACCAGTGCTGACAAGGCCAATTCAGTCAGGGTGGATGTGGTCCATTCCCAGTAACTACTTATCCTAAACAATCTGTTCCACCTTGTATTTTGCTGTGAAACCCTTTCCCAGACCTGAAGTATAATTCAATTCTTATAAGAGGATAAAGGAAGGATTCACATCAACTAGAATAGGAGTTCCCGGGGGTCTTTTGCTTAACAACTTATTAGAGGCTGATTTCCCTCATCCTGAGGAAATACCTTTGGAGAACAAGGAAAATCTCTCTCTCAAAACTGGATAAATTAAAGTCTACAATGGAGAGACAATCAAGTCTCCATACTGCACTTCATGCACTAACTAAAACCTCCACAGTTACAAAGACTTACATATTAGGAGGATGCAAACTGAAAAAATGGGATAACAAAACATGCATCTGAAGAAGTGGGGTTTTTTTTACCCACAAAAGCTTATGCCCAGATAAATCTGTTAGCCTTTAAGGTGCCACCAGACTCCTTGTTGTTTTTGTGGATAAAAGCCAACACGGCTATCCCTTGATACTGTAATTTTAATGTAATATATAATATATTGTTCTAATTCCGAGCAAACTGGGATTTATATTAGGTTCACATCAGATTGCAATTACTTTATTCTCAAACACGCTTGCAATCACTGTTCTATTTTCACTTAAACCAATTGGCTTTATTGACTAAATCATGTCCTGTGGCCATTATACCAACCCTTATCCCAGCCCCCAAATCAGAACATTTCTGCTCATATCAATAATTCTGAAAAGGTTTTCAGTTTTCTTCTAAGAGAAGAAAATTGCTATTGATAAGAACTGTTTGGATATATAACCACATTTAATCACATGGCCAGAGAGCTATTTGTCCAGGTCATTCTTAAGTAGCACATGGAGAATGGGCTTTCATACAGAATACAAAGCACGACTTGAGCACACCAAGAAGGGAAAGCACCAATTTCCTTCAGGGCATCAGAACAGAAAAGGAAGAGATAAAAAGAAAGGGAGGAGGGAAGCAAATGGAAACAATTGAATGATTAATAAATAAATTAAGCTGGGTCAGGATAAAATTGCTGATAAGCAACGGAAGGTCACATGCACTGCGGTCTGTGGAACAACAACATGCTCCTTTCTCACTGTGTTCAGTATAGTGTCTAGGGATCTCATTCACCCCCAAGTTGTAAGGAAATGCTGACAGAATTGGCATCTGCCAAAGGCAGACTCCTGGGAGCTAGCTGTGTGGGTCATTTTCTAAAACCAATGACCTTCTCTGCTTTTCTGTGGCAAAGCAACTTCCTGAAACTAATCAACTAATTCATTAAACTTCTGAGAGGTAGGTCAAAGCCTGTATGATTTAGTCAATTAATCAAGTTGCTATAGTTCCATCTCAGTGTTTAGGCATTAACAATAGTTTTTGTAACCTTTTTGACTGTATAACTATCCCCCTGAAGCCTTTAACCTGATGCATTATTCATTACCAACTGGCCAACTGGTTATCACCTGCATAGGGGGAAGAATCGGCAATTAGATCTATGAATTCAAGTTGGCACCAGTGAGAATTAAAACTGAAAGCAAGAAAATTCCAGCTGTGACTTCTAGATGAAGGCATTTGATACATTCTCCTGAATCCCTTTTACACTCCCCAAGAAAAGAGAGTCCAGCTCTGTGCCATTTAACTGCTTCTCCCATGTGGCGGGTCTGTAGGTCATTCCAATAGTTCACTGGTTACTTAATTGTAATTTATTTCTGTCAGGAGGATGTTTCCTCTAACCTCTGAGGTGGGAAGGAGTGGGAGAGGAGGAGCTTTCACTCTTGAATATCAGAGTAATGTGCCATGTGACTTTCAGAGAGATCCACTAGTTCCTGCCAGAGTACATGACTAATGACAATGGAGAACAATGTTCCTCTCATTGGAACGTTCCTGTGTGGCCCTTAAACCTGTCATAAAAACTCTTCTAAGAGGCCGTTCAAAGCACCAAGATAAAATTCTGCACCAGTGTACAATCAACAAGCCAGACAATGTAATCAGGGTGAAATTCACCCCACACAAAGGAACTTCACAAAGCCCAGGCCAGTTTTACCTGGGGATTGAGGGATGCTCAACCCTTGTGCTGGTCCTCTGCATTGGGATGAATTTCACCTTCATGTATTGGAGATGGTTGTGGAGAAAGAAATCCCAACTTTCAGTTCAATTACATTAACTAGCACAAGGAGCAAAAGGGTATGGACCTTAACCCTCTCTCTCTTTCTATTCCTGTGGTGATGTTCTAGCAAACCTTTCCAGGATGAATTTGGAGATCACACCCCTTCTTGTTTGGTGTAAAGAGTTTGGGAGTATGCACTCAAGTCAGGAGGCTGTTCGCAATTGCCAACAATGCTCTCCAGTGTTACATGGAGCACCTAGAGTCAGGATTCCTGAAATTACAAACTGTGGGCCTGATTCACCACTGTATTACTCCAGTTTTACACTGGTGTAACTCTAAACATGCTTGAACACACAGGGACTATCACATTGCTCTGCAATCTCAGGAAAGAAACAAGTTTGTCAAAGGAGCTGCAATGAATCTGATGCCTTTCCTCCTTGCCCCTAACATTAATGTCTTTCTGAAAGGGATGAATTTTCATGCTGCATATCCCGTAATTAGAAGGAGCCCCAATGTGATCTATAAAGGGATAATATTTAGGATGTAGTCTCTTAGATGTACATGAATTCTGATGCAGCAGAAAAGGAAGCTAAAAGTGGAAGAGTCAAATGTACATGTACAAATTCTTCCCTGACATTTTTAAGATGGTGATAATCTGCTTTGACAAGAATGCAGGCTGGATGTACCACATCAAGGTGCGGATTTCCACTTGTCATTACAGGGTGCAAAGGGACCCTGCCACTTTTAGCTGTAGGGCTCTAAAATAAAATAAAATAAATAAAACACCGCCATCTCATCATGATAAATTTATTAGGCAGGAATCCACTGTAGAGCACAGGAAAAAAATCAGAACAGTTATATCAAAGAGTGGGGGGAAAGCATCTTTTCAGTAGTGGGGTGGGGAGTTTCTTTGGAAAACGATTCTATAGAGAGGAAGAGATTTTCTTTCTGTGTTTGAACTGTAAAAAAAAAAAAAGTCTTTCTTCTGCTCCCAAAGGGTTATAGTAAATCTGCAGTTTCCTTTTGAAAAGTGCTCAGTTTGGGGGCATTTATTGAATAAAACCATCCAAATTAAAATCTCATTTCTGTCACTGGGCTGGAGAATTTATCTATTTGTCTGGGACTGAAGTGTTTTAATTCATTTTAAGTGATAAGATTCATCAGTGAGGACATGCAGGGAAAGTAAAAACGTGTTACCCATTGTACCTAGCCCTGCAGCTCATTCAGAAAGGCTCCTGGCTTGTTATATTGCTGGTGACTGTCAGACCACTCAGGGAAATAAACATTTTAATGAAGGGCACCTATGTTCAAAACACTAACAGTGTTTCACCTACATCATGAGGGTAAATTCCTCTTGTGTTATCCCAGTGCAACCCCACTGAAGTCAACAGGTGTAACTGAGAAGAGAATTTGGCCCTTGGCTTGTAAGTAGATGCCCTGCTCCTCCCACTGCTCCCAAGATGGATCTGCCCATAGATCCTAAGTTATATGAATTTTCCTAGTGGTATTCTGACATTTCTCTATGGCCAAGGAGGTTAGGTTTTAATTAACCAGATTCCTTCCAGTGTCTTCAGCATCAGATTGGGAAAATATTGTTCAATCCTTTGTTTTAAAATAAAATTATAAGATCTGTGTGTTCAGTTAAGATTGGTGGGGAGCACTGAACTTCCTCTCAAGCCAGCCTCCGGGCCAGACTCTATATAACAGATTCTCTGTAACTTGAAGTCTTTAAATCATGATTTGAGGGCTTCAGTAACTCAGCCAGAGGTTATGGGTCTAGTACAGCAGTGGGTGGGTCAGATTCTATGGCCTGTGATGTGTAGGAGATCAGACTAGATGATCACAATAGTCCCTTCTGGCCTTACAATCTATGAATCTAAGCAACACAGAGAAGGTCACTCTCGAAAAAACATCTGGGAGGTCTGAAATGAGACTTCCCTGCTAGCTGCTTTTTGAACTATGACCATATGCTGAACTTCCAGATTTATCCCCACGAGCATGCAAGGACTCAAATACACCAGATCCTGCTGAGGAATGCAGCAATCAGGGAACATTTTCTCCATGACATAGACCTTGTCTAATTTACTGGGCGGAGTGAGTGTAAAACACCAAATCAGAACTTTCTTCTCACTCACACCAGGGATCATGTTTTTACACTCAATTTGCACAGACATAAATGATGGCATAAAGTGCAAGGCAGGAGAGAATCAGGTCTCTGGATCCTTAACTACTCCCATTCCATCCCTGCTTACAGAAATCAAGCTGGAGGAACTGGGACAGGTCTTTGTGAGGTACACAATCCAAGATACTCAGCATCCCAGTGTCCCAGCAGTTTCAGTACAGGTCTGAGAAACTTATATGGAACCTTGTTATTTTAGAGAAGAGGAGAAGAGTATGACGGAATCACATCATTTTTACAGCAGAGTCAATATTATGGCTCTTGGTCCTGACACACTGTCCCTTTAATCTTGTTTCATCTTATGAACTTTGGAGATGAAATGTCTCTGTAAGCACTTGCTACACAATGGAATGATAATTTCTTAGGCAGCAGGAGATGCTGATGGTTTCAGCCCACTCTCATTTTTCTTGCCTCATCTTTGAAAATAACCAGAGCTGACTGAATAACAATGCAGCACGGAGTCCAAGAATGAAGCTAATGCTCTCCCTTAACCTTGCCTAATTCTGTCTTACTGACCAATGGCACAGACATCAACAAGTTATTACATTTAGAAGAACTTAAACGTACAGCTTAATGATATTTGGAAAGTAAATGAAGGAAATGACTGAAGTAGAGAAAAGTAAGCAAGACACTGCAGTGAAATCGCCCTGACAGTTCTCTTGATACTAATATCCATTGAAGGGAACTAGAATGCTGTTGCAAAAGAAATCTGCATGGTCCCCAATCAGTAACAGAATCTGAAGTGAGCTGTAGCTCACGAAGGCTTATGCTCAAATAAATTTGTTAGTCTCTAAGGTGCCACAAGTACTCCTCTTCTTTTTGTGAATACAGACTAACACAGCTGCTACTCTGAAAAGAATCTATAGCAATACTGCACCCATTCTCTCTGCACGTACCCACTAGCCTCAGGGCGCCACATTTCCACTGCAAGATTTGGTGACATCCCAGACAACTGAAGCAAAACATTTCCCTGCTCTCTTTGCCTGATGCTATGTTGGGCGTCACTTTCCAACTGTCAGTGGGAGAACTGTAAATTTCTCTACTACTTTCTCTAGGCAGCCATGCCAGACCAATGGGAAGAATGGGAATAAGATCACAGCTGACTGAACCCACTTTTCTGCTATATCTGAAAAGTAAAATGTGTTTCAACATACAGTTAAGTATCAATGGAAATGGATGCAAGCTGATCTGTATAAAGTACAATCTGCTACACTTTCTGGATTGCGCTGCCAGGAAACAATAGTTTTAATATGAAAAGCAAAGCTATAGCAATTGTAAGGACAAAACCCATTTCCGAGTTATTCAGCATTTTTCTTTGCCAGCCAGTAGTTGGGATGTGATCTGATCACTCATTTGGATTCTGGCTTTTTCTCCGATAGTGTTTATATAGCACTTGTTGGGGAAGATCTTAATGGTAATGTCGTTATCTCAAATCTGTGGTAACAAAACTTTATAGTATCCTCCAGCCTCAGTCTCTCTAAACCCATACATCTAGCTAGTGAGGTATCTGTATGGCCCCATCACCACAGAATTCAAATGTCTCACCAAAAAGAAAAGGAGTACTTGTGGCACCTTAAAGACTAACAAATTTATTTGAGTATAATCTTTCGTGAGCTACAGCTCACTTCATCGGATGTCTCACCATCATTCATTACTGTACTTCACAACACCCCTGTGAGGTAGGGAAGCATTATCTCCATTTTGAAGATAGGGGAAATGAAGCAACCAGAGATTAAGCAATATGCTCAAGGTTACACATTTGTTGCACTGCTGAGAATTGCACCCCAAGCTCCTGAGTCCCACCCAGACCAGTTCCTTAGCTGTAAGACCCTCCAGCCGTTTTCAGTGTAGGCTTCATAAAAAAACATGTAAACTACCTGAAGATACCAGAGGATCCTACCTAATGGTTACCCACCACTGTTATGATATGATAATGTTGTTAAGGGTGTGCTGTTCGTTGTTACTACATATATATTTGTGGGGATAGAATGTGCACAGTCTCTGGAGCACTTAGCCAAGATCAGAAATATCTGCAGAAAAGACACAATACTGTTCACTTGGGTTATATCCATTTCTTAGGGTCATAAACACTCATTTTCAAAATGGAAATCGTTATCTAGTTCTAATGAGCATGATTTAGCTATGTACAAGGCAGATTTGTCCTGCATTATGCCATACAGCATCAAGATGTATTTTCTGACTTGAACTGAAACCTTGGAATACACCTCTCAGATATGTAACAGCAAGGAAACCATTTGCCCTCAGGGAAAAGGAAACTATCTAGTCAGGAAAGGAACATTTTCACATCTGTGATAGGTAAAGATACACACCATCTGAAGGTAGTTTCCCCATGTCTCTACCGACCTTTGAATTGGTATTTATTTTAATTCTGAATGGTCTATTTATAATCCAGATCTATACATAAAGGATTGTTAATTAAGGTTATTAGCAGTAGGTGGAATCCACAGCTGAAAAACACATTTCTCATTCAGAAAAGATAACATACGGCACAACCTTTTTCTGAAAGACAGTCTGAATCGTAAAATTCACTAGAAAAAATCCAGAATCCCTGGGCTTTGAGTCAATATAATGATGAAAGTTCAGATACAGCCACATGCTATCAGTTGCACAGGATCTTTTTTTAATAGCTGCCAGTGGATTGCCAATAATTAATTACCTTTTGTGGTGTCTTTAAGTCTTGTGCCTAGGCAAGTAAAGTATAGAAAGAGTGTAAGCCACAGTATAATTATGGGATAAAACTGGCATCAATCTTTCTGCACTGAAACCTGGCACCCTTCAGCAGGAACAGCCTGTGTCAAGTCAGCTTCATTAGGTATTGTCTAGAGCCTGAACCCTCATTTGTTTGCATCAATAATACATTCAAATGGTTTATCTAACTTGCAAATGCGAATTCATTTATTGGTCCCATAAGCAAGAAAGAACTGTGACCAGAGAAGTGTTTCATGTTACAGGTTGGATAGTGAACTAGGGACTGTTTACTAAAATCTGAACAATTAAACTCCATCAGAAATGTTTATATAGTATAATTTCTTTGCACACACCACAATCTCCATAAATTCAGATGTAAAATTAATCCCCAACTGCAAAGATGAATATTCCTTATAAAAATAGAGTACAAATATGGGGAAATATTTATTGCTGTCACATAACATTCGGATTGAGATTAGTGTCAGAGTGAAATTCCCCTTTACAAAGGGCCAACACAATAACTAGGGACCACTAGAATTTCACTTAAACCATTGATCCTTCACTGACGGACAAGCTGTCCTATCTTTCTTTTTACACTGAAATATTCATTAAAGATAAAATTCCTGATCTGGCAAAACAGCCAAAATCACCTCTGTGCAGAAGAAAAGTCAGTATTATCTCAGGCTGGAGAGCTGACCTGATAATCCATACGATTAAATTTATTTGGTAATCTGCATCCAGCACACTATAAAGAGACTGCTGAATTTGACTTCTTTACAGAGATTACACAATATTAATTAATATTTAATAGACAGTTATATTGTTCCTCGGATAAAGACAGATAATGTTATGACCATGAAATAGCATGAAATAGCACGTTATATCCCTATTGTGTATTCATAGCATTATTTTTACTACTCTACCGATTTCTTCAAACACTAGGTCTAGCTATCATAGAATTGTAGGATCATAGGACTGGAAGGGTCTTCTAGTTCAGTCCCCTGCACTCAAGGCAGGACTAAGTATTAGTTATACTATATTAATAATTTAGTTTGTTCTAAGGTAAAATTTCCAAAAGCACCTTAGTGACTTCAAGCTTAAGTCCCATTGCCTTTCACTGTGATTTAGACTCCTAACTGTCTGTAGAAAATGGGGTCCCTGTGGAAAAATAGTATATGGTCATGAGTTTAAAGACTGCATCATAATGCCTATGCATAGGAAGGCTTTATTGCATTATTAATTATTATTATTGTTTTAGGGGTATATGAGCAGAAATTTAAAAGACTGGGACTGGAAAAGAGTAGACTAACGGGGGATATGATAGAGATCTATAAAGTCACAAATGGCATTAAGAACGTGAATAAAGAAGTGTTATTTACCCCTTCCCATAATAGAAGAACCAGGGGTTACCCAATGAAATTAACAGGTTTAAAACAAATATAAGGAAGTACTGCTTTACACTATGCTCAGTCAACCTGAGTAACTCATTGCCAGGGGATGTTGTGAAGGCCAAAAGTATAACTGGGGTAAAAAATAAATTAGATAAATTCAATGAGAATAGATCCATCAATGGCTATTAGTCAGAAACTATGACTAGATGACAGGGGATGAATCACTCAATAATTGCCCTGTTCTGTTCATTCCCTCTGAAGCATCTGGCACTGGCCACTGTCAGAAGACAGGACACTGGGCTAGATGGACCACTGGTCTGACCCAGTGTGAGCATTTTTATGTCCTTACGCTCCATACCCTTAAGTCTGGCATTTCCTAGCTTTTGAGTGCTTAATCATGTAACCTGATATTCTTTTCACATAATTAGAAAATTAGAACCAAAAACTAAGAAAATAAAATAAAAACTGAAAAAGCACAAATTCTATCACACGGAACCATTCTGAGCCCAGCTTGGGTCATAAGCAAGGTTCAGACCTTTAGATCAACAGCACAGACTTCTACTATTTGAGCTAATGTAATAATTGATAGAAGTAGTAGGCTGTTATCCTGAATGTGCACCAACCATTAGAAGGAGATGAGATGCAGTTTACCAGTGAAAAGAAAAGGAGTACTTGTGGCACCTTAGAGACTAGCAAATTTATTTGAGCATAAGCTTCCGTGAGCTACAGCTTACGGCTGTAGCTCATGAAAGCTTATGCTCAAATAAATTTGTTAGTCTCTAAGGTGCCGCAAGTACTCCTTTTCTTTTTGCGAATACAGACTAACATGGCTGCTACTCTGAAACCAATTTACCAGTGGTTTCCCTAGTTGCTGACAGTACGGAAAAGTAGAGACTTTAAACTGCTGGGTTAATTCCAGATTCGGGGCCGGGGAGAGTGTTCTAGTGTTTATGGAACCTCTGGGCTTCTGCCTCCTTCTCCAGCTTTCCTCAACCCTCTGCATTTTTGTCAGGCTGTTTCTTCCTTCAACTCCATGCTGCCCAGGTGCCAGCAACAGGGACACTGAGAGCACAAGAGAGTCTCCCTGCTCTCAGCTCTGGTGCCTAGTTCCATAGTGGCCCAGGGTGACTGGGAAGAAAGCATGCTCAGCTGCTCTCTGGGGAGCATGCATGCAGTCTTGACAGCACATTGGAACTGGAGCAGATGGAGCATGCTCAGTGCATGTGGACTCTTTGGAGAATGTAGCTGCCAAATTCTAGTAAGATCCCACTCAATATGTGCAAACAGATTTTTCAGTGGCTCATAACTTGGGCAAATTTTGACAAAGGCATTTCTTTGTCCCATGCCCCTGCAAGCCCTCCAATTTCAAGTTCCTGTATCAAAGTATTGAGGTGCTAAAGCTTCTCAATGAAATAGTTGTACATTTTTTTTAACATGGGCAAAATAACATATCTTCTAATCTGGTTCATGGAAATGGCTGTACCATTTTAGCTGAAATTTTCTAAAAATATATAGCCAGAGGCAGCCATCCAGGATGTAAAATTTCAACCCAAACAGTTAAAGTTATAACCAATTGGAATCAAAGTCTTACAATGGAAAGTGTCAGTCTACCTTAACTATAGGCGATACTACTTGCTATTACTAATATAATAATATTTTGTCCTTCTCTGTCCACCTCTACTGCCTCTCCCACTGCTAGAGAAGCAGAATCCTACACTGTTGCTGCAGATCCCAGTACAACCAGGGCAGTATTTCAGATTCCTAGTCCCCAGTCCAGTCATATCCCCTAACTGGATTAAGGACCTGCTGTTAATTTCCCCTATTCTTTGACAGATTTCTATTTTAATGTTGGAGCTATGAGTCATGCCAGCCACTTTCTGCTCTATTTAAAGTAGTTGCTGTCCGCAAAAAGACTTAACTGGAATTAGGGGAAAAAAAACCCACAACACTTTTCCCACTTTATTCTCTTGCCTTTGAACTTTCTATTTTTAGCCTTCCCTTTTCTGCTGGAAATAGAAGGTAGAGTTCAAGTGCACTGAACTAATTTGACTGTAAGAGATTTTGATACTTGTATTTTTTGAACATGAAGTTTTTCTATAGTTTCAGCCCAATAATTATCATGTGATGCTTCAGTAACTTAAATCAAAATTCTGACAGGATACTGCACCAATCCCTGCTGCAGTAAACACACTTAACTTGTTTTCAGAGTGCACAGACTGATTCCTTTCATGTTTTCAGAGCCCTTGAACACAGTTACCATTTCTCCATACCATTTTTCATTCTTGTTTACTCATACCACACACAAAAGCAGGAGTGATTCCTCAATAAAGACAGCTTATGGAAAATGGTGTGTTGCACAACAATAAAAAAAATCACATTTATTAATCCAACCAAAAACTAGATTTTAGAGGAGGGTGGCATCACAGCTATCCATTAATACAGACACTAGGCCTTCTTTTGGGTATTGTCCTATACATGGAAGTCAGGAAGAACTCCAAATTCTATCTGAAAGTTTTTAATTCTGTCTTTTCTCACTGACAGGGGCTTTCTATTTATCTTCTCCCTACATCTTGTTAACTTTTCACATATTCTTACCAGATTAGCATACCTTTAGCCCTTTTTGGTAACTTTACTTGCCCTTTCACCCTGTTACCAAATTGGGATAGTTTAGGATCCCTTGACATATCCAATAGCACATTAGTATGCTCTCCTTCAAACTAGGGCCAAGTTCTGGTCTGTTCACAGATGTCAGTCCATGGTAATCTCTAGTGAAATTGATGGAGCTACTCTGGATTTGCATCAGTGTAAGTGTTGGGAGCAGGAGGCTGTGGGAATGGAGGCCTCCAGAGTTTCAGATAAAACTCCAAATCCCAAATTTTCTGAAATTCTGAATTAGGATTTCACCAGAATGCCAAAACAGCCTCGGGTACATGGAGGCAGCCTAGTGCTCCCAGACTGGTGGCTTGCCTGAAGAATTAGCCATATTTTCATACATGGTCTACAAACAGTTACTCCTATTACAACAAGGCCTGATTAGCTCAGAGGCATGGGAAGAATCCATCTGCTTAGCATTGCAACTCAGAGCTTATTCTGATTTTAAACTGAGCAGAAGATAAACAAGAAAGAGTCCCACATAAACCCTTCAACCCTTGGTGTATTTTTGAATTGCTGTGAAATCCCAGGGAGAACATTTGAATAGTAGGAGACGCAGCAGGGACGTAGTGAAGGAGTACACGCATATTGGAACTCCTGGGTCGAGTCAGGAACGTATGCCAGGCACGTGGTGATATTCTAAATCAGAGGGCACGAATCCTAGAATCATAGGGTGTGAAGGCATGGTTAATATACATATATTATTATACCAGTGCTACTTCTGTGCATTAATTGGCAGTTATGTACAATATTTATTGATGGGGGTTCAACAGTTTAGACCAAGATGGGTAAATAATTCCTGTCAGGGGACATGAGAGATTTTGAGCTTATAAGATTTTGTTGCACTGTATACTGTGGTGGAGTATACCCCACCTTTGAGTCCTAGGTTTGCTTAGAGTAGTTAGGCCAGGAAGCCCTTCCAGCATGTCACACTGGTCTGGCCCTTTGCTTAGAAAGGCACCCCACTTTTAAAACCGTCTCTGTCCCCCCTTTTAACCACGTGCTTCAGCCAAGGTAGATCTGGGTTCCAGCCTCCCCTCTTCCACAGTAGGTTTCTATGTAGAGTCATTCAAAGTTGATAGCTCTATCAAAGCTTCACAGACATCAAGTCTCCATTACACCAAATGAATGCTATATTCCACAAAGGAGGTTACAATACAAAGTAGAGCCCCGACAGAAAATGAGGTTTACAAAACCACAGGGAATTCACCCTGACACAAGCATCTCCCCAATCTGTCACACCAGTCCGCAAGATCATCCAGCAGGCTGCACAAGCTACCCTCTGTGCATCATCGCTTGTGTGGGCACATCTCCGGGATAGCATGGGTAAAATGCTAGGAATACAGATCATTCCTGGTCTCTGACAAGCTCTGGAATAACGTAGATTTGGTCCATTTTAGTTTATCTTTGGATACTGCAGACTGCAATACTGTTGTACACTTGTTGTGGGCACTGATACCAGTAGTTATTCTGTTTTGAAAGCACAATTAAAGAACATAAATCTCACTTATAAATAATAATTAAAAGTAAACACAGATTAAATAAATTAACATAATACATTTCGTATTGATTAACATATAATACGAGGAAAATCAACATGGTCCCAAGTTCAGTAAATTGGGTGGTATTGCTGTTTGAGTATCAGGTTCAGTGTGCTTAAGGAAGAGAAGCTAAACAGCAACATATTGGTGATTATTTTCACCATGTTTTGTATTGTTAGGCTTTACCCATGGCAAGAATGTCCCAAGCTCTGCAAAAGCCAGTTGTCCACTATGGGACTTGGAGTGTGGTGTGTGTGACAATGGGCTGTTATTGTGAGATGAATAGTAACTAGTAAAAAGCATAAAGAGGGTAATTGTTTCCTTTCTTGCTAGATGCTCAGTTTTTACTACTAGTAAAGGAGATAATGAAATTGCTTTGTATAGGGGCCTCAAAATCCCATCAATTTGTCTCATTAATTGTTCCCTCAAAATCTTTATCATCTGTGATTCAATCACCAAATGCTAAATTACATCATCTGCATAAAGTCTTCCCTTTCAATATAATCTTTGAGGTGTTAAAAAACCCTCACAGTATAGTACAGGCATTTTAGAGGTTTCCTCTATACTCCTTTGACAGCTCTCTTCAGTTCTGAAATCAGTCTCCCCACGGTCAATATATCTGATTTGAGGGTCTTACTCTTTAATTAATTAATATAGCATACAATTCAGATAATCTATCCTTGTTTTGATCAATAGTTTGTATCATGAGTTTAAGTTTGTTAACTACCTCAGTACCAAGGTTTAATTATTTTTAACAAAGTTATAAATTTGAAAGCACAGTGATAATGTTATATCAGTTTAATAACATGATCTTCTAAATAGGTCTGCGTCAAATAATTTCCCCTATTAATATAAATCTTGCTCAATCCTGAATGTTCCTATTGGGATGCTGGGGGGACAGGCTCCCCCAGAGAACACCATGAATTCTTTAAAAAGGGTGAAAGCAGAGGTGCAACAGATCATGGTGGTGTGTTTTTCATGTAGATTCGTAACTCTGAGATCTAATAAAACATAGTGAAATGAAGGCTAAGAGAGAAACTAACCAAGTGGTGCCTCTGGGATGTGAGCCTGTTCCATAGTAATCTGTTGGTGCTTTGGATCACTGTTGTATCAGGCTAGTATAGGTCACCGTGGTACAGCAAAATAAAAGGAAATCTTCACTCTCCTGTTCTCAAAAGAGCAAAATAGCACCAGGAGTTTTCTTTATTTCCCCGAAAGGAGATTTGGGGGCTCTTTGCTTGACAAATGGTGCCAATGGGAAGGTGCTCACAGTGCGTACTGGGCACTGGCTCTCCCTTTAGCCTGTCCTTGGTTGCTGTAATGTGGCAAGCGAATTGCATGTGTGATATCCTGTGGGTCTCACATGAATCTCATATTGCATCCAGGAGGTTTCTTAGCCATATATCACATGGTTGACTGGTGACCCGCACAGCTTGACTCCAGTTTAATCAGTTTAGAACTTCACAACTACTTAATCTAGCAACATAACAGGAAGATCCTAGTGGACATTGAGTCTCTCAAAAGAAATGCGCTATTCATCATCAGGAGGAAAATTAGTTCCCAATTATCATATCTAAAATTCATGATTCCCCCTAAATTTCTGACTAATCAGGGACATCATAAACCTAATCACTTAAGGTAATCAGCTAAAAAATGTAATTTGTCCTATATTTCAAAACATAATGAGCTTCTAGCTTTATCCCGAGCAGAGTGATGGTTACAATTGCAGATGCTTGTTAAAGATGGAGTTTCTTTATCTCATGGATCAAAGTCACATGGAGAATATTCTTTATTGTTTTTCTTTTGTTAAATACAATAATGGTGACAAAACTACTAAATTATTCAGGGGCTTTAACATCTTTTAAAAATAGCTTTGAAACATCATGACCTAATCTCCTTCTTTTTAACTAAGGGACATTTGCGAATGCATCATCTATGCTGCTAGCCCAGAAATATCTTACTGACAGATCTGCAGGAGCATTCTGTATTAATGATACTTTAGTTAGATGCAGTAGATGTCACATTTAATAACACAGAGGGACTTGGGGATTCAGTCTTTGTCATAAACTGGATTCCTCCAATAAAAGATACCTGAAGAAACTCCAAATCTGTCGGAAATGTCCATCAACTCCAGCCAAGGCAGTCAGTGAAACCACAGCTGTTGATAGCTCAGCAGAGACCTTTTGAACGTTTTCATAGCAATAAGTTTAAATGAAGATGGAGGATGATAATTTAACATGAAGAAATGCTCTGAGGTTTTCTGTGTGGGAAGCCACGAGATGCAAGGAAGCTTGTGGATGTTGTGCCCAGAAGGGTCCAAACCTACTTGCTTCTATTCTGCTCTGCTGCCGAGCAGACTGATTACTGGAACTTGTTTAAGAGGAGATGGATTTTGCATGAAACGTGACAAAT
This sequence comes from Dermochelys coriacea, assembly GCF_009764565.3. NCBI lineage: Eukaryota > Metazoa > Chordata > Testudines > Dermochelyidae > Dermochelys > Dermochelys coriacea. The sequence goes on along the minus strand of NC_050085.1, from coordinate 23,014,967 downwards.
TCATTTGGAGAATTAATGCATCATTTAAATGCTCTTCCCTGTTTCTATAGTGCTTGTTCCCCTTGTGATTCATGCATGCAAACCACTCTGAGGTGTCAGACAGTTCAATTTTGTCATATTGAAATTTAATACTCTGAGCCCGGACATTGATACAAACTGAAAAAGCAGCAGAGCCCACAGATTCGTACTTCTTCCAGCTCATGCTTTGCAGATTATTATTATTATTCTCACGTACAGGGAAGACTAATGGATTTCTTCCTTCAAGCAATTAAAAAGTGATTTGTCACACACCAAGATGCATGGCTTTGTATCAGCAGACATTACTCTGCTGTACCACTGACAGAGAGAGAAGAGACGCCAAGAACTGACAGCGAAGTTCAGCTTGTTCTCAAGAATCAGGAACAGGCCCAGACCATGGCACTCAGCACCTCTGCATCCCAACATGCGTAAGATACAAAGCAGCTCTCAGGGGAGAACTTTATGGAAAAGAGGGGCAGAGACCTCAAAGCAGAGGAAAACCAGCAACATTGTTAAAATCTGCCCAACTTGTTTTTCTACTGATTGACTGTTTACCCCTGTGATGAGCTGGGGAGCTGAAACTACTCTCTGAATCTAGTATTCAGAAAATATCCAATGAGTCCTTGTCACCTGGAAAGTGACAAGGTGAGTTTAGTTTATGATGAGAGGACAGGGTACAAGGTGAATGAACAAATGTGTCAAATATCAAGACAAACACTGGTTACAAATTCTCTGATATCAAAGATTCTGAATGGTGGAGCTACACAGAATTAATTACATATGAAATTAGCTCTGCACAATATGACTAGGAAATAAAAAATGAGACAAAATACTGTGTCCTGAAGCTTTAAGGTACACATTCTTCTGCCCAGGAGAATTTCTCTATCCTGGACTTATATATGAATAGTCAGGATTGGGGCTTTCTCCAGCCTGGTCCAAAAAGACCAATCAATAAAGGATGGCCTGCTTTAAGCAGCATAAAAACACACAGTCCCTAATTTACAATGTCTGTTGTAAACAAGATGGTCAGTTTTCTAGTCCTCTCTCCTTTGGTTTCCTGACCTTGTTTCACACACAGGCTGAGCTCGGCTAAGCTAGATAGAAAAAGAAAGTTGTTGTTCTTTTTTAGATCCCTGCACTATAGAGCCCCTTCTCTGCCTGGGGTACACACACACCCTGTGGCGGGGGTACGTACACATCCTATTGCAGGTTCCTGACGTATAATTTTGTAGTTCCTCCGTTTCCATTTCTGATTTTTTTAAAAACCTTCCTGGAAAAATTCTTCCCCGGGATAAAATATAGCATTGGGAAATTCATGGAGATTGGTTTCTTTTTTGGGAAAGTTGGAAATAGGGTTGGAAATTGGGTTTATATTGATACACTAGCTTTAATCTTACCTAAGACATGGCTTCTGACAGCCTAAGAGAAAGTGAAGTTACCAAGTAGCTAGGAGGTGGTACATGGACCAGGAACGTAACAGGTACCAGCACTGGTCAGTAGGAAATTGGGAGATCGCTCGGGAGTAGGCCTCAATTCTGGTTTGGAACACGTAGCCCACACTTTTCAAGTACAAGGCAGGTTGGATTAGCCCATGCTGTTTAGGTGATTTGCGTATTGTTGATATTTAAACTATGTATAACAGCTCCCAACTTTTGTTCAAGATATGACACTGTCCTGATGATTCTTAAGCTTACACTGAAATTTCTGCCTTGTAGTGAGCAGGTGTTCCCCTTTCATGGATCAAAAGGATCCTTGTTAATGCCCACGGTAACCCTTCACTTCTCCTGCCATTTCAAAATCCTTTGATCCCCTGTGGGCACCCAATGCATCAAACATTAAAAGACTGATATTATTTTGAGCACACAACAATACTAAAGTTCAAGGCATTTTGTAGATGGATTTAAAAAAAAACCCAAAAACTTTTAATCCATTCTGAAGCCAAAATCCAGCCATAAACATTCTGCGGATTGCTCCAGTTAACTGTTCATGCAGATATTAAAAAAAAGAAGAAGCCTTTTAAAGCTAGAGCTCATGAGATGACCTTGCAGTTGCCCTATCCTATGTCTCAGGAACCTCAGGGGACTGGCTAAGAACCAGATAAAAGGGTTTCATTTCTTCTTTGGCATTGTTTTATGAAGCTTTCTTTTTATCGACATCTCAACTTCAGAACATTTTCAGATACAAAGTGAAGCAAGCATGATCACTAGATATTCATAGGGACTTGCTAAAAGTATCTTCCCTTTATTCTAATCAAATATTCCCAGAAAGGAAATTCCTTTGTACAGTGCATATGGTAAGCTTCAGCCTAAATACCTTAGCTGACATCATTCACGGTGCTGCTGTCAAACGCAGCCCTCCGGGCTCATTGTTTTATATAAACTTCTTTAAACAATGCAGGTTGCAGCAGAGGTCTGGGGCAGGGCAGAACAAGCAAAAGATTTTGCAAGGGGCACTTGAACTCCATCACATAATGGGTTTGCTCTTGCTGGGGGTGGATATTTTGGAACAGCAGAAATCAGGCCTATGCAGACTCACTGGACTTCCATAAAACTTTGGGACGGGATGGGTGGCATAAGACCCCTATAGCATTTTTTCTGGCTGGGTTTGTGAGGCCATAAACCCAGCATTCTGCCTGCAAAGCCACTTTACCACAGAGAAAGCATGAATATTGGTTTGTAGAAACCCAGGACACACATCTACTCCACCTGTCAAAGAGGATTGCAAAAGGCAATGTTGGATTCTTCACATCCTTTCTGTTTAGCAATATGGGCTTCAATCTAATATGGAAGAAACTGAGACCAGCCTCACACAAACACCTGTTGAAAATGTCCCTTGATGCAAGGATCAGATGCAGAAAGGTAAGCAGGTTTTGCATATTTTACTGCTTGTTCTCTTTTCCCCCTCTAATTAACAATGTCTGTGAGTAGAACTGCACACAAAGGAGGAGCAGAAGGTAGCCCCAGGACAGAGGAGGGGGTGGGGGGATTTTCAAAAAGCTCTGCTCAGAGCAACCCACTGTGCTTCTCTTAACAGAGAAGAGCATAAATCATTTATAATGTTAATTTAAAAATAAACATACGTATATTTGTAAATAAATCCTCCCTGTCAGCAGGACTGGTAGTCTCCTATGTTTGTTAACTCCAGTTAAATAGCCCAAGCCTAACCTTAAACTGTCCAGAAAGCAATTTCAGCACAGACATGAAACCCTTAAGTGATTTTATCATAAACTAGCAGAAGTCATGTGAAAAACTATGTGGCTCCTTAGTTTAAGTCAAAGACAACTCCACCATATCCCCTAGAAACCAATGGGGATGCTAAACTCTTTTTTGGTTGGATAGATATTCCTGTGCATCAGATTTTTCCTTTCCTTCTTCAAAAAATGTGGTAATTAAAGTTGTAGTGTTTGTATTACTGGAAACCGAAGGCAGCTGTTTTCCTGGAATGAAGCTCCCAAGCTTCTGCTAAACTTTCTCTGATGAGAGAAAAGGAGGACTTGTGGCACCTTAGAGACTAACAAATTTATTAGAGCATAAGCTTTCGTGAGCTACAGCTCACTTCATCGGATGCATTAGTGAAGTGAAGTGAGCTGTAGCTCACGAAAGCTTATGCTCTAATAAATTTGTTAGTCTCTAAGGTGCCACAAGTACTCCTTTTCTTTTTGCGAATACAGACTAACACGGCTGCTACTCTGAAATCTGATGAGAGAGTTTCTGCTGTGAGAAAATACCATTTTAGACAATCTCTCCCTCTCGAAACTAGAAAGGGAGCAAATTTCTGATCTTCTTGGCTCCAGAAAGGGAAGCAATTTCAAGGTTCTGGTGAATGTTTCATTTTGTGTGGTCTCTTCTCTCTAAACACATCTCCTTCACAGCTAGGGACAGGGAGATTGCTTTGTGCCTAAGCAGTAGGTTTCATATTTAATAATTCACTGACAGTGACTTTGATCAGTTCAACACATCAGTGAAACACAAATAAAAACCACCTTAAAACATTAGGCTGGAGGTTTTTAACACACACTGGTTAATTTCATCCAAATTGTTAGTGCCTTTCAATCTCATAAAAGTAGTCACAAAAAACATTTTCAAACATGTGTGTGCACGCATATGTCCACTAACCCAGTCTCCAAATCCCTGCTGCACAGTGGTAAACAGGGAGCCACAGCACAGCGGGGTTTCTTGGCACACAGGGATTGTGCATCCTCTGAATGAGCTTTCCAAATCCCACCTTGACCCTGCATAATAGAACCACCCTTTGTGCAATAATGAGAGGTCCCTCCCAGGCTAAGAAGGATTCACCTCTGAGAAGTGTGAGCTGTCTCCATTCACTTCATTTCCAGTGAATGGTATCCCTCAAACTCTGTATGGCAGTGTTCTCCTCTTGCCCATCAGTCCACAGATGCATGCAATTGGAGCACTGACAGTTAGAAGGATAAATCATGAATACTGACTGGCTTTGTGACTTGGTTTGTTTTATGTGCATAGCTAAATGGATATTTTTATATTTATTGTGCAGTAAATTCATTTGCTGCCTTAATAGAGATTTGTCCCTTTACATTAATATTAGTTGAGTTGTATTCCTTAAATACCAGTGCATTAAAATACTGAACAGTACTTTAAAGAAACAAAAGATTTTTAAGTTGATACCGTTAAAAAGAATGTGCCCTAAACCTTATTAAAATATATTACTGTACAGAAAGCTCAGTAACTAAAACTGATATATCGCTAAATAGGTTGATATTATATTTATTCATACCTACTTTATATTTTCCCCATTTATTAACTACACTTACAATAAATACAAATAACTCAAGTCTGAGACATATGGGAGAACTTCATGCAGCTTTCCTGACCACATAGAAGGGACAGTTTACCAGGTATGGTTCACATTAGGTCATATGTTGTAAAGCAGCTAACTAGGTACCAGAAAGGATTCTCCTTACATTGCACTTGACTTTCTTAGCCTCACTGTCACACATCACTGCAGAATCAGTATCAGGAGAGCGTTCAGATGATAGTTCATTTACAATTCTAATTGTTCATATCCAGAAGTAATCCAGTTTAAGTCCTTTACCATCTCAAATATTTAGCAAAGTCCTGCCAGCTGGCTGGAGGGGAGGAAGCTAGGAGTCCAGGGAGAGCAAAACAGATTTTCATCTTTTCTAGTCCTGATAGTCTTTCCATTTTAAAATATCTCCCAGTCCCATATCCCTCCCCCGCCAGCCATACGGAAAGTGCAGTTTGTGTAAACATGTCCTCTCCAAAGGTGCAGCTGCCAGATAAATCAGCACACACATATAGGCAGGTCCTCTGCATACAGAGGCTATTGGTGTTTCATTCACCACAGGCACTAGAGACTGTCCATCTGGCATCTCTGAACCAGAGTCTAAAGTTATCAACAGAAGCTTCTGTTTTGCAGGGTCACTCCAAATGGGTGGCTTCACTTTTTCTGGGATATTTTCTTTTTAAGCAGGCAGTTTGTCGAGAGTGAACGATACTGAAATCTCCTGGATGCTTTCTTGAGCGAGGTGAAACATGCAGCTTTCTGTGGCTGACAGGCTCCTCAGTGCCACTGCCTCAGAAATCCCTGGGCACACATTCTTTATGTGCAATTTGAATATCACACACACACCAATTATCTCTTACCTGGGTGGGTCCATGAACCCTGAGAACCTTCAACTCCCATTGTCTATAGTGGCACATAGCATTTCGCAGCTTCCTCTTTTACCTTTGGGTTTTTCACAGATTTATGAATTTAAAGGCCAGAAGGGACCATTATGCTCATCTTGTCTGACCTACTGCATAATACAGGCCATATAATCTCACTCAAGGATTCCTGCCAATAACTTGTGGTTGAAGCAGAGCATGTCTAAACCCAATCTGAATTTAAGGACTCAAAGTGATGGAGAATCCATCACATTCCTCAGTAATTTGCTCCAATGGTTAATTACCCTCACTGTTAAAAGTGTGCATCTTATTTCTAGTGTGCACTTTGCTGACTTTAATTTCCAGCTATTGGATCTTGTCCTGCCTTTGTCTGCTAAGTTAAACAGCCTTTTGTATCAGGGATTGTCTCACCTGGAAGGTTCTTACAGACTGTGATGAAGTCACCTCTTAACCTCTCTGAAAAACTGAACAGAGTAAACTGCTTTAGTCTTTCACTGTCAGGCATGTTTTCCTGACATCTAATTGTTCTTGCAGCTCTTCTCCAAACCCTGTCCAGTTTTTCAAAGCCCCCTTTACAGTGAGGGAGCTGGACCTGGACACACTTTCTTGTTAGCACTTTTGCCACGACACCAAACTGGGAGCTCATGTTCCATTGATGATGAACCCTAAGACATTTTCAGAGTCACTGCTAGCCAGGATGTTGTAAGTATACCCTCAGTGCTTTGCTCCTGTAGGTACATGCTTGTATGTGGCTCTGCTACAGCACATGTCAAAAGGTCCAGATTTCTCTGTACTAGTGATTTGCTTCCTCATTATTTATAACCCTGCGAACCAGTCCTTACAGGGACACACTAGATCTGGGACCACCACTAGCTAATAATTCCCCATTAACAACTACATTTTGAGATCTCTCAGTTACCCAACTCTTAATCCAGTTTTTTATTCAGAATAGTATGTGGTAACAAAGTCAAATTCTTTTCATTCTTTCTCACTGTGAAGTGACGCAGAAAGCTATATTCAACAGTACAACATGGGGGCACGGAACGTGGTGGAGAGAGAAGGAGGAGAGGAGCCATCACAAATGAAGAAGCTAGGCTCATCACTTCTGGTAGTGCATACGCAGTAGCCCTTAACTAACTTGGACTTACACTGAAAAGACAACTTTTTTTTTTCCATAGATACTAAGGTCAGAAGGGACCATTATGATCATCTAGTCTGACCTCCTGCACAATGAAGGCCACAGAATCTCACCCACCCACTCCTGCGAAAAACCTCTCACCTCTGTCTGCGCTATTGAAGTCCTCAAATCGTGGTTTAAAGACTTCAAGGAGCAGAGAATCCTCCAGCTAGTGACCCGTGCCCCATGCTACAGAGGAAGGCGAAAACCCCCCAGGGCCTCTTCCAATCTGCCCTGGAGGAAAATTCCTTCCCGACCCCAAATATGGTGATCAGCTGAACCCTGAGCATGTGGGCAAGATTCACCAGCTAGTTCTTCTTGGCCCTGGCCTCATTCCAAGCATGACACACGCTCTGAGCAATATGTTTAATTTAGAGACCAACTTTCCAACTACTGTTTTCATGAACAAAGATGTTTGTTAAGATTAATGCTGGGAAAATTGGACTCTTAATTTCTCTGATTTCCCTTAGGTCTCTCCCACACTTTCCAGTGTATTGACAGCAGCCTTCTTATGCTACTAGCTAATGCAGTTAGTACTGTAGTCGAAGTGTGTGGAGTCTGTACTTCATTGTTGAATGTTCTGGGTTCAAAACCTACTGCTGATGTATAATTCTTTCGGGGAGAAGGGGAGGAAATGAAAGTTACACATATCAGAATTTGTTTTTACATTTTTTCATAATTAAAAATATGGGCATCCATAAATCTGTAATTTCCTAACTTTGGGGGGGTGTGTGTGTACGCTCACAAATTATATTAAAAGAAAATTATTTAAGTTGCAAACTCAAGCACTTGTAAGTTAGGAAATGCTAGATTTGTCGGTGCCCATGCAACTTTAATTCTCAAAAAGGTAGAAAAACAATGTCTGATTTGTATAACTTACTTTTACCTTCCCTCTCCCACCAAAAAATTATGCTGCATCATCAGGGTTTGAATCCTGAAACTTCAGCAGTGCAGCACTGACTCCTACCACCTGGACTACAGGAATAACAGTGTTATCTAGCACCATAAGAAGGTGGCTGTCCTAGAGGGGCAGGGGGCAGGAGAGGGCCAGGGAAACCCACCACCTATGAAAATATAAAAATAAGCTGGACAGCAGTGATGTTTTTCATTTTGAGGGGGGTTGGGTGTCATTTGCGTAACGTACTGATATTTGGACAATACTTTCAATGTGCAGCAAAAAAGGCAGCTGCTCAGGTTTGACTCCTCTCTACCAGATGCCAACTCGGCCATATCCCTTATGGCCACAAAGGAATTGTTTTAGTTCTTACCCCAGTTCAGTTCCGCAAAGAGTGCCTCTTTTTAGACACACAAAGCCCCACTGCTAAGCACTGGCACATTTATGTCATTTGTCTCTTTTATACGTTGGGTTCAGTGTTCAGTACAAACCCAGCTCCTACAGTACCAATGAAACCCTGCTGCATTACTTTGTTTATGATTAAGCTCTTGAGTGTGATGTTCCCTGGCATGCCCAGGGCCACATTTGTTTAGATGAAGTCATTAAAATGAGGAGGCTGGTCTAATGCACAGCATATGCCACACGGCCCTAGGGCTGCTACTTTACTAGACGCGGATGGGAATTAGTATACTTTAATGGGTAACCTAAAATTATATAGGCACTAAATCACCTTTCAAGTTTTGCATATCTAATCTAAGCATTCCATGACTGCATTAGGCAGTTTACTGCAGTGTATGAGGGGTCCATTCTTTCAGAAACTCCTCTTCAGCTCCTGGGCACTTTTAGGCGATAGCAGCATTGAGGCTTATGGGGCTTGATGGGAAGACAACTAGAAGGGAAGCACACATGGTATGGAATGCGCTGCCCTTTATGACAAACCTGACTGTAAACATGCCAAATCCATGTCCATGAGATAGGGAAGCCCATTGATATATTAACAAGCAGGGGGTATTCATGTTGTTTAGGACTAAATAGTGCTCTAGTGCACATGGAATATTTCTAGATTGGAGACGGGAAATTCCCAGGATGGACTCAGGGGTTCTGAAAGATGTTCCCTTGATAGATGGGATGAGGGGCTGCAAAACTGGCAAGTGAGTTGACCTTTGGGGCAATGACTGTGGGGAAAACAAGAGCACATGGATGTCTCTGGCCTTCAATGAATCTCAGGATCAGGATCGCACTGAGCCCCATGGACTAGTTGGGAGTAAAGTACCATTTGATGTGAGTAAGTGCTGCAGGTTCTAGCCCTTTACAAACAGTAATAAGAATAATGCTGTACACTCCTAAAGCACAGTCTACACTAGGCTGGGAAGAGGTAACAAGAACAGCCTACTCATTGCAAATGCTGCAGCTGGACCAGCAGTGTGGTTGGGAATATATTTCCTCCTGCCTCACTAAAATGACATCTAGTGTTTCTCTATTTTACATCATAACTTTCAGTTATCACAGCATAACTGATCCTCCTGTGTATGGCAGATCAGATTAAAAAATGATCATATTAGCTCCCTACATTTTCTCCACTTGCTGTCTAGTGCTATTCCAGTGCCCAACAGAAGAGAAAAGCTTTGTAGCTGATGAATGCGGACAGGCTGATATTAAGTATAGAAGTTTTGTCAGCAAGAAACCATCAGGCTATCATGCAATATTAAACACCAGAGAGCACCTGGGGTTCTCCTGAGCCCTTACAAGATCTCAGTCCCTGCTGTCAATATCACACCTCGCAAAAGGAAACAATCATCATTCCTTCTTCATCATATTAAGATCAAACTATGCCAAGGATTCAGATTTTGCCTGTCTTTTGGAAGACAGACACCTATGTTTGAGAGGCTGCCTATACCATTCAACTAATATTTTGATTTAAGCCAGGTGCTTGGTTTAAAATGGGGTCTTGCTTATTTTATTTTAAAAACAAAACTTAATATGTATTAGGTTTTATGAGCCATCTTAAAGTAAGGCCAAGCTTCTCAGCTGGGAGAATGCTCATCTGGTAGTCAAAGCACAGGAGCGAGTGGGAGATTTAGGTTAGATTCCAGGTGCTGTCACAGACTCATAACAAAGCAGTATTGCCATAGGGTGATCATGTAACTCTGCTCTGCTTCAGTTTTCTCATCTGTAAAAAGCAGAGCTAAACCCACCTTCTACTGGGGGAGTGAGGCTCTTTTCCATGTTCAGGTATATATACAGACTGGCATTTCAGAGGTACTCAGTGCAGGGGGACAGTGGGAAGAAACGGGATGTTTAAAACAAATAATACTGAGACCGGGGGCCACGTTCCAAAGCTCAAGTTAGCCGCCCACATGGGCCTTCCTTTTAGTGCTATTGTTATTGTAAAAAGACACTAGGATTTGGGGGTCATAAGAATTTTTAGCATTTTGTAATTTGGTTTGGTTTTAAATTTTTTTAAAAATTTCTCATGAATTGGATATTCTGAAAAAAATCATGTAGAAGAAGGGGAAGCAACTTGACAACTGCAGAGGGATAAGAGAACAGAAGCGAGTGGGGAAGAGGTATAGGAGCAGAGGACAGGGAAAAGAGCTGCAAGTGTGTGGGAGCAGAGGGATAACAAGGACAGCCCAGTCTGTAACCACTTGAGCATGCTCCCCTCCAGAACCTGGAAGTGAACCCAGGATTCCTGAGTCTCAACATTCCTCTGCTGTCCAGCAAATAGCTGGAAAATCCACTGGCAAAATGTGTCTCATCCTTCTGTAGAGACTGAGCCATATAGAGGATAACAGCCTACTCCTGGTAACAGTTACTCTGTTAGCTCAAGTGTTACAGGTCTGCACTGTGAATCTAAAGGTCTAATTTCTGCCTAGAACTCACAAGATGGAATTCCAGGGGCAGGGCAGAGGGTGTTCAGTTTGCTTTTTAAAAAATGGAGGAAATTACATCCAAACCCTGTGTATAAATAATGTTATTGTTATAAAGTCAAGCATTCAAAAGTTAGGAAATCCAGAATTAACCATAATTCAGCCTCCCTTGTGCATATGCATTATGATGCAGTCTTTAATTACATGATCATATACTATTTCTCCACAGGACCCCACCTCTTTCAGTACGCAGGATGGACATGCTCTGGGAATGAAACAAGTAGAGTAATAAACTATGCGGTTTTCTGTGGGACCCCTGGCCTTCTTTGTTGAAGAAGCTGGAAGGTGTGTAGTGAACGAGCCAGGGAAATGCAGGAAGAGAATGGATGGTCTTGTGGTCAAAGCAGCTGAATGCTGCCCTAGAAAACTGGACTCTATCCCTGCATCTGCCACAGAGTTCCTGTGTGTTGCTGGGCAAATCATTTCTAAAAACTTCACAGGTGGCCACTAACTGCATGTTCCTCATTTTCTGGGTGATCAGTTTGAGACATCTGAGCCCAGATCTGCTGAAGTGCTGAGTGCTCACAACTGTAATTGCAGTAAACTGGAGTTGTGCTTTGAACATATGACATGCTATATAAATGCTAAGTACTCTGAAAAAGCAGGGCCTAAGTCCCTCAAGCTGAATACCCAAAGTAAGCAGAGCATTTGAAAATTATAAACTGACTCTCTGTGCCTCAGTTCCATGTTTGCAAAATGGGAACAATAATTCCACCTCACATCACAGGAGTTGTCAAAGTTCCTTCCCCACTCTGAACTCTAGGGTACAGATGTGGAAACCTCCATGAAAACCCCCTAAACTTATTTTTACCAGCTTAGGTTAAAACTTCCCCAAGGTACAAACTATTTTACCTTTTGCTCTTGGACTTTATTGCTGCCACCACCAAGTGTCTAACAAATATATAACCGGGAAAGAGCTCGCTTGGAAACGTCTTTCCCCCCCAAAATCCTCCCCAACCCTACACTCCCTTTCCTGGGGAAGGCTTGATAAAAATCCTCATCAATTTGCATAGGTGAACACAAACCCAAACCCTTGGATCTTAAGAATAATGAAAAAGCAATCAGGTTCGTAAAAGAAGAATTTTAATTGAAGAAAAAAAGTAAAAGAATCACCTCTGTAAAATCAGGATGGTAAATACCTTACAGGGTAATCAGATTCAAAACACAGAGAATCCCTCTAGGCAAAACCTTAAGTTACAAAAAGACACAAAAACAGGAATATACATTCCATTCAGCACAGCTATTTTATCAGCCATTTAAACAAAACAGAATCTAACACATCTCTAGCTAGATTACTTACTAAGTTCTAAGACTCCGTTCCTTTTCTGTTCCCGGCAAAAGCATCACACAGACAGAGAGACCCTTTGTTTCTCCCCCACTCCAGCTTTGAAAATATCTTGTCTCCTCATTGGTCATTTTGGTCAGGTGCCAGCGAGGTTATCCTAGCTTTTACAGGTGAAAGGGTTTTTCCTCTGGCTAGGAGGGATTTAAAAGGTCTTTACCCTTCCCTTTATATTTATGATAGGAGCGAAGATAAATTCATTCATGTTTATGAAGCACACAGATATGGCGAGAGCACCAGAGACAAGTCCATGAGGAAATTAAAAATTTGGTATTTGCATGTATTTTTCTGGCTTCCTAATATCTGGAAGTGTTAGCCCATGAATCACATGATTTTGGAAAGTGGGTATGGGACCCTTTTCTGAAAGCAGGAGCCTGGCCAGAGTACCAAGGTGGCTATGCATGTGTCCATACAGCTGCAGGGAGGGTTCATAGAATCATAGAATATCAGGGTTGGAAGGCATCTCAGGAGGTCATCTATCCAACCCCCTGCTCAAAGCAGGACCAGTCCCCAACTAAATCATCCCAGCCAGTTCTTTGTCAAGCCTGACCTTAAAAACTTCTAAGGAAGGAGATTCTGCCACCTCCACCTCCGTAGGTTCTAATTCTGAAGGATGATTCTTGGGAGAAATTTTAGATCCATGTTCTGACCTAAAGGCATTATCATACAAAGCTCATAGACTTAAAATAGGTTGAAATCTCTAATAAGTTTTTCCCTGGAGGTCTTGAAAAAATCTGCTTTAAGTTTAAAGCCTTATCAGTAAGTAACCTGGAATCATGATCGAGCACACTGTCTGTCCAAAAGAAAAACATATTTTAAAGTCTCATGAAAGCTTATGCTCAAATAAATTTGTTAGTCTCTAAGGTGCCACAAATGCTCCTTTTCTTTTTGCGAATACAGACTAACACAGCTGCTACTCTTAAAGCTCTCCTCCCTGTGTGTCCCATCCTGCAACAGCAGGACTGAAAACAATTGTTATTTATTATTTGTATTCTTGTGGCCTCCAGTTCCACAACTGCAGTTCAACTGGACTGTGACTTTGCTCTAGGGATGAGAAGGCCCCGCAATAACTGGGGAATTCCTGATCATGTGGGTGAACTGGGGCACATCTGTGTATGAAAGCCTGCACCCCAGGGTAGTTGGCCAGGGACTTGCCACTGATCTGGATTGAAGGAAAAGGGCTTTTCTTCCCAGTCTGTGGAACTGGGGCTAATTGATATGGATGACTGGACAGACAGGAGCATGCCAGGAAGCACAGAGAATCTACCTGATGGATTGGTAAGTCAAATTCATGTTGCTCTTTTAAAACACTTTAATCTAAGTGAGATAGAGACCTAGGTAAATAAGTAAGTGGATCCATTGGTTACTCAGGTGTGCTTTATAGTCATGTGCTCTGAAAATCATCTCTAACTGCAATAAATAAATGGCATGCGTGACAGCAGTCGAGGGATCCCTGATGCACGTGGCTACTGGCTTCAGAGAGAACAGACACTGTGATTAGGAAAAGAAATTACTACTTCTCACACTGATGCAATTTCTTATGCCTCCCATCAGATAATACAGTGCTTGTACACACAGGGGCATCTCAAGATATTAAAGATGTTACAATGAGAATATTCCCTGTGATTTTTCTTTTATTCCTATTTGCAAAAATTATTCCACCTGAAAGCTAAAAAGATTTGCATAATGACAGGTTTCAGAGTAGCAGCCGTGTTAGTCTGTATTCGCAAAAAGAAAAGGAGTACTTGTGGCACCTTAGAGACTAACAAATTTATTAGAGCATAAGCTTTCGTGAGCTACAGCTCACTTCATCGGATGCATTTGGTGGAAAAAACAGAGGAGAGATTTATATACACACACACACACACACACACACAGAACATGAAACAATGGGTTTATCATACACACTGTAAGGAGAGTGATCACTTAAGATAAGCCATCACCAGCAGCAGGGGGGGGAAAGGAGGAAAACCTTTCATGGTGACAAGCAAGGTAGGCTAATTCCAGCAGTTAACAAGAATATCAGAGGAACAGTGAGGGGTGGGGTGGGAGGGAGAAATACCCTGGGGAAATAATGACAGGTTTCAGAGTAGCAGCTGTGTTAGTCTGTATTCGCAAAAAGAAAAGGAGTACTTGTGGCACCTTAGAGACTAACAAATTTATTAGAGCATAAGCTTTCGTGAGCTACAGCTCACTTCATCCGATGAAGTGAGCTGTAGCTCACGAAAGCTTATGCTCTAATAAATTTGTTAGTCTCTAAGGTGCCACAAGTACTCCTTTTCTTCCTGGGGAAATAGTTTTACTTTGTGTAATGACTCATCCATTCCCAGTCTCTATTCAAGCCTAAGTTAATTGTATCCAGTTTGCAAATTATTTCCAATTCAGCAGTCTCTCATTGGAGTCTGTTTTTGAAGCTTTTTTGTTGAAGTATAGCCACTCTTAGGTCTGTGATCGAGTGACCAGAGAGATTGAAGTGTTCTCCAACTGGTTTTTGAATGTTATAATTCTTGACGTCTGATTTGTGTCCATTCATTCTTTTACGTAGAGACTGTCCAGTTTGGCCAATGTACACGGCAGAGGGGCATTGCTGGCACATGATGGCATATATCACATTGGTAGATGCGCAGGTGAACGAGCCTCTGATAGTGTGGCTGATGTGATTAGGCCCTATGATGGTATCCCCTGAATAGATATGTGGACAGAGTTGGCAACGGGCTTTGTTGCAAGGATAGGTTCCTGGGTTAGTGGTTCTGTTGTGTGGTGTGTGGTTGCTGGTGAGTATTTGCTTCAGATTGGGGGGCTGTCTGTAAGCAAGGACTGGTCTGTCTCCCAAGATCTGTGAGAGTGATGGGTCGTCCTTCAGGATAGGTTGTAGATCCTTGATGATGCGTTGGAGAGGTTTTAATTGGGGGCTAAAGGTGATGGATAGTGACGTTCTGTTATTTTCTTTGTTGGGCCTGTCCTGTAGTAGGTGACTTCTGGGTACTCTTCTGGCTCTGTCAATCTGTTTCTTCACTTCAGGAGGTGGGTATTGTAGTTGTAGGAATGCATGATAGAGATCTTGTAGGTGTTTGTCTCTGTCTGAGGGGTTGGAGCAAATGCGGTTATATCGTAGCGCTTGGCTGTAGACAATGGATCGAGTGGTATGATCTGGATGAAAGCTAGAGGCATGTAGGTAGGAATAGCGGTCAGTAGGTTTCCTATATAGGGTGGTGTTTATGTGACCATCGCTTATTAGCACCGTAGTGTCCAGGAAGTGGATCTCTTGTGTGGACTGGTCCAGGCTGAGGTTGATGGTGGGATGGAAATTGTTGAAATCATGGTGGAATTCCTCAAGAGCTTCTTTTCCATGGGTCCAGATGATGAAGATGTCATCAATGTAGCGCAAGTAGAGTAGGGGCATTAGGGGACGAGAGCTGAGGAAGCGTTGTTCTAAGTCAGCCATAAAAATGTTGGCATACTGTGGGGCCATGCGGGTACCCATCGCAGTGCCGCTGATTTGAAGGTATACATTGTCCCCAAATGTGAAATAGTTATGGGTCAGGACAAAGTCACAAAGTTCAGCCACCAGGTTAGCCGTGACAGTATCGGGGATACTGTTCCTGATGGCTTGTAGTCCATCTTTGTGTGGAATGTTGGTGTAGAGGCTTCTACATCCATAGTGGCTAGGATGGTGTTTTTAGGAAGATCACCAATGGACTGTAGTTTCCTCAGGAAGTCAGTGGTGTCTTGAAGATAGCTGGGAGTGCTGGTAACGAAGGGCCTGAGGAGGGAGTCTACATAGCCAGACAATCCTGCTGTCAGGGTGCCAATGCCTGAGGTGATGAGGCGTCCAGGATTTCCAGGTTTATGGATCTTGGGTAGCAGATAGAATACCCCAGGTCGGGGCTCCAGGTGAATTGGAATTAATTTGCAAACTGGATACAATTAAAAAGAAAAGGAGTACTTGTGGCACCTTAGAGATTAACAAATTTATTAGAGCATAAGCTTTCGTGAGCTACAGCTCACTTCATCGGATGCATTTACTCTAATTGCTCTAATAAATTTGTTAGTCTCTAAGGTGCCACAAGTACTCCTTTTCTTTTTGCGAATACAGACTAACAGGGCTGCTACTCTGAAACCTGGATACAATTAACTTAGGCTTGAATAGAGACTGGGAATGGATGAGTCATTACACAAAGTAAAACTATTTCCCCATGGTATTTCTCCCTCCCACCCCACCCCCCACTGTTCCTCTGATATTCTTGTTAACTGCTGGAATTAGCCTACCTTGCTTGTCACCATGAAAGGTTTTCCTCCTTTCCCCCCCCCTGCTGCTGGTGATGGCTTATCTTAAGTGATCACTCTCCTTACAGTGTGTATGATAAACCCATTGTTTCATGTTCTCTGTGTGTGCGTGTATATAAATCTCTCCTCTGTTTTTTCCACCAAATGCATCCGATGAAGTGAGCTGTAGCTCACGAAAGCTTATGCTCTAATAAATTTGTTAGTCTCTAAGGTGCCACAAGTACTCCTTTTCTTTTTGCTAAAAAGATTTGTCCTCTTAACCAAACCTGGCTTTGAACAGCACTTCCAATCCATGCTCTCTTCTGGGAGTCTTCTGTTATACTAGCTTCTGTCTTGTTTTATACTCATTGTAAACCAATGTGGGTATGCCACTATTATTTTACATTACTCTTTACGTTTCTCCTCTGTAACACAAGTTTAATTAGAATGAAACTTAAACTACTGTATCCTCCAGAGAGATGGGGGTCAATGCATGTGCACGGGGAATTTACAATCTGGGTATCCAGGAGGGAAAGGAACTGCTTAGAGAATTTTGGATAGCACAGAAAAATTAATTTTCCTCTTCCACAGAAGTTTATAATGAGAAAGCTACAGCATCAAATAGCTAATGACTCCACATGCATCAAATCAATGTCACTGTGTAAAATCTCACCCTTAGATTATTTCCTTTTTATTAAAGGATCATAAATATTCTGTTCAAATGTCACAGCATGGTTTTATGAAGTATGTTGGACTGTATTTGTATTAAAATTTGGGATGCAATTCCAAGGCCAGATTTCGTGCATGTTTCATTGTTGTTGACCACAGTGTTTTTATTCATTTGAGTCCCGAGCACCAGTTCTTCAATCTTTTCTCTTATGCAGACGTCAGGGCTTGATGTTCAGGTTCTGTAATGAGAGGATAACCTCTGTATCAAGGAGGCCAGGTGGTGCTGACTGCCCCAGATGTTGGGTTGAGCACTCTTCCACCACATGAGTTATTGTCAAAGAGTGGAGAGGAAACCAGGCCATGTCCGTACATAGTTGCAGCAACTCTGGACAAGCTAGAGAGTAGCCTATTGAGGCTGGTCAAGAAGCAAGCCTCCCCCTTCCTGCCACTGCTGCTATTGGGAGGTTTACAGTAGCAGAGTTCTCTTCCATGGACCTGCTAAAATCCCAGTGTTAACATATTAACTGAGTCTTTTGCTGCAGTCAAGCTCCGAGCTTCCTGCACTTTGCGCTAAATCCTGGTCCCACTTAAGGCTGTGGCAACACTCCCATTAACTTCAATGAGAGCAGGGTTGGGCACTGAATGAAGGGCATGACAAACAGTGTGCATGCAGAGCAGCTCTGTTTCAGGAAGAATTCACAGTGACCACCTTTGCAGCTCAGAAAGCATGAATGTGTAAGGGGAAAACTCAGACCTGTGCTCCACGCTCCACTCTACACAGAGTAGGGCACAAACAGTACTAACGGTTACCCTTCCAGGTTCTCTCCACAGAATGACCTAAGAGCATAGAGAAGATCCAGTAGGTTTTCAGCCACTGACATTGAACTAAGAATTTACTAGTTGGATAACTTTTTTGGCATGTCCCTAAATGAAAGTCTGTTCCTCTACCCAAGGAATCATATTATTCAAGGTAAAATGTGTCTCCCTTTCCTAGTTATATACTGAACTGATAAAGCTTAAAATCATTATGCTGAAAACCATAAACTCAGCTTCTCTTCCATTCAGCTTGTCTATGCCTGAGGCTGCACTGATAATATTATTACTGAGCCATTTGCATAGGGAGAAATTGTTCTTCTGATAAAAAAAACCTTCAATATTTCTTGGTCTCCTTGTGGTGAAGAGAACGATGGGAGCTTCATCACTATGCAAATTATACAAACATCTGAAACACTGCACCATGGGAGTCTTCTAGAAGGCTAGTGAATATATTAACGAACCTCCTACTCTGTGCTCTCAGTGCATACAGGAAGAACAATAAAAGGACACAGAAATTAGCATTCATAGCAAACTCCTGCAGCAAGGAAACCCAACTCTTCAAAGATAAAAGGAATTTCTAAAATCAGCATGTGAGATACAGGAGAGGCTTCGTCTGCATGGAGATAGCAAAAGTAGAAAAACCCAGGCCTGTGCATTTGGGTTCCACAAGATAAAAGGACAGATTAAAAATTATAGTTTGTATTAAACTCATGATTTTTAAGCCAATCTCATGATTTTTGAAACATGACGCAATTTCTAAATGGGCTATGTTGGGTCACTGTTACACTGGGTGGGCTATATTGGGTCACTGTCACACTCCAGCCCTCGGCCAGCTCCCTCCCCTTGGGACAGCTACAGTCTGGCCCACTGTCTGGCTCTCTCCCCCATGACTGTCCTGTACATTTCCTTAAACTGCCTGAGAAAGCCTTTAATCTCCTGCTGCCTTTCTAAGCATAGCCCTCCTATCCACTGCAAGTTTCCATTCTTCTTTGCATGCAACAAGGGTAACTGCAGGAATACCCAGGCAGAACTTCTCATTGCAAAGCAGAACACTCTTAAGGAGCTTGGCGACCACACTGATAGCCCCGCCTGAGGGCTGTAATGATCCTCCTGTCTGAGAAATTTACGCCTGGGTATGTGGGCTTCACAATTGCTCACTGGAAGCTAGGTTGAGTGGCTGGTAGTTTTTCACCTTCAACATCCATACTTCTGAAGGCTCAGCACAAAGTGATCAGGAGAAAAGCTGCCAATTTTACAATGGTTAGAGAATCCATATTCCTGCTGTTGTAAGAAAATGCATGCAGATAGGTTCTGTCCAACTGAAGGAATACATAAATATTCTTGCTAAATGAGAGATAGGACAATGGGTCAGATGCATTAACCTCATGATTCCATCTTTCAAGACCTGAAAGATATTTAATGCAAACAGAACCCAAGAAATGTGAGTGAAGACACAGTATGTGGCCATCAAATGTGACCCTCAGACACAACAGACTTCAGACCACTCAGCTAACTAACTAGCTTAGCAGGATCCCTATTTAAATCATTTGAAGAGGAATTTCAGGCTCCAAGACAGTGAAATGTATCTCAGGCCTCCACAGAGCTTACCCATCAGTGCTAATAAAGTGCATGCAGGAGAAAGGGACAACACACATGAGCAGACTGTTTTGGCCTGATTGACATGCAGGCAATACCTATATTATTGTCTGGTGCAGCCCTGAATTGCGGGGCATTCTACGCAAAGCAGAATCTGTGACGTATCCAGTAGTGATTTGGATTTAGATTCTATCACACGTCACACTGTAGAAAAGCTTTCAGTTAAACCACTTTGCTGACTCTTTCTATAGTAATCACATCTCCCTCCTGCTGCTCTGATGATTAATGGCTGAATTTGATTGAAAACCTGGTGCTGTGCCGTTTTCCCCAACCTCCTTGTCAAGAAACCCTTATTCTGCTACTTTGAGAGGAGACCTCACCTTGCTGCCCATGCCATTAATTGAATAACTATCAGTTCCAATTTATTCCATTTGGCTACAAATTAGATTTCAGCTGGCTATTTCCAGGCCCTATTTCAACAGAACCTTATAAAGCCATGTCCCTTGGCTGATGCCACTTGTCAACCTGCATCTGTTCTTGGTGTATTAAAAGACAACAAAGCCAGAAACCCGCCAGTCTCTTAATGAACAGAACCCAATGTATTTGCCTTTGCTCTTTTCAAGTTTATTGTTACTTTAATGAAGACAACCAGGCTTGGTATTTAGGAGGCCTGCAACCCACTGTTTAAAGCAAGGTTACATAAGAAGCAAAGGGCTCGTCACTACTCTACTAAAATAACATGCCATTAAAATCAATATTTGTGAAAATAATTATTTGTTCCCTGTCACAGACAAGGCTCTTTGTCTTATACCGAGAACTGGCTGACTAAGCACATAAGAACACATCTCTAATTTGCTTGGCTCATTCGTACCATTCCTGGAGGACTGAGATCTTCCAGTTTCAGGTTGGGAAAATGATAAAAAGAATTTTTGGAGGAAAATTTACATGACTATTGTCGTGGATTGCCTGGCTAAGGCAGAAAGCTAAATGATCAATTTTAAACAAGGCACATGGCTAACAGCAAGGTGCTTAAAGAGTCCATACCAAGACCGATACTGTTTATTATTATTATTAATGATCTGGAAAAGATGGTGAACTGTTAGGTGGCAAAATCTGCAGATAACCCAAAATTATTTAGATTAATCAAGACTCTTTTTCAGATGTTCAGAGAGAACTAACAAATCTATGTGAAAGGGCAACATGATGACAAATGCAGGATATTTAAAAGGAATAATGTCAACTATTTGTACAAATCACTGGACTTTAAATTAACCATAGTTACTCAAGATAAAGACCTAGGTATCACTGAGGACTACTCAGTTTAAACTTCTGCTCTACATGCAGTGGTCATCAAAAAAGCAAACAAAATGTTAGGATGTATAAATCATGGAATAGAAAACACAAATGTTGAAAATATTAGAATGCTTTTATATAAATCAATGGAATGCCCTCACCTAGAATACTGGGTTCATTTCTGAACATCCCCCCATAAAATGGATATAGAAGAAACAGAGGGATTATAGAGAAGGGTGACTGAAAAGAACAAATATATGGAAAAAATTCCATCTGAGGAGAGAGTGAAAAGACAGGGGATGTTTAGGTTAAAATTGAGATGAACAAGGTGGGGCATATTACAGAGGTGAACAAATAATCAATGACATACAGAAGTTAATAAGATGTTTCCTGTATTATGAGAAAGGGTGGATAGGAACAAAGGGAAAGGCAATGAAATGTAAAGGCAACAAATTTAAAACGATGCAGGTTTTACACACTGTATACTTAACCTTTGGAATTCATTACCATGAGATAGCATTAAGGGCAAGAACTGAATAGAATTTAAAAATTACATAGAGAAGAAAGATCGTTTTGTGGTTAAGGGACTGAACTGGGACCTAGGGGATCTAAGTTCAACTCCTGGCTCTGCCACAGATTTCCTTGGGACCTTGGGCACGTCATTTGGGGCAGATTTGAAAAAGAGCTCAGCATCCCCTCTCAGGGCTGGGTTTCCAAAAAGCCTCAGTTCCCATTTAGCACCAAAATAGTTGGTCAGCTTTTCAGAAGAGCTCAGTTCTTTGGCTGCGAGCTGCGTGGTGGGCTCTTTTCAAACTCTGTCCATAAGCAGTACAACAGGAGTTTCTGGGCACTGAGCATTTCTGAAAAACTAGACTTTATGAAGGTACCAAGGTAGGAGCTGAACTCTTTGGAAAATCTGGCTCCCATCATGGCTTCTGGGCACCTGAAAATCTGGCCCTCTCTCTCACTAACACTCAGTTCACCATCTGTAAAAGGGAGATAATGATATTTGTTTTCTCCCACCCTTTGTCGTCTTCTCTGTTTAGACTGCACGCTTTGTGGGGCAGCGTCTGTCTCTTAATATGTGCATCTATATCATGCCAATATTTTGGGGAGGTCTCTAGGTGGTACTCTAACATAAATAATATAAAAGGATTTGACTTTTATATTGATAATGGGATCACCCACAGTTATATTACAGAGGATAAAACCAATACCTGATAAGGAACAAAAACATTCAGGTTTGGGGGCATAAGCCAGCCACTGAGAGAGGATTTGGAAGAAACTTCCCCTCTTGCCAGGAAATTTCATAATTATCTGTTACAGGCTTCTTACATATGTCTCTGAAGCAACTGGCATTGGCCAATATCACACAAGATACTGGAGTAGCTGGGCCCCTGATCTGTTCTGGTAGGACCATTACTATGTTCCTATGGAAAAAGAGCATGCAGGATCTGGCACTCTGAACAGCACCTTGGCCCAAACGGGCTTGATAAAATAAACAAATAGCTTTACCATCAGGTGGAGAAGCTGGGGCCTTTATATCTTTGTATCAGATAGATAATCCCATGTTTCTATTGTGGTAAGAACTCAAGATGCACAACCAACATATGTATCTTCTGTTGAACGGACATGGTAGGGCCTGAGCTAAACTGGGATGGAAAACAAGTGCTTTGTTGCACCAAAACGCCATCTTCTGTATTGATAAAGATCTGGATTTTTCAGGACATGTTTCGTTCCAAGAATGGTAAGATGACTCAGGGAACAACGCTTAAAATGAAAGTGTGGCAAAGTGACCCAGCAGAGAGGATGCCCCCTCGCAGTTAGGTGTGGCATTGCAAGGTTTTTCTCCACTATTGCTCTGCTGACCAGCTGTCCCAGGCACCTAGGTCACACTTGAGTGTCACCCCTTTTGGGGTCATTCAGAGTCCAGTCCATAAGACAGAAAAAGTCAAAGTCTAGCAACTTCTATGCCAGGCCCCTATCTGCGGCTCATCGTTCTTGACATCTTTCAGTCTGCCCTTTTCCCCATGGTCTGGAGTCCAGCTAGGGAAACCAAGGCCCTCCCTCTCCTCTGGGTTCCAGCCCAGGACCCTGTTTTAGGCAACCTACAGATTGCTCCTTCAATTCCCTTTGGATTTGTGGCTCCTAATAGCTTCTGCCCAGCTGGCTATTGAAGCGCTTCAATAAAGCTGCTTCCATCCTCACCAGCAGTAGCTGAGCTATATTTCACATAGCCCTTCTAGTCTCCCCAGTACTGCTTTTGGGGCTGGGGTTCTGGCAGTCCCTCAGTCACTCTCCTCAAGGCCAGTCACCCAGCTCTCCTCTATGGAGTGGACTTGTAACTAGGCCCAGCTACAGAGGCTCAGTCCGCTGGCTCCTTTTCCCCAATTAGTCCCCAGGTTCAGAGGGGTCAGCAAGCCTTCCCTTACTGGGGTCTCCCTCCTGGTAGCTAGTGGAGAGAGGTCTGTCCAACTCCCAAGCCTTAGTCCTTCCGAACTGGGCTTCTCCTTTTCAAGGCTCCTCCTCCAGGATTGGCATGCCCTGCAAGTGTGGGGGGCAAGGCTGCTTGAGCCTAAAGCTGTTCTTTAACCCTTTCTTTCCTGGTGCAGGGCTTGTACACCCTGCACATACCCTCCCCCTCAAGGCGGGACCCATGGTATCCACAGTTAAATCTAGGACACTCCTTCCCAAGAGGAAAAAAAGCACCATTTTAATGTTTTTGTTCCACATTATATGGTGTGCTGGTTGGTGTCCTTCATTTTGTTCCACTTCATAGATGGGCATGGCCAGTTACCAGGGAAAAGGAATTTCCTTACAGAAGATACCTCAGTGTGTGCACAGCTCACTTTACAGCTAAGGTCTCTTTTTCAATTACTAAACATGCCCTCTCTCTCGGGAACAGTTTCTGACTAATATAAAGGACAGGGTGTTCTTCCATGTCAAATTGCTATGACAAGACAGCCCCTACCCCCACATCGGATGTGACATCTCTTTTAACTTCTTTCATACTGAACTCAACAGGAATTGAGATTGCTTCATCATAGAAGCAACCAAAGCACCTCTGATATATCCTGTTCTAAATGAGGTTCTGATGATTTGAGAGGGTTTCTAATTCAAGCATCTGGTTATCATTTCAGCCGTAGTCAAATATTAACTTTTCTTCATTTTCCCTTTTTGACTTAGAGGCGTGCTCATCATGGGCCCCAAGGAAACGGAAGGATGTGGGGGAGGGAAGAGGGAGAAGTCGTGATTTTGATAAATTCTTGGAAGTGCAGAAGTTCAGCACAACAAGTAGAAAGTAAAAACCAGTATGACTTGTTGCTGTGAACCATGCAGTATTCTTTCCTAAAGCCTGGAGTCTGAGTACCACCAGAGCAAGCAGGGAGATCATGAAGCGTTTTTCTCATACATTTAATGAGGAGTCTGCTGTCTACGGTACCAGAGAACAGATTTGTATTCTCTGTGCTCTCTGAAGCCAACAGCATGTTATGTTTTTCATGAATTTTTGTAACAACATTTGGCTTCTAAAGAGTGAGAGATGAAGAGTAATGAAGACTGTATCTTTCCATTTAAGAAAGAATGAACTATAGCAACAGTAGCTAGCTGCAGGATAAATCTCTTCACAAAGCTTCATCCTTTCCCCTTTTCTGTGTTATAAGAACCCCATTATAGTAAGGAGAAAGGTTAATTCACTCTTCATGTTTCTTAAATCCAGCAGCCTCTCTGCTTACTATGCCAACATTAATTTGGTCCTGTGATCAGCACTGCAATCCCCAAAATGCTGATGTATAACTTCACCTGTAACCAGTTCAGATCTGGCCTTCATGAGATGCAGGAGGGCTGAAGCATGTCTCCTGCTGTTAACATGCTCTCCTTGCTTCTACATCAGTGCCATGCAATCCATTTTACGCATCCACGTAAAACAGGGTAATTCCATTCACTGGTTTAAACTCACAACCTTTGGCCAACGCTTTCCCCACACAACAGTAACCATCCCCAATGTGAAGTTAAAGCTTGGGTTCTGTGATTGCAGACTAATTTAATTACTATTCCAGTATAAAAATTAATAATATTAAAATGTCATGATCATCCCACACTAATTACACATTTAATGAATAATTAGCTGTGGACACATCTGACATTTTTGGTCATTAATTTGAGCAAGTGTTTTAAGCCTTGCACAAAACCCCTCTGTGACTGTGACTGCTGCTGCAACTTGGTGTTAAATAGCACAGACTTACAAAATCAACAATCTCTCTAAAGTCAGCCAAGAGAGTTGAACACGTCAGATGGGGATTTCACATTCAAGGAAAAAAACTACCCTTTTGTTCCTTAGCTCACCTTCTTTGCAAATGAAGGGAACCCTTCCACGATTGTGAAAGAAAAAGCCTAGCAGCAGCAGCTTCTGCTGAATTTATTAGAACTGCACAAATCCTGGAAATACTGTGACAATAAGGAAGCTATAATTGTTCCTAAACTGTTTTGCTTGTCTCAATGTCAACTATTTAACTTCCTTTGCTATAACAACATGAAACATCTCTATATTACCTTCACAACTTGCTACAGTTTTTGCTCTGTTCGGTTTCTGTCTCAGGCTATTATTTGATGTGATATGAAAATAAGAAGCCCATTTTCCAGAGGTAGAATAGTCTCTACAGATGAGATAGAATAAATCCTTCATTTTATTTCAGGAAGATGAACCACTGCCACCATTATCTAAAGGAATTCATAAGGGCTTGGGCGGAAGATCGAGGGATAGCAGAGGAATGAAATGCCTGATGCTGGATTCAACTGTGTGGGGCACAGAGTATGAGGTTCAACTAGTTACCTCCTAGAGACTCAGGAGCTGATTCTCTACTGCTGGGCACCTAGTGTCGTCATTTAGAATTGTGCAAAACCAATTTTTTACACCCATCTTGCGTTACTGTCAGTAATGGTACAAGGCACTTGGCAGCAGAGGATTTGTCTGTCTGTCCCATCACCACAGCATTCATGCACTTCCTTGGTAAGTTAGTTCTGTCTATAGAGGCTCCAGAGGAAGGAGGCCTTCACACTCACCCTCTGGCAAGCCTTTGAGGCTGCTTCCTTCCCTGGGCAGACCGGTTACTACGGTGACTTAGGAGTCTACTCTAGACCCACTTGGAGCAGGCTGGTTAGTCAGTTTGAAGGTGTGTCAGCTCGATTTAGAAGTAGCACTGAAAGACACTAGGCTATTCTGTACGAGGAGGAGAGAGGGGTCTGTTTGGAGAGCAAAGGGATGTACTTTATTTTAAATGTAAGTGGCTTTTGTCTCAAAGTAAAATCTTGATGCCTCCTTCCATATTTACATTTTGGTGAGAAGGGTTTGTATGGGCAATTGAGGCTGTTCCCCAGTGCCAGGGGCCAAGAGAAATGGCAGATAGGTAGAACAATAGCTCTAAAGAGAAAGAGCAAGTGGGAGAAAAAGCATGAGAAAACTTTAAAGGGACACACCCTAAAAAGACCGTTTGGCCTTGCCACTGAATTGTGTGATCACATGGCGTAACCCAGGCCCTAAACACCCTACCCATATCAATGCAGAACCAAATCTGCTGCATGATTTACCCTTCTGTATCACATAGCAACCACCAGCTAGCAAACCTACTACAGCTCAAACTCTCCCACCCATCTAAAGATCTCTGCCACCAATCACCTCAGCCAGCACGTTTGCAACCCAGCCTGCTCAAAGAGACCGGAGCTCAGCAGACTGGGGTTATCTGAGAGCAAGTGTGGGGAGTTGCAGCAGGAGCACCTCTGATTATCTCAGTGTATGGCTTCCCCCCAGACATGACCAGGCACCAGTGCAGGCCAGGGAGCAGCAGTCTGAGGCGCTTCCTATCGACATCACTGTTTGATAAGTAAGTTGCTGTATTGTGTACTATTATAGCTCCTGGATGGTGCAGCCCCATGCAGAGCACCTTGCAGTGGCTAATCTTGAGGCCATAAAGACTTAGATAAGCGTGCCAAGGTCTTGCATCAACCAGGGAAGGTCACATTGTTTTGGTCATCTGG